>NC_082684.1:24428638-25068446 GCF_949987515.2 Delphinus delphis | reverse complement strand
TTAATTTCTTTTTTGAGACTTTATTTTTTCATTTGTTTTAAGTGTGTTGATAATTGCTCATCGAAGCACTTTTATGATAGCCACCTAAAAATCTTTGTCAGAGAATTCTAACATCTCTGTCATCTCACTGTTGGCCTCTACTGATGTCTCCTTTCATTCAGTTTGAGATGGTCTTGGTTCTTGCTATTACTCCTAATCTTCAACTGAAATCTGAGCATTTTGTTAGTATGTTATGAGACTCTATATCTTACTTAAACTTTCTGATTTACCTGGCTGTGTCTGACACTGTTCTGTTAGGGAATGGTGTGGGGAGCCACTCCCTTACCACTCAGTCCAGGTGGAAGTGTAGGTTCTCCACTCACCGTTGGTACCTGAAGGGGCTTGTTACTCTTGAGAAGGGTTTGGAGACCCGACTCCCTGCTAGCCTCCACTGAGACCAAGATGATAGTGGAGGAGTTGCTTCCTTACTGCAAGATGGTGGTAAAAGACCTCCTCTGACACAAGCCCGGAGGGCATGGAGAGTGGTTACTTATTACTGTAAAAAAAATTCAGGCTCCACATGTGGTGCTCACTTGACACCATGAAGATGGGGGATTTTGTTACTGCATGGCAGAGATGAAAGTTCTGGCAACCACTTGGCCTTTTCTGACACCACCCGGATGGGCAAGTTGGGATGCCTCATTATAGCCTGGCAAGGGTGGAGGTTTAGATTCCCCACCTGCTCTTTGCCGATCTGGGTAAGTGAAACCACTCTTTTTTCTTATGGTGTTTGGCTGGAGTACAGCAATTACTTTGTCAAAGTTTTCTGCCTTCCTAGACCTTTCCTGGTTCTTTGGCTTGATGGGGCTGTTTTTTTCATTTGCACCCTATGGTATTTCTATGTGCAGTTTCACCAGTAGCTAAGTCTGAGATATATGAGACAGAAAGAAAACTCAAGGAACTCACTGATAGGTCATTCTTTAGGTCCCGAGGTCCCTACTCAGTCTCCCTTCTCTCTACCATTCAGTCTGTTTATGCTTATTTTACATATCACGTCTAGGGTTTTTAGTTGTACTTGATAGAAGGAATAGGAACAGAGATGTCTACTCCATCTTCTGTGAACTGGAGGTCTGGAAGTCTGTGCCTTTGTTTTGAAAACACCAAAGCACTTGATAAATGTATGATAACTGAGGGACCATTTGATGGTCAGTTATAGGCTGACTCTCGAGGGACTCAGGGTAAGGCTCCCAGGGAGCTCTCTGAGGTACTGGACTCTCCTTAGTCTCTGGCCCAGTGGAGGAGAATTTTCCATCTCTCTGTTTTACTGCTTCTAATTGCCTTAAACCTTTCTTCTGTTTTCACTTACTTTGGTACCAAATTCTAACTACTCTGTCCTGCTCTATCACACTCAACTTTTAACTGCTGCCTTGTGAACCCATGCTTAACTGGGCCTTAATAACTGGGTATATATTGCCTATTTTTGATAATAATTTGTATTTGCTATCACTGTAGCCATACCCTTCTTTTACTAGATCCTTGGAAATTCACAGCACTGTCATGGTCTTTAATTGCTTTTGTCAGTTACCTCTAGCCATTGACTTGCCCATTTGTGGAACAAGTCCTCTGGAAAAATGCAAAACAGAAGAGAAGCCCTTCCCTCAAGATGCTAATAGTTTCAGAGGGAAACTAGAATTAATTACAACTAGAGAAAATTTTCTGGTGCCTTTCATCTACCCTACATTCATTGTTTTCTTTTACTTTTAAGGGATAAGGAACAGAAAATAAAATAAATAATTGGCTATATTGAGTTTTGTTCTCTTCCTTTTCCCTCAGTTTTGAGTATTTGCAGAGAAATAACTGCAAAACGTTTTCCTTTATTCTACTGAGAATATTAAAAGGGAAATGATGTGGCCATGGTAAAAAGATATTTTTCTTAAGAGAAAATTCTCTCAGAAATAGAAGAAATATAGCAGTCTCTTATTATGAGTTGACCCTGGAGCCAAGAAGTAGTAGGTTATTCCTTCCATCCATTCCATTCCTAATGCAATAGGTAAGAGACAGAAAGGTTACATCTGAAAATTTCCCTGACCTCTAAAGAAAGTTTTCGCTTCTTCCTATGTCTGATAGTAATTTTACTGGTTGTGTTTTTAGGACCTAACATCCTCCTCCACCAAAGGGGCAACAGTTTTCCCTTCTTGAACTTCATGAGAATCTTTTACAGAAATTTTACCTAGCTGTCAGTCTATTAACCCTCAAGTACTTAGTTTATTTCATGGGATTACTTTTAATGCCTTGGCCAGATCAAACTAGTGAGTTTGGGAGCCTGGATTTGATCCCAGGTTAGCTGGATTCCAAAGCACACAACTTTAAAGCATTATTGTGCTCTTTAAAATGGTGTTTCAGTCTCCCTGCACGTAGTGAGTGATGAATCTCTGAATGGCTGATGAACTGTTCTGAACAGTATACATCGTGTGCTGTGTGTCACTGACCTGGTAAGGGTCTATGCGTGCTCCTCTGTATATTGATAAGATGAGGAAAATGATACTTTCTATCTGCCCTGAGGATGTTATGAGTATTAAACATCTCTGAAGAAAAGTTCTACAAGCATACCTTTATCATTTGATAACAAGAAAAGTCTGAATTGGTGAAAAGTCAGAATAAGTGATTACTTAAAATTTTAAAAAATCACATTCAAGAACAAAGAGAACAATGATATATTAAGTGGATCTATGTTTTTTTAAAAATTGAGTTTGTGATAATTCTTAGGAAATTTATATTTACATGAATTATAAGCAAGAAGGTGCTACCCAAGTGCATAAAAGCAGTTTGTTCTTTTAAGAAACTTGGTCATTCTCTCTGAGACCTCAAGCATATGATGATATTCCTTCACAAACCCTTTTATATAGCAGAGGAGTAACCTGAAGGTGAGGTACACATAAATGGTCATAGATTTCAGATATGAAAGATATAAATGATTTAGGGTTTACTCTGAGCGCCTCCTCAACGTGGTAGAACAGAGCAGTATTCTGAAGTTAGATGGTTCTGGTTTCTGATCACGTGACCATGAGCAGGTTACTAAGCATCTCCACCACCAGGAATTCTCATTTCTAAAATGGGGAGAATACCAGGTACACAGATCTCATAAAATTGTTGGGATATTGAATGAGATAATGCATGAAAAGTGCTATGAACAGTACTCGCAGCATAACAAAGGCCAACTGCTTCTATTATTAATGTTGTTGTTAACGCTATTAATAAGAAGTAATAAAGATGATGCTCTTTCCCTCCGAGAGGTTTAGGTAACAATTGAGTCTATATTTGTTAGCAACACAAGATGACCAATCCATGTATAGCATCCTACCCCCTCATTTCTGCTTCTTGTCTAAAGTAGGAGCAAGGAAATGACAGATTCAATCTAAAATATTCTTGGGTGGCTCAGCTAACCCTGGGATTAGGACTGCTGCCTCACAGGTCTGAAACAAGAGGATTTCAAGACCCTTGCATTTATTCCAGAGTATTCCAGATGTTTGTAGCTACCTTGAAACTCTGAACCAGCCAGTAGGAAGAAGGGGCCCCGGGGAACTGTTTGCTGTAGGAAGAAAGCTGGCTTTTGTGCTGACTTCTTTTCTGCTCACAGCAATGGCAACTCCACTTCATAATATCCTCTCTAGTCATGCATTCTGATCAAAGTAGTTATTTAAAGGTTGTTGCTAATAAGAGAGTAGATACCCCCGGTATTTCCCAGAACAGAGCTCGCATTCTGGGAATCTTGGGTCCACGTGACTTCCTGAGTAGGTGATTCACACTGAGCAAGGAGATAGGTTCGGCATGACACAGTCTGCAGATGCGAAGAAATCCCCGGACAGAGGATGAGGCTGCTGAGTGTCCCCTTTGCTGGCTGAAGCTCCCAGTGTATGCACAAAACACCCCATCCCAGGCCCCAGATGTGTGCAGGTTTCTAATTGCCAGCGCTTTACTAAGATTTGAAGGGTGAGAGAGTTGCAGAATCACGAGCACCGAGGGCGGTGTTAGGAAGGCAGCTTCCTGCACACTGTTGTAGGTGTTCGTGAGATTATCAATTGCTCCGGGAGAGACACAGGACTGGAGGGCTTAGGGAATGTGGTGGTCCCCCTCTTCGTGGTTTCTGCTCCCTGATCTGGTGCTTTCCTAGAGAAATGTACCCTGTACTTCCATTTCTGCAGTGAAATTAACTCGAGCTTGGCAGGTAAGTCTTTCAGGTCACCTTTAAAAAAAAAAAAAGGTGTGAGAGCTGTGGTGGGGTGTGCCGCACCCCGTTCGCTTACAGCAGGCACATTTTATCGGCGCAGAAGTGGTATTTGGAAGCTTAAATGTGGAGCAGAGCTTTGCATCAGCCAGATGAACTACGTGGCCCTGGGGGAAGAGGTAGGGGCACGAACAAAAGGAAGGGAAGGGGACTCGGGCATTTTCTTCCGTTTTGCTTGGAAATTTTATCTCCAGGCTGATGCCTAGCTCCAGGACAGGGTCTTTGGCATGAGATATAGCTGTGATGTTCCCTATTTTTCTCTCTCTTTTTTTTTTCTTTTGTGTCTTTTTCCTGCTTGTCTAGTTACCACTGCATGGGAGCAGGCAGACAGAAGCAGGGTTGCATGCTGTCAGTACAGGCTGAAGAAGTCAGTAAGCAGCCAGACAGGGAGTGAAATGGGAGGGGGCAGCTCTAGATTTCTTAGGTTATTTCTTGTGAGTTTTTCAGAACTCGTGTGATTCAGGCTTGTCAGATGCTATTTTGAGCTGGGCTGAGGCAAACACGTTCCCTTGGTGCACCAGATGTTGCCTGCAGCCTCCCAGTTTCCAGAGGCACCTGGGTTGACTTTCCTGGGGGCAAGGGAATGTCCAGGCAAGGGATATGAATGAGGGACTGGGAAATTACAATGGGGAAGGGAAATGTGCTATTGCTCTGGAGTTTAGTAGAAATCGTAATACGACTCTGGAGATAATTATTAGGATGGCAGTGATTGGCTTGAGGGAATGAGGAACTGTGCCTCGTTCAGTTCACTGTGTGGATCAGAGTGAATGCTTAGTAAATGCATGTTGATTGAATATTAGTACCAAAATGTGTACTTTTTGGGTGAGCTCAGGTTCATATGCTGGGTTATCCTTGAATGTCAAGGTGGAGTAATAAGAAAAGCTAATCCTAATTGGAGGGTAAATTATGAAGAAGAGATGAGTTCTGCTGAATAGTAGAGTAATGTCCTCAAGTGGAAGCATTGGACAGGGAGACGCAAATACAGAGCTTGCCTATCTATCTGTCTGTCTGTCTATGTCTATTTTTCTATCTATCTATCTATCCATTCATTTCTCTCTCTCATTTATTAACCACCTGGTTCCAGGAGAATTTCAGGTAGCTTATAAGACAGACTTAATGCAGATTAGCATCATTAGAGATAAAAACGACAAAAGATAAGCCTTCATCCAGAGGTCGATCTTCTGTGGTTCTGCAGTGACATGGCCTACAGATGACTGAAATGTAAGAGTAACTGTAATTCTTGATTTAAGCATTTATTTCAACTTCATCTTCCACCAACCTCACTCCAGATACTGCAAACATGGAGGAAAGTAGACAAGACGCTTGGCCCTCCTCTCAGCAAAAGGCAGGTAACAGTGGCACAGGTGATTGAGTCATACATGGAGGGCAGGTTGCACATATGCCCTCGGGAGGTGACAAAGCACATAGTTGGGTGTGCTTCTCCACTCTTTAACCCGGGCTGCTCTTTTCTAGCCACATGGTGCTTTGCTTACTTTTTCTCCCCATATTTGAAACTGAAACGGGAAAAGTATGGTCTGCGTTCCCATGGTCTCCCTGCTTAATATAATACTCTATTCTTTTCTCAGCTACTAAAATATTCTATTATCACTGACCACTTCCTCCTCTGCTCAGTGTTTTTGTCACTGGCTGCAGTTTACATAAAACGACACAGGCTTGTCAGCTTGAATTGCTTTGAGTGTGAGTGCTGTGGACGGGGAGGGGATTCCGGGTGCGCTGATGAATTCCCGCAGCTGCCAGGGCTGGGAGCCTGCCTGGGAGCCAAGTGGATTGTGGACAGATGCTTTACATGCTGGGTCGACTTGGCTCAGTTCATATTCCCAGGTTCCGACCTGGAGCTGGGGGAGGGACACGTTCATTCACTCGGCCTGCACAGAAGTAGTGACTTAGCATCTGCTATGTGTAGGGCATAGACTCCTTGTGCACTTGAGAGTCAACTGCAGGGGTCCCTTACCCCACGAAGTCTACTCTGTTGCCTATGTAGGAGATGCTGTTCCATTGTCTCATTTATTTATCTTGGGAGGGAAAAGAGTTTTTTCCCGTTTCATGAATGAGGGAACTGAGACATGTTTTAAGCACCTTGCCTAAGATCGCACAGCTAGTGAATAGATGAATCATAATTGAAACTCTGTTTACTTTGAAGTATGGGTTTGTTTCAACAACACCACACATTGTAAGGAAAGACACCTTCAGAAAAGACTCTTTTATAAGACACGTTAAGGGTTGAAAAGTTTGCTGAGGGAGGGCCCATAGAGGAGTAGAAATTAAGGTGGGCCTTGAGCAGATGCCAAAGAAGCTCAGTCCAAACTGGCTTAAACAAAAAGGAGGGTTTATTGGCTCACGTACCGGAAAAGATGTCACCAAGGTCTGGATTTCCTCCAGTGTGTTCTCGTCTTCTGTGTTGGCTTTATCCTCAGGATCTGCCCACTGACTTCTAGACTCTCCCACCCAGTAGCAGTAGCCCCCTTCCCTCCTGGCAGTGGGAAGATTGCAGGAGTTGAAGGCCCCCAGACAGTTCCTGAGCTCACTTTCTCTCATTGGACCCAACTGTGGCCAGGGGGAGACAAATAAATGAAATGGGCCGTTCAGCACTTTCCCCCAGAGCGCATAAGTGAGACTAGCAGAGAGGCACGTTCCCCAGAGGAAAGTGAGGGTGGGAGCAGGGGAGACGGATGCTTGGTGGCCTACCAGCATCCCCTAGCAGAGGACTTAGAGAGGCAAGGGGAGCAGAAATACTCACAGCAGGAGCAGTGGTGGCACCTAGGGGTGGGTGGGTCTGGGTCAGGAGTCAGGATACCAGTTCTGCAACTCTGCCTTTGCCAGCTGTGACTTCTTACCAGTGCCATCTGACCCTTGAACCGCCGTGTTGCACTTGATAACTCCCTCTTGAACTCTAGTGGGCGGGGGATGGGGGGATGGGTCTTAGAATAATGAGGCATAAATAAGTATATCCAGTAGGGTGGGTCATATCAGTGTAAATGGGTGGTGGTCCTTCCCCTGGTTGCTCCTAAGATTCTCTATCTCTGCTCTGGGCTGCACAAACCCTGCACCATAAGGGTCCATTGATGTTGGTTCCTGGCCACACCCTCCAGTGTAAGTTGGGTCTTCTAGGTCACCGTCTGCTCAGGGCTAAAGCAGCCTGTAAGGAGACAGAGAGAGGGTCTCAGGGATTGGAAGCCTGTTGAATGGTCCTAGGAGGATGCAACACTTGTTGTTTCACCAACCCTCTATTAACCAACGCGTAGGTTTGTTCAAGGGGCTTATGCATCTGGGGGTTTATGCTGAAGTCTTGAGGAGGAAGCTCAGTGTTTGGTCCATCAAACCATAGAGCTCGTGTGTTTTTTTCTTTCTCAGAGAAGCTTCATGGGTAATGGGAAAGAATGCTGTCCTAGGAGGAATCAGGAGACATAAGCTTGGTCTGTATCTACTGGTCCTCATTTGACTTTTTTTTTTTACAAATTACTTTAATTTCTGAGCCTTATCTGTGAAGTGGGGGTGAGAGTTCCTTCCAGGTTTGTGAGGATCAAACAAGAAAGTAGGCAACAGCATGCCTGACTGCTAGTAAGCCCCCAACAGAGTTTTTCTTCTCTTCCTTCCTCAGATAGAATTATTTTACATTCAGGCTTTGTTATCCTAGTAGAGAAACCCAGGTTATGCTTTGGAAGGCCATTCCTGCCTGTGTTTGAGTCAAACTAGATTTAGCAGGTGCAAAGGGCTGCAGAAGGGACTTGACGGTTGATGGAATGACAGCCAGGATTCTGACGGGCATCAGGAGTCCTGAGTGTTGACTCTGAGTGCCACACTGCAGTCATCCTCTGAGCTTCCTCCACCCGTGCTTTGTTCCCTTGTAAATGGTGCCACCCCACACCCAGTTACGCTTGGGAATCATCCTAGCTTCCATGTCTTTGCCTCTTTTTTTCTGCTGCTTAGCCTCTCCGTTCTGCCTTTACACATCCCATCAGTCAGCGAAGTCCTATTGATTTTATAACCAAATCCCGCTTAAACCCACACCATCCTGTTCATCCCTGTTGTTCCAATGCTGCCTCATTCCTCACTGGACTCTTACAATTGCTGCCTTGCCGTACATGGCATAAAGAGGACTCAACAAATGGCTTTTGAATGAATGAGGAATGAGATAACGAGATAGGTAAAATGTAGTGAAACATTTAGACCCTGAGTTCCTAAACTTCTCCTGCTTGTAAGATAGGCATCAGTCGGTATTTCTAGGAATATTTATGGGAAAGAACTAGGTCCTTCTGCCTCTAACCTACCATGTGTCTGAAGTCACGATTTCCCCCCATTTTATAGAGATGTTTAACAAGTACACATCAGCCGAGGTGCTTGTTTCCGCAGGGAAGACCATCCCCGAGTCTTCCCACGTCTTGGGGGAGATACCCTCCC
Source organism: Delphinus delphis (assembly GCF_949987515.2). Taxonomy (NCBI): domain Eukaryota; kingdom Metazoa; phylum Chordata; class Mammalia; order Artiodactyla; family Delphinidae; genus Delphinus; species Delphinus delphis. Next base: position 25,059,763 of record NC_082684.1, on the reverse strand, counting down.
CTACCCCTCTGAGCTCTCATTTCACCATCCGCATGTAGCTGGGCTCTGGGAAACTTAATCTAAGGCTGTGCAATGCTAGAAGTGCTCACTTAACAGCTTGTCAGGGGGCAGAGGGAATTTACTTACCCAACTGAATTACCTGTTTATACTTCTGCTCTCCCAAGCATACCTCAGAACAAGAAGACAATAGAAGAAATTGTTAACACTGTACGGGACTTGTGGTCCACACCAAGAGAAATTCAGCCCATGAAAATGCTTGCTTTCTTTGGTGGGGAATCTCTTTCTCCATCAGAACCGCCTCCCTCCCCTCACTTGCCTTGCAACAGGTTTTCTTTTACAGTATCTCTGCTCAAGGTTCTTTTCCTCCGAAAACAGAAACACAGCTGACTGCTCACAACTCTTTACTGATTTGATGGCAGCCTAGGGACTGAAGAACAAGCCTGTTTTGTAGGTGCCTCCGAGGAGCTGACTTTAGGATGCTGCAAAAAAGACGAGTATCAGAAAATTCTCATGAGTGTGACAGTCCTCAAGGCAGGAAGAGTTCCTGGTGGGCCTCCCCTCTGCATGCTGGAGGAATGAAGAAACACGTTACACCATCGTCATAAGGCAGGTTGAGCATGGACATTTCTGGTGGAGCGGGACGGGGATTCCATCTCAGCCTGAGAGCTGTTCCTGAATGGCTGTCCCAACCAACTTGTCTGTTTCTCAGCTATTAATAGAAACTATCATTTAGACTAGCATTCAAACATTTGGCACCTGGGGTGGGAGAGGGCAGAGCCTAAGGGGGCAGAGGGCATTTGGGAATATTTGGGCTTGCTTCTTGATTTTCCCGAAGCCAGTTCTGGTCGTGAGGCTGAAGGGCCATGGGCAATAAAGTGGCACACAGACGGAGGGAGACTGTTGGGCAGGTGGACCTCAGTCTCTACTATTCTGACTAGACATTGTGACTGAGCGACCTTTTTTTTGACTTACGATACTCTATCAGGACTGTTTTGATTGTAAGTGACTGGGCCAACCCAAACTGCTTTAAGCCAAAAGGGAATTTTAGTGGAGTCCATAAAGAGAAAGTCTAGGACTTGTTCTGGATTGAGGTACAGCTTGACGCAGAGTCTCGTGTGACGGTGCCAGGTTTCATGTTCTCATCTTTCAGCTTCGTTCTGTTCTCCTCTTGCCTTACGATCACAGGATTAACGTAGCAGCTCCAAATCTCACTCCGCTTAGCTTCTGTCTGGGGGTGGGGGTGGGGTAACATAAGAGCTCCTTTTCTGAATAATCGGAGAAAGAATCCTGGGCTTTTCTTTTATTGACCCTACTAAGTTGCCTGCTTCTTCCTGGAGCAGTCACTGTGCCAAGAAAAAGAAGTTATACTGATTATCTTAGGCCAGTTGGTATAAGGGTGGAATGAGAGAGGGTAGCCAGTGAATCCTCAAGAAAATTCAGTTCACCCTGGACAAAGGTGATGACTTCTTCACTGGAAGCTTCTCACGTGATGACTTATATCTTAGGTCCTTCAGACAGTATTTTCTCTCCAGGGCTGGCAGCATACAGGAGACCCACACCCTCTTATTCTCCTTCTTACCAATCAATATATGAAGTCTCAGCAGTTCCCAACGTGGCTCAGGGACATGGAGAATACGAAGGAATGGCTCAAGAGGCCATAATGCATAAATTGGCTGTTTCAGTGGCCCTGTAGTTCTTTCACTCCTGAGTCAGGGTTCTTATCTAGAGCAGAGGGACCCAGAACATCTTTGCTCCTACAGATGGTGTTGGGTGGGTCACAGCATATGAGGAGATATGTGGGTGGGAGTGGCTGATGTCAGGAGGGCTGAGTTGGAACATTGGATTCAAGTCAAGAGAAAAGCCCTGAGGTTTCAGTTGATGAAGAGAAACTTCCTGAACGGAAAGATGTGAATTTCTGGCAGCCTCTCTGTAAGGATGAAGAAAAAGAAACCAAACTCTGGAATGACTAAAACTCCAGTGGGGGCTTCCCGGGTGGTGCGGTGGTTGAGAGTCTGCCTGCCGATGCAGGGGACACGGGTTCGTGCCCTGGTCCGGGAAGATCCCACATGCCGCGGAGCGGCTGGGCCCATGAGCCATGGCCGCTGAGCCTGCGCGTCCAGAGCCTGTGCTCCGCAATGGGAGAGGCCACAACAGTGAGAGGCCCGCGTACTGCAAAAAAAAAAAAAAAAAAAAAAAAAAAAAAAAAAATCCATTGGCCACAGACTTGAGGCATATCCTATAGGGGCTACTAGGTGGGGAGGCAGGGCCTCGTGCGCTGAGTAGTACTGCTCAGTGATGTTCTTCCCTTGACCCTGGCAAAGGCAACTTGGTAGAGAACACTGACACTACTTACCTACGTGACTTTGGATAATTCACTTACTCTTATCAAGTCTAGCTTTCCTAATCTGTAAGTGGGGATAATAGAAATAGCTACTTCATCAAGAAATCGTAAAAACTGAATTAAATGATGTTATGTAAAGCCTGGCACAAGCTCAGCCCGTGGTAGAAAACGTAATATCAGTTTCAGCTTTTTCCTCCCTGTCTGTAAACTCTAATTTAGATACTCAACAACTTAGAAGTTTTTCCCTCAACTCGGTACATGACTTCATGACACTAAGCATGTCGATAATAAGTGACCAAAATTAACTTGTCGTTAATGTTTCTTTCTTTTTTTTGGATTTAGTATTTCTTGAGCAGTTGCACCAGACCACAGAAAAATGGAGGCTCAGTGGGCCCCACCCTTCCTGCAGCACAGTCATTGGATCAGAGCCACTTGTGTTGAGGAGTCCCTGCTCTGCCCCTGACTAGCTATGTCATCTTTGGAAGTAAACTGAATCTCTCACCTCAGAATTTTGCTCAGTAAAATTAGGATAATGATACTTGCCGGCAAAGTTACTGTGAGGATTTGAGACAATTCATGTGAAAGCCTGGCCTTGTTACAATTCTTTACATCATTAGTGCCCATTCTGTGGGATTTTACGATTCAAAATGTTACTGCGTGGCAGTTGGTGGAAGGATATAGCCCAAGAGCACCCCATCTGGTGTTGGGGGAGCCCCCTAAAATGGCCATCCATAGACATTTCTGTAAAATCCAAGTCCACCAGAGCAGTTGTTCCTAACGTTCCCCTGTCCAAGCATGGGGCCAGGTTGGCTGCCAGGTTGTTTTTTTTCTAAGGGATGACCCTACTTTCATGCTTCTGTGATTTACTTATAGAACAGATTACCACATTGGGTGAGAGGTTGGATTTCATGGACCTCAAATGTCCTTTTCCAACTCCGAGATTCTGTGTGCCTATGATTTCACTTCCTTTTGGGAAATAACCCTTACAAGGGCCGGTGGCGTGGCCTTAAGCAAGTTCCTTAACCCCTCTATGCCTCAATTTCTTAATTCTAGAATGGGGCTAATTCTCATCCCCACATCCTAGGCCGGTTGTGAGATTTAAACAGAACATGTATGTAATTGCTGAGCACAGAGTGGCAGGACTTCAGTGCTGCGCACAGATGGCCAGTTCTCTCCTCATGTGGGTTGTAGTAGGGTGACACTTCCTGGACCCCTTGCTGTAGGATGGGGCCATGTGACTAAGCCCAGCCAATGAGTAGTGGGTCGAAATGAGGTCCGTAACTTCTGGATCAGAGCATTTTATTGCCAGTGTGTGACTTCTGGCTCAGCCACCTTGACGTTTGGGGTGGTGGCTCTTTAGCGTGCCTGACCTCCTACCCTTGGCCGATGCAGTACGAGGGAGAATGACTTTTGGTGTATCGAGGGACTAAGATTTTGGAGGTGTTTTTCCTGCTGCATAACCTGGCCTCTAGGGCCCAAGACCATCGCTAGCATCACGGGCACTTGCCAGACACACGTTACTCCACACGTTATAATGATACCCTAGAAAGATGTATCATTATCATCCTCATATTCAGATGGGGAAACTAAGGTCAGAAATGTGAAGTAACTTGCCCAAGGTCACCCTGCTAGTAAGTGGTAGAGTGAGGATTTCCACCCACATTGTCTAACTTTAGAGCTCGTGCTCTCAGTCACTATTCTGCAGACTCCATAGACCAAGCCTGGGGTTTCCTGGTACGATCAGCCAATATTAATTCTGCCCTCCCTTTCTCTTGAACTGCATCCCCTGTAGTTCCATTTGGAAATGATTTCCTCTGTTGGCGTTTACTCTTCAGAGTGGTGGTGAGGCTGAGAAGTCAACAGGGTGGCCTGCTGTGGTTATCTAACTCTCACGTTGTCACAGGAAGTCTCTCATTTTCTTTGCTTGACCACTTTTTGGTTTTTAACCTGTTACTTAAACCAAAATCTTTGGTATGGAGACAAGAAACTTCTTAAGAAGATGGAAGGCATTTTTCCCTATCTTTGCTTGAAGGCATTGAAGTGGTAATCTTGAGTCTTAGAAACAGAGACTGAGACGGGGGTTCTTGTGTACGTGATATGTTATTAATGAAGTGCTTTTGGGAGAAACCTGTAAAGAAATGAGGGAGGCGGGATAGGGCGGGGAAAGAAGCTAAGCAAAGATGTAGTATAGGTGAAGTCTAGCTTCAGCCTGACTCCATGAGGGAGCTACGGTGTATGATTTGTACTATAAAGAGCTTGTTCTGCATTGAGGCAAGGGGACTGAGCCTTCATTCCCCTGAGTAGGTTGGTCACTGGCCTTGGTTGTAACCTCCCAGGTATCTCCAGGTGAGGTGGTTCCCATTGGCTAAAGGCAATCCTCCAAGAAGGATGCAGGTGTGAGCTAGTTACAGCCAACACCTTCAGCATTTTGGAGATGGGGGCACCTGCCAGGTAAAGGGATCTGGAAGATGTACCAAGAGCGTCTACTACAGTTTGAGATCAGTGACTCATCCTTTCCAGATTTGTGCTTTTTCAGGGAGTGATAGGGTCAGGCTAAGGGGAGGCAGCAAAGTGTGTAACACAGCAGTGGAACGTGATCCCAGTGGGGCCTTATTACATGCTTTTTGTTGACATCCAAGAGTTGTGTCTGTGACTGTGAGGGCAAGGTGGTCAAAGACCTCTGTCCTGACCTTTGGACCTGGAACTGATACATGTCGCCTGTTACTTGAGAAAGTTTTCTCTTTACTTTCTACCTTTTTAAATGGGCAAGGTGGCTGCGAAAAATGTTTTGGCAACACTTGGGGTGTTTTCCTTCCGAGTGAAATAGGCAGCTTCAATCTGATAGGTCCAGAATCAGCAACTCAGACTAATAATATGAATACTAACACCAACACCGACACGATTTATTAAATGCCTGCTATGTGCCAGGGGCTTTAGTTGTATAACTGTTTTCTCTAATTCTCCCTATGACCCTCCAAGATAAGGAATAATAGGATCCTTTTTCTGGTCCAGACAATAAATATCAGGGAAGGTCAGCAATTTTTCCAGGGACACACTGTTAAAACAGTTTGCATGTAAGTAGTAAAGAAAATAAGTCATAGCATCAAAGAATGGAAGATTAAGGAGAAAATGATGAAAAACCACATACTCACCAAAGAGCAGAAAACATCATACTGTACAATAGGGAAGTCTCACTGTTTTGATTAATATAAAAATCTTGCCGTGCTGAGTGTGGGGAAGAGAGCAGGGCAAGGCTGACGTGCTGTAGATGGGATTCGGTTCTAGTGCGTCTGACTCTGAAGCTGAAACATCTTACTTTGCTATACTGTTTTAATAAACACGTGATTTTAAGATGTCTACCCACTTAGCTCTGAACCATGAATTCTAGTACAGAAGAGTGGTTAAACACTCAGACCTTGGAGGGAGACAGACTTGAGTACTGGCTCTGTGACTTGGGGAAAGTTACTTAACCTCTCTAAGCCTCAGTTTCCCATGTGTCCAATGGGGATAAGAATACTTAGCTTGTATAACTCATGTGGATTAAATGACATCATGTATGTAAAATGCCTATCATATAAAAAACACCTATTTTCTACCAGTTATTATAATGTATCCATGAGGAGCTTTCCGTCTAGTTGGGGAGGAAAAAACAGTTTCAGTCTCTATTGTTTAATAATAAACAACTACAGAAATTGGTGGCTTGAAACAACAATGATTTATTACTTAGCATGGTTTTATGGGTTGACTGGGTGAACCACCCAGTCATGTTGCACATCATGTCAGCCTGGTCTCTCATGTGGTTGCATTTAGCTGGGAGCTTAGCTGAGCTCCAAGAAGCGATGTTCAAGAAGGCCTCTGGTCCTCACTCACATGCTTCTTATCATCAGTAGTCTAGCTCAAGCTTCTTACATGGCAGCTGGACTCCAAGAGCCCCCAGATGGAAGCACCCTGCCTTTTTAAACGTTAGGCCCAGAGTTAGCAGACTGTCACTTCTATAGATAAAGCAAATACATGGCCACTCCAGATTCAAGGGGGAGGGGAGTCAGACTCTGAGACTTATTGGGCAGAGAGGCACGTGTGTGTTGGAAGAGGGGGAATTGTTGGCAGCTGTATTAGTCAGGGTTCTCCAGAGAAATAGAACCAATAAGAATATATATATATATATATATATATTCTTATATATATAGTATATATATATATATCCATATGTATATCCATATATATATATATATATATATATATATCTCCATATATATATGTGGAGATTTCTTGGCTCTTGTGGTTATACAAGCTGAGAAGTCCCACAATCTGCCGTCTACGAGCTGGAGAACCAGGAAAGCTGGTGGTGTAATTCAGTCTGAGCCTGAAGCCCTGAGAATTGGGGATGAGGTGGGGTAGGGCCGATGGTGTAAGTCCTGATCTGAGCCTGAAAGCCCTAGACGAAGGGCAGGAGACGATTGAGGTCTCAGCTCAAGCAGAGAGAGTGTGTTTGCCCTTTTTGTTGTATCTGGGCCCTCGGTGGATTGGATGAGGCCCACCCACAGTGGGTTTTCTTAACTCAGTCTACTGAATCAAATGTTAATCTCTTCTGGAAACACCGTCATAGACACACCCAGAAATGATGTTTCACCAGCTATCGGGGCATCCCTTAGCCCAGTTGACACATAAAATTAACTATCACAGCAGCCATATTTGAAGACTATCTCTTGTGGAAACATTCATTTTAGACCTTACTGTCTGACAGAGTGCTGCCTTTGAGCTACAGATATTTACCATGAAGGCTGATACCCTGTGGAGTGCGTTAGGTTTTTTAGAGATGACTTAACAGAGCTTCAGTTGGACCCTGCATGAAGGATGGGAAATTGCTATGGAAGGAAAAAGGAGAGGGTCTCTCTGCTGTTCTGATTTTTCACCCATGTGAACCAGGACAAACTCTGTAAGTTGGGGAGGGAAGATGGGGACCCTGATTTTAACTGTCAAATTGATCTAGAATTGTCAGGTGGAATAATTTAACCCTCAAATGAGGGTGATTTATCCCGTGTATTGTAATCAGATAGTCATCTAATTTGTTCCCTATGAGCGCTGGTAAATCACTTTTAGTACATATTGAAAGTGACAATATTGTATTTTATCACCGAATTGCTATCTTACAGTAGTAACTAATGCATGTCATTGGCTTTGGCTACAGCACTGAATTACACTCGCTTGAGGGCACATAGGTCCAGACGGGAGCTGTCACTTCTGTCTTTTCGTCCATGGCTGGGACCAAGAGGCTGGTAGGGAAACTGTACTGTTGCAACCTTTGCAGATGAGCTGGTTCAGAGATACCTGTGGTCTCGTGAAGCATGGAACTTCTCTTCAGTGCAGTTTGGGTCGATATGATCTAGGGTGGACCTAGTAATTCTATTAAATGAGTGATGAGTGCTTTGATGACTAAAGGTAAGGATCTTATTTAAACAGAGAAATAAGGACTGGTCAGGAATCAGGCTCAAATGACCTCTGCCTGGTCTGGCTCCTGCCCACGTGTCCAGCCTCAGCTTGCTCTGATCCCCACCTTGAACTTTCTGCTCTACCTGTACACACCGTACTCTGCTTCTCTGTACCATTGTTCATTTCCTTTTCTTTGCCTGGAATGTGCTCTCCCAGTTACCCCACCAATTCCCCTGGTCAGGGAGGGTGCACTGCAAACACCCCCTCCCGGGTGCCTCACTCCTCTCATTGTTTCATTCGTCACACTGCATTATCATTACTTATTTATGCCTCTAGCTCTGCCACTAGACAGACTGTGAGCTCATTGAAGCCAGGAGCTCATTTTAATAATGTTGGTATCCCAACCAACCAGCACAGGACTGATTGGCCCAGATGCTGAATATGTTTCCCTTTAGCTAGGGGGTTTCCCGTTTTGACGTTACATATCTGGATGGGAATCAGTATGAGTATTTACTGCAAAGGTGAAATTTATGTGGCTCTGGAACGAAAGCCTGGGCAAGGGCCCAGAGATAGATTAGTCTGGAAGAGCTTGGAGGTATTTGTACATTTAGCATTAAGTGAGAAATTAAGCACGTCTTCACACTGATGAATTTGAATCCAGCTTTATTTCTGGAGGCCTTCCTGTGTTAGAAATAAGATTGAATGATCATTTCATTCATGCTGGTGGATTGGGGTGTCAGATCTCACAGAGCTTCCCAAACCATTTGCCTGCAGTTCCCTGTTCCTCACCCTGCCCTTAGAAATGAGGGATCTGAGAGTAAGTTCCAGGGGTGGTAGGAGAAGGGAGAATGCACTCCCACATTCCTAGCCCAAGTGCATACACTCCTTCCTTTGAGAGAAGTGGAAGAAAGGTCTCTGAGCCTAGGAACTGGATCTCCCCTTTCGAACTGTAATCTGTAGGCAGATGGGGCAAGAAACCCCACGCAGGTTCAGAGACAGATGTCAGTGTGTGCCTTACGAGGAAACAAGGCGAGTTCCTGAAGAAAGGTGGCAGGGGTCTTCAAAACGATACCTTCTTCTGTATCTTTTATTCTAGGTGCATGCCTCATGAAAGTTATTCTGGTAGTGATGATAATAGTATTACTATTACTACTACTACTAATGATTTATATATATTGAAAGTTTTCTACATGCTAGGCACCATGCCAGACTTTCTACTTGGCCTCCTTGATTTCAACTCACAACTTCATGAGAAAGATCAATCTGATTTTCATGTTGTGGATGAGGCACAGAGAGACGAAGATAACTTGCCCAAGGTTGCAAAGCTAATGAATGGAGGAGCTGGGATTTGCACCCAGGCAGTCTAACGGAGAACTATAGTCCTAACCTTGGCGCTATATTATTTTCCAAGTAATAATAACAAGGATAACAACAATAGTAAAAAGTGCAGCTAATGTTTATTGGGTGCTAACTCTGTGCTGGACCCTTGCCAGGCTCTTGACATGGAAAGCCTCATCTCCTCTCACCACAGCCTTTGGAGAGGGTTATTATTATTGTCCTCATGTCAGAGGTGGAGTGACTGAGACTTAGAGACTCAGCACCATGTCTGAGGTCACACAGCTAGTTCACAGTGGATCTGGATTCATTCTCAGGCTCTGCATCTCCTGAGACCCCTGCCCCATTTTTTTTATCTTGGTTCAGGAGAAGTTTTCTTTCCATCAATCCAGATCTCCTTCTCAGCAGCCAGTTCTCATCTCCTTCCTGAAGATGAGACCCAAAGAGAATTAACCATCTTCTTCAAAGGCAAAGGCCATATGTTAGTGAAGAGTGTGGTGGATTCTGTTGGGGAGCGTGGGCTCCAAAAACAGTAGCGCTAAAGAACAACTAAGAGCGCGTATCAGAGGGAACAGTTCTAGAGACTGGGTGAATGGGAACCTGTTTCATCCCACTGTATTTGAAGCCAGAACACCATGTCATGACACTGACCTGCACTAGGGGCTATACTGGTGACCAAGGAAAATTGACCCTCTGTAGGCTTTTAGTACCATTGGTAGTGAGGACTTTATATGCGTGTATGTTTATGTATTTGTATATACATGTATGTATATATGTACACACACACGCACACACACGAAGTCCTCACTACCAATGGTACCAATACACAGCTTTGGGGGGTAGGAGGAGTACCTGTTATCGGCAGAGCACTCAACTTACGCTTTTGGGCAGAGACGATTTACAAAAAAAGATGGAGTGGTACCATTTGCCCTAAGCTGCCCTGGAAGTCTAAGCAGAGAAGTAAGGCAGATATGTATGTGGACAGCGTTTTCATAGATTAGCTTGATTAGCAGATTGGCAAACTTTTTGAAATCATAAAGCCTACAAATATATCTTTAATCCCCAAACCTTTATGAAACAGTAAAGTTCTCATAATCTTTATACAGAAAAGGTAATAGAGCAAAGTTTGTATCTGTTTGCAGCTAGTGATTCATGGCTCTACCTGTGAGTGTCGGACTTTTGAAATATCATTACTAATAAAGTTCAGAGGATGTTATGGGAGGGATGCAGTGAAAGTCGTGTGTCCTTTGTCATGTCTTTAGCTGGGTCACACGAAACGAATGTGATCGTTTTCCACCGCCAGGTGAAGCACTTACGCTGCTCGCCTGCTGCTCGCTGTCTTCTGCTGCACTTGGGAACACATGTGCAGCTTCAGGGCGTCGCTGGCAATGGAACTGCCAGGAACTAGGTTAAGAATGGATATTCCTCCTTAAAAACTATGAATTTTGAGATCACACACAATAAGGTCCACCTCAATTTAAGGAATGTGCCGTGGATCCGAAAATTGGTCATTGTAACATCCTGGCCTGACTGGAAGAGTCTCAATGGCTTAAGTGCTGAGGGGCCCCAGGCCAAGGTTTCAGCTTTCATGTGATTTGGTGACCCTGACTTTGGTCCATTGCTGTAGGCAGAACCTCTGGGTCTTGACTCAGGACCTTCCAAATGGGTTCTCGAAAGTGGACCCTGGTGGAGAGTGGAGCCTCCAGTAGAGAGCATCCTTTACCCCCAGGGCGCAAAGACTCACTGTGTATGGCTGATGATAAAAAGTGGAAAGGGGCTTCCCTGGTGGCGCAGTGGTTGAGAGTCCGCCTGCCGATGCAGGGGACGCGGGTTCGTGCCCCGGTCTGGGAAGATCCCACATGCCGCGGAGCGGCTGGGCCCGTGAGCCATGGCCGTTGAGCCTGCGCGTCCGGAGCCTGTGCTCCGCAGCGGGAGAGGCGACAACAGTGAGAGGCCCGTGTACCGCAAAAAAAAAAAAAAAAAAAAAGTGGAAAGGAGAGCACAGCATGGGGACCCAGCACTCCCACCTTCAGATGTTTTCCTTAGGAAATGTGATCACCTTTTAGATGCTGGAGAATTATTATTGCATCATTCAGAATAGTGACCAGTTAAAAATATCCTAATGGCCCATCAAGAAGGACATACATAGTTAAATTATGATATCTAATATTTGGAATATTAGGAATATTTTTCAGCCATTAAAAACGATGTTCTTGAAGAGTATTTGAGAGCATGGATGTACTTAGATGGATAAATATAGATACACATATATTTGGGTAAAAAATGCAGAAGATTTCTTTCTATAAAGTACGATCTTGGTTTTTTAAAGTATCTATATCCATCCCTAGAAAAAATTCTCTAAAGAAACATACAGACATTTTTCAGTGATTGTCTCTGTGTACCAGATGATTTTAATTTTCTTCTTTGAAACTATCTGGCCAAGTTATTTTCTACAATCACATATTACCTTTCCAACCATAAAACAGCAACAAATACCAGGCGTTTCTACTGTGGCATGTTCATCCCGTGCAGAACTGCAGTGGGAGCTAGACAGAGGGGCTTGGTGCTGAATGTTGGCTCATGGAGGGCAAGCCTTCGCTTCCAATTCCAGGGTAAGCAAGAGACCCGGCTTTCTTCTTGGGTCTTTGAAAGCTGGGAGGAGTGACTCCGTGCTGTCTGAAAGTGAAGGTCTGCAGCCAGGGTGGTTACTCTGCCCCCACTCCTCCCTTTTCCCCGGCGTTACCTCTTTTCATACTTCAGGGCTTGGCTCAGTTGGTGCTTTCCCAGGTAATCTTCCCTGGAATAGGGGTCCAGGTTCCCCTTTTGAATGTCCTTGTAGCACTTTAGAACTATCATCGTTGCAATTTTATATCCATTATTGAGGTTATTAGAGGAATGTGAGGTCCCTCCTCTGAATTATGTGTTTTGTCATTTTTTTTTTTTTTTGCGGTACATGGGCCTCTCACCATTGTGGCCTCTCCCGTTGAGGAGCACAGGCTCCGGATGCCCAGGCTCAGTGGCCATGGCTGATGGGCCCAGCCACTACGCGGCATGTGGGATCTTCCCGGACCGGGGCACGAACCCATGTCCCCTGCATCGGCAGGCAGACTCTCAACCACTGCGCCACCAGGGAAGCCCATGTTTTGTCATTTTTGACTATCCCTCATTACTGGCATATAAGAGTCTCCCACAAATGTTTGTTAAATGAATAAATACACTCTTCCATGCAAAGGTTTGAATCAACTGGTGGGAAGACAGATCTGATACTTTGAGGTGGACTGGAGGGATGATAGTGTTAATTGAGAGAAAGCTTCCTAGCAGAGTCACTACGCCATTTCTTTTTTTTTCTGGGCAAGAGTATGATTCAACACACCAGAGAGCTAAGGCTTTGCATTCTAATGTGGGTCAATCAATCGAGAAGTCAATCAACATCTATTCACCCAGTGCAGACCACGTGCCCAGCACAGTGCTAGAGGCACTAAGGCCTTTGGGAATTAGCTTTGCCTCTTTCCTTCAGTTCGTGAAATGGGGTTATTAAGACTTGCAGAATCCAGGAGACAGGAAGGTCCGGGGGTAGGAGTGACTGATCAATGATTGCAATGACTGGAAAAGGACCATGAAAAGCCAGTGGCATCTGAGCTCCAGCATTTTCACTATGGGGTCCAGTGAAACCCAGAGTTAATCTTCCCCAAGAAAGATGTGCATGGGAAAATGCCCCAGATGATTATTGCAAAGGTGTCATCTTAAAAACAAACAAAAATCATAAGGTGCCTACCTGAACTTGGAAGCATGAAATAAAAAGCAAATTGTTCCCATTTGAATAATTGTGGAGTTAATGGCTCTGAATTGTGTTGGTTTAGCAGGTTTCTGCCTTTCAGGGGTGGGATGGGGGGAAGTTCGGTCTAGCTTAATTAATTAGCCTTTCCCTGCTGAAATGTGACAAAACAGCTACCCTGAAATGTTGCTCTCTAAAAATGAAAAAGGAGAATTCCTCCTCAGTCACCTTTATATGGAAACCAAGGACAGGAAGAGAAATAAGACATGGGCTGTTAGGGTAATATGATGTGGGCAATGGATACATTTAGACAGCAAAGTCCACTGCTTACTTTCAGTCTCTAGCCTAATCGTTCTTCCCCTCCTGGAATCTATGAGGGAACTTCACATTTAGGGGCGGGGAGGACAAATGGCTATGCTCATAGCCTATCGGGGACAGTTTATAACACCCGCCCTCCCACCGCTTCCGCCCCACTCCACACACACACTCACACATTGTTTGGGAAGTTTGAGCTGAGCTGTCTTTGGAATGACAGGGCCTCATCCATGTAGCATTTGTAATAAGCTGGTCCTTGGGTGGGCTAGAGTTTGTCCACATAGTGGAGGTAAGGAGTTGGAGGAAGGGAAGGAGAAGCTTGTTAATTAAGACTAAAGGCCAGCAAACTGTTTGCAAGCCTAGCAAGCTAGTTCCAGCTGATTCTTATCTCCTAGAGCAAACATTTATAGGTTTGCCAAGACCTCTTGCTAGCTCCCTGCCTCCATGCAGTCATTTTCTGTGCTAAAATAATAAGTCTGCATTTATTCTTAAATGTCCTTTAATGCCCACTTCATTAGAGCAGTCCAGTTAGAGCCCGTTAGCAAGGTTTTACTGCATTATTGTTTGGAGAAAAAGGGATATTCGCATTGAGAGGAAGGCTTTCTGCTTAAGGAAATATTTTCCCGTGAGGGGCATGAATACACGAACAAGCATATGCAAAAACCTAAGGCTAGGATTCGGTGCATCCTAAGTAAATTCCAGGAAAGGTGAGTAATGGTCTAGGCTCAAGAGAGAAACGCATCCCTTGGGGGTTCTTGAACAGAACTAAAGGCCCCTCTTTGGGTGAGGGGATCGTGCGCTGCACTGTTGCTTTCTTCTCCCACGTTGTATCTCCTGCATTTATCTCCTGCTTCTGCCACTTCCTAGGTCTTCGATTTGGCCAAGCTACCATCCAGCTGTTTTGCTACGACATTGTCATTGCATCGGTCCTGCATGGGACACTCAAGGAAAGTCTATTTGGATGTCTTCTTTCCTTGTCAGTCTTCATGTCTGTCCCTTCTGAATTTGAGGCCCGTGTCTACCCTTGGGCCCTGGGCCTTTTCCCTTAACATCTCCAGTGTGAACGCTCTTCCGCAGTGGGTCTCTGTGCTCCTCTCTTCATCCTCCTGGGTCCCAAAGGGAGTCAGGTGACTGGACAGACTGTCAGAACAAAGTTCCCACTGTCCTCCAACTGTGGGTTTTGATCATTTCTTTCGGTAACCAGTTTCGTGTAATTATTTATGGAAGAACTTCATAGCGCAAAAGGAAATGTCCTATAAAGCCTTTATCAAGGAATCAGTCTTTGCAATCTGAGACATCCCCAGAGCAAAGGCAAAGTATCTGTGCTAATGATTCAGGTATTACCTTTGGGGAGAAACAGGATGGGATATCTGGGGTTGGTGGGGTTTGAATCACTGTGGTTGACGCAATCGATGAGCCTAGAATCTGTGGGAGGTCCAAAGTCTTGTGCCGTCCCAGTCCTCCCAGTGACACAGTGTGGTGCTCACTGCTGTTATCATCACTATACAGTGGGGAAACTGAGGCACAGAGAAATAAACTGCCTTACCCAAAGTTTCTAAAGTAGAAAGTGGAGTAGAGTCTTCATTTGGAAAGAGGCAGTCTAACGCCATAGCTGCATTCTTAACGTTCTGGAATCTGGTCACGTACAAGCGGGTCCCTTGATTGGTCACTGTCTCATACTCCTGGCTTATCCCATCCTTTCCAGCTTCCTAGAGCTGGATGTACTGATTGGCCTGAACAGAAGATTCAGAAGTTTATCAGGAGTCTCATTGTGTTGATTTGGTGAGACTGGAAGAAGATGTCTTTAGCAAATAAACCCAGTATCCAATGCACCTAGAATGGGCCAGCCTGCTTCCACCACTTCCTAGATCTCTGACTTAGCCAAGCTCCTTACTTTTTGAAAGTCTCAGCTGTCTCATTTATAGGATAATAGTAGCCTCTACTTCATACTGGGCTGCAAGAACTAAAGAGAAGAGGGAGTGCATGGAAGGTACTTGGTAAACAGTTAAGAGTTTTAGAACTGTTTATAAATTCTAGCCAAGGCCCTTTGGCTCCTTATGGCCCAGAAATCCCGGTAACCCTGGGACGATGTTTCCTAAACTCTAGTATCCGTAGGGATGACCTGGGGGGAGGTGTTAAAAGTGCAGTTTCCCACATTTCACCCCAAGTGATTCAGGTTGGACCAGGTGATGCTGATGCAAAGGTCCAGGGACCATCACAGAGAAACACTGGCTCAGAAGCCAAGGAACCCCCGTTCCACCCCTTGACTAGATCCTCCACATTCCTTCAGTCTCTTCTGACCCCGAAAGCAAGTGTTAGAAACATTCACAGCAGAATGTCTACTAAAGGCTTTATACGGCCAACAAGTAATAGTTTCATGATTGCGGAAGCAGCCCTCAGAATAGTACATTTTCTCCCCCTCCCCCATTTCCCATGTTGGCTCCAGGCCCCCCTCCCCCCAACCAGCTTCTATGTGCACCATAGTCTGTGGCATTTTTGAACTTCAGGGCTCCTGTCTGGCTTGTTATTCTCTTAGCTGAGGAATTGTAGCACCTAATTAATAGGAAATTAGCTGTGAATGCAACATTTGGCCCGTAGTCAGGGCCCAAGAAGTTATAAATATACACCACGTGAGTGGCCTGGGCACCTGGTTCCTGGCAGCTCCAGAAGTGGCGCTTTCCGTGTTGATCCAGGAAGTGAAACCGTAGGTCACAGGCAGCTGGGAGTTGGGGTCGCTTGCCCTGAGGGCCAAGCGGGGAGCATCCTGGGGAGCACGAGGGCCTGTCTGCCTCATCTGGCTTCCCAAATAGCACATATACTTTCCTCAAGTTAAATGTCTCTTCAAAGGCCAGGCTGGAGAGGAAGCAGAAAGGAAATTGGAGCAGGGGCTGGAGAGGACTTGGAGAAGGGCTCTGAGATCCCTTATAGGGTGTCGCAAACACTGGTCCCCCAGAGACACTGTAGGTCTGCTGTTGTTCCAGGCACATCCATTTGGCTTCTTCGAGAAGCAGGGACCTCGTGCATTGAGGGCCATGCCACTGCCACTCACAGGTGCTGACCATGAAGCTGAGGTCCAGAGAGGTTAAGTATCTTGTCTAAACAGCTAGGAGCAGGGCTGGGATTTGAACCACAGTTTTCTAATCCCCAAGTCCCATGCTTTCTGCAGGACCTCAGAGCTGCCTAAATGCTTCAGGAGGAGAAAATGATTTTTAAAAGCACCAGTGAGGAAAAAGGATAGAGGGGCAGAGGGAGAAGCAGAAGGGTCAAGGGCAAGGTGGGGTGCCTCCAGGGGTCTTGCAGGGAGGCAGAAGGGCCTCCACAAAGGAGGAAGCATTGCCCAGAAATCAGAGCTGCAGCTTTTCTCTGGATTCACCTGATTTAAATGATCTCACTTTTCTTTTTCTCAACTTCCCCTGCGGGGAAATAGAAATTGAGCACCTGTCTTTTCCCTCATGAGAGTTAAAAATCTGCTGATGAAAGGACCTGTTCAGATTCTAAGTCTGTTTGTTAACGAGCCAAACCAGGGTGGGAAGAGAATGCTGGGTTCCTTGGCAAAGCAGGTGGGACCAGCAGGGGAAGACGGGCTGACCACGTTAGGAAACAGAAAGCCCAGAGTAAGTGCAATATTTTGCCAGCTTTATTTAAGAGGCCGATCGAAGCCTCTTTAACACAGGCTTCTACCTGAGAGTGATATAATGAATCCAGCATTTATGTATCTCAGGAAGGAGGCTTCTGAAAGAGGAGAAAAATATAAAAGAAATTGCATCTTTGAGAATGCAATGGGACATTGGGAAATAACTCATTGACGATGTCACAGAGCACAAGATAGATGGGGAGGCCACATGTTGCTGAGGCTGAGGGAGGACAGAGTCTTCCCTGGAAGGAAAGTGTGGCTCCAGCCTTGTTCAGGGAAGGGAGTTATAAATCAGAGTCCAGACCGAGAACACAGGTGTCACTGCTACCCTGAAAGAAAGATAATATAGCTTCCTCTTCCTGCCTTTTCCCACTAGCCAGAGGCATTTCCTGACCCTCCACTGAGGAAGGGATCCATCCCATCCGGTTTCTTACCCTCTGGAGGGTGGAGTCCGAAAGAGTTGAGTTCAAACATCACATCCTCCACTTAGTAGTTCCTTACTTTTGTAGGCCCTCAGTTTCTTATTGTGTTAAAAGTATGGGGTAATATCTCTTTGAGATGGTTTTTAAGAGGATTAAATGAGATAACAGTAAAAAAAAAACCCCACACAGTTGAGCTTTAAGAACAATTATTGCCATTATCCTCACGTAGATAAGAGAATCAAGAATAACACTTGGTACTTGTTGGTCACTCAGTAATGTTTCTGTTCTCTTTTTCAAGGTCATATCAGCAATAATACCATTAGGAAAAGATATTCACTGTTTTGTCTCCCTCATCAATTTGTACCCTCCCCCAAACAGTCCTAAGGCACAGCCTAGGCCAAAGCCAACCCCAAGCCTCTGCCCGGATCTATCCGCAGTCCTAACTTGGATCCCAACCCCAGACCCATCCTAACCCTATACCGAACTGTAACCCCTACTCTATTCCCAGCCCTATTTCAACTGTATTAGTCAGGGTTCTCCAGAGGAAGAGGCCTAGCAGGATGCATAAAAGAGAGATAGACACGTGTTATAAGGAGCTGACTGGTGCTTTTATGGAGGCTGGCAAGTCCCAAGATCTGCAGGCTGAGCTGGGGACCCAGGAGAGCCAATGGTGTGGTTCTGGTCTGAAGGCTCGCAGGACTGATACCCAGGAAAAGCTGATGTTTCAGTTAGAGTCTGAAGACAGGAAAAGAGCTGATGTCCTAGTTCTGTGACCATCAGACAGGAAGGATTCTCTCTTATTTGGGGGAGGGTCGGCCTTTTTGTTCTATTCAGGCCTTCAACTGACTGGGTGAGGTCCACCCACGTTAGGGAGGGCAGTTTGCTTTACTCAGTCCACTGTTTTAAGTGTTAATCTCATCCAAAAATCACCTTCACGGAAATACCCAGGATAATGTTTGAGCAAGTGTCTTGATACCATATGACTCAGTCAAGTTGACACATAAAATTAACCGTTGTACTACCATTATCCCTAATCCTGTCCCCAACCCTCTCTCTAAGCCAAGGCCAAACCTAACTCCACCCTAATCATACTATTAAATATTGCTCTGCCTTGTTAATGCCTCAGTTTTCTAAGATAGGCTACATCCTGTCTCAGCCACCACAACTTGCTGATCAGTGAGATGATTTCACACCAGAACTTGATAATTTACCTCTGGAGTATGGAAGGGAAAGGGAAAGGACATGGGAAAATAGATTCTTGCTCAGATGGCAACCCAATATGATCAGCATCTGCGTTCGGCATGAGGAACTGCTCGGACGCGAAGAGCGATTTCCATTTGTTGGCGCCAACTCCTGCCCCGTTCTCTTAGCTAAACACTATTTTAATAGGGTCTGTGTGAGGTTGGGATGGCCAGGGACAGAGGCATGGGCACTACCCCTAAAGATGTCTTATTGCAAAGAATATAGGTTTATAGACCACTGTGAGATGAAAAGTAGATTGTGTTATCACTCAAATAGGTCACTTAGGTTTCTGCCAGATTCTTCTCTCAGATTGATCCTATATGATGAGAAAGAAAGCTTCCTGGTTTCTAGAAAGATTCCTGTAGAATCAGAATCTTAGAACTGAAATGAACGGTGATCTAGCCCAGTGGTTCTCAACTTTAAAATCTCTGATGCCTGGGTCTCATCCTGTACCGATTGGTCCATCTCTGGGGACAAGCCCTGGGTACTGGTATTTTTAGAAGTATGCTGTAGTGTACTATTGCCAAGTGGCTCCACCAGTCTAGCCAAAGCCTTTGTTTTACAAATGGAAAAGGTGAGGCTCAAAGATATCAAGTAACTTTAAAAAAATCAGATACCTAGAGGCAAAGCCAACACCCAAAGTCTCAGGACTCCTAGTCCAGTGCTCTTGTCAGAACACCATACCTTCACTCATCTTATTTCCTCAGATCTATAGCCAGAGAACAGTAGGATCATCTAGGACCCATCTTAGGATCCTCATGGAAGTGGTACTCCCACTCAGCGATTTGTAATTCTTCCTGCCACACCAGAGTAAAGGCTTTCATTCCTCTGCACTGGATAGCTCTTGTTCAGAGAGGTAGGGGCACTGTGGTGGAAACAATTCTTTACTAAACCATTTGGAACAATAAAGAAATAAATCCTACTCCACCAACCTTGACCAGACAGCCAAAGGTTGTACTCACTTGGCACTGACCTTGTAAAGATGGATTGCAACTTTGGGGAGTTGATTTTATTGTTGTTGTTTTCCTTCTGGGCATTTAAAGTTTATGTCCACTGAGGAGAATTCTGGGAATTGTAGGTTCCATGTTATTAGCATCTGCTTCATTCCCCTGCCTTTGTTTTCAATTTCATTCTTTTCTGATTTTTAAAAAGTTTTCGGGGTTTCCCTGGTGGCGCAGTGGTTGAGAGTCCGCCTGCCGATGCAGGGGACACGGGGTCGTGCCCCGGTCCGGGAAGATCCCACATGCCGCGGAGCAGCTGGGTCCGTGAGCCATGGCCACTGAGCCTGCGCATCCAGAGCCTGTGCTTCGCAATGGGAGAGGCCGCAACAATGAGAGGCCCACGTACCGCAAAAAAAAAAAAAAAAAAAAAAGGAGATCGCTGGTAGCTGTGGTGAGAGCAGCTTCAGTGGGGTGGAGATGGGGTGGAGAGTGTGGAGATTGCTACACTCAAGAAGCAGCTGTGACCGAGAGGAAGGCAAATGGTGAGAAGAGAAGAAAACAGGGTTGAATAAAAGAGACCTGGACTTGTTTGTTTGATATCTGGAAATAACGGACAGAGAGGAAGCAGTGGCAAGCTAAAGCCTCCAGCTATTTCTGGTTGTCCACATGCCCCCTTCTGTGGGAACTTGACTTATTACCCCACATTGTAGAACTGCACATATTATTAAATGGCCTTTGCAAATAGAGATGTGTGCAATCTGGCTGAGTTATAGTTACTTTGGAGACCGATGTTTGCTTACTTGTGGCCTGGTAAATCTCAGCCTTAATATCACAGGAATGCATTTCTATTTGGTCTCCACCTTCCTGATTCTTTTAAAATTTTATGTGATTTTTTTTTGGAAGGAAAGTTTTGATAGAACTTGGTAATAGCACTAGCTACTGTTGATTGAGAATCCACTGTATGACAGGCCTTGTGAGAAGTGTGCACGTACATTATTCCTCATCCCCCTTCTACAAGGTAGACTGTTGCCTCCATTTCACATGTGGGGAAACTGACTCTCCGAAGGGCTTCAGGGCTGTGGCCAAGGTTAGAGAACTAGTGAGTAGTGAAGTTCCGTCTCCCACAGCACTCTGGCCTCATCACTGTACTCACAACAAACCCTTTCTCTTCTAAAGTTTGGCAAGTTTCTTCTTTTGAAAACGCTCACTGTTTGTCTAGGATGCACTTAGAGCAGCAAATATTCTGTGAGAACAAACTGTAGTGCTCACCGTTTATCCCCCTCCCAGTCCAAAACTCCTAGGCTTCCCAGCTCAGCTATTTGAGAAATTACTCAAGGAAAAATGTTCATCACCCAGAATAATTCATTGCTGAGCAAAGAACAATACAGAGACATTTCAGCCAATGCGACTTTTTGCAAAGGTCATGCACGCCGGTGCCCAGGGGTTTGTGATGGACACGGTACCCAAGGCACAAGATCACATTTGCTTCTCTTTCTGGATACATTTTGTCATGAAAGGGTTTGCAAGGCTCCATCTGCTGACATACAGAAGTCTGTTCCCCCAAATGGAGGGCCTGTTCTCATCTCCAAAGAGAACTGTGAATCGTAGAAGAAACTTCAAAGGATCATGTCAGGAGTAAGAACCTAGAGCAATTGGAATTTAGGGTCCTGGAGTGGAGAACAGCAGGCGTAGCCCTCAGACTGTCCAGGCTTGAGAAGAGATGGATTGTACCAGAGGTGAGATCGCTTTGGGAGAAGCTACAGAGAGAAAATCACAAGTTGACTGGGTTTTGGAGGAAGTGTAGGAGTTTGTCAGGTGAGTGGAAAATAGAAGGTGCAAGAGAAGGGCCTCTCAGGTAGAGGCAGGGTACAGGATTTAAATGTCAATGCTTGTCGTGCTAAGTGGCTCAAGTATAAATGATAATGTTAATAATGACACCACTACCCCCATACTAATAAACACAAACACTTATATGTTACCTACTGTATGCCACGGCACATTAATTATAAGTACGTTAATTATATCAACTCATAGATTCCTCAGGTCAGCCATATGATGTGGACACTATTATTATCCTTGTTTGACAGATGAGGAAACTGAGGCATGGGTGAATTATCATTCCAAAGAAACTGCAACTATCAGAATCAAGATTTTTTTTTTTTTTTTTTTTGCGGTACGCGGGCCTCTCCCTGTTGTGGTCTCTCCTGTTGCGGAGCACAGGCTCTGGACGCGCAGGCCCAGCAGCCATGGCTCACGGGCCTAGCGTCTCCGTGGCATGTGGGATCTTCAAGGACTGGGGCACGAACCCATGTCCCCTGCATCGGCAGGCGGACTCTCAACCACTGCGCCACCAGGGAAGCCCCAGAGTCAAGATTTTAATCCAGCAATTTACCTCTAGGGCTGTGCTGTCCATTAGAACTTTCTGTAATGATGGAAATGTTCTAAATCTGCACTTCTGTTTTAGTAGTCACTACCCACATGTGGCTGTCAGGCACTTGAAATGTGGCTGGTGTGACTGAGGACCTGAGTTTTACATTTATTTAATTTTGATTAAATTTAAATAGGCACATGTGGCTAGTGGCCACTGTATTGGACAAGGCAGCTTGCTAGTCTACTTAACCATAACACTCTGCTGCCTTCCAAACGGGGGAGTATGGAGTTGACTGTCTAATAACAGTGGTGGTACTAATAACCACCACAGAAATAAGGGCTGCCATTTATTTAGCTCTTACTATATGCGGGGTAATGTGCTAAGTGCTTCTAGTAGGTTGTGTCCTGCAGTCTCCGCGAAAACCTTGTTGCTGATGGCTACGAGCATGGATTCTGGATCCAGGCTGCCTGCATGCAAAACCCAGCTCTGCCACTTGTTAGCCCCGCAGCCTTAGGTACATTACTTATCCTCTCTGGGCCTCAGGTTCCTCATTTGGGAGCTGGACTGAATGATAGCATCCGCTTCGTATGCTTGTTATGGTTATTGCAAGAGTCTCTGCATTTACAGCTTGCAGCAGGGTGCCTCACATGTGGTAAGCATCGAATACGTGGGTGGTATTGATGTTATCACCCTTACACATTAGACGAAGAAACCAAGGCACAGAGAGTAAGGCCTCGAGCTTAAAGGCACAGCTGTGTGTGGAAGAGCTGGTATTCAACCCGTAGGTAGCCTGATTTCAAAGTCCACGTTCTTAACAGCTATGCTGTGGTTTCTGTTCAGAGTTTCTAGAAGTGTCATTTGTGGAGAACTGGTATTAAAATCCTCCAGGGTGCTTGTTAAAAATATAGTCTCTGAGACTCGCTGAAAACAAGCATCTTAGACTGTTTAGGGTGAAGACCAAGAATCTGCATTTTTGTAAGCTTCCCATTTTCAAGTACAATTTAACCAACGAGAAACCACTGAAAATTTTTAATGGGGAGCTAAGTAGAAGGAGAGGACAGGTTTGAGGTGTAGAAAATATGCAGAGGATAAAGTAATTTTGCAAACAGATCTATTTTTAGAAAGGTCTTTCTCACTGAGAACTCAATCTGAAGGCTGGAGAGAGGTCCTCGGATAAACTTGACAAGCTGGACATGTTTGGTACCTTTTGTCACCAGTAAAGTGATGGGGGATGGAAGCCAGGAGAGTGAATGAAAGTTGTAAGGTAGAGGCAAGGAATATAGATTATTCTCTACAGAGGGAAAGGGAAGAGGAAGGATGCTAGTTTGTGGGGAGCCATGGTTGACAGAGGGTTGTTTGTAGGATGAGTGAGACTTGAGCATGTTTATAGGAAGAGGGGACCCAGACCCAGTGGAAGAGAGGCTCTGAAGATAGTGAAAACATGATTTTGAAGTGAAATCCCAGAGGAGGGAAGAGGGGATCGTATCTTAGAAGAAGTTGGAGTACTTCTTTCTTTGGGATAGGAGGAAAAAAATAGAGAAAAGCTTAGAGGTAGGGGCAAGAATTCATAACTGGAATTCTTGGAAGTGTACTTCTAGATTGTTCCAAATGAGAGCATTGGTGAGGAATAAGGATAAACATGGTAACATCTGCAATACTTTGAAGGCCTTCTCCTCTGTGCCAGGCATTGTGTAGTGCTCTTCAGGAATTACTGTTTTTAATCCCAAGAGGTAAATGCAATAGGCATACCCATTTTACAGCCGACAAGGAGAAGTTAATTGCCTGTGGTCACGTAACTAGTAAGTAGTAGAGCTGGGATTCGACCCCAGAGAGTCTGGGTTCAGAGTTTGATCTCTTAATGGCTATCCTGTGTGATAAAAAGACAGCAGTAATGACGACCTACATTCTTGTGGTACTTAAAAAAACACGTCTCCCCATTTTACAGGTGGGGAAACCATTTACAGGTGTGGAAACTAAGGCAGAATTTGCCAGACTTGTCACACATCTAGGCAGGGCCAGAGCAATGGCTAGAACTGGAGTCTCTTGACTTGTAGTTCTCTTTCCCAGGACGCGCACGCCCACACATAGCCCCTGAGTAAATCGTGTTGCATTTCTGAGGAGTCTCTTTCCCTCTCTCCCTCTTCCATTCCAACACCTGCCCCACCCCTACTCCCACCCTAACCCCAGTCCTGAAATGCCAGGAAGCTGGCCCAGCACCTGCTCCCTCCTTCTGGCTGGAATCCTCCGCCTGGCCAGGTGCCAACTGCCCTGCTCTAGTGCGAGGGGCCCCATGCAGGCAGGCAGTGGGTGGAAGGCCACGTTTGTTTTGCTTTTATTGTTAAATATTATAAATCTCTTGGCGGCACCACCCGCGGGGACATGAGTTGTGTGCCTTCCCAAACAGTCGCTAATGAGACAGTTAATCATCTGTTTATTCTGTATGAAGAGAGGTGGTGGCTCTATCTCTCAAACCAGACACGGGGCTCAGGACCCTTGGGGAAGCTGCCCACCCCTGGCACATGAGTCACCTACAGTCCCAGCACAGTCCTGCCCTGCAGGCCCCCGTACTTCTTTCCACAAAGCATTGGCCAGGATGCAGGCATCCCCTGATGTTGATTACTATTACTTTTATTGGAGCTATTATTTTTTAAAAAATACACCCTTCCCTGAGAAGCAAAAAAAAAAAAGTAATTTATAAAGATGCTTTGTTGGGAGATAAGTAGTTTTCCTCCTGGGTACAGGGGGTTTATCTCACATATGCAGAGGTTCCTAGAGGTCGTGCAATGCACGAGATAGAGCTCTGGGATCCTCCCTTGGGAAGACAGTCAGCGTTCGCTGTTTTCCTAGTTTCAGGGTTAAGGAGGTGAAATCAGCTGTGTTCCTCCCCCGGGCTCCCTGGGGCTGAGGCCACTTTTATTAGAGCAAATCAGGCTTGTCCAGGAGCCATGGGAGGAGGAGAAGACAGGCAGGAGGATGTGAGTGAGGAAGGGGTTAGGGTGGGTGGTGTGCTAGCGTGACTGCTGTCTGCCCCTGGGCTACCCAGTCTGAATGATTGTCTGCAAGGACTCCCATCTCATCTATTTGCATGCTGCTAGCATTCTCATGCTATATTCTTGGTGTTGGGATAAATCCTATTGCCCGAAGCTTATATTTCAATTAACTAGGTCCAACTGTCTGTGCCCTGAGGCATAAGGATTGACTGGGGCTGCTGTGTTTTCTGCAGGACATTGCATCATTGACAGTCTGTCTGTCTGTCTGTAGTCAGCCAGCTCCCATCCTTGAGGCTGTGCCTCTCTGCAGAACTGTTTGCCTCCCAGGCAGGGGCTGAATTACCCAGGGAAGGGCTTATGTTTCAGGAGTAGTTTGGACAGGCAGAGCAGCTATTGTTTTGGACCACTGGATCAGGGAGCAAGAGTGCATGGGTCCTCCATGGAAACAGTGAAGCCGGTCGGAGGGGCAGTGAAGTGGGATCAGCCCCATGCTACGGTTGCTTTTTAGCATTCTCTCTGCTTCACCCCGGGGCCCTGGGTGAGGTGCTTCTACCTTTAAGTCTCCTACCTAGATATATTCTTCTTCATCTTATCCTTTCTTCTCCCTGTTTTCTTCCCCAAATACCCCTTTTCAACCTCTGCATCTTTGCCGTTGCTGTTTCCTCCATAAGAATTTCCTTCCCTTTTCTTTTCTTACCACTCCTTATCAAAACCCATCCTTCAAGGCTCAGTTCAAATGTCACCCACTCCAGGAAGCCTTCCCGTTGTCTTCCGCAGGCAGAATTAACCTTGCTCTCTGTGCCTGGGATTGCTCAGTTCTCACACCTCTCCCTTCTTTGGGTCAGGGCTGGCATCTCATTCTGTGTGTCTCACAGTTACGGCATCACACAGTCCACATGATTTTGTGTCTTTGAGTTTGCTCTGGTTTAACTTCGTAGTGGGTTTAATGGTTTACTCTTTCTCCTGAAATATACGGCACGTTCTAATTTCTGGAACCTATGACTATTACCTTATTGGGAAAACCGGTCATTGCAGATGTCATTAAGTTAAGGATCTTGAGATGAAGAGTTGATCCTGGGTTAATCAGATGGGCCCTAAATCCAGTGACAAGTGTCCTTACAAGAGACACACAGGGGAGATTTGACAGACAGAAAAGAAGGTGAGGTGAAGATGGGGGCAGAGATCACAGTGATGTGGTCACAAGCCAATGAATCCAAGGAATTCTGACAGCCACCAGAAGCTGAAAGAGGCAAGGAAGGCTTCTCCCTGACAACCTCCAGCAGGAGTGGCTCTGCCAACACCTTGACTTCAGACTTATGGCCTCCAGAATTGTGAGGAAATAAATTTCTGTTGTTTCAAGGCGCCCAGTTTGTGGTAATTTGTTACAGCAGCCCTAGGAAGCTAATAACAGGCTAATAAATAATAAACTAATAACAGGTGGGCCGGGGAGAGCAGGAAGAACACAAAAATATCAGTGTGGGAAGTCTGGACCCTTCCTTCCAGGCTGTTGTTTATTACCCCTGATTCCTCCTGCTTCTATTTCATACAATCCAAGCCCTGTTACTCCTGTACCAGGCCTTGTGTGGTTAAGGACAGGCATTGCCATAGTTGGAGGGCCACTACTGAGTAAATAATCATAGTTATAATACCAATAGGAGCAGCTGCCGTTTGTAGAGTTCACAGAGTGCTTCGCCTCCCCTCCTTTCCTCCCGTCTTTACAGTAGCCTTGAAAGGTGGGTGTTAGCATCCGCCTTTACATGTGAGGAAACGGACAACCGGAGGTGTAAAGGGACTCGGGCATAACCATACATACGACTGGTGTGGTTGAGCCAGGACTTCAAAAATCCGTGTCTTCTGGTTCCAAATCTATTTCTTTTTAACTGGGTATTTGATGTTCTTTGAGTATAAGACCTACTGGGTCAAATCTGCTTTTCGTTCTTTCCAAGACAAGAATATACTTTGCCTGAAGAAGGGATGCTGCTTTTCCTTCTTTCCCCTAAGGTGTGCTGAAACCCAACAGGCTTTGGCAGTAGTGGAGAGGCTGAGAGGAAGCACTGTTTGTTCAAGCGTATTTGTTTTAAAAGGAATCTCTGTGTGCATTAATCCTCTGTTATTTTTTGGGTAGGCTACTGGGGAAACTGTGTGTGTGTGTGTCTGCATACAAGTGCGGTCTGCACTTGGCTGGCACTTATCCCCCTCTGGTGGTCACTGGCATAAATCCATCACCTGATCATCTAAAATTCCAATGAAAGGAAGATCCCTGTGTCAGGAGGACCCAGGGAGAGTCAACACATTTAGCGTGGTTTCTGTTTGCCTGCGCACCCCTTAAGAGCTTCGGAGGATGATTCTGCTCCTCAAATAAGAGTGTTGCGTAAATGGAAAGAAAGTGGACTTTGGAGGCTCACAGATAGGTTCACACCTTAATTCTGCTACTTAATGTCTACAGTGGTTTGAGTTTACTTAACCTTGCCAATCCACATCTGTAAAATGGGGTAAGAGCAAATACCGTCCTAGGAGTATTATAAGGTTATGTGAAATAATGTGCTTAAATTGCCTGGTACCTAGTATAGGCACTTAGTCATCATTAATTTTCTCCCGCTCACCCACACATGATTAGTTCTGCTATTAAAGTTATGCTTCTAGGGCTTCCCTGGTGGCACAGTGGTTGAGAGTCCACCTGCCGTTGCAGGGGACGCGGGTTCGTGCCCCGGTCTGGGAAGGTCCCACGTGCCGTGGAGCGGCTGGGCCCGTGAGCCATGGCCGCTGAGCCTGCGCGTCCGGAGTCTGTGCTCCGCCACGGGAGAGGCCACAACAGTGAGAGGCCCACGTACCGCAAAAAAAAAAAAAAAGTTATGCTTCTATTGTAAATCATACCTTTTTCTAGGGAAAATTGAGTAGTTCTGTCACATTATTCTCTGGAAGATACGAAGATGTCCTTTTTGCAAAGGGGAAGCTAAGGACTTGAACAGAGGAAATTAATACTCAGATGCCAGTTAATAATAAGGGCTTAAACAGACCTAGGGATGCTTGCTTTCCCACTTTAATGAAAGAGGAAATAAACTAATATTTATTAGCCCCCCCTAATATAAGCCAGGTCCTTTACTCAAATATTTTATTTAATGCTTACAGCAGCCCAACAAGGTTGGTAATATTATCTCCATTTTACAGATGAGGAAATGCAGACCTAGGGAATTCTGCTCGTTGTAGGTTACAGAGCTGAGAAACCATATTCCTGCCTAGGATGCCTAACTCCTGTGCTGTGCTACTTCCCTAGGAGCTCTGGGGAAAATACAGCTCCTGAAGAGCACATGTGTAAGGATTAATCAAGAGGGGCAGCATTATCATTCCCAGTTGCCAAAGAACACAATATGCGATTCCAGGGGACTGGTTTCCTCCTAGTCATTCAGCAATAAGGGATGGAGGAGTTTGCATAGAACCTGACCAGTAATGTAATGCTAGACCCACGAGATTTCCCCTGTCCTACTGTTTATGGACCTGATGCCCACTATCATTTTGAGGAAGGTTTGAGAAAGTCTACCCAAGATCTGTAATATACTGCAGGTTATTATTTGAGTGAGTAGAGTACAGATAGAAGAAATTGTATCAGTTCCCCTTGAACTAAGCACCAGAGCTGAGTCTTGTTAGCCGATTAACTAACACTTCTGGTCGTCCTGTTAGGCTTTGCAGAGCAGTGGAGGGACTTGTGGGGAAATGGGTTTACAAAGGGGACAGAATTGTAAACTCACCAAGGAGGTCAAAGAGCCACATAAGAGATAGGAAAACACTTGTAACGTAACACATTTTCCTGTGTGGTTGTTGAGAGACCTGTGTCCTAGTTCTTGATCTACCAGCTTTGCCACCTAGGAGAAGTTATTCTCTCTCTCTGGGATTTCGGTTTGTAAAATAAAAAGGTCAGGAAAGATGATATCTGGGGTTTCTTTCAGATGAAAGCATATGTTGTTTATTGAGTCTGAGAGCAGTCAGAGGGCCTGGGAAGTGAGAGGAGGCAGAGATCCTGACCAGACTGAACAAGCAGAGTCGCAGCTGGGTGCAGAAGGCGCTTCAGTGGCTGTCTATATATGCAGTGGGCCAAGAAGTATTCCTGGGTGGGGGTGGGTGGCCTTAGGCTTCTCCATGTCCATGCACAGTGCCGTGGGAACTTGTTTTTTCACATCTTTATTGGAGTATAACTGCTTTACAGTGTTGTGTTAGTTTCTGCTGTATAACACAGTGAATTAGCTATACGTATACATACATCCCCATGTCTCCTCCCTCTTGCGTCTCCCTCCCACCCTCCCTATCCTACCTCTCTAGGTGGTCACAAACCACCGAGCCGATTTCCCTGTGCTATGCGGCTGCTTCCCACTAGCCATCTGTTTTACATTTGGTGGTGTATATATGTCAGTGCTATGCTCTCACTTCATCCCAGCTTACCCTTCCCTCTCCCTGTGTCCTCAAGTCCCATGGGAACACTTTTATTAAATCATTCACCAGGCTCTAGTGTCCATGAGCGTCATGTCCCTCACTAGATTATGAGTTTCTCGATGGAGAAGACCAACTAATTTTTGTGGTTATCAGTGAGTAGTGGTGGAAAGAACGGACGCCACAACCAAGCTCTTTTCAATTCCATTTTTCTAGAGACGTTCTTCATACATCAGTTTTGTTTTGGGGATCTCTTCTTCTCAATGGGACAGTAGATTCTAAAGCTCAGATTAGGAAGGGTAAGTAAAGGTGAGTCGATGTTTGCAGATATAGGTGAACACTGGAAGTTATGCCTATGGTTCTGGTAAAAAAAAAAAAAATCCTACTCACTTTTAGTTCCTTGCCTTCCTGGGTTGTGAACCTGCCTTGAAAATGATGTGAGTGGGAAGCAAAGCCAGGAATGGTGTGCACTAGCTTACAACCTTGTCACAGTCCCTGTTGCCATTGCTGGTCTGTGGTCAGACACAGTAAGTTTGACGGTGTATATACCTGACTTTTCTTGTAACCATCATACACGTTGCGTTTACCATCCTTCCCCTCCTTATACACTTCGGGAACTGCCATTAGAGGCATTATCATTTTTTAGCTCAATACGGGTCCTACTCTCTTCAGATCTGTGAGCTGATTTTCATTTAACTTACTCCCTTTCCTTTCCCAAATTTTATTTTTATCTTGATGTCAAGCCAGTGAGTTGGAGGTGAAGCCTGGGAAAGGAGGCTAAAGGGAAACCAAAGTTACACATGCAAGATGGGGAAAGGGAGAAAACTTAGACAGTAGTGTCCATCGGATAGTTACTATGTGCTTAACATTGTGCTCTGGGCTTTATGTGCGTTATTTTTAGCCTTTTCAACAACCCTATGAAGAAAGTGTGACTCTGGAATTTTACATGGGCAGAGGCTCAGGCTCAGGGCAGTTAAATAAGTGTCCAAGATCACACAGCTAGTGAGAGGCAGATCTGGGACTTGAAGCAGGATTGTGTGACTCCAGACTCAGTCTGTCTTTTCAATCTAGCGTCTTTGTTTTCCCAGGTACTTTCCTCATGGTCTCTCTATCTTAGATAGAGTTCACACTTACTACTAAAAGGATCAAATGGTGACATAGCATTTAGGTGCCTAGCCCAGGCCCTGACACAAAGCAAGTACTCTGTAGACATTAGTTGATATTGCTGTTATTTTCACATCTGATAGTTCGGGGTTTTCCACAATATCCTGGGATGTGAAAAGGGAAAACAAGGTTAGTTAATTGGAGACAGTCAAGCATGTGGAGACTAGGATAAACATTACTGATCATTCATTAATTCCAGGCTTTATGAGGAATGAGTAGCTGCTCTGTTTGAAGGTTGCATTTGCCTCAGCCTAGATCAGGGTGGTGAAGATGTCTGTTCCAGACTCTGACTTGTTTCTAAGTGATTATTATTGCCATCACTTTTAGGCACCCATGCAGTGTTCCTGTGGTGCATGACATAGTTCAACTTTCCAGAATTCAGTTTGTGAACTTTGGAAACTAGCCCTGTATGCCATTGAAGAATGGCTTCGGGCCCGCGTGCCTCTGTCCATGGTGCTGAAACCAGAGCTCCTGGGAGGCAGAAGCAGATGGTACCACGTGGTACGTCTCATCTGCACAGCCTGCCTGAGCCCAGAGGCTGAACTACTGTGAAAAGAAGGCTGGCTTGGGAGTTGAGGGATCTGGGTAAAGTTCCAATAACTTGCTGTGTGGCCCCAGGCAAACCACCTAACCTCTCTGTTTCAGTGTTCCCACTGGTAAAATTGGATTGCTACATTCTGTCATTCCTGCTTCAAAGTGCTGCTGATTTTGTGTGAGTAAATGATATAACAGATGCTAAAGTGGGATACGAATGCATGGTATGATTACGCTGTTATTGCTGCTCAGTCTTTTAATGACACATTTTGACTATATCATTTTAATTCACTGAGGCACCCGAAGGCCTAATAACATATAATACAACAAGCAGGAAATCAAACGAACTGATAAATGCACTGGAAACACAAAGAAATAAGTTTTCTGTGTTGTTTGCAAGCTGCTGTGTAGCTGTATAGCTCAGGGTGTGTCTCTAAGAAGAAGAAAGATAATGACCGCTGAGGAGTCAGCCTCTGTCTGGAAGGAGAGAAGACGAAGGAGATCACACCTGGTTACCTCTACAAGCTCCAAAGGGAAACTCTGTTCTACTGTCACAGGGCCTGAAATATCACCATTAGCCTGGTATTCTAGCTTGGTATTCCTTGCCTTTCACAGAATGGTTGATTGCATTCTCCCTTTTTGAATTAATCGTATTTGCTATGGCCTGGGATTTGGAGACTGAATCCTTGGTCTAGGTTCTTTCCCTAGCTGTAGAATTTTCATAAAGCAAGTAATTTAACCTCTTCTAAACTCAGTTTCTCCATCTGTAAAATGGGCTCAATAGTAATAATACCTGCCTTATGAAATGGTTGAGAAGATAAAATTTTTGAAAGAGGCTTTCTGAAATCATGTGAACATTAGTTGTCATTATTCTCTGACATGCTCTGGTCAAAGTATCCCATGAGCAGTCTTGCCTTTTCCCTGTTCCGTACTTTGTGTGTTCTGTTCTTTCCACCAGGTACATCTTCTCCTCCATCTCCCGTTAAAATCTTCACATATCAGGTCAAGCACCACCTTCTGTAACCACCCCAACCATAAGTGATTTGTTTTTTTCTTTCCAGAATTCCTAGAGAATCTATTTTCTTTACTGTTCATCTGTTTCCTTAAAATACGGTAGTGTAGTTATTTTAGTACGTTTTTACTTTCCTCAATGGATTATGAGATCTTGAAAGATGGGATCATATCTTACACACGGTAGATGCCCTGTACCCATTTGAATGAATGTGTAAGATGGATGTTATGCCCGTTCCCTTAGGGTCTTCTTTAAAATACAAGTACTGCTGGGGAAAGTGAACCCGTAGGTTATTAGTACCTATATATTGGGTTGGCCAATATATAGGGTTTGGGTTTTTCCATAACATCGAACAAACGCTTTGGCCAACCCAATATCAATTAAGAACACTGGGCTCAAGCGGCCAAATGAGGGTGGAAGGGAAAAGCTGGAGAGAACAAGTTGAATAAGAAAGTGAGAGCTTCTGAAGACATGTTTCATCATTGTAGCAGTTTTTCCTGGCCTGATTTTGGTCTCGGAGATGCCATGTAACCAGTGTGTTAGCTTGGAAAGGTACCTTATAAGCTCTAAGGGACAAAAGTTAGAATTCATGGACACAGGAAATTGTGCAATATCTAGGCCCACCAGAAGGTGGCTCACTGTCACTAATTCCATGGTCTGGCACTTTTGCTCCCGGGGATCCCCCAAATTGATGTGGTATTCTGATGGGTAGTTCTCCTCTGTATTTTATGTGGTTCAATGC
This sequence comes from Delphinus delphis, assembly GCF_949987515.2. Taxonomy (NCBI): domain Eukaryota; kingdom Metazoa; phylum Chordata; class Mammalia; order Artiodactyla; family Delphinidae; genus Delphinus; species Delphinus delphis. The sequence goes on along the minus strand of NC_082684.1, from coordinate 25,027,093 downwards.
TGCCCTCTCCTTATCTCCTCCTCTGTCCCTTCATGATGTAAAAACATGAAACTGACTCCAGTTTGTAGGCTGGAGAATGCCCCCCTATGGACCTTCTTCTTTGAGAAGGTTCCCACTGCGATGGGATAGAGGTGTCTCAGCTTCCTCTCAACTCGTGCTAAGGTGCAGAACCAAACTCAAATCGCACCCTCTGCATTTGTGTCTCCCATCTGGATTCTTAGAGGGTGAACAGTCAGTGCCTTTTTGGACCAAGGAGGGTAAAGGGAGAAAAATCACTGTCTTTTGATACTTTCATTCCTTGCTCCCTCTGTACCCCCTCTATTTGTCCAGATTTCTTGTCTGAATTGCAGGAACAGCACCTCTCTCTGTGTTTCTTCCCTGGATCACCTCATCTCACTATCTGCGTATTTTCACAAGACACGTGGCTCAGGTATTTTTCTCTTTTTAAAAATCATAATGATAGCTTTCATTTTTATGGTTCTTTACAGTTATCAAAGCCATTTTCTCCCATGAACCATTTAATGGGACACTCACAATGGCTAGGAGAAGTTTGGGAGCACAGCTACTGATATCCCCATTGTACAGATGAAAATACTCATATATAGGGAGAGGAAGTGATTTTCTCAGAAAATATAAGAAATACAAGGTCTCCTAATGAATTCTACCATTCTGCTCCTTACTATGGGTGATGCAGATAAGGCCCCCAAAGGAACATAGAACATACCTCCAGTCCTATAATCAATAGTAGAAATGGAGCTGGAATCAACATCTCCTGATTCACAGTTCAGTGCTCCTTTTATCCCACTGGAGAGTCTTTCTCCGTGATCTACCAAACCATTGGCTAGCTATCCAGCCAGTCAGTTTACCGTCTATCCTCTTAGAACTCTTGAGGTTGCATCAATCAAAATCTTGACAGAAGATCCCAGAGGTGAATGGCTGAGGCATTCTGGGAAACTCATCAGGAATAATTTTTTTTAAGCTAAAAATGGATAAATACAAAGCCTGGAAAGAAATCCATCAAAACATTAACAATGACTGTGCTTGGTGTAGTGGAGTTATGGACAATTTATTTTTATCTTCCTGTGTTCCTGTATTTTCAGATTTTCTTCAGTGAGATTTTATTACTTTTATAATGGAAAATAAACATTAGAAAGTGCGGGAAAACAAGAGGATCTGGGCACAGATATTGCATGCGTGTGTGGTGGCTGTTACCACCTTGTGTTGGATTAAACTGAGGGTGAGTAAAGCAGGAACGATTCTCTGATCTCCTCTTCCAACAGGCCATTCTGTGCCTCTCTGGTTCCCATTCCTCCCCTGAAGCCCCAGACGATGGTTTTGGCAGGGTGCACTCACATCTTTCTCCCTCCCCTCAGCCCTGGTCCACTCCACAAAGCCACAGCACACAACAGGGCAGGCTTCACCCTGTCTTGGCAGAGCTGTGGGCTCCTGCACTCCTCACTCTGCCTGCTGTGGACTTATGTAACACATTCTCAGGACTTCATTTTCCAGTAGATTGAAAGCAAAGACACTTGATTTTCTCCAAAAAGATCTGTTTGGAAGTGCAATTGCCTTGAATTACATGGTGGCGCGAGAGGCCAGACCTTGCTGTAAATAACTTTCCTCTCAGCCACACAGGGGCCTGGCTGGCAGCGGAGTCCATGCTTCAGATGATGGTGCTTGATGTGGAGAGAGGGAGGAAGAGAGAAAGCGTGTGTGTGAAAGCAGGACTGCACAGTCTTGGGGCCTTTGCTCAGTTGCTGCCACTTCTTTCACCTCTGGAGTTTTGCGTCTGAATGAGTGGTGAGGGCAGAAGGGGCAGAACTGGGGCTGGGCTTCTGGGCTCTTTCATCAGCTGGTTTATAGGACTTCTCTCTCGTTACATCTCCCACCCTGCCACCGAGGGGCCTGTGTGAGGATGAGTGACTCGTGCATGCGGTGTGGGGTGGCACAAAGAGCAAGCTTTAGAATTGGACACATCCAAGTTCTAGTCCCAGATGTGCCAATTGCAGTTTATGGGACCTTAGCAAATTACTTATATCTCTGACCTGTCTTTATCCATTAAAAAACCCAAACAAAATAGGTGACGGGTGTGGGAGTTGAGAGTATCTACATTTCAAGCTTGTGGTGAGGATTAAAGGGACTAATACTGGAGAAATCACACTGCGCAATGCCTGACACTTGGTCTGTTCCCTATAAATTTAGTTCCATTCTGTGCCCTGCGTTTTCTGCCATGACAGACTGAAATGAGAAGCAAAATCAATGGGCTTGGAACCAGGATGGCTCAAGCCAAGTAGTGAAACATGCAAAGTTTGGAATGTTTTACTTCTTGTTTTCATATTCTCTTCCTCCATAGATATCCGTAGCTCACATACACGATTCTCCCAAAAAAGACTGGAATGAACTAGCTTATACTGTGGCGTGGCAGATGGGACGTAATGCAAGTCTTCTCCTGGTGGGCAAGTAGGGGGTGATCCTTAAGCCAAGATGCAGCATTTTATGCAAGGTAGTATCTAGATACGGAAGCTGTTTTTAGATTAGGAAGTTTTTCCACTTTGGCTGTTCTTAAGCCTGGCCTTATCTTGCAGGCATCAGAATGGGATCATGCATTAGCTTTACTGGACATTTTTCTCTAATCTTACATGGTATTGTCCTTTTCGTGTTTCTCCATCAAGTTGGGGAAACAGTGGAAATGTAGTAAACTGTGGACTGCATCCTCAGGAAAAGACTTACAGATGACTCTGGGGAAGGTACTCAGCCACCCACCTACTAAACATTTATTAAAATCCTACTCCATGATATAATAAAAACGGCCAATATTTGTTAAATATTTTGCCAAGTTCTCAAGTATGTTATCTCATTTAACCTTCACTACTTTTGGTGAAGTAGTTACTATTATTATTATGCCATTATGATAGCATAGTGGTTAAGAGGAAAGACGCTGGAGCCAGATTACCTGGTTCAAATCTCAGCTCACTAGTCACTAGTAGTGGGAACTCAGGCAACCTAATTCTTTGGGCCTCAATCTTCTTATATTTAAGGTAGGTATTTAAATAATAATATTACTTCTAGGGCTATAAAGTGTTTAGAAGTGTGCCTGGCTAGTATTGTCTCCACTTGACATCTGAGAACACTGAGGATAAGAGGAGGGGAAGTGATTTGCTTGGTGATGCCCAGGTAGTGACAGATCTAGGTCAAGAATCTTAGGTCTTATGACTCCAGTCTAGTACTTTTTCCTTGCTCTGAGGAAGATATGCAGGATCAGTTATATCCCCCATAATACCATCTTTTTTGACAGCTGTCAGTCATAAGAAACAATGTTTCAGACTGAAAACCTTGGTGAGAACAGTGGAAGCCCTGATGCTTGCTTAATTAAACTCTAGTGCCTGAAAGCATGTAAAAAAAAAAGTCCTCACAAGTTGGGGTCAGTTTGTATGCCCACCCCAGGTTGGCAGCTGTGGCTTCAACAGCAGTTAGTGGACTTGCTAATGAGTGGCACTGAGGCTAACACCCAGGCTAGGGACCAAGTGGCATTAGATACAATAGGCCAGGTCCAGGGAAGCCTCGCTGATAGGTGGAAACCTATCAAGAAAAGAGTCAACTGGTGTGGTGAACATAGGTCAAGCTCTGAGTTTCCATTAGGAAAAAAACCCAAACAGCCACTTCACAGAATATGGGAAGTAACCATTGATGGCATCAGGATAGAATGTGGAGTGGAAGTTATATTTTCTACAGAGTTTTTTCTCACTCTTCTCTAGAGTGACCTAGAATAAACCTTTAGTTGGCCAAGTCCTATTACGCCCCATGTGTTTCAGGTGAAGAGCGTGGGTCATATGGGGAGGGTGCTACCAAGGAGTCCACTTTTGCCCTCCCCCCATTTCTCCATACCTCCCTTGACAAAATGCCTACATCTCTGTCCTTAGGGATTTAGTCTTTTGGGCATTGCTAGTGTTGTTTTTTTTAAATGAATACTCAGTTAAATATCCAATATCCCCAAGAGGGCAATACGTTACACTCGATCACGTAGCATCTTATAAAGAAGTCTATTCCTTCCTGTTTGGATGCAGCAGACAGCTAGATCCCTTAATCCAATTCAGAACTGGAATATAGGCAAGGTGCCTTGGGAGGTGAGAGGGCGGACAATCTTTGCTAATTCACATTTTTCCGAGGGCCAGCCTACTTTGTGCCTTTCTGCTTAGCAGAGAGGTGCTGGAAGAAGTTCTGATTGAAGACAAGTTAGAATAGGGAGCTGCGATCCAGGATAAGAAAGCATCCTACTCAACCAAGATAGTTAAGAGTTTGTCCTCCTTTCTTTCCTTCTTCCTTAAGCTTAAGAATGAGCATCTCACTTGCTATGGGTTGGGTGTGTCCTCCCAGAAGGTGCTGAAGTGCTAACCCCCAGGACCTGTGAATGTGACCTGATTCGGCAAGATGGCCTTTGCAGATGATCGAGTTAAGATGAGGTCATTAGGTTGGGTTCTGAACCGATATGACTGTTGTCCTTATAAAAAGGGGACGTTTCGATATAGAGACAGACATGCATGCAGGGAGAAGGGCACGTGAAGCTGAGGGCAGAGATCAGAGTGATGTGCCTATTGGCCGAGGGATGCCAGCCATTACCAGCACACCACCAGATGTTAGGAGAGGAGCAAAGAACAGATTCTCCCTTACGGCCCTCAGAAGGGACGGAGCCTGACAACACCTTGATCTTAGGCTTCTAGCTGCCAGAACTGTGAGACGAAGGTGCCACCCAGTTTGTGGTACTTTCTATACAGCCTTAGCACACTAATACACCACTGAACCAGGATAATTAAGAGTTTGTCCTTCCTTTTTTCAGTAAATATTTAGTAATTCCCTACTGTGTGCCAGGCACAATGCCAAGTACTGGAAACAGTATCTTAGGTTAAGACCTTTGCTTTTCAGGAGTTCATAGACTAGCAGGGATGTAGGTTAATAAACAGGCCAATCTTAACAATGGGGTAAGTATTTAATATCTACTCTTTCCCTCTAGCTTGTTGGCTCTCAACCATGGCCAAATACTAGAATCTCTAGGGAATTTAAAAAAGTAATAAATAAAAAACTTAGGTCCAGTCCTCGCTCCCAGACATTTTGATCTACTTGGACTGGGGTGGGAATGCAAGGCATCGGTGTTTTATTTAATTCCGGAGACTGCCATTGTTGAGAACTACTGTTTTAAATATACCCGTCATCAGGGCCCCACTCCAGACCAATTCAATTGGAACAGTAATGATGGGTTGAAAAAGTTTCCCAGGTGATTCTAATGTGTAGCCAGGTTTGAGGACCACTTTCTCCTCTGAGGTAGGAATGACATATCCTTTCCACGGTGCTGAGCTCAGAGAAGGCAGTCAGTAAATAATTAAGTCAGGATCTATCATCAGAAAAGTGTAAGATGCTCTTGGTGCATAGAAGAGGAGTACTCAGTGCAGTTGTGGGAGAACTGAGACCCAAAAGGTAAGTCCATTTAGGCAAGCAAGGAGGAGAAGGAAGAACGTTTCTGGCAGAGGGAACAGTGTGTACCTAACAGTCAAGGAGCTGGATATGGCTCAGCGTGGCTGGAGGCGTCTGTGGGTGGTGAGAGGTAAGGCTAGAAAGGTAACAAGGGCTGGGTCATGAAGAGCCCTGTGAGCCATGGCAAGGAGATTGGGTTCTGCCAGAGGCTTATATGAGTTGTCTTGGGGACATAACCATGGCTCTCAAGGCTGATTTTTTTTTTTAAGAGAGATATTTGAACTGGGTCTTTTTTATTTTTAAACTTGTGGACATATTTTAATTTATTTTATTTTTTAAATCTTTTGCCCACGCCACACGGCATGTGGGATGTTAGTTCCCCCGGCCAGGGATCAAATCCGCGCCCCCTGCATTGGCAGCGCAGAGTCTTAACCACTGGACTGCCAGGGAAGTCCTCAAGGCTGATTTTTGGTCTCTTGGCCCTGGTGCTCACACACGTCCAGGTATGGGCTTAGAAGCTTGCACTTTTTCTCTTTGAAGACAGAAGTCCAGATAGGATGTGTGTCTTGGAAGCCAAGCCTGCAGGCCCAGCTCACGAGAGGAGCATCGTCAACTTTCCAGAGAGACCCCCACGTAACGCGACTGTATCACGTCCCTAACTGTGACCTACCATCACTAAGACTTAGGAGTGAGACGTTCCCGACACTCTTTCCACACGTCTGCATCTTGGGTGGACACCGGGACAGCTTTCACATCCGTTGTTTAGCATCCTTTCCGATGTTCATTTTAATCCGATTTTACCTGGATAAACGTGGGGGCTGGGGATTGGAGAAAGTTCAGTGTGACTTCCCCCAGCCGCCCTCGTAGGAGGGCCCTTCAGCCAGGTGGGTTGATAGCTGAGGGAAGGACCAAACCCGCCGTCCTGGAGGTTTGTTCAGAGTGCGGTGCGTAGTATTTCTTGGGTGTTTGCTTGTCCGAGCTGCGCTCTTGCCAGCAGTGCCCAATTTAGTACTCTGCGGTTTTCATTAACAGCCTGCCTGCTCCACTCTGAGTCCTTAATGAAGATGTTAAATAAAATTTGACGTTATTATTGCCATTTGTACAGCACTTCATATTTACCGAGTGCCTTCTGTACGTTTTTATTCTTTCCCAAGCAGTAGCCCTACAAAGTACTGCTGTCCCCATTCTACAGAGAAAGCCCTTGAGAGTTCATTGATTTGTTGAGAGCCCTGTGGCCAGCCACCCCCGTTCTCCGGGGGGACTCTTCTCCTTCCTTTTGCCCAAAACCCAACTCACGGAGCTGTACTAGCTTCTCAGGGGCCCATCTGGCCCCTCACACCTTCCAAGTTGCAGGCTTCTCGCTCCGAATATTATTCCTCTTCTCCCATCTTGTGGTTTTGTGTTTCAGTTCAGGAAAGCCTTGGTCTTCTCTTAGTCAATTTGAATGAATTTGCAAGTACAATTTCCTGATGGGCATCAGATGTCTTGCTGAACGTCCAAACACACACACAGAGTTCGGCAGGGCTGCCGCTGGCCCTGCCGCCTCTTCTCAGAGGCCTGTCAGTGGCGCTGTGGATGTATCTGGCACCATCTGTCCTTTGTAAACATCACGGGGCAGACAGCACTGTTGTCTTTCTGCATGTGACAACCTCCCTCTCTTACTGTAGGATACCTCCAACCTCCAATCCTGGTGACAGCATCTCTGTAAGAACTGGGAGAGAAAATACACCTCCTAGAGAAAGACACAGAGAGCTGCTCAGGCTTGCTTCCCATTGGAGCAGCTGAATAATGCATATTAACAGGTTTGCTTAGCTCTGTGTGCCTTGGTTTTCTCATATGTTAAATGGGGACATTGATAAAAATGCAAGTATGTTAAGGGTTTTCTGCTTTAATGACTCAAGCATTTGGGGATGGATTTTTTACAGCACTCTTTTTGACTTCACACTTTTAAAATCTACCTTACTGACTAATTGTCTCCCTCTCCCATACTGTTCTATCTGCATGTTCCTTCTCTATACGTACTCCATGTCTAGCTCATTCTTTTTCTGGCTGACTTTTCCTTTCTTACCATCTCTCTCATTTTCATTCATTTTTTTCCTTCTGCTGCTGCACTGAATGTCGTCACCCTGTTGTTCTGCTCTTCATCTCAGCCCACGCAAGGGCCTCTGCTGTTTCTGATGAGGTCATCCCACAGGATGGCCTTTCCTCCCTAGCCCCCGCAGGCTTACTTCCTGAAAGTTCCTGATGGAAGATTGACTGTGCAGTGTGGGTCATCTGGGGCTGGGGGGGTGGGGGTGGGTGGGGAGAAAGGCCCTGAACCTCCTCACATTGTTGCTGGGTGATGGGGTTATGGGCTGTGGTGAGGTTGTGAATAACTGAGGGAACTGTGGCTCCTTTGACTCAAGAAGCTGCTTTCTGGTCAGGAGCAGGTGGCACTGAAGTACACAAAATGGGTCAGAATAGGGTTTGGCAACACGTTGCAGTGAATGGAAAGAACATTGAACTGAGAATTATTTAAAGTGAGAAGCTATGAAAAGTCTGAGACTGTAGCCTATTTGCAAGCTAAGAAGTTAGTCTGCCACAGATATATATATATGTGTGTGTGTGTGTGAGCTTATATCCACATATATGGTAAATATATGTATTTGTATATATCCATGTATAGTATATACACACATGAATACATATGCGCATATATGTATATACACGTATATATGTGTATATACACATTACTCTCAGTATGTATATGTACACACACACACGCATATATAAATATATATGAATAAATATCTGGGTTAGAGACAAAGAACATTGGTTACTTATGGCAAAAGCAACCAGAGCAGCCTCTTGCCTCAGTTCTCTGAGTCTCAGTCCCCAGAGGGTGATGGTAGGGGCTGGGTGAAACCGGCACATACGGGGGGGGGGTGTGTATCAAGGAGAGGACCCCCAAGTTAGGAAACTGATTTTATCTAGGGCTGCTGGTGACCTGCTCATTCTCCCCTCCAGGGAGCCAGAGAACTGTACTCTGGAATGCAAGCCAGTCTGCTTGGAAATGTTGGAGTCCTTACTCTCCTAGAGTGGCTCTGGGGAGGGAGATGTTGTCTATCTTTGTTTATGGGTGAAACAAATCTGTCTTCAGGCCCGGAGAGACACTATCTTAGCTTCCGAGGATGATTTACTATGCAAACACCCTCGAAAAGACTGACGGAGCCCTTTGCCCAGTCCATGCAGAAAAGCGAGATATTCATAGAGAACTGTCTCCTAAGGAAGACCCTCAGGTATAAAATGAGGGGCTTAGACAACTTTAGAGATGCAGAAAATGTGGGACGTGTGTACCACCACTCTCTAAATCTGCGCCCAAACAGACGTCGCTAATCAATTGTGGTTTTCTGCCTCAACACCCCCAGCAGTTTCTACTGTGCTGATTATTTCCTCAATTACTCTAGCCGTGTAAAATTGTATTCTTCATATTTTTTCCTTATGTTTCATTTTTCTCCTTTTGTGAATCTGTGTGTGTGTGTCCCTCTCTCTACATGGGGGAGAAGGAGAACATGTGTTTTGACGCAATTTTGTGGTCTGAGATTTTCCTATGAGGCAAATAGGAAGCTTCCTAATCCTGCCAGACAGCGTTTGTAGTTTAATTTTTTTTCTGGTTGTCATACTTCTCCTTATTACTGGGAATGTTACTATTATTTTTAAAAATTGAGGTACAGTTGATTTACAATGTTATATAAGTTTCAGGTATACAGCATAGTTATTCACAATTTTTAAAGGTTACACTCCATTTATAGTTATTATAAAATATTGGCTATATTCCCCGTGCTGTACAATGTATCCTTATAGCTTATTCATTTTATGCATAGTAATTTGTACCTGTTAATCCCCTACCTCTGTCTTGCCCCTCCCCCCTTCCTTCTCCCCACTCGTAACAATTAGTCTGTTCTCTGTGAATCTGTTTTTGTTGTTGTTGTATTCACTAGTTTATTTTTTAGATTTGACATATAAGTGATATTCAGTATTTGTCTTTGTCTGTCCGACTTATTTCACTTAGCATAATATCCTCCAAGTCCACATCTTCTTTATCCATTCATCTGTTGATGGACACTTTGGTTGCTTCCATATCTTGGCTATCGGAAACAATGCTGCTATGAATGTTTGGGTGCATGTATATTTTCAATTTAGTATTTTTGTTTTCTTTGGATATATACCCAGGGGTGGAATTACTGGATCATATGGTAGGTAGCTCTATTTTTAGTTTTTTGAGAAACCTCCATGCTGTTTTCCATAGTGGCTACACCAATTTACCTTCCTACCATCAGTTTATGAGGGTTCCCTTTTCTCCAAATTCTCTCCAACATTTGTTATTTGTGTTCTTTTTTTTTTTTTTTTTTTTGCGGTATGCAGGCCTCTCACTGTTGTGGTCTCTCCCATTGCGGAGCACAGGCTCCGGACGCGCAGGCTCAGCGGCCATGGCTCACAGGCCCAGCCACTGTGCGGCATGTGGGATCTTCCCGGACCGGGGCACGAACCCGCGTCCCCTGCATCAGCAGGCGGACTCTCAACCACTGTGCCACCAGGGAAGCCCTTGTGTTCTTTTTGATAATAGCCATTCTGCCAGGGGTGAGGTGATATCTCATTGTATTCATAGCTTAATATTTAATCCATGAGAGTTGAAGCTATTAATCTAGAGATGCTTCTCTTCTAAACAGGGATTATGAGAAGAATGCCCATTGTAACATCTCCTTCTCACCATTGGCTATGAAGGGAGTCCCCAGATTCCACTAGAATGCTGTGTTGGAACCCTCTGACTACACAGAAAACTCTCAAAGAAATATGGCACAGGGGAATGTGTGCTTGGAGAAGGGGATCCTGTGTCAGAAGACATGCAGCCTGAGGCTTCTTCCAACTTTGAAGTTGGGCCAATGATGCTCCCTGGCTATTTGGAAGATGCCCCTTTCCCTTTTAGCCAATTTGAACTCTAGTCCCAGCACAGGCAACCTCCCCCGACCCCTGCGTCCTATGCTTCACCCGTGCTTCACCTTCTCCATTTATTCGGTGGATAGATGTAGAGGTACATGGCTAATGTACTGGAGTTTCTGCTGGAGACCTGGTTATGTCTTATTGTTGTTGAAATGAAAGAAATCACGAGAATAATGGGAAAAGCGTGTGAACTTTGAGCAGGGCATCAAAAGATAGGGGATGCTGATTAGCTATGTGACCTCGGACAAGTTGCCTAACTTCTTTGTGCCTCAGGTATCCTTTCTTGAAAATGAAGACAATAATGCCTTCTTGGCTGTCTATCTCATGGGGATATTGGCAGAGCAAATGAGTTCATGTTCAGTGTATGAGGTGCTCAAAAGAAGGATGCTGGTGGAATGTAAAGTTTGCTTTTGCCTCACTAAAAATGTCATCACCCTCTTGTCCTGTGCCCCGTGGAAGGGCCGTGGAAGGGCCTCTGCTCTTTCGGACAAGGTCATCCCACAGGATAGCCTTTCTTCCCTAGCCCCTGCAGGATTACTTCCTGTAAGTGCCTAATGGAGGATTTGTGGTACAGTGTGGGACATCTTGGGGGGGCGGGTGACCCAGTGCCCCTTCGCATGGTTATTGGATGATAGGGGTTTTAGGTGTGGTGAGGTTGTGAACAACTGAGGAGATTGTGGACCCTTTGACTCAAGGAGCTACTTTCTGGGCAGAAGCTGGGGCCACTGACGTGTGCACAAAGGGTCAAAATAGGGTTGGGCACACAAATCAATTGTAATGAAAGGGCCATGGACTGGATCTGAGATTCTGTCCCTCTTGGGTCACTAATTAGTAGATATGTAGCTAAGGTACTAGGAATATGCCTGGTGACTTGTGATACTGGGAATTTTTTTCTTCTTGCATCCTGTGGACATCTGCAGATAATTCAGAAGTTTACCAGTAGACTAGCCAGTCAGCCTGCCTCCTCCTTTTCTTTCGAACTCCTCTCCTCCCTCCCTCCACAGATATTTCTTTATATTCATCTGTAATTGAAGATCAGCATCTCTGAAATCAGGCCTGCTGGCATATGTCTAAACATTCATTAACCTAGAGACAGATATTCACAGAAACATTTTTAAATGTCCACAAACCAACACATGGATTGTCAAATCCTAATCACAAGGTTCAAATCAGGATTCTGACACTAATGTTTTAGAACATTCTAGTGTTGATCAGTGTTTTGCCTGGTACAGCCCTCATAAATCTCGTGTGTGTGCATGTGTGTGTGCAGCTGTGGAAGATGTTTTATTAATTAACATTGCAAAGCTAAGCACTCAATGAAAAGGTACTGGAGAAGTATATGTTATTATGACAGAATCGTTTAGAAATATGATCAAATAAAACCTGTATTGAAAGAGGTAGAACTTTTTCCAGCGCCATGTTGCCAAACTCAAATCTACTCCAAGACATAGGGGTTTTGTTCTGAGTGTCCTGGTGGCCACGTGGATGTTCCTTTATTCTCTTCTTTTAGTGCAGAGAGGCTTTTGAAAAGATGCTTCAGATGAATAATTCTGCTGCCAGGGTCAATACGCAGCTCATTCCACATGGATGTCCTCTCAGACTCTAACCTAGTTTGCGTTCAGCTAATTCTGGTAATGGGGCGTTTACCTCTCCCCTGGGGGACCATTTCCAGCATCTAGCCATCCAACAGTTTAGTCAGAGGACTGAGCCCTGATTGAAGGAGGGAAAGAGGTATTTGTAGAACTGTGGGAAAGAGAGAAATAGGGATATGACACATTGACCTATTTTAAGAATGCAGGGTGGCTTCAAGCCTTTCGAATTTGTTTCTCCCAGCTGTCAGGGATAACTGTGAGCTGTGACAACTGCTGAGGCCCAAATCCTAAGTGTTCTTTTCACCTCAAAAAATGCGATTAGCAAATCAGAATAATTGAAGTGCACACTTCCAGGCCACTTCCTAAATAAAATATGTACATGTGTGAAGTGAGACCTGACCTGAGATCCGTTTTTTTTCCGTTGAACGAGCAGTGCTTTGGGGCTGGAGAGAGCTGGTTCCCAACTCCCGCTTTGCACCTAACAGTTGTGTGATCTTTAAATTTCCTTCTAATAAAATGAGGAGAGTAATACTTTCCCCACGGGCTTGCGTGAGAGATAAATGAGATAAAGCCCCAAGTGCAATGCCTGTTGAGTGGCGCTCAGCACATGGTCATTTCTCTTTCTAGGAAGGAGGCTCAGCTTCCTGGGGCTCTGTTAAGCCTCCCCTGAATTCCTGCTGACCCCTTCGGATGCCTCGGTGATCTATGGACAGCTTCCAGATGGGTGTGTTACTATCAGTCTCCAAAAGAGCCACCTTCACTCGTTTCTCTTGTAGAGGCCAGGCACATACAGAAGGGCAGAAGGGCAGATCTCCCAGGGTGGCTGTCACCAGATGTCACAGCACTCTGTGTTCGTGGGGTTGCTCTGAAAAGCAGATGGGGGATTTGTCCACTTTTTAAAATTCAGAGTTCAACATATGAGACAAGAGTAGTAATTATACCATAAATTGGCACAAACTGCAATGAGAGAAGACCTTCTGTGCTTCTGCTGCCTCAGCCTGCACATCAGGATGCGCTAATTAAAGCATCTGTCTTTCTCCAGCTTCCGTTCTCAGACATCTTAATTTATTTACTTATTAAAGAATAAGAGGAGGATTTGCGCTTTGTCGTTTTTCCCCTTTATTTTACCTCCGTCGTTTTGCGTGTAATGATCTTGGCAAAATGAATAAATAAAATGACTATAATTAAATACCGTTCTTATTGGGTATGGTGCTTTCCTCCCCTTGGATTGGAAGTTTTTATAATAACGATGACCTTGTAATTTAAAGCATGTCCTAGGGATGTCTGTTCTTTATTTTGAGCTGCTTTGAACACACATCGGTTGAGCAGTGGCAGTAATGAGGCTGAGAATGGTTGCCAGCTGATGCAAGCTTTCCCCACAGGTTGAAAAGCAGGATGCTTTTCCCAGGATAAAGCCTCACGGCCTCAGAATGTGTCATGTGTCATGGACCTTCTCCTCTCGGTAATCATCTGGAGTCAACACACTGCTTCTGTTCCAAATCATATTGGGAGTCCCAACCTATAGATCCAGAATTTGGCATTGATTTGAATCCTTGTGTGTTCAACTCGCTGATCGTCATTCACTTATTAATTCATTCAACAAATGAGTCGAATGAATGAAAGAAGTCTCTGGGAGATATAGCAGTGACCTAGAAAGAGGCTGGGATGAGCCTGGATTGGGTGAGGGTCATGGGGGTCACTGGTCAGATTGGAGGGCTTGTTTGGAGAGAAAGTAGGGAATAAAGTTGGATATATGAATTCCCCCACTGCTGGTATAGAACTGGTATAGTTCTCTGTCTATCTATCTATCTATCTATCTATCTGTCTAATACCTGCCCATTTCTTCTGTTTCAGAGTAGTCAGAGGCTGACTTTTTTTTTTTTTTTTTTTTTTTTTTTTTGCGGTACGCGGGCCTCTCACCGCTGCGGCCTCTCCCGCTGCGGAGCACAGGCTCCGGACGCACAGGCTCAGCGGCCACGGCTCACGGGCCCAGCCGCTCCGCGGCACGCGGGATCCTCCCGGACCGGGGCATGAACCCGCGTCCCCTGCATCGGCAGGCGGACTCCCAACCACTGCGCCACCAGGGAAGCCTGAGGCTGACTTTTTATTCCCCTCTTGCGACAAGGTCATCTTATCGCATAAAGGGTAGGGTGTAAAAAGGTCTTGGCTTTGAGTACATTTGACCTCAGGGTTTATATGGCTACAAACCAAACACCTTACTTTTCTTCCACCCTTCGAACAACACCTACTTGCCCCTAGAGCTCTATCCCTAAGTTGGCTGTGTGCTATTCTCCCTCCCTACACACCGTACCCACTTCCTGATGGTTTGGAACATCATTTTTAAAAACTCACTTTTTTAAACCTGTCTCACTGAAGTGTCAACGTATACCGTCTTCATCCCAGGGGCGCTTTATTATCCTTGGTATCAGTCTGTCTACGTAGTTTTATAGGAATTTAAGAATAATATAATGATGCTCTTCACCTCAGCAGCAGAAATGTAGTTGGTCTGGTGCCTCAGACCTACAAGCCATTTTTCTGAGGCCTTGAAGAAGTGTTCCTGTGGCCCACCTTACCCTCCTGTGTGAAGGATGGTCTAAAAATGGAAGGACTATGGGCTTCTGCTGGAATTCTCTGTCCTATTTCTTTAAGCAACAACAAACATACACATATAATGATTATTATCACGTCTGCCACGTGGCAGGTCCTCAATAAAGTAATTTTTTCTTTCCTTTCTTCCTTTCTTCCATGATCGTGGACACAGTGTGTGTTCAATGTGCCCAATATTAATGATATTCAAGGCACAGATACCCTTTAGGGGCAACAGAGCAGAGAGGTGCCTCGTTTCTGTCTCATGGAAATGGGAGACAGACCAACAGGGGTCACAGGATTCTCTTGCTTCCTGATAATCACTGTGACCGCTAGGGAGGTTCTTCTAGATACAGCAGGTACTCAGCAACTGTTTGCTTAGGACCAAAGGACATTTGCCTCCCCCAGCCAAGTTTGTATAGATCATTATGCAAAATAGAGATGTTCAGTATTGCCCCTTTACAGAATATTCCTTGACCTTTAGCTATAGAGATTGACTATTACTGTTATTTCTCATTTTTTATGATGCCTATTTATTATTTTATTTTCTGATGGGAAACAGTGATCCTACCTTTTCACATGTAGCAAATATTTTCCCATGTTCTCTCAAAAACATTTTTTTCCAACTCCCATTCTTTTTTTTTAACATCTTTATCAGAGTATAATCGCTTTACAGTGGTGTGTTAGTTTCTGCTTTATAACAAAGTCCAACTCCCATTCTTCAGAGAACTCTCCAGAAGCTGCTCTGGTGCCTGAACAGACCTTAAAATTTGCAAAACACTTTTTTCTGAAACTCTTGTTCCTTGAGCTCCCCTGTCCCTTCTCGGGACCGCCAATCCCCTGCTTCAGCCTCTTCGCTGAGTAAAATAAGCCTCAAATGATGTGTCTTTCTTGGCCTACTTTCCGCTCCCTCCCCCGACCCCCAATAATATGATGCCCCAGAGTGGTAGAAAGGGAGCATTTCCTTTAAGAGCTTTGCAGGCTGTGAACATAATCAGGGGGTGCATTCAGAGAACTATGGGTGATTCTTGAACATGAAACAGTTTAAAGCCTCACGTAACCTTTGACCTACTGGACAAGTAAGATGGACACTCCCCTGGATCGCACAGACTTCCCTTTTCTTCGGAGAGACATCTCCTCTTCCTCTCTTAGCTTCCTGAATCTCTCGCTCCCTAATCTTGCTCCCCCTTCCTCCTCCCTCTACTCTCCTGATAACAAGGAACAATGCCAGAGAAGGGAAAGAAGGAACTCAGGTGGAAAAATAACCCTTGTATGATGCCTATTTATTTATGTGTTTATTTATTTTATTATTATTTTTTCAATTTGAAAAGGAGAATTTTTGATGAAGTACAGCTTGTGATGGGGGTGGGGGCAAAGGTGATGGGAAGACTGAAAGGGGAAATTAGGGGTGTCTTGTAATCTTAGAATCACGTGGGAAAGAGAATTCAGAGTTCATTGATCCATATCTACTGAAGAGATCCTCTGAAGACTTAAACTAGACAGTCTGATTTAATCTTTCTGTCTCAAAGCCAAAAGGTTAATTATGTTTTTGTCCTTAATACTTTTAAAATTAAAATTATATGAGAAAAGATAAAAAAGAAAAGAAAAATTTATAAAAGCAATTTGTATATATTGTAAAAATATTAAAATGTTTACAGAAGCAATCCAAATTAAAATTATCCCCCCTGAAGCCCAGTCTCTAGTGGTAAAACTTTAAAATGTTCTGTTCTACCACCAGGATTCTAACATACTTTCTTGATTTATGAAATGTAGGCAGTATCTTTTGACTCCTTGCCATGAAGGATTTAGAGCTACATCCCTAAATGCTGCCTTCCATTCATCACTCCTTCTGTCACTCCTACTATTACTTATCCATTATTAAGGTACAGTAACATTCATATCTATCCTCTAAATAAAATTAGGTTTTCCATGCCTTACTGTTGATTATTTTTTTTAATTTTTAAAATTTATTTTATTTATTTAGGTTGTGCCAGGTCTTAAGTGGGCAGGTGGGCTCCTTAGTTGCGGCTCACAGGCTCCTTAGTTGTGGCACGTGTGCTCGTTAGTTGAGACTTGAGGGCTCCTTAGTTGTGGCATGTGAACTCTTAGTTGCAGCATGCATGTGGGATTTGGTTCCTTGACCAGGGGTCGAGCCCCCATCCCCTGCATTGGAAGGTGGATTCTTAACCACTGCTAAGAAGTCCCCCTTACTGTTGATTCTAAAAGTTTTGTTTGGATTGAGTGCCTACTATTCATTTATTTGTTTATTCGTTCAACAAATATTACTTGAGGGCCTCTTTGTGTGAGGCATGGGCCTATGTGAAAAGTATGTGCAAGTGTTTATAGTATTGTGTGGAAGACAGTTGAGTAAGTTTTGGGCAGGAAGAGACACAAAATGCATACCTCGACTCTGCTTCTAAGAATTGATTTAAAAGAAAAATCAAATGAAAACATTTACATACAAGGATGTCATCATAGTATTATTTAGGGAAAAAAGTACCCTGGAAATTGTTTAGATGCCTAAAGGTTGGTCAACATTAAATAAATTATGGAACTCACGTGTGATGGAATCACAGTAAAAGCCATTAAAAATCTAATTTTTGAGAAGCATTAAGTGACATGATAAAATGTTCATGTTTTAATTTAATGAAAAATAAGAGAAACAGGATGTAAAACTGGATCTATCACATTATCTCTACTGTAAGATTCTTAAGAAGATTATAGATATGGGAAGGAGCTATCACCAAGTGACAGTGATTTAAAGTTTCTTTCCTTAAACCAACTTTCTGATATTGTCTGAATTTTCTACAATGAGCAACTGTTGTCTTTATACTATAAAAACCCCACCCTATTATCTTCACAAAAATAAAAAGGAGCAGATTCTCAATCTGGTGGGGGAGACACGTTTAAACAAGTCATCACAGTGTCTGATGGAGCAAAATCAGTGCCCCAAAGTCTGTAGGGTTTTGATGGGGTCTGAGCATCAGAAAAGACTCCACAGGTAGCATTTGAGCTGTGCCATGAAGACCCAGGGGGATTTCTATAGGCAGAAGAGAGCATTTCTGGGCATGAAGGCACAGAAGTGAATGGTGAGAGAGGCAAGCTGCCTGAAGATTATGAAATGTAGTGTGGATTGAAAGATGCAGAAAGGACCCAGGCTGACAAAGTGGTTTAATGGCTTGTGGAGGACCTTGGATGCTTTGCTGAGGAATTAGAATTTAATTTGAAGGCAATAGAGAGCTATGGAGAAGTTTTTAAAGAGGGAGGTGGACTTGACCCATAACGTAAAGGTGCAGTCTTTGGAATCAGACGGACATGGAGTCAGAATCCCAGCTATGCCAGTGTCTAGGGGTATGTGCTTGGGCAAATCACTTAACCTTTCTCATCATCCATTTCTTCACTCATTACTTAGGGGCAATGATATCAGCTTTACAGTGTGGGCATGAGGATTAAACAACTTAATACAGTTGTTCATGTTGAGTAAGTTTTGGGCAGGAAGAGACACAAAAATGCATACCTCGACTCTGCTTCTAAGAATTGATTTAAAAGAAAAATCAAATGAAAAGATTTACATACATACATCACACGTGAGTCCCATAATTTATTTAATGTTGACCAATCTTTAGGCATCTAAACAATTTCCAGGGTCCTTTTTCCCTAAATAATACTGTGATGACATGTTCAGCATTCATGTCTCAAACATGAATGGTGAATAGATCTTTCTTAAAGGTAAAAAAAAATTGGCGCACCCCACCTCCAACTCATGTTAAATTATTTTTACAATAATGTTACTTGAATATTCATAAAAATTAAATTTGTTATACATTTCTTATGTTTCATGATCTATTACTGGTATAAAAGCAAAAGAACTTTATTTCTTAAATATTTATTTATTTTTTGGCTGTGTGGGTGTTAGTTGCAGCACACGGGATTTTTCGTTGCAGTGCACGGGAGTTTTCATTGCAGTGCACGGGCTTCTCTCTAGTTGTGGCGTGCGGGCTTCAGAGCACGTGGGCTCTGTAGTTGCAGCACTTGGGCTCTCTAGTTTTCATGAGGGCTTAGTTGCCCCACAGCATGTGGGATCTTAGTTCCCTGACCAGGGATCGAACTGGCATCCCCTGCATTGCAAGCTGGATTCTTAACCACTGGACTACGAGGGAAGTCCCAAAACCAAAAGAGCTTTATACATTACAGATAACAACACAAAAGCAACACAATTTAAACTAAATGATATTAATTATGTCACCAGTTTGTAGTCTATATGAAAATAAATCTTCATGAATAATGTGAATATGGTACAGTCTGTTACAACCCAGTTCATTTAAAGTCTGCCCTTTCCCATACTCTCTGTGCTGTGAGTCCACTCAGTTTTCCCCCAGCTTTTTATCTTCCAATTCCCAGGAAATACTGTATGTATAGTGTGCAGTGGTGTTTGGCCTTTGCTTAGCATGAACACGTCTTCTATGTTTGGGTCCACTTCTGTTTTTTCCTCACTGGCCCATGATAATTAATGTCATACTGTCGGGACCAGTGCAGTTGTAGACACATTTCCAGGTGTGAGCACTAGCAGAGTAGTACTCAATTATGAAGTGGTCATATAGATGATTTTAAAATATTATCATCAGTATGAAAATTTAGACCACACACACACACATAAACACACACACAGACTGTTCTCACCCTTCCTGTGGTTCTACCCTCCTCTTTGTGAGAATATCTATGTATATACCTCCTAGAAGTCTCATTATTGTTGTTAATGGTAGTCTTATTATGGTCAAAGATTTTTATCAGGCAAGCGTATCAGTTGGCTATTGCTGGGTAACAAACCACACTAAAACTCAGGGTTTAGAACTATCACCCATTTATTATCTCTATGAGTCTTGGGTTGGCTGGACAGATTTGCTCATCTGCTCTGGGGGCACAGTGGCTCATTCATGCATCTGTGGTCAGCTGCAGGTAGGCTCGTTGGCTTTGCTGATCTTGGCTGGGCTGCCTCACATCTTTGGAGCCTTAGCAGAAATGACTCAGCTTTGCTAAAAGTGGTCTCTCGCCCTCCAGTAAGTTAGCCAGGCTTGGGTTTAGAGTAGCCTGGACACATTCTTATGGAGACAACAGAGAAGTGAGTAAAAGAGTGAACATAGGCAAGGCCTCTTGAGGCCTGGGCTTGGAGTTGGCACATCAGCATTTTTGGGGTATTTTGTTGACTGAAGCAAGTCACAAGGCTAACCCAGATTCAAGGTTGGGGAAATAGACTCCACAGCCTATTTCTAGGTGAGAAGATCTACAAACTCATAATTCAAAGGGTGTGGTTACAGGCAGATGTGAATGACTGGAGCCATTTTTGCAATCAATCTACCCTAGTAGATATGAGGTCGGGGCAAGGAGGTCTATTAGGAAGCTACACTAGCCTTCTTGGTGAGAGAGGGATACTGCTTAGGAAGGACTGGATACATGTGATGCCCTGCCATTTCTTTGGTGTAGGAATGAGGAAGAGGGTAGAGGGTCGTCAAAGATGACTCCAAGGAACCCAAGCCTGGGTGACTGAGAAGTTGGTGAAGTTTCTAACTGAGAAAAGACATTCAGCAGGAAAAGTGGGGTCAATCTGGGGGTGATCGGAAATTGGAGAGGTCAAAGGTGGAGGTACATAATATTAATAAGTTTAGAGTTTGATATGCTGGAGCTCTTCCCATAAGGAGAATCCTTCTCCACCTGGTTGCACATTAAAATCATGTAAGCAGCTTTTAAAAAATAGTGATAATTGAGTCTTAACCTGAGACAAATTAATATTAAATTTCTGGGAAAGGGGACTGGTGTTATTTTTTTTAAAAAATAATCACAGGAAATTCTAATGTACAGCCAAAGTTGGAAGCTTTATCTAGATCTCCTTCTGTGCATACATTAGAATCACCTGGACTGATACTGGGCCCCACTGATCCCTGAGCCCCACTACCAAAGAGTGTATTCCATTGGTCTGGGATAGGCAACTGTATTAAAAATAAAAAGTCTGTCTGGGTGAATTTAATGTGCAGCTGGAGTTGAGAACTACTGACCTAGATAGTTAATTTTCACTGTGAATAATCAAATGTTTTCAGGTTGCAACCCATGGCAAAGGGGCACTATGACAGAGTCTCCTTAAGCTCTGGGAAGGTTCAGAATTAGCATGAACTTGCTGGTGCCAGCCGGGGCATGGGGACAGGAGCAATCAGAGGATGAGACCAGAAACTTTGAGGACCCAACCTGGATCAACACCTGGCACTTGAAGTACAAGGACGTCTCAGGGTTAATCCTGCTTCCAGGAGAGATTTTGGGAAATCTCCCTGAAATGGCCCAAAATATAAAATGTCATGATGTCATCTGACTCCCCTGTCCTCCAATTCAAATTAGTTTCCTCTGTAGCAGCACTCAGATAATGCAACTTCCATCATTTTCTTTGAGGAAGGGAATTCATAATGTCTTAAATCTCAGTACGTATGTGTTTTCCCTGACTGTAAACCAAATCTGCCTCTTCCTTGATTTCATCCCATTAGTCTGAACTTTGACCTTGTCACATCTTAGATGATTCCTGGGCCTTCTTGTTGTTAATGTCTTATAAATATTTGTAGACCCATTGCCTGTCTATAGGCAGTCACTGAGTCAACAACAGAATATTTAGAGATTTTTTCTCATGTTCATAAATCATTCTTAGCAGAGCTTTAATCATTTGGGTTTTTGGCTGCCTCTCTGACTTTCCTCTTGGCCTCCATAAGCCTCATCTATTTGAGGGAAATACTCAATTGCATAATAGCAGAGTGGACTCCTGTTATCCACTTGTGCTACTGACAATGTCTCGGGGTCAGGTTTCCTCAAAGTGGGCATCGGAAACTCCTTGGGGTGGGGAAAGGCTTGTGAAAAGAGTACATTTCTGAGTCCCACCAGATCTCTGAGGATGGGGCTCAGGCATCTGTACTTTTCACATGTTTTGGGATGGTTTTTATGTATGCAGTGATAGAGTCACCACTGTAGTTATTACTTCAGGTATTATGCTTAGAGAAGAAGTCAAATACATGAGGTTGTTTGTTTTTTGGTTGAAGGAGGCTTGCTCCACAAACCTCATTATAATCAAGACATAGACCCTTCTTTAAAGAGTTTCCAAGAATTTTCTGCGTTAGGAATCACCATTGCAATTCAGTCTTGACTATCAGTGGGGTTGGTCAACATATATAGGTTATATTGCATACAACTGATGCACCTAAGATAAAAGCAGAGGTAAAAGGAAAAAGAGAAGGGTAACAGTGAGTATAGGAAATAAATAGTGGGGCAGATGAGAAGAGAGAAATGGAGATGGAGAGGGAATAAAGAAGTATATGTGTATGAATGGTCTAGTGTCACCTCTGGCGATGTCCAGTATCATAAAGTTCTACATTTTGAAGTACTTTACAGTATTCCAAGCCTTTCTACCTCCTCACAGCTGTCCTAGGGTGACTAGACTAGGCAGGTATTAACTTCTCCATTTCACAGATAGAAAAACTGAGACTCTTGGCTGCATCTCACTCAAGGTCAGATAGAAAGTGTCAGAGATAAGACTAGAGCTAGAACTCAGGACTTAATCCTAGAGCAGGGATTTTTCTGTCACTCCTAATCTGTACTGGGTCTATGTAACCCAGACTGGCTCTTCCTCTGGGTGAGTGTCTCTTTGTGGTATGAGGTAAGGTGGCTTTTTGGAGAGGTTCATGACACTGGCATAGGGAACAGAGTGGAGGATGTCCTGAGGGTCCTTGGAAACATGCATTGACGTAATAAAGGTCAACAAGCTTGCTGAAGGAGCTCATGCTACTGCTTACAAACAAAACACAACTGGTCTGTGCTTCCTGACTGTGTTCCCTTTCTTCACTTTCTTTCCTCCTCTTCTCAGTTCCTACACATGAAACACACACACACACACACACACACACACACACACACACACCCCCCCCCAAGAAATGCAGTTATGGATTTGGGATCTGAGGAAGCTCCAGGTCACGTAGCACTGACTGTCAGTGTGATTGGGTTTAATGGAGTCAACAAGATAAATTAAGGTCATGGGATCACCACCGTCTTTACTTCAACCGAGCACCTCTTTATTTTTTAATTTTTTTTGGTTTAACCCATTGTGGCTGAAGGTAGGGAGGCCCCTGCTCAGAGCCTGCTTCCCCTGCCTTCTTCTCACCCCTCCAGCACAAACACACACACACACACACACACACACACACACACACACACACACACACACTTCTAAAATTTTCTTATGCAGCAGACCCTTTCGCTTTAGGTCACAGTTGTTCATCATAGGGCTGTAATGATGACTAACCTTGGTACCATGTCTTAATGTATACAGGCCTTTTCATCCTCTTTATTTCTCTTGATCATTACAACACTGATGTAGATAATTATACTATCCAGGCATGATTATAATAGCAGTAGTCCAGGAATGCCTATGTAATTCCCTAGACCAGCCACCGTTCCTCATGAAATACTAAGGCTAATATATGCACAGAGGGGATGAAACAATACAGAGGGACCACTCCGTTGCTAGGTGGGGCTTAGGCCCCCCCCAAGCACTGATCAGGATTCTGATGAGCCAGGCTGCACCACATAGAGAACCTGGGAAGACCTGAGAAGCCTAAAAGGAAAGCCAGACCTACATTTCTGATGTTACGATTTCAGATCCAATCCCTGCATGCCTGCTGAGAAGTCCCAGAGAAAAGAGAATGGATGCAAGAGATGGGGCCCAGGCCTTCTGAAGCTGGAGCTCTGTAACTTTGTAGAAAAGACATATCAGAAGAGAAAGCCCCAAAGGGCCTTGGAGAATAAGGCCTTGCCTTATTTCTTTTTTTTTAAAAAAATAAATTTATTTATTTTATTTATTTATTTTTGGCTGCGTTGGGTCTTCGTTGCTGTGTGTGGGCTTTCTCTAGTTGTGGCGAGCGGGGGCTACTCTTCATTGCAGTGCACAGGCTTCTCATTGCAGTGGCTTCTCTTGTTGCAGAGCACGGGCTCTAGGCACACAGGCTTCAGTAGTTGTGGCACGTGGGCTCAGTAGTTGTGGCTCGTGGGCTCTAGAGTGCAGGCTCAGTAGTTGTGGCACATGGGCTTAGTTGCTCTGCAGCATGTGGAATCTTTCCGGACCAGGGCTCGAGCCTGTGTCCCCTGCATTGGCAGGTGGATTCTTAACCACTGCACCACTAGGGAAGCCCCCAGGCCTTGCCTTATTTCTTAAGGTCAGGAAGGGTGGACCAGACCCCTCATTGCTAGAACCCCCCAGCCAGCATTAAGGGCCAGTGGACTAGTTTTTTCTCCTCCTTAGGCAATGCCTATGGGATTTGGAGGTCTGTGGGGCGTGGAGGGAGGGCACGGTAGCTTTGGGGTCTAGAGCCCAAGCAGTATGTCTGGTGGTGCATTTGTACCATGAGGAAGTTGAGGGTCAGAGAAGTTGTCGCTTACTCGACCAAGGCCATTTGTTTAGTGAGTGGAGGAACCGGGATTTGAACTCTTGAATTTGGGCTACAAGCCCTAGTGATTTTTCCACTGTACTCCCTGGCCTCTAGCAACCACCATCTCATTCTTATGTGGAGACTCATTTCTGCTCTTCTGGGCTTCCTCTGGCAGGAACATTGCCATTAGAACATGCAAAAGAACCCCCAAATAAATTCCTTCCATTGAGTGTTTGCTCAGGGAAGACATCAATGTCCCTGAGGTTGTCTGGCTCATGGTTTAGGAGGCCTCTGGTTATAAATGGAGATAGTTCTGCTAGATGGGGCTTAGATTACATGTCTATTTCATCTCATTGTTCCTCCTTGAAAGCTCAGAAGATCCAAATGCCCATGCTGTTCCCTAAAAGAGGGATTGGGGTTTATTTTGGAAAAGAGGTCTATTTTAATCTAAAGGACAGGGGCTCCCTGTTCTGCGGCTGTGCTGGCTTATTTCCACTCTGCACTCAGCAAAAATTTAATATTCTCTAAACAATAGGTGACTCAGCCTTTGCTAAATCTTAGGTGAAATGGATTTAGCAAGCAAAGAGAGAAAATGTCTTTTTTTTTCCATTTTTCCTAGTCCTGTTTGATGATAATTCTTAGTGCTCAGTGCTCCTTTCATCCAAAGATCTGTAATTAATTAAGCCTCACAACTTCCCTGACAGGTAGAGAAGTACAAGAATGTTCATTTAAAACCAATCCTGTTTGATACAGTAGGGCTATTACTAAGGCTCTTTAAAAGAAAAACCTCCCTATTGTGAAACTTCTTTTTAATAGAGTAAATTAAGGGAGAAAGGGATGAAGTAATTTCACCTAGGATGCCTGTTCAGTTATGGCCACGGAGAGAGCCCTGAGTTTGGAGCTATGATGCCCTCTTGGGTTAGACTAGGTGTATAAGCGTAGTCGCAGAGCAAATTACCAAAAAACATAGTGGCTTTAGATCACAGCAAGCATTCATTATCTTATACAGTTTCTGTGGGTCAGGAATCCAGGCGTGGCTTAGCTCGGTGGGTTTTGGCTCAGGGTTTCATAGGTAGCAGTTAAGACAACAGCTAGGCCTGCAGTCGTCTGCAGGCTTGATTGGAATTGGAGAATCCACTTCAAGGATGGCTCATTTAGATGCGTAATGAGTTGGTGCTGGCTGTTGGTAGAAGACCTCAGTTTCTCTTCATGTGCACTTTTCTGGAGGGCTGCTTGAGTGTCTTAATGATATGGCAGCTACATCTCCATAGCATGTGATCCAAGGAGGCAAAGGTAGAAGTGGCACTGTCTTTTATTACCTGGCCTTGGATGTCACACTCTATCACCACCTTAATGTCCTGTTGACTACACACTTCGGCTCTTCATTATGGGAGGGGACCACACAAGGGTCTGCTTGGAGGCCGACTAATATTAAGAATATTAAGCATGAGTTCATCTGTGATATTATTGGAATACCCTCCAAAAAAACCAGCTTAGAGGACTAAACATCACACATCTGATAAGAGAGTAAGAGACGGTTAACTTTCTAGGTATTTGTAGATTTAGAATAAATCACTGCCGTTATTCATAGGCATGGTTAAGTGATTAAGCCTATATTGAAGTATACATGACTATGGTGAATCTTTTATCTTTAGGAGTTGGATATTTGTCCCACACCTTATACTGGATCACTGGTTCCCCATTGTTGGTCTATGGACCTGTGTTGTGTTAACTGCTAACAAGCAACCAAAGTGTTGTTAAAAGTACAGGTACCAGGTTTCTACTCCTAGGGATTCTAAGTACGTACCTTTGGGACCCACTGTTCTGGCTCCTCTTATCAGGCAGTGGTAGGCTTACATTTTGTTGCATGAGAATCATTATTAATGGCAGTCATATTTGGTTGCTTAATATCTATTCATGATTCTTTTTCCTGACCTTAGAAAACCAACTCAAAATTGGGCACCCAGTTGCTAAGGGCTGGAATTGATAGTTACCAGATGTTTCCACGCTGTATTGTTAAAGGTGGCACCTGTATTAGAAAGCTCCCATATCGTAAGGGCTGCTAGAGTGATAGATAGAGGGTGGGGTTGATGTCCAATAGTGACAGTTTGAAAGGCCATCACTATACTACTATATCAGCATATGCAAGGACTAGTCTCCTTACATGTACAGAAATACTGTCACATCCTGCATAAATTTTAGTCTGGTGGTTCTCAACTGTTAGTATCCAGAAGAATCACTTGGGGAGTGTTAAAAATTGCAGATCTTCAAGCCTACCCCTGCGATTCTGATGCAGTGGGTCTAGGATACCTGAGATGGTCTTGCTATAAGTGGTCTGGGGACCACACTTTGAGATACACTGTCCTAGGCATGACTTAATTTAACGGCAATCTGTTGACTTCATATCTGTTTAAACCCCAGCAGCAGGAGTTTAGTCTGTAGAATGGCTGGCATGGAAGGGATTGCCTTATAGACTTTGCATGGCTGATAGTTACTAGGTGAATTGCTGACGTGCATGAGGGGTACAGTGAGATCTGGACAGGTATGGAAGGGCATTTTATTAGCATTATATTTACAGATGTTTACCTTTCTCCCAGATAATAAGCCATTAGAGGTAGGATCGAGATGCTGTATAATTTTGCAGCTCCCACAGAGGCTAGCACGGTACACTACTTGTAGCAGTCTCGCGATAGGTGTATTATCACACAGGAGCAAGTTCATTTGAGGCGGCTAGGAATTCTGGTTGGGAGTTAATCCATGGCAGCCAGAGCACGTTGCATGTTGGGGTGACTGCTTTAAGTTGAGTTACTCTGGAGTATGGCCAAGCTCTCCTCTCACCTCCTTCTCTCTTCCAAGTATCTCGAGGTAGATAGCAATACTGAAACCATCATAGTATGGTTTGTGACTTTGGAGAGTAAAACTGTAATAAAAGCTAAAGAGTTGAATAGAGCATAGCCAAGGCCTGCAAATTACTGCTGATGAAGGACAGGGCAGACAGAGTATTTCAGCCATATTGAACATCTCTACTTCAGTCAGCCAAGAGCATCTGGGCATGCCAGGGTAGCAGACACAGACAACGACATGGTCAAGAAAAAGACCCTCAGTGTCAAATAGCAAAGGAGCAAGTTGCTTGTGAATTGCTTAGGGAAGACAAAGGAGGGGAAGAGGCATGCTACAACTATTGGCTTCATTTAACAGTAATTTATTGAGCTGCTACCATGCGCTAGGACGTGTTTTAGGTGCAAGCGATATTCAGGTAAACCAAACAGACAAAGAAGCTTACATTTTAGCAAAAGATACAGATAGTGAATAAATACATAATACAGTGTCACATAGTCATTAGTGCCACTAAGAAAAACAAAGCGGGGAAGGGAGTAAATACTGAAGTTAGAGTAAATATCATTCCAAAGTAAAGGGCTTTGATATAATAATGATAATAATAGTTACTTTTATAATAATTATGATAATAATTATAACAAATCTATTCAATTAATATTTATTGAGTAGATAAATTGCCTACTATGTGCCACACACAGTGCTGGGCAGTGGAGATACAGTGGTAAGACAAGACACACCTCCTGATTTCACGGTGCTTTTTTCTTTTTAAGGCATGAAAAAGACCATAAACAATTAAACAAAGACACCCAGGAAATATATGACAGTGATACCCAGAGACCTAAAATAAGAACTGGTAGAGTAACCGGGAAGGCTAGGCTAGTTTAGTTGAGGGAATTCCTCTCCAAGAAATGATATTTAAACGGAAATCTGAATAACGAGGAGGAGCCAGCTGTGCAGCTGAGCATCCCAGGCCAAGTTGAAAGGGCACCAGGGCAAAGGTCCTGGGCTCTGCAGGTCAGGGTATAGCAATAAGGCCAGTGTGGCTTTATAAACCTCAGGGGATTGGGAGACTGGTTACAGTAATTAAGGAGAAAAATAACCTTCTTTCATAGATCAGACTTTGAAAGCCAATATAACTCCTAGAAAACTATTTGTCTTTCCAGTTAAATATTGCCTGGTTCTTCCATCAGAGACAGGTGTAACATTTAAATCAATTGATTGGTAATATGAGTTTCTTCTTGTAATTAGTTCTCTTTTCTCCAGTACCCTCCAAGAAAATCCAAAATGCAGGACAAGCATTATTATAATAAAATTTCATTAAATAGTATAATGAACAAAAATATCATACCGCGATGTACCAGTTATTAAGTGTGTTGACTCAGGTAGTAACTGGGAATTTGTGGTTAATATTAGTCTGGAGATCCATTTATCTTCTGAAACACCTTTGATACAATGCTTCTTTTCTTGGCTGGTGTTTGAGATCTTGGGGTGTACTTTTTCTGTGGCTAGCTTCCCAGCTACTTGAACTTTGGAGCAGCCAGGGAAGTTCCTTCAGCCCTTAGCTGTCTCTACTTCCTCTTCCTGGGTGCTGCCATCTCTTTCATCCCTGTCCAAATAGTAGGTTTGTGTACCCTGGTCTGCTGTCCATCTAGGGTACAGGCATCACCTAAATCCTCTTTTGTGCCTCTAGGAAAGGAGACAATTCCTTTTGTAGGGGTTCACCATGTTTTTCTTTTCCCTGTTGCTATTCCTGTGCTGTCTGGAGAATCATTCCTCATACCACTGGGTCCTCTTTTACCCAGTTAATCACAGAAGAGATTCTGCTCGCTCATCCTCCACATTTCACACATCTCTAAGACTCCATTCTATTTACACTGGTTATAGAAATAAATGTGAAGACCGAGGGGATAGATTGTGTTTGCATAGAAATTTACTTACATGCTAAGAATGCAATGAAAATCTTTAATGTAAGCTCACTGTATATTTGAGTGCAATGTATATTTATTCTCCAAAATATACTTAGTAACTTTCCCATTATGAATCACTAAGCCGTATGCTTCTCCAAAGAAGGGAGCACGATTTCTCAAAAATACAGTATTGTTTTTAGAATGAAAATTTAATATGTTTCATGATGAATTCAAATCAGCTTTGAAAGTCTGCACTACCTCAGCCTTGACCAGCTTTAAAATGCAAATGCTACCCATAAGGAACAAGTGTCTTTTCAATTATAAAGTGTGAATTTCAAGATTTGTAATGGTTTCTAAGATAAAAATGTTTAAATATATCTGAGAAATAGTTCTGAAATTCTAATAATAATTAAACAGGACAAAAGCAGAGATTTGAAGGCAATAACAAGAGCAAAGATTGAGTTACAAAAACTAAAATATATTTAATTTTTACAGAAGTTTCAAGACTGCACTAGAAGCATTAGGGTAGGGACACAGTCAGTCTCTCTCTCTCTCTCTCTCTCTCTCTGTCTCTCTCATACACACACACACACACACGCGCGCGCGCGCGAGTCCATATGCTTTCTGATCTTTGAGAATTAGGCTCAACTTAGTTACTGAAATTAGAGGTAGGATGCCAATCTTAGTTTTGCTTACTAACTTGAAGAATATATCTGAGAAGCCAGAATAATGATTAAACGTTTTCGATGTTTCATAAAATAGGTGTAATGAGAGTCAAATGTTTATTGGATTTCTGCTCTGTGCTTTTTGCCAGAACTGTGCTGTGGCTGTGAGGGATATAAAAGAACTAGAAGGTGTGGTGTCTGCCCTTGGGAAGTTTACCAGAGAGTTGGAAAGAAAAAAGCGACTTTACATTACACAACTTGAAAACAATACATGCCATTATACACACTTAAGCATTCAGTAGTGCAGTGCAAGGAACAAATAATGACAGGAATCAACAGAAAGGAACGTTATTAATATTGGAGGGGCCGACAAGGAGCACTTCATGGAGGAGGAGGCATATAACTGGACTTGGAGGAAAATGCAGGATTTGGCATCATTTTCTTTTTAGTGTGTAATGAAAATAACTCATTTTTATTATAATCACGATTAGCTGTCTGTCAGCTCACAGACTACAGGATGGAAAAGCACGACAAATCCCCAGGGTAACAATGTTTTAAAGTTCTTTTTTAAAGGAGACAGAAGGAAGAAGAGAAAGCCTTTCTAAGAGCCTAGGCTTTGGGGAAAAATGTAGGAGGTGCAGAAGAGAATTAGTGGGTAATGCTTATCATTTTGTACAAAGTAACCTTGACACAAATGGGGCAATTTAAAGGAGGATAAGTGACTCCCAGCCCACTCACCGAGGTTGATGGAGGAAATAATCATGGGGTTGATGGCAGATTGGAAAGAGAGTGCCCGGGGTAGCTTTCCCCGCCTCCATTATGTGTGTCTCTCGTCTAGAGGTAGGGAGCTCATAGCTGAAAGAAATCCAGTGCTTTCTACTTTCAAATCATCTTAGGTAAGTAACTTGATCTAACAACAAATTGGATGCACCTCTTTTCCCTCCTCTCCCAAGCTCTGTGCAGAGATGTGAGTGTCGTTATACCACTGACATCCAAGAGGCTGAAGTGAACAAAACAGGTTAGAGAAACCGAGATAACTGTGAATAATTTTTGGATGACAAAGCAGTGTGTTACAATGGGTGGGTAGGGGTGTGACTATTCCTGTGCTTCATGAGTGAGTAAAGTAGTAGTATTGTTGGTGGTTTTCAAGCATGGCTACCCATTGCAATCACTTGGGGACCTTTAAAAATTACGGATGCCCAGCGCCTCCCTCTGCCCCAGAGATACGGTTGGTCTGAAAAGTGGTCTCGGCACTGGATTTTCTAAAGCTCCCCAGGTCATTCTAAAGTTAAGAACCACTCCTCTAAGTGTTGATGTAAATGAATTGCATCTGGACAGCTTGTTAAACCACAGACTTCTGGGTCTTACTTCCAGAGTTTCTGATTCTGATTAGATCTGGAATGGGACCCAAGCATTTGTAGTTCTGAAATGTCCTCAGGGGACGCTGATGCTGCTGGTCTGGGGAACACATGGATAAACACTGATACAAACTATTGAAGCCAATCCAGGTGATGCTAAACATTTCCTAAAGTTTGGTCCTTGAACATACTTGTTAAAATGCAGATTCTGAGTACCTCCCTCTACCCACTGAATTAGAATGCCTGAGAACCTGCAATTTTAAATGAGAACTCCAGGTTTTTGTCTTGGATTCTACCACTTGTGAACTACTGTATAGCTTAATAATTTTGTTTTTGTTTTTTTTGTATCTTACTTCAAATGCTACTTAACTACATAAGTTGAATGTGTGACCCTATAAGGATTTTGGTCATTGTTTTATGCTATTTTTATGGGAAAAACTCTATAGAATGGATTCTATTAGATCCTCTGAGGTATTAGTAGATCAAACCTGAGGGAAAAGGCTTTATTATGGGGCTTATGGTACAAAAACAGACACACCTGTTCATGTAGTGGCAGCAATCCTAGTTGTACGTGAGATGTTTCAGAAGTATGGTCCTTTTTCTTTGTCCATTTGTCTGTTGATGGGCACCTAGGTTGCTTCCTTATCTTGGCTATTGTAAAGAAATTCTGCCATGAACATAGAGGTGCATATATCTTTTCAAATTAGTGTTTTCATTTTCTTTGGATAAATACTCAGGAGTGAAATTGCTGGATTATACGCTAGTTCTATTTTTTTTTTCTTTTTTTGAGGAAGCTCCATACTGTTCTCCATGGAAAAGAGTGGTTACATCAATTTACATTCCTACCAGCATTCACGGGGGTCCCTTTTTCTGCACATCCTCGCCAACACTTGCTATTTGCAGAGGTGACTTTTAAAACCATGCTTTGCAAATTCAACATAATTAGGTAATTGTACTCAACACAGGTAGTGTAAAGGTTTGAGAAGCATCTTTCAAATGTTATAAAATATTAGAATTACCAGCGGTAGTTGTTAAGAGTCCCAAGTCACAGTTCCAAAGAGTCTTTTTTGTTTTTTTAAATTACAACATAAATGCTTTAAGTTTTCAGATATAAAATGTAAATTGCTTCCCTGGGAATCAGAGGTGAGATTAAGGGTTGCATTTTGCTAAAATATTGTGTTCTACCAGGAATGTTTAATAATAGCTAATAGTAGTTATTTATTTAGCCCTTTTTTTTTTTGGTGGGGTGGGACTTCTTCTTTTGGGGTTTTGGTTTTTTTTTTAAACATCATTATTGCAGTATAATTGTTTTACAATGGTGTGTTAGTTTCTGCTTTACAATAAATGAATCAGTTATACATATACATATATCCCCATATCTCTTCCCTCTTGCATCTCCCTCCCTCCCACCCTCCCTATCCCACTCCTCTAGGTGGTCACAAAGCACCGAGCTGATCTCCCTATGCTATGAGGCTGCTTCCCAATAGCTATCTATTTTACGTTTGGTAGTGTATATATGTCCATGACACTCTCTCACTTTGTTCCAGCTTTCCCTTCCCTCTCCCCATATCCTCAAGTCCATTCTCCAGTAGGTCTGTGTCTTTATTGCTGCCTTGCCCCTAGGTTCTTCATGAACCTTTTTTTTTTTTTTTTTTAGATTCCATATATTTGTGTTAGCATACGGTATTTGTTTTTCTCTTTCTGACTTACTTCACTCTATATGACAGACTCTAGGTCCATCCACCTCACTACAAATAACTCAATTTCGTTTCTTTTTATGGCTGAGTAATATTCCATTGTATATACCTGCCACAACTTCTGTATCCATTCATCTGTTGATGGACACGTAGGTTGCTTCCATGTCCTGGCTATTGTAAATAGAGCTGCAATGAACATTTTGGTACGTGGCTTTTTTTTTTTTTTTTTTTTTTTTTTTTTGTGGTACGCGGGCATCTCACTGTTGTGGCCTCTCCCGTTGTGGAGCACAGGCTCCGGAAGCGCAGGCTCAGCGGCCATGGTTCATGGGACCAGCTGCTCCACAGCATGTGGGATCCTCCCGGACCAGGGCACAAACCCATGTCCCCTGCATCGGCAGGTGGACTCTCAACCACTGCTCCACCAGGGAAGCCCCATGACTCTTTTTGAATTATGGTTTTCTCAGGGTATATGCCCAGTAGTGGGATTGCTGGGTCATATGGTAGTTCTATTTGTAGTTTTTTTTAAGGAAACTCCATACTTTTCTCTATAGTGGCTGTATCAATTTACATTCCCACCAACAGTGCAAGAGGGTTCCCTGTTCTCCACACCCTCTCCAGCATTTATTGTTTGTAGATTTTTTGATGATGGCTATTCTGACTGCTGTGAGAATATCTCACTGTAGTTTTGATTTGCATTTCTCAAATGATTAATGATGTTGAGCATTCTTTCATGTGTTTGTTGGCAATTTGTATATCTTCTTTAGAGAAATGTCTATTTAAATCTTCTGCCAATTTTTGGATTGGGTTGTTTGTTTTGTTGATACTGAGCTACATGAACTGCCTGTAAATTTTGGAGATTAATCCTTTGTCAGTTGCTTCATTTGCAAATATTTTCTCCCATTCTGAGGGTTGTCTTTTCATCATGTTTATGGTTTCCTTTGCTGTGCAAAAGCTTTTAAGTTTCATTAGGTTCCATTTGTTTATTTTTGTTTTTATTTCCATTTCTCTAGGAAGTGGGTCAAAAAGGATCTTGCTGTGATTTATGTCATAGAGTGTTCTGCCTATGTTTTCCTCTAAGATTTTGATAATGTCTGACATTTAGGTCTTTAATCTATTTTAAGTTTATTTTTGTGTATGGTGTTAGGGAGTGTTCTAATTTCATTCTTTTACATGTAGCTGTCCAGTTTTCCCAGCACCACTTATTGAAGAGGCTGTCTTTTCTCCACTGTATATTCTTGCCTCCTTTATCAAACATAAGGTGACCATATGTGCGTGGGTTAATCTCTGGGCTTTCTATCCTGTTTCATTGATCTACATTTCTGTTTTTGTGTTGGTACCATACTGTCTTGATGACCGTAGCTTTGTAGTATAGTCTGAAGTC
This sequence comes from Delphinus delphis, assembly GCF_949987515.2. Lineage (NCBI taxonomy): Eukaryota > Metazoa > Chordata > Mammalia > Artiodactyla > Delphinidae > Delphinus > Delphinus delphis. The sequence continues at coordinate 24,993,174 of NC_082684.1, read as the reverse complement.
AGGGAGCCTGATTCCTCCAGCTCCATTTTCCTTTCTCAATATTGCTTTGGCTATTCGGGGTCTTTTGTGTTTCCATACAAATTGTGAAATTTTTTGTTCCAGTTCTATGAAAAATGCCAGTGGTAGTTTGATAGGAATTGCATTGAACCTCTTGATTGCTTTGGGTAGTATAGTCATTTTCACAATGTTGATTCTTCCAATCCAAGAACATGGTATATCTCTCCATATATTTGTATCATCTTTAATTTTTTTCATCAGTGTCTTATAATTTTCTGCATACAGTTCTTTTGTCTCCTTAGATAGGTTTATTCCTAGATATTTTATTCTTTATGTTGCAATGGTAAATGGGAGTGTTTTCTTAATTTCACTTTCAGATTTTTCATCATTAGTGTATAGGAATGCAAGAGATTTCTATGCATTAATTTTGTATCCTGCAACTTTACCAAATTCATTGATTAGCTCTAGTAGTATTCTGGTAACATCTTTAGGATTCTCTATGTATAGTATCATGTCATCTACAAACAGTGACAGCTTTACTTCTTCTTTTCTGATTTGGATTCGTTTTATTTCCTTTTCTTCTTTGATTGCTGTGGCTAAAACTTCCAAAACTATGTTGAATAATAGTGATGAGAATGGGCAACCTTGTCTTGTTCCTGATCTTAGTGGAAATGGTTTCAGTTTTTCACCTTTGAGGATGATGTTGGCTGTGGGTTTGTCATATATGGCCTTTATTATGGTGAGGAAAGTTCCCTCTATGCCTACTTTCTGGAGGGTTTTTATCATAAATGGGTGTTGAATTTTGTCAAAAGCTTTCTCTGCATCTATTGAGATGATCATATGGTTTTTCTCCTTCAATTTGTTAATATGGTGTATCACGTTGATTGATTTGCGTATATTGAAGAATCCTTCAATTCCTGGGATAAAGCACACTTGATTATACTGTGTGATCCTTTTAATGTGCTGTTGGATTCTGTTTGCTAGTATTTTGTTGAGGATTTTTGCATCTATGTTCATCAGTGATATTGGCCTGTACTTTTCTTTCTTTGTGACATCTTTGTCTGGTTTTGGTATGAGAGTGATGGTGTCCTCGTAGAGTGAGTTTGGGAGTGTTCCTCCCTCTACTATATTTTGGAAGAGTTGAGAAGGATAGGTGTCAGCTCTTCTCTAAATGTTTGATAGAATTCGCCTGTGAAGCCATCTGGTCCTGGGCTTTTGTTTGTTGGAAGATTTTTTTTTTTTTTTTTTGGTACTCGGGCCTCTCACTGTTGTGGCCTCTCCATTTGCAGAGCACAGGCTCTGGACGCGCAGGTTCAGCGGCCATGGCTCATGGGCCCAGCCACTCCGCGGCATGTGGGATCTTCCCGGACTGGGGCACAAACCCGTGTCCCCTGCCTCGGCAGGCGGATTCTCAACCACTGCACCACCAGGGAAGCCCTTGTTGGAAGATTTTTAATCACAGGTTCAATTTCAGTGCTTGGGATTGGTCTGTTCATATTTTCTATTTCTTCCTGGTTCAGTCTTGGAAGGTTGTGCATTTCTAAGAATTTGTCCATTTCCTCCAGGTTGTCCATTTTATTGGCATAGAGTTGCTTGTAGTAATCTCTCATGATCCTTTGTATATCTGCAGTGTCAATTGTTAATTCTCCTTTTTCATTTCTAATTCTATTGATTTGAGTCTTCTCCCTTTTTTCTTGATGAGTCTGGCTAAAGGTTTATCAATTTTGTTTATCTTCTCAAAGAACCAGCTTATACTTTTATTGATCTTTGCTGTCATTTCCTTCATTTCTTTCTCGTTTTTCTAATCTGATCTTTATGATTTCTTTCCTTCTGCTCACTTTGGGGTTTTTTTGTTCTTCTTTCTCTAATTATTTTAGATGTAAGGTTAGGTTGTTTATTTGAGATGTTTCTTGTTTCCTAAGGTAGGATTTTATTGCTATAAACTTCCCTCTTAGAACTGCTTTTGCTGCATCCCATAGGTTTTGGGTCATCGTGTTTTCATTGTCATTTGTTTGTAGGTATTTTTGGATTTCTTCTTTGATTTCTTCAGTGATCTCTTGGTTATTAAGTATTGTATTGTTTAGCCTCCATGTGTTTGTATATTTTACAGATTTTTTCCTGTAATTGATATCTAGTATCATAGTGTTATGGTCAGAAAAGATACTTGATACGATTTCAATTTTCTTAAATTTACCAAGGCTTGATTTGTGACCCAAGATATGATCTATCCTGGAGAATGTTCCATAAGCACTTGCGAAGCATGTGTATTCTGTTGTTTTGGGATGGAATGTCCTCTAAATATCAATTAAGTCCATCTTGTTTAATGTATCATTTTAAGCCTGTGTTTCCTTATTTATTTTCATTTTGGATGATCTGTCCATTGGTGAAAGTGGGGTGTTAAAGTCCCCTACTATGATTGTGTTACTGTTGATTTCCCCTTTTATGGCTGTTAGTATTTGCCTTATGTATTGAGGTGCTCCTATGTTGGGTGCATAAATATTTACAATTGTTACAGCTTCTTCTTGGATTGATCCCTTCATCATTATGTAGTGTCCTTCTTTGTCTCTTGTATTAGTCTTTGTTTTAAAGTCTATTTGTCTGATATGAGAATTGCTACTTCAGCTTTCTTTTGATTTCCATTTGCATGGAATATCTTTTTCCACCCCCTCACTTTCTGTCTGTGTCCCTAGGTCTGAAGTGGATCTCTTGTAGACAGCATATATATGGGTCTTGTTTTTGTATCCATTCAGCCAGTCTATGTCTTTTGGTTGGATCATTTAATCCATTTACATTTAAGGTAATTATTGATATGTATGTTCCTATTAGCATTTTCTTAAATTGTTTTGGGTTTGTTATTGTAGGTCTTTTCCTTCTCTTGTGTTTCCTGCCTAGAGTAGTTCTTTTAGCATTTATTGTAAAGCCGGTTTGGTGGTGCTGAATTCTCTCAGCTTTTGCTTGTCTGTAAAGCTTTTAATTTCTCTGTCAAATCTGAATGAGTTCCTTGCTGGGTAAAGTAATCTTGGTTGTAGGTTCTTCTCCTTCATCACTTTAAATATGTCCTGCCAGTCCCTTCTGGCTTGCAGAGTTTCTGCCGAAAGATCAGCTGTTAACCTTATGGGGATTCCCTTGTGTGTTAGTTGTTGTTTTTCCCTTGCTGCTTTTAATATTTTTTCTTTGTATTTAATTTTTGATAGTTTGATTAATATGTGTCTTGGCATGTTTCTCCTTGGATTTATCCTTTATCGGACTCTCTGTACTTCCTGGTCTTGCTTAACTCTTTCCTTTCCCATATTAGGGAAGTTTTCAACTATAATCTCTTCAGATATTTTCCCAGTGCCTTTCTTTTTCTCTTCTTCTTCTGGGACCCCTATAATTCGAATGTTGGTGTGTTTCATGTTGTTCCAGAGATCTCTGAGACTGTCCTCAATTCTTTTCATTCTTTTTTCTTTATTCTGCTCTGCAGTAGTTATTTCTACTATTTTATCTTCCAGGTCACTTATCTGTTCTTCTGCCTCAGTTATTCTGCTATTGATCCCTTCTAGAGAATTTTTAATTTCATTTATTGTTTGTTCATGATTGTTTGTTTGCTCTTTAGTTCTTCTAGGTCCTTGTTAAACATTTCTTGTATTCTCTCCATTCTATTTCCAAGATTTTGGATCATCTTTACTATCATTATTCTGAATTCTTTTTCAGGTAGGCTGCCTATTTCCTCTTCATTTGTTAGGTCTGGTGGGTTTTTGCCTTGCTCCTTCATCTTCTGTGAGTTTGTCTTCTCATTTTGCTTAACTTACTGTGTTTGGTGTCTCCTTTTCACAGTCTGCAGGATCATAGTTCCAGTTGTTTTTGGTGTCTGTCCCCAGTGGCTAAGGTTTGTTCAGTGGGTTGTGTAGGCTTCGTGGTGGAGGGGACTATTGCCTGTGTTCTGGTGGATGAAGCTGGATCTTGTCTTTCTGGTGGGCAGTTCCATGTCCGGTGATGTGTTTTGGGGGTGTCTGTGGCCTTATTATGATTTTAGGCAGCCTCTCTGCTAATGGATGGGGTTGTGTTCCTGTCTTGCTAGTTGTTTGGCATGGGGTGTCCAGCACTGTAGCTTGCTGGTCGTTGAGTGGAGCTTGGTCTTGCCCTTGAGATGGAGATCTCTGGGAGATTTTTGCCATTTGATATTACGTGGAGTTGGCAGGTCTCTTGTGGACTAGTGTCCTGAAGTTGGCTCTCCCACCTGAGGCACAGCCCTGATGCCTGGCTGGAGCACCAAGAGCCTGTCATCCACACAGCTCAGAATAAAAGTTAGAAAAAAAGAAAGAAAGAAAGAAGATAAAATAAAATAAAAACGTTATTAAAATAAAAAATAATTATTAAAAAAAATTTTTAATAAAAAAAAGAAAGAAAGAAACCAAACCAAAAAGCAAATCCCCCAATGATAACAAGTGGTAAAAACGATACTTAAAAAAAAAAAAAAAGGACAGACAGAACCCTAGGACAAATGGTAAAAACAGAGCTATACAGACAAAAATCACACACAGAAGCATACCCGTACACACTCACAAAAAGAGAAAAGGGGAAAAAAATATATATCGTTGCTCTCAAAGCCCACCTCCTCAATTTGGGATGATTCGTTGTCTATTCATGTATTCCACAGCTGCAGGGTACATCAAGTTGATTGTGGAGCTTTAGTCCGCTGCTTCTGAGGCTGCTGGGAGAGATTTCCCTTTCTCTCCTTTGTTCTCACAGCTCCCAGGGGCTCAGCTTTGGATTTGGCCCCGCCTCTGCATGTAGGTCACCGGAGGGCGTCTGTTCTTCGCTCAGACAGGACAGGGTTAAAGAAGCCGCTGATGTGGGGGCTCTGGCTCACTCAGGCCGGGGGGAGGGAGGGGTATGGATGGGGGGCGGGCCTGTGGCGGCAGAGGCCTGCGTGACGTTGCACCAGCCTGAGGCGCGCCGTGCATTCTTCCAGGGGAGTTGTCCCTGGATCCCGGGACCCTGGCAGTGGCGGGCTGCACAGGCTCCCTGGAAGGGGGGTGTGGAGAGTGACCTGTGCTTGCACACAGGCTTCTTGGTGGTGGCAGCAGAAGCCTTAGCGTCTCATGTCCGTCTCCGGGGTCCGCGCTGTTAGCCGCGGCTCGCGCCCGTCTCTGGAGCTCCTTTAAGCAGCGCTCTTAATCCCCTCTCCTCGCGCACCAGGAAACAAAGAGGGAAGAAAAAATCTCTTGCCTCTTCGGCAGGTCCAGACTTTTCCCCGGACTCCCTCCCGGCTAGCCGTGGTGCACCAACCCCTTAAGGCTGTGTTCACGCCGCCAACCCCAGTCCTCTCCCTGCGCTCTGACGGAAGCCTGAGCCTCAACTCCCAGCCCCGCCCGCCCCGGCGGGTGAGCAGACAAGCCTCTCGGGCTGGTGAGTGCCGGTCTGCACCGATCCTCTGTGCGAGAATCTCTCCGCTTTGCTCCCCGCACCCCTGTTGCTGCGCCCTCCTCCGCGGCTCCGAAGCTTTCCCTCTCCACCACCCTCAGTCTCCGCCTGCGAAGGGGCTTCCTAGTGTGTGGAAACCTTACCTCCTTCACAGCTCCCTCCCACTGGTGCAGGTCCCGTCCCTATCCTTTTGTCTCTGTTTATTCTTTTTTCTTTTGCCCTACCCAGGTACGTGGGGAGTTTCTTGCCTTTTGGGAGGTCTGAGGTCTTCTGCCAGCGTTCAGTAGGTGTTCTGTAGGAGTTGTTCCACGTGTAGTTGTATTTCTGGTGTATCTGTGGGGAGGAAGGTGATCTCCGCATCTTAGTCTTCCGCCATCTTGAAGCTCCTCTCCCAAAGAGTCATAATCCTGGGTGGCATCTAGGAATCTCCAACAAAAATAAGTGATTCTGTTACAGTGGGTCAAAGAAACTCATTTTAAGTAATAGTGGATTAGGAACTATGAAGGAGAAAAATTGTTTTCATAGTTGATCTGAGTTGCTGTTAAAGAATTTGTTATATATTGACTTCTTTTTTAAGTCAGTGTCCTGTTAGCTAAAATGTTAAAGTTCAGGATATATATTTTTATGTGTGTAATATTATTCCCCCACTTGTCTTTTTACTTTCATTTTTGTATTGTATGGCTTTGCTTTTATTTTGCTCTCTTTACTATTCCTCCTTTTATAGAGGAAATGGTTCAAATGAGGACCATGTCGAATTTTCATTTAGATGGATTTTGTTCCTCTTTACTCCCTGCCTTTATCTACCCCTCCCCCCTTTTCCTTATTGTTCTCTCTCTTCTCTTGCCCACCCTTCCTGGCACGAGTCCATGTTCCATCTTCAGCCTGGGCTGTCTTTCTTCTGTGACCTCTCTTTGTGGCCATTTCAGTGGGCAGGAAGGGAAGGAAGGTCCCTGGAGACCTGTCAATCAATGAATGGTCCCTCCCCAGGAGTGGGTGGGAGTGGGCAGAAGGAAGCCTTCACAACGTTTCCATGACATTTTGCTTAGTGAGTGTGGGGTTAATAAAACTAAATAAAATGATTTTTTCACCAAAACTTAGGATTCATGGGTGAGAGAGAGATGGGTGCAGGGGTGTGTGTGAGAGGAAATTATACAACAATCAACATTTTGTCAGTGAATGAGGAAAACGTGTGCAAAATGAATCTTAACTGATTTCAATATGGTCAGCGAGTCCTACCAAGTTAACTCTCAAGTGCTTTAGATCACTGTGGATATGATGGGGCTATTTCTTTTTCTTTCATGTTTCAGACTTCCTTTACCCCCACCTACTAAAATGTTAGCTTTCATGGAAGAATCATCTCCCAGTCAGAAACAAGGAAGGACCCGTTAGAGGAGGGACTTTTATTGATTGAGGTGATGGTTGAGGTGTGACAACAAGGTCCATTGTGGTTGGCTCATCAGTTGTCATGGAAACACACCATAGTGGTGGAACCCAGGCAAAGTCTAAGGGTTTTGGTCATCAGAATGGATGACCACAATGTGTTTTCAATTACACAGATAAGAGGAGAGGTGATATGTATTCTTTCCACTTTTCCTCTTTCACTCTGGGTTGCCTATAACCTGTAATAAGAGGTTTAGAGCTTAGTTAGTTAAAGCTGTTCTATCTTTCTATTTTTTGCTTTCCTTCTTGAGGCAAGTGCCGAAGTGGAACTGCCAGATCTGAACTAGGACAAAAAGCAGAGGGTGGACACAAACAGGTTCTGTATGAGTCCCTATTGGGGGGTGGGGAAGAGAGATTCTCAAAGACTAAGATTTGTTATTTTGTTGAAATGCATGCATGCGCGTGCACACACACAGGCACCCACACGCGCTCCACAAAGAAGAGAGAGAGAGCCATATAGAGAATGAACTGTAGTGATCAGTTTTAAGGTAGATGAAGAGAAGAGTGAGCATGACAGCTAGAGAAGGGACAATTTGAGGGAGAGAAAATAGAGTCACGCAGAGAAAGTCACCTTCAAGGTGTCTGTCTTCATAACAAGAAGAATACTGGAGGTTTTTCTATGGAGGAAAACTGTAGAAATGCTCAGTTTAGGTTACTGCCCCCAACAAAAAGCGGGTTTCTTCCTAAAACCTTCGAAGACATCTGACATTTTACTTATCCTGCTCCTGGACTCAAGACTCTTACTTTTCTATTATAGCATTCTTTCAGGAAATATCTGTTCCTTGGGGTTTCCTTTGCTTTTTAAGGTATCTCCCCCACCCTTTTTCCCCCAGAGCCTGAATCACTTGAGTAAGATATATTATCTTTGTAAACAAGGTGATAAAGCGATTCCTTATATCAAGGTTTCAACCAAAGGTTAAGCCCCATGAAACAGGGAAACCACATATTTTGAAATCCTAATAAAATTTTTTGAGTTTTGACCAAAGTTTCATTTCCCACAAATGCAAAACTTTGGATGTATTTATATCAGTGGACTACTGTTTTTTTCCCCCAAACTCCAAAGTTCAAATAACTGGTATATTCTTATTAATTGGCATTTCCATTTTATAGATCAGGAAACACTATTAAAGTTGTTGTTTTAAAGTTGCTGTGTATGCTGTGTCTAACTAAGTGTTATTTATATACCTGCTTATCATATTACCTTGTTCTGTCTGATTGAGGCAGAGAGTGAAGCTTCTAATTCTTGGCTCTCCTATATACCCAGGGCTATGCCTGTCTCGTAACAGTGGCTTGATAAATGTTGTCAAACTATATCATTTGTTTTGACTTAGCAGAAGACTTAGCAGTGAAATAGCTGGAGCTAGACCTTCCCCTCTTTCCCAAGCTTCTCGACTTGCAATCAGGAGTGGCAGTGTTGGGTACACTGTAAGCCCTCAATGAATACCTGTCAATGGTTTGAGGGATGAACTGACTCCAGACCCTATTATATTCTTTAGTACTTGTCCCATATGTTTCAACAAGGACTTTAGACCTTCCTGATTTGATTAGTCATATTTTGACAAAAAGAGTAGATAACATGACTACAGACATAGTGACCTTCTGGATTTGTTTCTGTGGATAACCTTGAGATAAGTGAATGAAGTTTCTTAACTGTTTAAAGAGACGTGTTAGAGTGACAGGCTTCATAGTTAGTATTGCCCCTTCACTCCTTTCAATGTCATTTCTCATGCTTTGCATTGTACGTTCTGTTACCACTCACTTCCCTGCATCCACCCCCACCACCAGCCTCTTTGACCCCTTCTCGTTTCCCCATAAGCTTTTTTATTTAAGTTCTTAATGTGCTAAGTCCTATTTTCCAATGCCTGTTACAAACAGCATTTCTAGTGGTCCGAGGAAGAGTGAGCTCACTAAAAGTGAACTAACAATCATTAAAAAACAAAGAACAGGGCTTCCCTGGTGGCGCAGTGGTTGAGAGTCCGCCTGCCGATGCAGGGGACACGGGTTCGTGCCCCGGTCTGGGAGGATCCCACATGTCACGGAGCCGCTGAGCCTGCGCGTCCGGAGCCTGTGCTCCGCAGTGGGAGAGGCCACAACAGTGAGAGGCCCACGTACCGCCAAACAAACAAACAAAAAGACAAAGAACAATAACATGTTCAGACTTTGGTTTAAGCAAAAGAACCTGAATGTATCTAGAACCCCTTCTATGTGACTCTGTTTGAATATTTAGCAGGAAAGTTACCTTCACAGTTAACCTGCTGCTCGACTTGTTGGGAATGAATTGGCGACTCTTAAATTCCTCTGTATTTCGTGTTTCTATTAGTAGTCATTCCGTGTCACAGCTAAGCTTTCCTTACTGCCTTCAGCATGGAGACTTGGCTGTGGAAAGAATGAGCACGAGCTTTCTGCTGACTGTATGTCATCGGTGAATCCAAGAAAGAATCCAGCATATCAACTAATAATAATCTTTGCTATTTAAACTGTGTTCTCTGTTTTCCAAGAACTTGGCTCTCTGTTATATCTTAAAACAAATTCGGGCTTCCCTGGTAGCACAGTGGTTAAGAATCTGCCTGCCAAGGTAGGGAACAGCGGTTTGAGTCCTGGTCCAGGAAGATCCCACATGCTGTGAAACAATTAAGCCCATGAGCCACAACTACTGAGCCTGCGTGCCACAACTACTGAAGTCCGCGTGCCTAGAGCCCGTGCTCGGCACCAAGAGAAGCCACCGCAATGAGAAGCCTGCACACCACAACGAAGAGTAGCCCCTGCTTGCTGCAGCTAGAAAAAGCCTGCACGCAGCAACGCAGCCAAAATTAAATAAATAAATTTATTTCTAAAAACTCTCAAAAAACAATTCTACCAAGGTAGAATTCACACAAAGAGGGATTCTGATCCCTGCTCTGCAGATGAGAGGCAACCAAAGTTTTGCTCCCTTTCCAACAGAATAGAGAAATTTAACAAAATTCAGGCAGAATTAGAACTCAGAATGTTCAGTGTTCTCTAGCCTTGAGAAATCCCAGGTGAGAGAGGAGGATATGAAACTCACTGGCTAAACTCTAAGTAGACAGAACTCTAGAGCTTTTAAAAGGAATGAGAGTTCATCTCATCTAACAATTTCATTTTGTAAATGGGGAAGTCAAGGCCCAGAGAAGTACGGCTGGCCAAGGAGGATGTGAACTACATTATGGCAGTTTTAGTTCCTGACTTACTTAGACTCACCTAGACTTAGCTAGGCTGCCAGGTGGAGTTTCCAGGGTGAGCCTCCTTGTGAGGAAAGGCTAAGTAATTCTTTTTTTTTTTTTTTAACATCTTTATTGGAGTATAATTGCTTTACAATGGTGTGTTAGTTTCTGCTTTATAACAAAGTGAATCAGTTATACATATACATATGTCCCCATATCTCTTCCCTCTTGCATCTCCCTGCCTCCCACCCTCCCTGTCCCACCCCTCTAGGTGGTCACAAAACACCGAGCTGATCTCCCTGTGCTATGCGGCTGCTTCCCACTAGCTATCTATTTTACATTTGGTAGTGTATATATGTCCATGCCACTCTCTCACTTTGTCCCAGCTTACCCTTCCCCCTCCCCATATCCTCAAGTCCATTCTCTAGTAGGTCTGTGTCTTTATTCCCGTCTTACCCCTAGGTTCTTCATGACCATTTTTTTTTTTTTTAGATTCCATATATATGTGTTAGCATACGGTATTTGTTTCTCTGAAAATGGGCAGAAGACCTAAATAGACATTTCTCCAAAGAAGATATACAGATTGCCAACAAACCCATGAAAGAATGCTCGACATCATTAATCATTAGAGAAATACAAATCAAAACTACAATGAGATATCATCTCATACCGGTCAGAATGGCCATCATCAAAAAATCTACAAACAATAAATGCTGGAGAGGGTGTGGAGAAAAGGGAACTCTCTTGCACTTTGGTGAGAATGTAAATTGATACAGCCACTATGGAGAACAGTATGGAGGTTCATTAAAAAACTAAAAGTAGAATTACCATATGACCCAGCAGTCCCACTACTAGGCATATACCCTGAGAAAACCATCATTCAAGTCATTCTTTAATATGAACCAAGGTGTGCTCTTTGACAACCACCCTCCCACCTCCCCCTTCCCCCCAAAAAAGCCATCGTGTAGATACATCTCTGTCTGAATTTACTAAGCAGAGTTATTAACACAGGTGGAATGTAAGGAATGTAGAGTGTTAATACAGCTGCTGAATAATACGCTAGTGTCACAGAGTTTAATAATAGATAATAATACCATTGGGGAATTATGTAATTTAACTATAGAGTAAATGACAGGGGGAACACACGCACATTCACGGAAGAGTCTTTCTAATGGGAACACTTAGGTGATTCAGTTTAACTTGCCTCTTTAGCCCTTGGGCCTCCCCATCTGAAAGGTACGCAGGACATTCAGAGATGTGCCAAGTTGGGCCTTTAGTTGCTGTGGTGAAGTTGCGGGTTTCAGGGGCTGAGCCAGAAAGTACAAGTTGTGCTCCTCGGGCCGTTATCAGCTAATCCTTTTCATGCATTTGTTATTTTCCTCTGTGCCATGACTGGATATGAGTGAGGGGAGGGAGATGTGCCCAAGGCTGGCCGTTCTCTTCCATCAGCACTCTTTGAAAATCATTGCACGTAAGGGGGTGGTGTCAGAACATTGAGCTTGAAGATGGCTGGAGTCTGGGAGTGGGGCTCTGGGTTGAGGGTGGTGACGGGAGGTGAAAGGTGTCACCACGGCCATGGTCCAGTGAGCTCAACAGTGAGCAGGCTTGTGCTTCCCTTTCCTCATCTGCACTAGAGAAAGCCAGCTGCCAACCGCTATTAAACCTGTATTCTCTCCCTAAGAGAATGGGATATTTCCCTCTTCCGTCTTTTAAAAGAAGATAAAAAGCAGGGGGTGGGGAATTAATTAATGTCAGTAAATGAAGCATGGGATGCTTGTTCAGGTTTGATAATGACTGTGAATTAGCGAAGAAGAAGTGGAATGGTAGAGAAAATGAAATGATGCACCAGTACTAATGAAAGCAGTACTGGCACACTGCTTTGGGATGGACTCAGCCACCCCTTTAATGCATTAACTCTTCCCTTGCCTCTTGTCACTTTGTCCTGCCTCTTGTCACTCTGGGCCAACCCTCCGGCACCATGAAGTCTCTAGGCTACAGTATTATAGCTAGAGGTTCCCAAAGGGAGCCCCGCCTCCAGGAGAGACTGGGGCCAGCTGGTGGCAGTATACTCTTAGAATGTAAATAAAGAACTCCATGTTTACTTATTAAATTAATGAGGCCACAGCAAAAAGAAGCAATTTCTTTGTGTCCCCTGGTTAGGGGAACTGTAAAATGATTCAAGGAGGCAGTAAGCCAGCTAAAGGAAAGAAAAGGGAGTAGTTCCTTAGAAGAGGTTGCTCCCTCTCCCCCAAAGACAGAGTTTACCTTTAGACTGTCGATGACCAGTCTTCACCCCCTCTGCTTTTCCATATGTGCCCCAGGCTGTATGTTGTTTGAAACTGGACATTCCTGTGTACAAGGCACTGTGGAGTGGACATAGCTGAATAGTGCATACTCTGTATAACAGGAGTTTTCTCCTCAAGGGCATGGTATAATAAACACTCAAAAAATCATTGCTATTATCAGTATCATTTCATTGAATTTAATTCATTTTGAATTTTTCTCTGGGGGCAGGAAGTTTCAGAGGTTCAGAGAGCCCTTGAACATTGTCTTTACTTTTTGTTTCTTTTTTCCTTTCTTTTCTTTTTTTTTCTTTCTCCTCTCTGCTTTCAAGTTCTTGGCACACTGGTAAAAGGAAGAAATGAGAAAACATAGTTACAATAACCTTTAAATGTTAACATTTAAGAAATTATTTGTTAACACAAAAATCCAATGCAGTATAGTCACAGACTAGGAATCTCTAAATTTAGAGATGATATTAATTCACAGTACACTATGGGCAGGTGGCCCAGGAATGGAACTCTAGTTTAGAATTGTTTGTTGACATTTTACATCTTTTTGTATCCCCTTTAGCGTTGACTGTATCTGCAGAATCATTTGGAAGTAATACCAAAAGACTGAATTATATCATGTTTGGTATTTTCTTAAATATACTCCAGAACAACAAAAAGAGAGAGTTAGATGAATCCACTTTGATAATAATTGTTGAATTGGGCAATAGACTGGTGGTGATTCTTACTAGTTTTGTCAGTGTTTGAACATCACCATAATAAAACCAATTTTAAAAGCTAAAATGCTGAGGAGTCCTTTGGAAATACATGCCTGGGCGAATGTCCTCTCTGGGTCCCCCTTGTCCCTGACCCTTCAAGTCCAAGTTGGTGAATGGTGAATGCTGTGCATTCCTGGGATGGTTCAATATACTTTTCAAGGGCATTGTGTTAACATGAGACGCCTCCCATTCCCTCAGGAAGTCTGTGAGCCATTTCTTAAGAGACCAACTTGTAGCCTGAACAGGTGTACCCTCTGCCGCATTCAGTCTTCGCCTTTCTCTTTTCTTTAACCTATTGATGTAGGAGGCAAGTGTAGAGATACTTCTGCCTGGGGACAAGGGCTCTCTGAGAGCAAAGCAGAGTCCATTTATGTGGATAGATTTGTTAAGCCACTTGATGGCCTCCCTTTGGATGGAAAAGCTGCTTGTGAGAGTCAGGGTTTGTCTGGTGAGAGAAGGGGCTTAGGAAAAAAGAGAAAATAGGAGCACAGGGGAGATCTCCATACCTGGGTTTTTCCTTTTCCTCCCCAGCTTATTAGAGATAGCTACACCACACAAATTCTATGTGCATCTATGTGAGCTTTTGTGGGCTTGTCTATTACAGGGTGATGTCAGGGACTATAATCTCCTGCATCAGTGATTTATCTGGGCAAAATCAGGCTCATAAAAGTGGGTGGGGCTTTGTTATAGTCAAGAGAAGAGCTATTCATGGGCCATTCAGATTCTGTTTCATTTATTAACCACCGAACAGGACTTCTGTACGCAGACCTCAAGACAATGTAGTAAAGGGGCTTCCAGAGGAATTAATAATTTGGCTTGGGTCCACAAGAATCTATAGGCTGACTAGTTTCTACAGGTGTCTAAGAGCAAACTGAAGTCTATAGGGCCCCATAGGTTGAGTTTTAGTAATTTTACATTTCCAGTCACTTCCATGGTCTGGTTGACCTTCAGAATGTATCCAGTACTGCCTTTAGACCTATGATGTAAACTTTTTTTTTCTTATTAAAGTTTTGCAATTTTTATTGTTTTGTTTCTCAAATGAATTTTTTTTTTTTTTGGAGGAATCTGGTTGATGTATTTGGAGCGTGATTAAATCAGTTCCAATTCCACTCTGGAGAATTCCTTTTGATACCCAGGTGTCACTGTGTCACGCCAACACTTGGGCAGGCCAGGGCAGGCTTCCTGGGTGTTCAGAATACAAGCAGCCTTGAGGTTATATCTCTGTTTCTGGACCATGTTAGTGGAAAAAAGATGACAAAGGGCTACTTGTCTTATAGATTTTTTGTCCTTTTTGCTTTAAAAAAGAGTTCTCCTTAAACTTAAAGAATAATAACTTGACAGGCACAGGGTACTTTTTGTCCAGATTCTCCAAATGCAAGAGAATACAGGCAAATACTTCACAAATACCCTATTTACTTCACAGGGTATAATGGTTTGCTAGGGCTGCCATAACAAAATACCACAGACTGGGTGGCTTAAATAACAGAAATTTATTTTCTCATAGTTCTGGTGGCTAGAAGTCCAAGATTAAGATGTCAGCAGGTTTGGTTTCTTCTGAGGCCTCTGTTCTTGGCTTGCAGATGGCCACCTTCTTGCTGTGCCCTCACACGAACTTTTCTCTGTGTGAAGCCTGATTGTCTCTTTGTGCATGCAAATTTCCTCTTCTTATAAGGACACCAGTCATCTTGGATTAGAGCCTACCCTAATGACCTCATTTTAACGTCTTTAAAAATCCTATCTCCAAATAAAGCCTCATTCTGAGGCACTGGGTGGTTTAGTGCTTCAAGGCATAAATTTCGGAAGAACAGAGTTCATGGGGTGACACAAGGGTGAGGCATAGCTTTTAAAAAAATTAGCAATTGATCCCTCTGCTAACTCTGCGTTCTAAAGACTCCTTCAGAAGCTTGCATTTGGGTATATTTGTAACATCTTAGACACGGGAAGTTAATTTAGAGAACTGCCTTTACAATAACAATAAAAAAGGTGAGCAAAGAGAATCATGGCTCCATAAACTTTTAACTTGTTTTGGTGTTGCAGGGGGCAACACCAGTAGCATTACCAACAAATTGTGGAGGGAGAAGGGGATTTGGGAGTAGGATAGGAAATAGTCGAAATTTGAAGGAAAACTGTCAAGTCAGTAGGAGGAAGGGAGGGGAAAAAGAGAAGATGAGAAGAAAAAAAGATGAGGGAGTGAGACAGTGAGAGAAAGAGAGAACAAGGAGGGCTTCCCTGGTGGCTCAGTGGTTGAGAGTCCGCCTGCCGATGCACGGGACGTGGGTTCGTGCCCCGGTCCGGGAAGATCCCACATGCCGCGGAGCGGCTGGGCCCGTGAGCCATGGCCGCTGGGCCTGGGTGTCCGGAGCCTGAAAGCAAGTGTGATCACGGGAGAACAGAGAAAAGAGAAATTAGCGTGGCCAGCATTTACCATGGGTTGACAAGAGAGTTCCTTTTCATAGGAGATCCAGATCCTTTCATGAGGATGAAGCGAATAGATCAGATTTATGCAAACAGGAGCAGAAAGTAAATGCAGCCCTGGAGAGGGAGGGCTTGGGGTTGCTTGTTTGGTGTGGATAGCTGAGGATCATGCAACATGAATAAGCACAAATGTGTGCACAGGCCGAAAATGTCTCTCCAGGGACTCTGAGGACTCAAGCTTTGTTGGTGCCATTGGAAACCATGAATGAGAAAATAACTGACTCACTCTTTCAGGCAATTTGGTTTATGGGCCTGAAGCTCTTAGTTGCTGCCAGGCCATCCATCTCCCCTGGGCCCCCATGAGATATTCTTGAAACTGAACCCAGTACTGTCCTGCTTGCCAAAAGGCTTGGCAATGGCTTTTACCTTCCCCCGAATTCTAAGATGAGGACAGACTGGGTAGTGTGAGTGTATCTGGTGGATGTGCAATTTAGGAAGAACAATGGAAAAGTGTGTCGTGCACACCTGGGGACAATCCCCCCCCACAAGGATATTTGCACCTACCTCTCTCTTTCTTGAAGGCTCTTCTGGTTTTCTGATTTCCAAGCCTCTTCCTTGAACCCTAGAGTCAAAGCTCAAGCTTAAACATTTATTCCACCCCCCCCCCCCCCCCGTCCTATGCTAAACAAATTACGTTGACAGACAAATGCAGGATTAAGCGAGGAGATTTGTGAGACAACGGGATTTTGGAAGCTCAAGCAAGCAGATGTTAGATTCAGATGGGGTGGAAGGTGACAGGAATAAATCTGCACGGAAACGCGGCCACTTCTGAGGCGAGGCAAGGAGATGAGATGGAGGGAGAAACAGTTTCTAAGATGCCACAAGAGCTCTCTGTTCAGACTCCTACACTTTCAGATAAAGGTGTTTGGCTTTAGACAAGACATCTGGCCTCGGTTTCACCTTCTGTGCAGTGGGCATACTGCTTACCCTGCTTACTTCCCTGGTTGGCTTTGAAAGAAAAATCAGGTGGGAAAAATATTCTGAACGCACTAAAGAGCCACAAAACATAGTATTATTACTTTTTAAACATTCCCCTACCAATGTAGGAATTGTTTCTATAGCATGTCTGCCATGGGCTTGTTTCTGTGCCCCTGTGTCTTACCCAGATGAATATCTCTACTGGTGGGGGACTTACCAGCTTACGACTGACTGCCTTTAATGCAAATCATTGTTTTACATTTATTTATAATTTTTAGAAAAAAAAATTGTATTGAGCCCAAATCTGCCTAATCATCATCATCATCATCTAAATTCGTGTAGTGCTCACTCTGCACCAGGCCCATTTACATATATTAATATTTGTTACATTTATTCCTCTTAGCAATCCTGTAAGGTGGGTACTGTTATTACTCTAATTTTAAATGTAAGAAAACAGAGGCACAGAGAAGTTAGGTGACTTATCAGAGGTCATGTGACTATAATTTTTACCCACTAACCCTTGATTTTCTGTCCGTAGCCGATGTGTAGTGTTGGAAGACTGCTGTTTTGTCCTCTCTGAGTCCTCCATTTGTCAGACATCCCTTCTGCATGTGCCTCCTCTTAAAGTGCGGTTCCCAAAGGAGACCCTGTTCTCCAAGAGTGCTGTGACCTGTACAGAGAAGAGTAGCATCGCTGGGTTTCCTTGGGCCTGCTGCTGCTGGTCTGCTAGGAGCTTTGGGGAGGGGGCCTCCTAAGGAAGAAAGGAGGTATTCAAGTTGGGCACCCCTGGAAACTGGTTGGGTAGCATGTGCTGGTCCACTGGCCCCAGCTGCTAGATGAAGGGAATTAGGCTCAGCTATGACCTAATTATGAGTCTCATAAACCTGCATTGTGTCCTTCATTTTCCAGCTCATTGGCCACCCAGAGGGGGAGGGAAAATGGATGGGATTCTGGTCAAGTCCTCCCTGCCACTACTGTGTGGCCAAGGTCACAGGCCAGTGATGTCCAGAGAGAGCTGTGGAGGTGGGTTCTTTGTTGTTCTCTCTGAGCGAAGCTGGTGGGGAACGAGGCAGAAGAAAAGGAGGATTAGCAGACATTCAAGCCTTACAATACCCTGTTGGATTGGAATGTCTTCTCATGACCTTCGCAGAGACAGGAATTCTTGATTTGGCATTCTGTGACTGTGAAGATAGATAGCAAATTAACATGACCTCATACAACTCCATATACGTGAATATACATACACAAAACTATCAATATCTGGCATATATCGTGCATCTTATGATTCTTTGGGAACAAAAACTGAATTGAAGTTGTGCTAAGGATGTAGTTTTATGCTGCCAAAGAGCCCCAACTCCTTACTCTAAATCAAACACATAATCCGTATGTCACATTGACGTGTGCTCTCCAGACTTTCTCCTGTTGAGAGATCGCATCCATGAGCCACTAGTAAAGTCTATGGAGTTCTTAGTTGGGAATGTGTCTGAAAAAGGTTCCTCCCTCATAATCCTTAAGAAGAAAGTTAATAATTTCTCTCTGAAATCCAACCATGGAAGCCCTAGCACGAGTAGGATGTTGCAGAAAGAATATGGCATTTGGGACCTCACAGGTGCTAGATTTAAATCCTGCCTCTGTCACTTACTATTTGAGCAGCATTGGCCCTGGGTACGTTACTTATCTCTCCAAGCATCTGTTTACTCATCAATCAAATTTGGGAATAAGTAATGGTAACCCTGCAAGGTTGTTTTGCATTTAGGATGAAATGAAATAGTATATCTGACATACATTATAGCAGGTCTATCACACAGTAACAGCTTAAGAAAAGAGAAACCCCTCCCACCTTCCACTGATCCAGCAGGTACAGTATGAGATAGGTGTGACTATAGGGTGGTAAGATCTTTTAGTGCAGTGATCCCCAGATATTTAGATTTTTAATACTGAGAACGAATTTAGGACTGCTAAGATTTTTGTAGCACATTTTAAAAACAACTGCCACCTAGTAACATATTTCAGAAGACTTGCTAACATCCCCAAAGTAAGGATTCGGCTTGCCTCAAAGGGGGTGTGTAAAAATTAAATAAGGTTATGCGTATAAAGTACTTAATCCAGTTCTTAGCATTTGATAAGCACTTAAAAAGTCCTAAGGGGCTTCCCTGGTGGCGCAGTGGTTGAGAATCCGCCTGCCGATGCAGGGGACATGGGTTCGTGCCCCGGTCCGGGAAGATCCCACATGCTGCGGAGCGGCTGGGCCCGTGAGCCATGGCCACTGAGCCTGTGCATCCGGAGCCTGTGCTCCGCAACGGGAGAGGCCACAACAGTGAGAAACCCGCGTACTGCAAAAAAAAAAAAAAAAAAAAAAACACGTTAGGAAAAGTCTTAAGTATTGTGTTTAGTATACTAGTCTAGTTTTAGTATTGGTGTAGTATAAATATTGAAACTCAAGTCCAAATTCCCTAACATGACATATAAATAGGCTCTTACACACAGATATACCATTTCTACCACCCCCTAATATACAGCTAATTACAGACACACACCAACTCCAGCCAGGGGGTCCCGGACATAAATGCCCACAGGTTGAAAAATGTCATTAAGTAAGAAAACTCTGGCATGGGGTCAGCCTATCTTTTGTCTTCCATTGTTGATTTAGACATGGATTAAAGCTCTCAATAATAATAAAAGTCAACATTTATAATGATTAAGAATATCATCTTGTTATATATCCAAGAATATGTTTGTGGGAAGGCATAAAATTTGCCAAGTGTAAAAATTAGTTGGAAAATCTGTATAGACTCACCCATCTTAATTATTGCATTTCAACCCTCTAGTTTTGTTTTAATGTATGTCCGTGGCCATTTCTGGTTCTGCACAGAGGGTAGTGCCCTCTCAGATGATGCTTCCAGAACCAAAGGATACTTAGCAAGTGATGGGGAAGTACATCACATGGTTGACCTTCATACATTTGCCTATGTTCTCCCGAGGGTGTTGTGCATTTTACGTACCAGTTCCCCATCCCAGCCACTCTAATCTTTTACAGACTGCCTTCCAACCAACCTGATTTGTAATTAGCTGGGAGAAATTCTAAAAGAATCTCATCTTTGGATTACCCTCTGTTAGAGGAAAACTGTGGCTCTTCCTCCTGCTGATAGAAAGGGAATCAGCCTTATGTAGCAGATAACATCTTGGAAAAGTATAATTTGACAGTAGAGGTGTAATGACTTTCAGTGTTGTAGTAAAATGGATTTTTAAAAAATTTCCAAACCTCTAAACTCAATACATTCTAAATCATGACAAAATAAAAGCCAAAATCAAATCAGGTTAATATAAAAACAAAACCTACTTAAGATCCAGATTTGTTATGTCAGAATTTAAGGAGAGAAACAGCAGAAGGAAGAAGAACTAGAATCCTGGATCCCGTGGAACAAAAACCACATTCACAGAAATACAAGATGAAAAGGCAGAGGGCTATGTACCAGATGAAGGAACAAGATAAAAACCCCAGAAAAACAACTGAATGAAGTGGAGATAGGCAACCTTCCGGAAAAAGGATTCAGAATAATGATAGTGAAGATGATCCAGGACTTCAGAAAAAGAATGGAGGCAAAGATTGAGAAGATTCAAGAAATGTTTAACAAAGACCAATTAAAGAACAAATACCTAGAAGAATTAAAGAACAAACAGAGATGAACAATACAATATCTGAAATGAAAAATACACTAGAAGGAATCAATAGCAGAATAATTGAGGCAGAAGAATGAATAAGTGACCTGGAAGACAGAATGGTGGAATTCGCTGCCACAGAGCAGAATAAAGAAAAAAGAATGAAAAGAAATGAAGACAGCCTAAGAGACCTCTGGGACAACATTAAACGCAACAACATTTGCATTATAGGGGTCCCAGAAGGAGAAGAGAGAGAGAAGGGACCCGAGAAAATATTTGAAGAGATTATAGTCAAAAACTTCCCTAACATGGGAAAGGAAACAGCCACCCAAGTCCAGGAAGCACAGAGAGTCCCAGGCAGGATAAACCCAAGGAGAAACACGCTGAGACACATAGTAATCAAATTGACAAAAATTAAAGAAACTCCCATAATGTTAACAGCTGATTTCTCAGCAGAAACTCTACAAGCCAGAAGGAAGTGGCATGATATATTTAAAGTGATGAAAGGGAAGAACCTACAACCAAGATTCCTCTACCTGGCAAGGATCTCATTCAGATTCGATGGAGAAATCAAAAGTTTTACAGACAAGCAAAAGCTAAGAAATTCAGCACCAACAAACCAGCTCTACAACAAATGATAAAGGAATTTCTCTAAGTGGGAAACACAAGAGGAGAACAGGACCTACAAAAACAAACCCATAACAATTAAGAAAATGGTAATAGGAGCATACATATCAATAATTACCTTAAAATAGAAAGAAATCATAAAGATCAGAGCAGAAATAAATGAAATAGAAACAAAGAAAACAATAGCAAAGATCAATAAAACTAAAGGTGGTTCTTTGAGAAGATAAACACATTGATAAACCATTAACCTGACTCATCAAGAAAGAGAGGGAGAGGACTCAAATCAATAAAATTAGAAATGAAAAAGGAGAAGTTACAACAGACACTGCAGAAATACAAAGCATCCTAAGAGCCTACTACAAGCAACTCTATGGCAAAAAAATGGACAACCTGGAAGAAATGGACAAATTCTTAGAAAGGTATAACCTTCCAGGACTGAACCAGGAAGAAACAAAATAGGAACAGACCAATCACAAGTAATGAAATTGAAATTGTGATTAAAAATCTTCCAACAAACAAAAGTCCAGGACCAGATGGCTTCACAGGTGAATTCTATCAAACATTTAGAGACGAGCTAATACCCATTCTTCTCAAACTCTTCCAAAAAATTGCAGAGGAAGGAACACTACCAAACGCATGAGGCCACCATCACCCCGATACCAAAACCAGACAAAGATACTACAAAAAAAGAAAATTACAGATGAATATCACTGATGAATATACATGCAAAAATCCTGAACAAAATACTAGCAAACAGAATGCAACAACACATTAAAAGACCATACACCATGATCAAGTGGGGTTTATCTCAGGGATGCAAGGATTCTTCAATATATGCAAATCAATCAATGTGATACACCATATTAACAAATTGAAGAATAAAAACCATATGATCATCTCAATAGATGCGGAAAAAACTTTTGACAAAATTCAACACCCATTTATGATAAAAACTCTCCAGAAAGTGGGCATAGAGGGAACGTACCTCAACATAATAAAGGCCATATACGACAAACCCACAGCAAACGTCATTCTCAATGGTGAAAAAGTGAAAGCATTTCCTCTAAGATCAGGAACAAGACAAGGATGTCCACTCTCACCACTATTATTCAACATGGTTTTGGAAGTCCTAGCCAGGGCAATCAGAGAAGAAAAAGAAATAAGCGGAATACAAATTGGAAAAGAAGAAGTAAAACTGTCAGTGTTTGCAGATGACATGATACTATACATGGAGAATCCTAAAGATGCCACCAGAAAACTACTAGAGCTAATCAATGAATTTGGTAAAGTTGCAGGATACAAAATTAATGCACAGAAATCTCTGGCATTCCTATACACTTAGTGATGAAAAATCTGAAAGAGAAATTAAGGAAACACTCCCATTTACCATTGCAACAAAAAGAATAAAATACCTAGGAATAAACCTACCTAAGGAGGTAAAAGACCTGTACTCAGAAAACTATAAGACACTGATGAAAGACATCAAAGATGACACAAACAGATGGAGAGATATACCATGTTCTTGGATTGGAAGAATCAATATTGTGAAAATGACTCTACTACCCAAAGCAATCTACAGATTCAATGCAATCCCCATCAAATTACCGATGGCAGTTTTTACAGAACTAGAACAAAAAACCTTAAAATGTGTATGGAGACACAAAAGACCCCAAATAGCCAAAGCAGTCTTGAGGGAAACAAAAAGGAGCTGGAAGAATCAGACTCCCTGACTTCAGACTATACTACAAAGCTACAGTAATCAAGACAATATGGTACTGGCACAAAAACAGAAATATAGATCAATGGAACAGGATAGAAAGCCCAGAGATAAACCCATGCACCTATGGTCAACTAATCTATGATAAAGGAGGCAAGGATATACAATGGAGAAAAGACAGTCTCTTCAATAAGTGGTGCTGGGAAAACTGGACAGCTACATGTAAAAGAATGAAATTAGAACATTCCCTAACACCAAACACAAAAATAAACTCAAAATGGATTACAGACCTAAATGTAAGACCGGACACTATAAAACTCTTAGAGGAAAACATAGGAAGAACACTCTTTGACATAAGTCACAGTAAGATCTTTTTTGATCCACCTCCTAGAGTAATGGAAATAAAAACAAAAATAAACAAATGGGACCTAATGAAACTTCAAAGCTTTTGCAAAGCAAAGGAAATTA
Organism: Delphinus delphis; assembly: GCF_949987515.2. NCBI lineage: Eukaryota > Metazoa > Chordata > Mammalia > Artiodactyla > Delphinidae > Delphinus > Delphinus delphis. The sequence continues at coordinate 24,970,238 of NC_082684.1, read as the reverse complement.
CAAATGAGACGAAAAGACAACCTTGAGAATGGGAGAAAATATTTGCAAATGCATCAACAGGCAAAGGATTAATCTCCAAAATATATAAATAGCTCATGCAGCTCAATATTAGAAAAACAAACATCCCAATCAAAAAATGGGCAGAAGGGGCTTCCCTGGTGGCGTAGTGGTTGAGAGTCTGCCTGCCGATGCAGGGGACACGGGTTCGTGTCCTGGTCTGGGAAGATCCCACATGGCGCTGAGTGGCTGGGCCCATGAGCCATGGCCGCTGAGACTGTGCGTCCGGAGCCTGTGCTCCGCAACAGGAGAGGCCACAACAGTGAGAGGCCCGCGTACCGCAAAAAACAAACAAACAAAAAAAAAATGGGCAGAAGACCTAAATAGACATTTCTTCAAAGAAGACATACAGATGGCCAAGAAGCACATGAAAAACTGCTCAACATCACTAATTATTAGAGAAATGCAAATCAAAACTACAATGAGATGTCATCTCACACCAGTTAGAATGGGCTTCATCAGAAAATCTGCAAACAACAAATGCTGGAGAGGGTGTGGAGAAAAGGGAATTCTCTTGCACTGATGGTGGGAATGTAAATTGATACAGCCACTATGGAGAACAGTATGGAGGTTCCTTAAAAAATTAAAAATAGAATTACCATATGACCCAGCAATCCCACTACTGGGCATATACCCTGAGAAAACTATATTTCAAAAAGACACATGCACCCCAATGTTCATTGCAGCCCTATTTACAATAGCCAGGTCATGAAAGCACCTAAATGCCCATCGACAGATGAATGGATAAAGAAATGTGGTACATATATACAATGGAATATTACTCAGCCATAAAAAGGAATGAAGTTGGGTCATTTGTAGAGATGTGGATGGATCTAGAGACTGTCATACAGAGTGAAGTAAGTCAGAAAGAGAAAAATATCGTATACTAACACATATATGTGGAACCTAGAAAAATGGTACAGATGAACTGGTTTGCAGGGCAGAAATAGAAACACAGAGAACAAACGTATGGACACATAACGGGGGAAAGCGGCGGGGGTGGTGGTGGTGGTGGGATGAACTGGGAGATTGGGATTGACATGTATACACTGATGTGTATAAGATGGATGACTAATAAGGACCTGCTGTATAAAAAAATAAATTAAAAAAAATTAAGGAGATTGTCAGCATGGATTGAAATTAAAAGGCTGAAATAACTTTCCAGCCTGTGGAATCGTCCTTTTCTAAATGTAAGATGCCTGCAAAGGAAGTAGAAGATACTGTTCTTTTCTTTTGCTCATTGTCCTAGGAGGTGGATCTCAGCACTTCTCTCCCTTAGCCCTGGCTGTTTTGAAGAGATTGCTGCCAGGACAGTCACTTAGCACAAATGTGCAGGCCTACTTTCCATCCTTAGCAGAGGTACTTTCTATTAAGCTATGCTTAATATCATTGACATTAATGGTTAAAACCAACCTTCATGGAGCTGTTGCTGTGAGAAAGACATTATGCTTAGGTTGCCAACTCATGGTCTAACATAGGTTTTTGGGAGGTGGTTTTAAACCATTCTCTTTAACTCAGTTGAAATCAGGGTGAGAAGAAGTGCTTAACTCCTAGTCACATAGAAACCCACATCCAGCCTGTTTGGCTGCTTGGGTAAAGGGAGTGAGACCACAATGACTTGAAAAAAGCCTTTCAGAGATTTTTGTTTCGTTTTATTTCTGTTCTTCAAACTTAATAATAGGGGCGTAGACAAAATATGTCCGAGTCATCAAAATGGTTTAGCTGTAACCTTAGATAAGGGTTGGAGTGGGGGAAAGAAAGCAATAGATTATGTGGCTGTAGCTACTGAAAGAATATTTGCAAAAATTCTGTGGATTGGTCCGTGGAATTTGGAAGTAATTGCCTAGCATGCTTCTTTTCAGAAGCTCAGGCACCCATTATGAGGAGTCTGGCATTCCCTGAAAAAATTCTTGCTTTTTTTTTCCTGTAGCCTCCTCTTTATTTTGTCAAACAGTGTGTGTGTGTGTGTGTGTGTGTGTGTGTGTGTGTGTGTGTGTGTTTTGAGGGCGGAGTGCCATGTTAGCAGACCCTTGAGATGTCGCTGTACTTTCTCTTGTCTCCAGCTCTACTGGAATGAGCAAAATTGACAACCTCTAGATACCCAGAAGGAGCCTTGAGATCCCATAGAGTGAAATACATATTGTGGCTAATTTTACTTATGAGGAAGATAACTAAGAGATTTCTTAAATGCTGAAATAGAGTATCATCTCTTGTTTTCCAAAGCAAGGTGCACAGATCCCAATAGCAACATTGTTTCTACCATGCATGTCCCAGCAGGAAAAGGAGAAGAGAGGGAACACCTGCTATGTATCAGGCTTTTAACCTATTATCTTGGTTAATTTCAGTGACTAAGAAAACTGTGTCTACTAAATTGCAACAAAAACTACAAAGCTTAGAGTTTCTTTAGTGGGCTGGTGAGTCTTCTCAGAGAATGATTGAAAGAGCTCTTGATTTCTTACATCAGGGACTAGGAACAAGCTCTGGATGGGAAATCTGCGGTTTTGGGGTCATTTTGATGCTCTCTGGAGGAAGAGTCAGGCACTGAGTGCTTTGAGGTTCCCACTACTCACCCCTCACCCCATATTGAGGGTGAGAATTTCCTGAATCCCTGACTGACATCACTGTTGTTGGCCTGTTGCTCTCCACCCCATCAGCCTGGGCAGACTCTTCTCCCAAAGAACCTTATATGATTATAAATCATCTATCACTGGTAACTAGACCATCCACTGCACCCACCCATCCTACTGCTTTCATTTCTGCCTCAGTACTGTGTTTTACTCCCATTTACTGATACCACCATCTTAACAAGAGTAAGACATAAATTATAGGAGTTGGGAGGGCTTGAGCCCTCATCAGAACAAATGGATGGGTGAGAAAGGGATACAGTTTTCACCAATGACCTGGATTGAATCTCCAGGTATTACTTAGGTATTTAATTTTTATTCTTATTTTTTAAAATGTTGTGTGAGAGAATGCCAAAACACCAACCATCGTAGCCTCTTCAACACTGTACCTGCATTAGCCAGAGGGAAGCCTACCTCCTCAGAAGACAGTTGAAGTTGGGAGAAAAAAGTCAGCCTCTAAAATTTCCCCAAGTTCGATTGATTCAACTATAGATTTTTAAAAATCTCTGTTTCATTTTGGAACTTTTCCCTCTGCGTTTTGGAGGGTTTTTTTGTTTGTTTTTGTTTGTTTGTTTTTTGCTATACATGGACCTCTCACTGTTGTGTCCTCTCCCGTTGCGGAGCGCAGGCTCAGCGGCCATGGCTCGTGGGCCCAGCCGCTCCGCGGCACGTGGGATCCTCCTGGACCGGGGCACAAACCTGCGTCCCCTGCATCAGCAGGCGGACTCTCAACCACTGCGCCATCAGGGAAGCCCTGTTTTGGAGTTTTGATGTGAAATATTTTCTTTTGAATTCGGGGAACCACTTCCTAAAAATGGAAAAGTTAAATAGGTTTCTTTTCTTTCCCATTGAAAATGTAAACTGCATTCATTTATTCAACAAATATTTACTGAGTGTCTGCTATGTGCCAGACACTGTTTTAGGGACCTAGAATACATCAATGAACAAAAAGAGAAAAACATTCTTCCCTTTTGTAGAGCTTACATTCTGGTGGTGGTGGTGGGGGGTGATAAAAAAATAAACATTACAAGTAATTCACTTTTATAATATGTTATATCGTGATGAGCTCTATAGAAAAAGACAAAGCATATCAGGTTAAGTGGATAGGAATGCTAGGTAGGAGGAGAAGTAGACATTTGATCCAAAGATGAGGGATTTAGCCATGTAGACACTTGGGAAAGGTATGGCCAGCACATGTGGAGCAGAGTGAAGAAGGGGGCAGTTTACTACTGGGAGGGCATGTAGGGTCTATATGGCCGTTGAAGGGACTTCAGTTTTTACTCTGAGTTGCCATGGGGAGCTATCACAGAGTCTTGAACAGATGACTAGTGTGAGTTAATATGAGATGCCTGCTTTGGCTTCTGTGATCTTAATGTACCAAAACCAGTTTTCTTGCCCCATGGTTCCAGTTTTCTATGTGCAATTATGTCATTAGATCAAACAGATCTCACTGACTTTGGCACTGAGCCATTGCTATACATTCCTGATGAGATTTTGGAGTATCTAGGTCCACCTGCTGTTCACTCTGAAATTTGTTATGGCAAATTTTCTTGGTAAAATGCAACAGTGTATGGTGCCTAGGAAAAGGACAGTGAAAAAGCAATACGTTTTCCCCCTGAGCCCAGGGTTTGATTACTTTTGTTATTTTTTCCAGCCGACACAGCCACAAACATAATTAGTGGTTTTACAGTTATGTACGTTCATTATCTGAGGCCTCATTGCCCCATAACTCATAAATCTGCCTTGCCGTCTTACCTTGACTCTCTTAAAGAATGCACCTACCCACCACTTACATAATGAAAGAAGCCACAAGCCCCAGCCTTGGAAGACTTGTATTGATTTGTAAGAAAAGAGAAACTATCACTTGCTGTTCTCACTAACCTGGAAATAGACGCCACATTTTATATGCTACTGTGTTTCATTTGTAGATCTACATAGTAAATCCATTAATTTATCTGTCTATTCATCCATTCATCCATTCACCCATCATCTACCCATCCATCCATCCATCTGTCCAATTTCTATTCATTGAATGACTACTTTGTGCCAGGTACCATACTGGGAGGCAATATATTTCATGGTTAGATGCATGGACTGTAGCCTCAAACTGCTTGGAGTTGAATCCTGGCCATGGCTTTAGCCACTGGACTTGGGTAAATTATATTGTTTGAGCTTCAGTTTCCTCATCTGTAGGATGAGAACAACAACCAAAGATATATCACAGAGTTGTTATTAGAATCACAAAGTTAATTGATCCAAGGCCCTTTCCTTTTGTCCTGGAGGAACAGTTTTATTTGTTTGAGTCTGCATTTAATCCTCTCTTCTGTCACTTTTCATCAGTTCACTCCTCACCAGTTCATCCAGCAGCCTATCAAGGCCCCCACATGTGTTACGTGTTAAGGAGAGAGTTGGGGTTTTTGTGAGAAATGGGGGGTAGAGATGCATCCCTAGTGCCTAGCATAGTGCTTGGCACATGCACCATATCCGCATACACTTCATGGAACAGATGCACGTCCCTGTCCTTGAGGAGTGTTCAGTGTGTCTGCCCAAGGCCAGTGCCAGATGGGAGTGTCACTGCGGCAGCCAGCCAAGGACAGGGAGCAGAGCAGGAACAACTGAGCACAGGCAGAAGGAGATGATCCTCCAGCTGCTTCCACTGGCCTGGAAATGTAAAGCGATTTCTTCCTGGGATTGGCTCTTTTGTTCTGTGGCTTGATTTGTCTTTGTGTCAATGACTTGCCTGACATTTCTAGGACTCTGTCCTAATACATGGTCCAGACAGGTGGGGATCCCAGTGGCGAACAATGTATGTCTCTGTGTATATTCCAGAAAGAGCTTAATCTTGGACAAACAGGGCTAGTTTTTTGTTTGTTTGTTTTTACTTCAGGAATGTTTGATATTAGCTCTGGGTCATTCCTCCTCACACCTGATTGGCGTAAGGTTAATAAGCACTTGCCTTACAGGACTTGTAGCTTTGCAAGATACAGGGGTGGCGCTTACATTTAAACTTGCTGTGACCCATCTTAGTGCAAAGGCATGGGAAAGCCTCTAGAAAAATGTCACATTTAAGGTGATAATCACATGGTGACTTCAGCACCTGTGTGGATTAAGTAGAGGGGGACTCTGGAGCCAGATCGCCTGGGTTCAAATCATGGCTCTGTTTTCTATTGGTCGTATAAATTTGGGCATTGTTATTAGCTTCTCTGTGCCTTGGGTTTTTTCGTTGTAAAATGGTTTTTTAATAATTATAAACTACCTCATTGGATAGTTGAGAGGATTGAATGAGATATTTTTAAAGCACTTAAGTTCTCGGCTCATAAGAAATGTTCAGTAAATGTTTGCTCTTATTTCTCTTCCTCCTCCTTACCCCCTTTTCTTCTTCTTTTAGCACCACCACTATTACTATTGAGAATAATGTCATTATGGAGATTCAGTTAGATAATATTTGTGTAGGTAGGTCGCTGCCCAGCACAGTGCCTGACACAGATACGCAATCAGCAAATGTTAGTTTCCTTTCACAGGGGCCTCTCAAGTCCGTCCTGAATCTCTCAGGGGTATTCTCATCATTTTCACCAAACCTAATGCAAAATATTCACATTTCTGGTGCAAAGAAGAATCTCAATTCAACTGAATAACTAGGCCTCTCTTTTCTTCCCACCACTCCCTGTGATAGAACACAGAATGGGTACCTGTTCATAAGTCTTTGTGATTTTGTGTTGAATGAAAATTGTGACTGTCTGTTATCTTTTGTTATCTTTTGCTGTTTCACACGTTACCACAAACTTAGCAGGTTAAAACATCACCCATTTATTCTGTCACAGTTTCTGAGAGTCAGGATTCTGGGCACAGCTTGACTAGGTCCTTTGCTTAGGGTCTCTCACAGGTTGAAACCAAGGTTTCTGCCAGGACTGGGGTCTCATCTGAAGGCTCAATTGGAGAAGGATCTACTTCCAAGCTCACAGGGTTGTTGAAACAATTCTATTTCTGTGGTGTTGTTGGATTGAAGGTCTCAGTTCCTAGTGGCTGTCAGCTGGAGACTGTTCTCAGTTCCTTGCTATGTGGGTTTCCCCCCAGCCATGGCAGTTTGCTTTATCAAAGCCAGCAAAAGGTTGGGGGCGGGCAGGAGGGATGTGGGGAGAGGTTGAAAGAGAGAGAGAGGCAGCAACAAGATGGAAGTTGCAATCTTGCATAATCACAGAAGTGACATCCCAATACCTTTGCCATACTCTGTTAGTTAGAAGTAAGTACCCAGTTCCACCCACACTCAAAAGGAGGCCATTATACAAGGACATAAATACTAGGCGGTGGGGACCATTGGGGGCCGTCTTTGTCTGTCTGCCACAGCATGCCTGACCTCTTGGTTGTCTTTCACATTCTTTTTTTTTTTTTTTTTTTTTTTTTTTGCGGTACGCAGGCCTCTCACTGTTGTGGCCTCTCCCATTGCGGAGCACAGGCTGCGGACGCGCAGGGTCAGCGGCCATGGCTCATGGGCCTAGCCGCTCTGCGGCATGTGGGATCTTCCCGGACCGGGGCACGAACCCGTGTCCCCTGCATCGGCAGGCGGACTCTCAACCACTGCGTCACCAGGGAAGCCCCACATTCTTTATTTTGCTTAACTTTAGGTTTATTTTAAACCTCAGTCCACAGAATCCAGTTTATCAGAGCAAGTCTAAGTGGTATAGCTGCCCTTCAGTTTTCTAGCAGAATTCTGGAAGCTTTGTTCTCCAGAAACTTAGACTTTTGCTATCCTTTTTTTCCCTGTAAATAGAACTTTATGTTTCCATTAATGAACATTGGAATTTCAGGGGCGCTTTGTTTTCCTTCTGATTGATCATCATTGGGCAGTCACTCCTAACAAAGAGAACAGTATTAAGTTTCTTTTCCTCCTTGGCCTCTCCGTTAAGCGGTTAAGGATCGGGAAGCAAGTACTTGGAGGTGCTGGGAGAGCTCCTATTTAAAGGCGCACTTTATGAAGAGAAGCTACCATCTACAGTGGTAAAGTAAGGATGGTTGACACTAATTTATCTATATGTAAATCTGGATATTTGAACCTCCAGTTTGTTTGTTTGTTCCACACAAATGGATGAGCTGAGAGGAAAGTACAGGCTAGTACTATGAGCATCTAACTGTGAAAGGCTTTCTCTACCTCCTCTTAGGATTCTAAGGGAAGACGAGCAATATAGGAACATGGTTGCAGGTTGATACAGGCACAAGAAAAAGCTCCCTTATAATTGTTTCCATTCACATGGTTCTAATCAGTACTATTTAGACTGAAATAGGGAGTCCTTGAATTTATTCACTCCTTTAATGTATTCATCGAATATTCTTGGGCTTTTTCTATGACCCAGCTACTGTGCTAGGTGATGGAGTTACAATTATATATATTCCCAGACCGCAAAGATTTATTTGCTCAAACATTATCCTCCAAATCTTTACTGTTTTCTTTCTACCATTAACGGGAGTAGGTAGCTGTCTATTTTCCTCCTTCTTAGGGGCTAGAGAATACAGGCAAATGCAGATGCTCAAGCCTCTTATATTGCCCCACTGCCAGTTTATTCTCCCTCCCTTTCTTTGCCTTACTACATAGCACTTCTACAGAGGCAGTATATGTAGTTATCTATGGCTGCATGACAGATTAACCCAGAATTTAGCAGCTGAAAACAGCATTTCTTTTTTTTTTTTTTTTTTTTGCGGTACACGGGCCTCACACTGTTGTGGTCTCTCCCGTGGCGGAGCACAGGCTCCGGACACGCAGGCTCAGCAGCCATGGCTCACGGGCCCAGCCACTATGGGGCATGTGGGATCTTCCCAGACCAGGGCACGAACCCGTGTCCCCTGCATCGGCAGGCAGACTCTCAACCACTGTGCCACCAGGGAAGCCCTATTTCTTATGTCACAGTTTCTGTGAGTTAGGAACCCAGGCATGCCTTAGCTGGGTCCTCTGGCTCAATTAATCAAAGTGGGGCTGCAGTCATCTCACAGGTCTACTGGGGAAAGAGCTGCTTCTAAACTCATATAGCTGATGGCAGGATTTAGTTCCTTGCAAGTTGTTGGACTGCAGGTCTCATTCCTCATTGGCTGTTGGCCAGAGGCTTCCCTCATTGCCTTGCCACACAGACCTCTCTGTAGGGCAGCTCATGACATGGCAGCTTGCTTTATCTGAGAGCAAGTGACAAGAGCCAGAGAGTGTGAACCAGACCAGAGCTACAGTCTTTTGTAACGTAAACTAGGCAGTCACATCCCATGACTTTTGTTGTATTCTGCTCATTAAGAGCAGGTCACCACTCCTAGAGAACGGACTTGAGGTTATGGGGAGGGGGAAGGGTGAGCTGTGACGGGGCAAGAGAGAGTCATGGACATATACACACTAACAAACATAGTAAGGTAGATAGCTAGAGGGAAGCAGCCGCATGGCACGGGGATATTGGCTCGGTGCTCTGTGACAGCCTGGAGGGGTGGGATAGGGAGGGTGGGAGGGAGGGAGACGCAAGAGGGAAGAGATATGGGAACATATGTATATGTATAACTGATTCACTTTGTTATAAAGCAGAAACTAACACACCATTGTAAAGTAATTATACCCCAATAAAGATGTTAATAAAAAAAAAAAAAAAAAAAAAAAAAAAAAGAGCAGGTCACCAGAACTAAAAAAATGGAGACAATTACACTTGGGCATAACTAGGAGGCAAGGATCCTTGGGAGCCATTTGAGAACTTGTCATCTGTGGACAGAGTGATATTTTAATTCTAGAAGGTAGTTGTTATGAGAAGCTTGAGACATAATGAATTACCTATCAGGTACCCCTTGCCCATCCAGAGCTGTCAGCCCTTTTCATATTTTCTGTCTGAGCACGTAGAGAGACAGACAGACAGACAGACAGACATGGGATTGGGAATGAGAGGCCAAAAGAAATATTATTTTTTACAAAGAATTATCAAATATTAAATCTGGAAAGGACATTAGAGGGCCTTATGCAAATGAAGAAACAGTGGCCTAGTTATCTTTTGTGTAACCCCACGCTGGATCTCCAAGGAGGCCCAGAGACGTTTTCCCAAAGATGACCTCCTTCTTCTTCCAGTCACTGCCAGAGCCTCATGGGAGGTCATGTGACCAGCGTTTACCATCTACTTCCCCCAGCACAGAAACACCTGCCACACTGAAAGGCTCACTCCGGAACCTTGTCATCTGCATGCTACCTGTCTAGCAATGCCTTTGTTACCTAGGTTGATTCTTCTTTTTGCCTAGAAAAGAAATCTTGTTTTGGACAAGTATTAGTTTTATAATTAACATATCTGCCATGCTTAGGTCAATAAATTTCATCACTCATCTTCAGGGCTGACTTCCTTCTGGAGACCACTAGATCTGGGGCTGCAGGCTGAGCATGCTGGGTGATATAGCTGCAAGTCTGCTTACAGAACAGAGTCCAGTAGTCTATGAATACTCTTTTCTGTATTTGAATAGCAATAGCTGAAAAATTCATAAGGGCTTGATCAAAGACTTTTACATGTGCTGTTTCCATTTTTTTTTTTTTTGAACAGCAGCCCGCCTGTCAAACGTATCAGCTTTTACTTTCCGTTTGCAATCTAAATGGACCCAACTGTTCCTCAGCTACTTTGATATGACGTCAGCCACGTAGGGCAGTTGCAAGAAATGGTACCTGAGGGTTAAACTCTCTTGCCTCACCATTTGTTTTGTGATACTTTTGGAAATCTTGAACTAATCACACAGAGAAGAGGAGGCAGACGATAAATGGCTACAGCATGTTTGGAGAGGGAGTAATAATGGTTGGCTGCTCCTAAGAGCTCTCTTCCATGGCCTGACACCCTGAGTCTCTGTCCAGCGTAAATCTGAGTAACTTATAAACTCTCTGTGTATTTGTGGGGAGCTCTCTTTTTGCACCAGACAATATCTAAGCATAAATGATATACTAAAGGAGCTGTAGTTACTTGGGAAGGGAACGGCGCCGTTTTATTTTATACTTAATGTCGCTGGCAGAAATGTGAGGATGTTACCAATGTAAGATTGGTAACTTATTGGCTCTTACCTGGCTTAATGACGTTATTTGCAGTCTGTTTATTTAGTTTATGGCAAGTCTTGGCATATTAAAATGGTACCTTCAGGGGACTTCCCTCGTGATCCAGTGGGTAAGACTCTGCATTCCCTGTGCAGGGGGCCCAGGTTCGATCCCTGGTCAGGAAACTAGATCCCACAAATAAGAAGTCCTCATGCCACAACTAAAGAGTCCACATGCTGCAACTAAAAAGCTCCTGAATGCAGATCCCGCATGCTGCAGCTAAGACCAGGAGAACCAAAATAAATAAATAAATAAAATAAAATACTACCTGCAGGCAAAATACTAAATTATTTGTTCACCCTTAGGTTATTATTTTTTTTAAAGCCACTCTTAGAAATGATAAAATTTAAAAAAAGAAAAAAAAAGGGGGCTTCCCTGGTGGTGCAGTGGTTGAGAGTCCGCCTGCCGATGCAGGGGACACGGGTTCGTGCCCCGGTCCGGGAAGATCCCACATGCCGCGGAGCGGCTGCGCCCGTGAGCCATGGCCGCTGGGCCTGCGCGTCTGGAGCCTGTTGCTCCTCAATGGGAGAGGCCACAATAGTGACAGGCCCGCGTACCACAAAAAAAAACCCAAAAAACAAAGAAAGTTTGACTGATAACAGAATGGTGGGATATGTGGCCAGATGCAAATCAAAAAGGCTAGAAGAAAAGGCAACAGTTAGCAGGTGGGCATCCCAGAAGCCAGCAGGTCCTTACATGCAGTAGACAGAGGCCCAGGAGAAAACAGATGATTGTTCTCAGGGACATCTGGCAGGGATCTAGGATGTGGGATGGGATGTCAGTCTTTGGGAGGATCAGTGTGGAGCAGGCCTGTATCAACAACTTGAGGTCAGGGCAAGATGGGGAAGAACGATGAGATCTGAGATACAAGGGCTTGGGCAGGTCAGGACCACAGTCAGCAAGATCAGATTAAGTCTCATGGGTTTTGAACTTTTTTTTTTCTCCTTGACCAGAGGCAAGGCTGGTCCCAGGGCCTGAGACACTTGCTTGAATTTGGGTTTTATGTGACACCAAACAAAAGGAGGTGCATTATTCTAGAGTCACCATATGTCCTAGTTTCTCTAGGATGGGCCCACTTTATACTTGTTCCAGTATAGTAATTAATAATGCTCCCATTTCATGTAAAAGTGACTGGTTTGGTCATTTTTAATGATAAATGGAAGGTCACACGGTTATGCTAATCATTTCCCAAAATGTGTTCCATAGGAAATCTGTTTTGTAAACTTGTTACACAGAAGCCACAAAAGCAGAATTCTCTGGTTATATAAGTATGGAAAAGCTGGCACTAACTGGAGTTAAATAGGATTATTCACTGCAGGACTTATCATTGTCTTTAATGTGCTGATGTGGAGTGTAAATCTCCAAGAAGGGGAGAGAATTCTTAGTTTCCCATCCTAAGTTGATCTGTTGGCACATTTGGGTACCCCCGAGACGACTATTCTATAGGGGCATACTTTGGGGAACTTTAGTTAATTGAATATGGGGTCATAGCAGGAAGTGAGTTATCACCCTTCATGTACTAGGGCAGTCAGCAAAGTCAGCAGCCATCTGTTAAATAAATAATTACTTGAGAGAACAAGTGTATACTGTGCCACAGTCTTCTAGGTTGCTGATTATTCACTAACACGAGCAGCATTATATATTGTCTGTGACCAGCTAGAGTAACGATCTAAAAAATGACTAGTTCTTAAGCCCTGTGGCAAACCCACCTACTAGTTAGGACATGGAAAGGAAGAGAATTTTCTTTGTTTAGCCTTTCATTGCATGGTGTCCTTGAAGGAAAGGTTATTGAAGAGATAATGGGTCAGCAGGTGTGTGTGTGTGTGTGTATCTCTGTTCATGGGGAGGGGACCTCAGGAAATACATATTTTTAACCAGCATTTCAGATAATTCTGATAAGGGTGGCCCTGAAACCGTTTGCTGAGAAACATTTCGTTGTGGGAGTGTTCTGTGGAGGGATTCTTTTGCTGATAAAACACCGTAATGATCCTTTCTTCAATTATGTTGAGTCTGTGGATATGCTGAGCTCCTACTACCTGCCACATCCTATGCTATGTGCTTTCTACATGCATGTGCTTACCATTGTATGCTAAATAATCATTCATAATAACCCTGAAATTCAGTATTATTATCCCCAGATGGAGGGGGATACAGAAAATGTTTAAAGATGGACCTTTAGGTGGGCCTGATCTCCTCATATGAGGCTGTCACTTTCAGGCCCCAAGAGAAGGTCTTGGCTGTTACACCTCCCCCTCAGCAACTCTGCAGGATATGGGCACATGAGCCAAGACTCCAGTCTGAGCCTTTGCCCTGGGGCTGCCCATTACAAACAGCATCATATACTGACACATTTGATCTGTCTGCCTGGTAGAATGGGTCAGTATCAAAGCTAATCCAGGGAGAATGATGAAGCATTGATCTCCTAGGTCTTATCAGGTGGGCAGACTGAAGTCAACCCACACAGAAAAGTTTTCTTGAAATAAGGTAGAGCAAGGAAAGGAGAGAGAGGTTTGCTGTGTTTCTGTTACAGTGTTAAAATCCAGACAGTTTGCACAAGCAGCTTTATGTCTTTAGCTTGGCCTAAGAATATCTTTCATTTAACGTTATTGAAAGACCCAGGCTCCCTGTGACTGTAGCGAGGATTTCAAACTCAGAAGCCTACTAAATCTTAGAACATGTAGAGAATGAGGACTGTCTGCTGTGTGGGGTTTGCAATGGAGACCTGAGGAAGTCATGCCCTTTTTACAGGGGACTGCCCTTTTTAGGGTCATTGGATGAATTGCCTCAGGGAAATGTGGTCATCGTTTTGCCAGAAATTTCCATTTTTATAGAAAAGTTGAAAATCTGTATTTTATTTTAGTGTTTCTGATTTTTTGATGTTGCATTTAATTTAAATGTTTAAAGCATTTTATTGGCCAAATAAGACCTATGGACTCCCAGTCAATGATCTCCGTTTTACTGCTGTGGAAGTGAGAACCTGTCACTCAAGTAAAGGAACACGATTTTCTGGGTGTCTACAGTGGTTTAGACATTTTATAACACCTCATAAAGTTCTCGAAACAACTCTGTGTTTAGAAATCATCATGCCCATCTTACAGATGAAAGTGAGGTTCAGAGAAGTTAAATGACTGCCAAGTTTACACTGCCTACTAGTGGCTAGCGCAGGTCTGAATTCAGGTTGGTTTGACTGCAAAGACCTGCAGCCTTGGTGATGCTGTGCCTCCCATCTTCTGGGAGGGGAGAGTCCTTCTCAGGGTTATTACATCACTATTATGATCACTATTATGGCGTCGAGGGCCATGCCACTGTTCTCCAAAGGTCAGCCCCACTGGTATATGATGCAGATGCTGGACTGGCTCTCCTTTGATTAGCATGAACTACGAGTTAGTAATTGATTACCACCTTTTCTGGGGTTGTCAAGCTTAGATTTATTCCATTTCCTGGAATCACCTTCCATGTCCTTGAGGTCCCTATGTTCGGTCTACATTATCTAGATTCCACATTAGCTAGATATTTCATGTGTGAAATCAAGCTTCCTGAATTGTAACCAAAATGTGGCTATTAGCCTCCAGTTGGAGGTATGTGTGTGTCTATCTACTGATCTGCCAGTTATCTTTCAAATCAAGGTAAATTCTCATTCATTTTATATTGGGAATTTTGTGACACTTCTTGACACACCTTGAATCTCTCTGAGTTGCTACAAAACCAGAACGCGAAGTGGAAGCTTGTAATCTGTGCCTGTCACTTGTTTTTGAATAGATTAGGAACTCCTAGAGGATTAGGCTTGCGTCTATATAGTTCGTTTTATACAGAGATGAAAGCTTTCACTGCATTATCTGTAATTGGGTGTTTAATAAATGCTTTTTGATGAGGATAACGGTATGGGAATAAAACCCTTGAGATCCAGGGTCTGCCTGGATTTCTTGCCTCATTAGGGGATGAAAGGGTGAATGTGGGCACATAGGAATGTGGATCTCATCGTGTGCTCTCCTGGCTTGGAATAGTGGGAAGAGGAAAAACTGGAAGGGTGTGACTAAGAAATTCTGTGGATTTGATCACAACACCAGACTCCATTTGGAATCCGGCAGTGCATCTCATAGGCCTCAGACTGCTTGACAAATCACACCAAGATTTACTCACAGTCGCTGCCATTATGGTGTATATTCGCAGGAGGGGTGAAGGCAGAGGTTAATGGCTTTCTTTATATTTGCATTATTACTTGAACCCTGGCTTTCGTGGTCAGATGGGTTTTATACGCTCTTCCAATCTAGCTTTCTGAAGTGTTTTCAGATTGTCTATTTTAGAGCTGTTTTACAGTTGCCTTTTCTTATATGTTTTGTCTGCTAGAAAGTAAGTAAAGAAAATTCAAGATATGAGCTCTACCATGCACACTAAAGTAAATATTAAGTCTTTTGTTGAGCTTTCTAAAGGCCAAATTGTATTTCCTTTTTATCTAAAGTGTTAAAAAATGTGGCCAATTTTAACCAGCTGCCCTAAATGTATCAAAAGGCCCTTAGAAGTTTTCTTCTTCGCCACCGTGGTGAATTCTTTAAGCAAATTGATTCTGAGCTTGCACATCAATGTGAATATACCTACTGGCAGTGAAATGTGCACTTAAAATGTTAAATTCTATGTTTTGTATATTTTACCACAATAAAGAATATTTTATTTTAAGCGTCTAATCAACCCTCGAGATGGTCAGACTGATCCACAGATCACGGGCAGTATTTGCATGTAGTACTGGAAGTGTATGGGTAGAGAATATTACCCTATAACACTCAAGTGCAAGACATATCATATTATTTTAGTTTCCCTAAATCAAATTAAATTTGGTTCCGAGCTCTCATCTAGTGGAAGAGTATGTGAAAAAATCAATTGCATTATGTTTGAGGGAACACATTGCCTAGAGTTCTTCAAAAATTCGGGTGAAACTTTCATGAGATCAGGAAAATAGGAGTAGAGGGTTGCATCCTTCCCGTGGGGCCCCGTTGTAATTATTTCTCTATTTGACACATGATGCAGCTCTCCAGTTTGGTCTTTCACTATCTGTCAAGCTCATAGGCCTGCTGGTTACAGAGAGGCTCCTCATAATGGCCCTCTACTGACCACAAACTTGGCCAGAGAAACACTTTCTGCTCTTCTTCAGGCTGTAGCGTTGGTTCTGTAGGAACCAGCAGGAATCCTTTCTATCTTGGGCGTTACTTCAAAGGGGACCTGGGTCTCTGTTATTCATAGAAACTCACGAATTCATTATCCCTTTTCTAACTCAGAAAAGCCCGTCCCCTCTGGTTGGGCTGTCTACTTCCTTAAACCCTAGCACTCCATCAGCCTAAGCTCCCAGACAAACTTGTATATGAGGGAAGTTGAATTCTGGGTGTCTGCTAACTTTGAGTCTTCTGCTCTAAGTCACAGAAGTTGTTAGTGATCTGGAGAGTAAAGGATCTGGGGCTCAGAAGAGGATGGCCTAGGATCTTCTTGGTATGGGGAGGTAAAAATGCTTCTCTGTTTTCTGAATGTCCAAGGCAGCTAGGGCAAGAAATGATTATCCACAATTAAAAAAATAAATTAAATGAAAACAAATCAGAAAAAGAAAAGAAATGATTATCCAAGCAGTATTTTTGTTTGTTTGTTCGTGGTTTTTTTTTTTTTTTTGCTATGCAAGCATTAGTATTAGCAACATAATAGTTGCAAATGTGGCTTCAGAGACAGAAAGCTTGAGTTCGAATCTTGGCTCTGCCCCCTCACTGATGACTTTGGGAAAGTTATTTAGTTCCCCATGCTTCAATTTCCTCATCTATAAAATGGAAATAATAAGAGTATTTTTATCATGAACTTATTTTAAGAAACAAGTACATTAATATGTGTGAAGTACATGAAAAAAGTGAGCCTGGCATGTAGAAAGTGCTCAATATCAGGAAGCTATGATAATAACTATTGTTGTTGTTATTATTATTATTACATAACATCACCAAGACTAGTCATTCAGTTTTAATCCTCTGGAACTCTTTGCTTAGCTCTAATTTCAACGAATCCAAGAAAGCAGAGAAATGCTCTCTACTAAATTTGGTATTGGTTCTGAGATGCTTCCAAAACATCTTTTGTAAGGAGTCCCTCCTGGGATATTGAAGATATCCACATATCTCAGAGGAGTGCTATAAATTTATTGTTTTATGAACTTCTCATCTTTTTGCTTTCGGAATTCTAGCTGGACCACAGAAAGAAAATTACTCAAGTGTGTAAATAATAAAGCGATTTTGAAACTCAGATATGACTTGGAGATTGAGCCAAGCCCTGTCCCTTATTAGATCTGGGTAATTTACTTTTTTTGTTTGATCCCTGGCCTTTAAGTGTTGGTCTCACTTCTTTCCAGGGTTGCTGTAAGCCTTGCCAAGTTTCAGGTATAATTCCTTGAGATTCTTAGCAAGGAGAGGCCGCAACAGGCCAACTGCTATAAGTAACAGTGTCCCATTGTTAGCATTGATTTTTTTTTCTCACCCTGATAATAACTTCCAACCTGATGTGACAGCTGGTAAGCACCACATTTTTGCCTGTCCCTATGGTTATGTGTGATTGGTTGCTTTAGAAAAAAATTGTCTTTCTTGCATGGCTTAGGGTCTCATAAATTATGGAAATGTTTTCTTCCTGGCTTGAATGGAGCAGTAAAGCATGTCCCTGACCTGTCACTCCCTCCACACCCCAGTATCTGCTCGTCCTCAATGTTTCCTACTCCGACATCACTAAGATGTTTATTGCCTCACTCATCAGAGAGCTAAGAAAAACATCTAACTACAAGGCCAATGCTTACTCATGCAATTCGCAGGATTCAGCGTATGAATGTATTGGGTATGTTTTAAACTATAGGCTTATAACCTTTGTGTCATGATTCAGTGGTATGTCTTGATCAGTTTCCTCATCTGTCATCTCTTAGAAAGCATGTAAAAAATTAATCAAAGGAATCTGCTTGTATTAGCTAGATTAAGGCTAGCTGATTAGTAGATGAACCTTAAAATCTCAGTGGCTTCACAAAATAGATGTTAATTTCCCACTTATATATAAAGCTCAGCTGTAGATAGGCAGTGTAGATAGGCAGTGAGAGATCCAGGCCGATGGAGGCCTGGCCATCTTCAACAAGTGGCTTCAAAGGAATCCCTCGGTGTAGACGTCTATCCACAGATGGAGAAAGAAAGAACTTTTGGTAGTTTTTGTTTGTTTGCTTGTTTTTGTTTGTTTTTGCAAAAAAGTTATAGTAAGCAGGTAAGGTGGAACTTCAGATGGAATTATTGTTAACTATGGTGGAAAAGGAGCTAACAAAGGTGAAACTGGCTGCTTTCCTTTTAGCCATTTATCCTTCATTACTTAGAATCATGGAGTATTAGACTTGGAAAGGGTCTATAAATCAACTTGTTCATTTTTCTACTCCCGGGAGATCTAGTTCTAGAACCCAGGACTTCCAACTCCTAGGCGAGTTAATGTGCTTCT
This sequence comes from Delphinus delphis, assembly GCF_949987515.2. NCBI lineage: Eukaryota > Metazoa > Chordata > Mammalia > Artiodactyla > Delphinidae > Delphinus > Delphinus delphis. The sequence goes on along the minus strand of NC_082684.1, from coordinate 24,952,004 downwards.
TCCACATAGGACCCAGTTTTGTGAGAGCACCCTGGCATCAGTCACTCTGCTGGGTTTAAATCCTGGCTGTGCCACTTGGGAGTTGAGCAAGTTATATTATCTTCAAAGGGATAATTCTAATAACCTCTTCATTGGGTGGTTGTGAGTATTAAATGCACAATGTCTGACACACACTGCATATGAAAGAAATAATATCTATCATATTCATACTCTAAATTTTGAAAAGTGGTTACAATAATTCTCCACCCTGAATCCAGGCTCTAGGGTTATATGTTCCCACACTGATTCCGGGCTTGGCCACATGACTTGCTTTGGCCAATGGGACAATATGAAATGTGATGCAGGAGAGACTTGAAAAATGTCTGGAGACTTGCCATCTCTTGCTTCCCTTGGGGATCCCTGCAGCTTCCACCATGTACATGAGCCCAGGATAGCCTGATGGATGATGAGGGAGACGAGAACAGAGCACCCTGCTTTGGAGTCAAACTGTCCAGGTTCCACTGCTGCCCCCACCATATCAATCAGCTCCGTGTGATGCTATACAACTTCTGTAAGCCTTAATTATGAGGATCAAAATGATATTTATGAGGAGTGTGGCACACGGTAGGTACTTATTAAATGTTAGCCATTACTGTTATTATCTGATTTTCCTTTCCTTCTTCCTTTTGATTCTTCCCATTAGTCTAACAGGAAAAAGATCATGAACTGGGGTAGAGGCCTAGAAAGGAAGGGTGGGTGAGGAGACAGTGAAAAATAGAACTTATTTCACCATTCAAATCCTAGCCCATGTTTGTATGGTAAATTAGTTTTTAAAGGAATTTACCTAGACAGCCTCATTTAGTATGACAGTTCTATGAGATTCATGGAATATGCAGTCTACTTGAGAGATAAAAAGTAAACACATGTGGGCTTCCCTGGTGGCGCAGTGGTTGAGAATCTGCCTGCTAATGCAGGGGACACGGGTTCGAGCCCTGGTCTGGGAGGATCCCACATGCCGCGGAGCAACTAGGCCCGTGAGCCACAACTACTGAGCCTGCGCTTCTGGAGCCTGTGCTCCGCAACAAGAGAGGCCGCAATAGTGAGAGGCCCGCGCACCACGATGAAGAGTGGTCCCTGCTTGCCACAACTAGAGAAAGCCCTCGCACAGAAACGAAGACCCAACACAGCATAAATAAATTAATTAATTAATAAACTCCTACCCCCAACATCTTCTTTAAAAAAAAAAAAAGTAAACACATGGTGAGTTAAGTAACAGCTCAGTTACTGAGACTGCAATAACTTTTTGAACTCACTACCTATTGTGTAAAAAAAAATTTTTTTCAAGTATTTGGGAATCAAATGAGTTGGACTGAAGTGTTTTTTTGTGGTCTCCACCATCAGCTAATGGGCTAATAGACCAAATCCATCCCGGCTACTTATGTTCAGAATTATCAGTATAATAATTGGTTTAAGGTCCTCATAGTTTGTTTACTCTCATTCTCTGACATGCATTAGTGCCCCCAGCCCTACTGCCACTCAGTTGATTCAACTGTGAATCAACTTTCCCCGTTTCTCCATATCTAGTCTATTTCCATAAACCTGGCTTCTTCATTCTTCCTTATTAGTCTTCCTTAAGGCATGTTCTGTCCTGGGTCAGTTTTCCTTCAATCCATGGCCAAGTTCTCGCTCAGATCTAGGAATGTGCCACTCGTGTGCTCTAAACCAAGCATTATTTCTCAGAATGATACCTGTGTTTCCGCTGTTCTTGATAGTCATTTATGGTTTGCAAGGCTAGGGGGAACCAGAGGGTGGCTTTAATAACCAAGTGTCCAGGGTCTCTAGGAGTTCAAGGTCTCTTTAGGAAATAGTTCCAAGACATCAATGGAAGAGATGTCAGAGTAGCATATCACTAACTAAAATTTAAGTTATTATTGCTATAGGAGACTAGAGAAAAGTCACTTTGGGTTGGGGGATCAGCGAAGACTTCATAGAAGTTACGAGATTTGAGCTGGGTTATGTTGATAACGAAGTGGAAGATGCCATAACCGAAAGAGTAGTGGTATAAATGCTCAAAGAGTTTTCAGTGGCACAATCAAGTTTCCTACAGGTAGTACAGGAAAGTAGCCCCTTTGCTCTAGGAAATAATTTTGAGAGGAAGTTGGAGATCATTTTGCCTGGAATGGTTTCTGCATGCCAGTTAACTCACTCACCCAACAGATATTGATTGAGTACCTACTCAGTAAATTCCAGGCACTGTTTTAGGCCCCCGAAATTCAGCAATGAACAGGACAGGAAAGGTTCTTTCCTTCATGCTGATTATATCCTAAGTGTGGAGCAAACAAAAATAGGAAGATAATATATATGGTAATGTCAGATAGTCATAGTGTTACGGAACATTAAGGCAAGGGAATGTGATAGAGCATAATTGGAAGAATTAAGCACCATTTTAGAGAGAGAGGACAGAGATGGTCACTTGGAGTAGGTGACATTTAAACTGAGATTTGAATGAGCAGTGGGAGCTATTCATGTGAAAGGTCTGAGAGATGAGTATTCCTGGCAGAAGAACAGCTAGCATGAAGGCTCTAAGGTGGGAATGAGCTTGGTAGAGTCAAGGAAAAGCACGTAGAAATGGGATGGGAGATCGGATTATTCTGTAGGCGGCTGGGAAGATATGCCCAGGTCCAGTCCTACTCTTGAAGAATCAGAATCTCTGAGGTGGGGTCCAGGCCACAGTCCTTATTAACACCTCTTCAAGTGATTCTAATGGATAGCCAAGGTTGAGAAGGACTTCACTAGAGAGAAAAGCCAAAAGAAGGGCTTTTTTTAATTTTATGTTTTCAAACAGGCAGAGGACACTGCGGGATGTGACGGAGAAGGAGCGATGTGGGGAGAGTAATCCTGCAAGAGTATGCTGGGGCGGAAGGGATGATTATCCTTGACCTGGTGGCCAACGGAGTCCAGAGTGTACTGTTCCAAGAGTGAGGTCCCGATGTTCCTAGTTAGTCTCCCTTGCCAGTTTGCTGAAATTATTCGTGCCAACGATTGCAGGAGCCAGAGAGTTAAGGTTTGGCTTATTCACTTTCTGCAGATCACAGAGATCCAATTCTCAGAGCCAGGGAACAAGGCAGCTGATCCTAAGCTGGAAAGACTCCCCCAGGTACCCCCTTCTGCTTGAGGAGGAGCCTGGTGAAAAGCAATTTAAATAATGAGCCTATAACATAGTTCTACATGCCAAGTATTTTTTCTATAAAAACTAGATGTTGCCTTACATGTTCTGTATAAAAAAGTGGGAGATTTCACTAATAGGAGAACACAGATCCCACAGAGGAAAAAGACTGGCTTCAGGCACAGATGGGGTGTGAGATAGATGGAGAGCTGCCACCGAGGCTGAGAGAGGATGAGAGTCTTACAAGATAGAGTTCAGAAGAGGAGGCTCTTGAGCTTAGAGAAAATGTGAGGGGGAGAAGAAAGATGGTGTGTGATTACAAAGAATAGAGTAGGAAAAGATACAGGATACAGACAGACTTTGTCTCTTTAAAGTCTGAAATAAGAATATCAAATGAGGCAGCATAGTCAAGAACGAGGGCTCTAACATCCAAATGGATGAATTCCTTAAACTCTTTAAGCCTTAGTTTCCTCACTTGTAAAATGGGAATAATAGTACCTGAGTCATCAATTGCTGTGAGGATTCATGAGAAATTGCATGTAAAAGGCTTGGCACAATGCCTGGCACTTAGTAAGGGCTTGCTCTATGGTAGCGCTCATTGTAGTGATCATTACTATTGTCAAAATTATCATTTAGCTCTAGCTTTAACCAAACTATCATGGAAATTAGGAGTTGGGGATTAGAAAATACACACTACTATATAAAAAATAGATAATCAACAAGGACCTACTGTATAGGAACTCTACTCAATATTCTGTAATAACCTATATCGGAAAAAGAATCTGAGAAAGAATGGATATATGTATATGTATAAATGATTTACTTTGCTGTACACCTGAAACTAACACAACATTGTAAATCAATTATACTCTAACATAAAATAAAATTAAAAAACAGAAATTACCATTCAGTGTTTACCATTAAGTTAAAAATGTCAGGAAGTCAAACTATAGTGCCCAGGTGTTCAAAGAGAATCAGGATTTGATTAAATTCACATCAAGTAATATTTATCCGGCGTCTACCATGTGCCAGTCACTTGCTTCCCTTGATATACTTTATCCCTTTTAATTGTATGAGACAGAGGAGAAGGAATGGGGCTGGGCAGAGCTGCAGGGGAGAGACTGGCCGTGAAGGCTATAAATGACAAATGTTGGGCACGGTGATCTTTGAGAAAAATTCTAAGTCATCCATAGCTTTGATTGCTAACCTGGGAGTTGATGTAAAAGTTAGATTGCCAGTCCTGGAGCCTAGAAAATCTGAAGTGGTTTTAAAGATAATGATGGTACTAGTAAATAGTGATGGGTGACAGGGGGCTTTCAACCTTTCGCTTGAGTGTCGGTGGGAAGCAGCAAGGTCAGTAGCTACAGTTACAGTGTAGACTTCTGGATCTGTGTCCCTGGAGAGAAAGTTGATGTGAGCTAGTGTAGAAGATTTGGGGAGAACTTGTATAAAAAGTGACAATGAGAACCAAATAAGCAGTTGGGTTCTCTGGGTGGATAAAGTAGGATATTGGAAAGAACTGAGTTGAATTTAAGAAATAACTATAATCAGTGGATCATGAAGAGAGGAGTTAGCAAAGGAGAACACAAAAATCTTATCATTACATTATATATAATAACACTAAACTGGGAATTAGGAAACCTGTGTGCTAGACTGTTATACACAGAGATTGGTATTATCCAGGCCTCAGATTCTTCAGTCTGAAAAATAAGGGGATTGAATTAGGTGATGGCTAATCCACCTTTTTGTTTAAAATACTATTATTCTGGGGCTTCCCTGGTGGCGCAGTGGTTGAGAGTCCGCCTGCCGATGCAGGGGACACGGGTTCGTGCCCCGGTCCGGGAAGATCCCACATGCCGCGGAGCGGCTGGGCCCGTGAGCCGTGGCCGCTGAGCCTGTGCATCCGGAGACTGTGCTCCGCAACGGGACAGGCCACAACAGTGAGAGGCCCGCATACCGCAAAAACAAAACAAAACAAAACTATTATTCTGTGGAGTACAGAGAAGCTTAGTGGTATCAAGCTTAAGGCAGCAAGTGAGAAGGTATTTCACCTTCCCAGGTTTTCAGGTCATGTTCAGCTTTGTTTTATTTGCATGTAATTTAGGGTTTCTTTCTCATGGGGTGAAAGGACATAGACATTGTAGAAATGTTTAAATCAATGTGTGTTTACTGGGGCGCAGGCAATGGCTTCATAATAGAAGTGAGAAGGGTTATTAGGCTATTTAATATGTTGATTTAAGTAAGGCTGGTTTTTTGTTTTTTTTGCGGTACACGGGCCTCTCATTGTTGTGGCCTCTCCCGTTGCAGAGCACAGGCTCCGGATGCACAGGCTCAGCAGCCATGGCTCACGGGCCTAGCCGCTCCGCAGCATGTGGGATCTTCCAGCACCGGGGCACGAACCTGTGTCCCATGCATTGGCAGGCAGACTCTCAACCACTGCGCCACCAGGGAAGCCCAATGCTGGGTTTTGAATGGTAGTAACCAGGCTCTTACTAGGATATCACATTAGTTTGTGTCCTAACTCTGCCTTTGCCAAGGACATGTGGGTGACTCGAATTTGGTAAGAGAGGGCTGTCTGCTGAGCTACCCCCACCGCTGTTAGAGCACAGGTGCAGAGATGGAATTTTGAGTATACCTGTTTTCCCTGCCAGCATATTTGTCACGGAAACAGACTCCCTATGCACATTATCAAAAAACTCGTATGTAATCTTCAATTCACATTTTGTTCACCTTTCTCTCCATTGCATTTGTCAAGTTCAGAAACTAGACTGTCAGCTGCCAGACAGGCTGCTCTTCTTCTTAAGAGATAGGTAAAAACCATTTAGTAATTCATTATCAAAGCTTACAGCTCTTGGCAGGTGTTTTGGCCTTCATTTTAATTATTCTAAAAAAGCAAGCAGTAAAGAAAGGAAAAGTGCCTGGGACAATTAGATGGGCTCTCCAGTTGTCAAAAATCAAATTTTCACCTCTACCAATGCAAGTTCATATTCTGTTCTTAAGTCATCACAAGGAAACACAAGATGTTCATTGTCAGTTAGACTGTCAAAAAAGCTTGTCCAAAATCTGTAAAGTTGTCATTCCACATATATTCTCACTGTAGAAACCAGAGATCCAACTTCCCATGCTTAGACTTTCTGACTAGACAAATGGATCCTCTGGGATGATGTCTTAGATGAATATATGAGCTGGAGTTGCAAATAGAGTAATATGCTTTTAAGTTATTGGAACCCAGATAGTATAGAAGATTAATCTATGGAGTATGGAAAAAAGATCTAAAGCATGGTGTCTGCTCATGAGGCCTTTACACCAAGAACTCCAATGTGATGCCTACAGTGAAGGATATAGGAGGTCAGAAAAGAGGCTGAGTTTCTGAGGAAATGGTAGTTTATCCGGAGTTTCACCCACCTACAGCAATTGCAGGGACACTGTTTGTTACGTGAGTTCCTCTCCAGGTGGCAATCTAACTCAGCCTGGAGTTCCAGAGCAGGAGTTGGTCAGGGGGTGTGCTTAATCTGACCTTTGCCTCATGGGTGAAGTAAAAGAGGAAGAGTGAGGGTCCTTGAGCAAATGTGGCTTGAGAACAAATGAGAGTCCCTGTTAAGAGGGCCAGCAGAACTAGGAGAACTGGGTTGGATTTAGGCTGTAACCAGGGATAGACATGACAGCTCTCACTTGGTTTTTATCCTTGAGGTATATGGGAGCAAGTTTCACCAGAAGCAAAATTTCAACCGGAAGCCAGGCTTTTTGAACTGAGGACTCTGTCTCTTCCTCTGCTAGAAAGTGAGGAGGTCTCAGACCCTGCCCTGGTTGGTTCACAGGTGGATACATCCTCAAGTAGGTAGGAGTAATTCTTGTTTTTATTTACTAAAGTACGCCTCAGAAAGGAAAACAGTCCATTCTGGAGGCATTATGGGAGGTAAGACAGGCCTGTGATGGGTTGCCTATTTGATCACTGTGAATTTTCTCTCTGTGATGTCTTTTCCACCAGGAGCCTAGTCATGGGAAAAAAGAACCATAACCAGTAACTGTCAGTTTTCAAGGAGTCAGACAGCCAGCTTCCCTCTAGGCTACACAGAGATTGGCTCTGGTATATAATTTACTGCAACGTGTCAGAGAGTGCTTCAGCAATTTTCCATGCAAGTTGGCTATGTATCAGAGTAGACAAAAAATAAAATCTTTAGTACGTAAAAACCTTACAAAGAAGTTGTTAATGGTGGCAAAGAACCTACGAGGATAATTTTGGAGCCATTTATGAAATATTTATATACCTATGTTAAAGGCCATTTTGGCAAACCAAGGGGTCTCTTCTACCTACCACCCAGACTCACGAAAACTAGGGCTCTGATAACCATGATTGTAATGACTGAATTCCCCACATCTACTAGCCTACTATAATCATCATGGTGTCTTCACAAGAAACTGTTCATTTTATTGCATCCCATGGCTACCTCCATTCCCTGTATGATTATTTAAGAAGCATTTTGTTGAGGTGGTTCTTCATTATGTTTAATTTCAGACCATTTATTCGTTAACTCATTTACACAGCACACATTAGTTGAGCATATATAACGTGCCTGGCACTGGAAAAACAGAATAGTAAATCACCATTCTCATCCTTGAACTCATCTTATTCTATTTGTAAAGGTTAAAAGCAATTATAATACAGAGTGAGAAATACCAAGTCACATGCAAATTGCTTAAGAAGATAGCAGCTAACTGTCTAGGTTTGTTGGAAGGATTCACAAAGAAGGTGACATTTGTTCAGGGCCTTGAAGAATGAGTAGGAGTTTCCTAGTATATCAGGGGAAGAAGAGGACTTTGTATCAAAGGAACTGCATGCATGAAGACACAGAAGACGTGACACAAGTTCAAATCTGGATTTCACCACTTACAAGCTGGGTAAAGTCATTTAACTGATTTTGAAGCCTTAATATATCCTTATTTGTAAAATATAGATATGTTATTTCCTGTCTACTCACAAATTTGAGACTCACATATCCTCATGTTTTTGAAATTCGTTTGAAAATGATGAGGCTGGGAATGATTACTGGATAGGTTAGATGGTTGTGCAACTGGTGCCCTTCATGAGGGGAAGAGACAGTACACTGCTCATCACCACAGTGAAGGTTCAGGGCTATGAGGACCACCGCAGGCAGAGGAGACAGACATTAGTGATGGTGCTGAGAAGTTAATCTGTTTCCCTTTTTAAATAGCTCTGCGTGGAGGCTGTCAGTGGGACTCTCTCCCCAGCCAGATTTATGGCTTCTGAATGACATTGTTTTACTTTGCCATTTGGAGGCTAAACAAGGCTGGAGGGAACAAAAGTCTCATTTTCCTATCAGTGGCAAATGCATATCAATCAAGGTAACTGAAGTCCAGATGGAGTCATTTATGGGAGACCCATTGCACACTCCCTTGTGTTCTTTCTCTCTCTCTCTCTGTCCTCCCCCCACACCCCTTTCCCTCCTATTCTTTCCACCATCCTTTCTTTCTGCCCCTTTCTGGTATTCAGACCTGTCCACATGAAAAGCATAGGCCAAGTAGAAAATATTGCTCTCCCTCTCCTCAGCCCATCTCTCCTGATGTTTAGGTCTGTCTGGCAGCTGTTCTTCTCCAAAGGACACATCTTAAAAGAAAAAAAAAAAAGGCATCTCTCACTTTAATGAGGGCCATTTAGATATTAATCATCAGAAGTAAATAATGAAGAAAGATTTCCTTTTCTTGGAAGTCATATACACAGAGAGCTCATTAGCCAGTGCTATGCAGGAGGAGAAATGCTCTACCTGTAGCCCAGGGTTGACTTTTCCAATGACCACTTAGAAATCAAGGATGGGAAATGAGCAGCATTTTATAGGCTCTTGTATTAATTATTTTGGGGGCGTGGACGTAAGTTCTGCAGTGGGGCAAACACTCCCAGGTTATTCTTGGGGAGATGAATCATATACTTTAATAAAAACTTGTAAAGGCTTTAATTACAGTACATGGTTTACTGTGTAAGATATAATAATATAACCGGATAATATAAGCTCTCTCTCTGAGTAGAGCTTATATGTATATCCTGATGAAATAGAAAGGATGGAATGTACATTTTTTGAGGATATACAAAAGGAACTTGGGGACCAATAGAAGAGAAGGGTGAAACATTTGTTGACTTTTATTGTTTGAAGAATTCTTGTTAAAAAGGATAGTGGTCCACTACTTCTTAATTTCACTGATACATGAGCAGGGAGGAATAGAAAAGAGATGAAGAGGAATGATGTAAGTTGAACTTCAATGAGATATCATTATTGTTTATTTCCTGTATCATAGGTTTTTCAAAGTAGGATGTTTCTTTTCTGGTTGGTATGATTTAGTTGTCATCTCACCACAAGGAAAAGCCTGTAATGCTGGAGGGAGGGTATGTTCAAGTCAGAGGATTAATATTTATAAAGCGCCCGCTATGAATGAGGTACTATACTTTTTTACATACACTATCTCATTTAACCAACAATTCTATAAATTAGATTATTTCTAAATGTATTTTACAAATGAGAAAACTGAAAATAACAGAGGCTAAGTAACTTGATCAATGTTACATAGCCATGATGTATCAGTCAGGATTTAAATCCAGGCGTGTCTGACTCTGAATTCCAGACTCCTCATGTTTTACTATGATGCCCAATAAATGTTTGTTGATAGACTCATCTTTATTCAAGGCAAGAGGGTGGACCCATTGGCTTCTCTTAGCCTTTTCCATTAATCTATTATCAGAAATAAATTGACTGTAATAAGAATAATTCCTAGTATTATTATAGTAGCAGACATCTTTGTGTTGCCTAACTGGCATCCTTGCCCTTTCTTTGGGCAATGGAATTTGTTTTCCTAACGGGTATTAAAAACTTCATTTTTCTGGGCTTCCCTGGTGGCGCAGTGGTTGAGAGTCCGCCTGCCGATGCAGGGGACATTGGTTCGTGCCCTGGTCCAGGAAGATCCCACATGCCGCGGAGCGGCTGGGCCCGTGAGCCATGGCCGCTGAGCCTGTGCGTCCGGAGCCTGTGCTCCACAATGGGAGAGGCCACAACAGTGAGAGGCCCGCGAACCGCCCCCCCGCAAAAAAAACTGCATTTTTCTGATGAAGGTGGGAACTCCTTCTGCTCCAGCTCGCTTCCAGTTATAAGGTTGGGCACATAATCTAGACCTGATCAATCAGAGTAGCCTATTCTTCTGTCCACAGCTGTTGATTTTTAATGCTTTCCAAGCTGATTTTACCTTTCTGCTGGAGTCATCAGGGAAGACGCTCTCTTTCCACTGGAGTTATTAAGCACGTATAAAGCAAGGCTGAGACTACTAGTAGGATCCCTTTCCATTAATTTGAAATAAAAGAGCTTGTCTGAGATATAAGGAAGAAAAAGAGAGTCAAGCTCTGTTGAGACTCTTTAAGACACTGGGTGCAGCCACACCTGGACCCCATTTTTTTAATTCTTTAAACGGATGTGACTCTATAATGTTTTTATTTTATCTTGGTTTATGTTATTTGCAACCAAATTAATTTTTAAATACATAAAAATCTGGCAATGTTATCTTATTTTGTGTGAGTCGCTGATAAAACATGTATCTATAGTCAATGAGACAGCGTGGATCACATCCCATAATAGTGGACACAAGTCTGATCCAAACCTTTTGAAGACTTTGGCACCTGCCCTTGTTTCCCAGATTATCTTTGAACTTCTCTGAAGGATCAACTGGTTGCCCAACAAATACATTTAGTGCCTCAGGCTCTGTGTAATGCCTGGGGGAATGCCTGGATTGGCCTTGATTGGGCCATCTCTCTTTCCTGTGAGGTCCCAGAGGCTGCCGTAAACTCAAGGAATAAAGTCAAATGAGAAATGAGGTGCTGATTTATTATCAGTTGTACGTGTGTTCAGAAGTCCCAACAGCTTTCCCATAAACTTGGTTGGAGCATAGGGTTTAGGTCCAAACCTAAGCCCTCTAATTCAAATCTTAACTCTAGCCAGTGGTAAGACCCCAGTGCCCAGTACCGGTTAGTAAAACATATAAGAGGATGATAAGTAGATCAGAATTTAATCAAGAATCTGAATGTGGGTCAGCTTCCTGCACAGCCAGGGAACAGGGTAGACAGCCACGCCCAAGTGAATGAGCTTTCAATTTCAGTGTGTTTTTCCACTAGAAAACATGGCCCAATCAATGTCCTGTTCAATCCAGGGAATCAGATTGGGAAAAAGAAGTATATCATCCACAGATTTTGGTACTTTATCATCACCACCATCATCATCATCATCATCATCATGTATGCTAGTATACACCTCCTACGTGATTTCTGACATAAAGCTGTACTGCAGACACAGTGCTTGAGAACTGGTCAGCACTGTGGAAATCACCACACTATCTTCATGTCTGATGCTTCTTTGTCTTTACTGAATTTGTTTATATTTCCACCTATATGTGGGCCTGCTCTCCAGGGATAGATCATAGTGGGAAGAAGCCTTTATGTTGTGTTACAGTGATCTACTGAGGAGGAGCACGGCATGTGTGTGTTTTCAGGAAGTCCTGTTACAGGGTGTGTATGTCTATTAACATAATCATTGAAAGAGAGCCAGGGTCCATAGGGACTACTTGAGATCATCTTTCTAACCCAGTGATTTTCAAGTTTAGCTGTATGACAGAATGTCTGGAGAGCTTATTAAAAACACTGGTTCCTGGTCTCCACCCAAGACCTACTGAATCAGAATCTCTTCTGGTAGGAGGGTAAGGCATAGGAATATTTATTTATAACAACTTCCTCAGGTGATTCTTCCTCAGGTGATTCTTACTAGCCCTTGGGGATTCCTTTATCTTTTACCTTCAATTTAAAAAACATGACTCTGAAATCTCATGAGCCAGATAAGAATCTAACCTATGTTCAAAGATGTTTAGAAAAATATATCTGCAACCTCTCTCAACAACAAATTCTTTTGTCCAATAAACTTCATTCTCAAAATGCTGTATCCCATCTCACATAAATCCCTGGCATTGCAGAACGAGTCTGTTTCCAGTCCCTTTCCTATAGTTATTGTCGATATTGTTGTGGTTTTGTGCTGCTACTGAGGCCCAGGTGGAGAGCAAGTAAGGCCACAGAATGCTTTCTTAGCTGCTTCTTGGTTCTTTGTTCTATTTTTCGTTTGTCTTCTGATTCCAGGGTGTCCATGCTTGGGATGTTTCTGCTTCTCTCAGTAAGATCCATTACTTGAATCTCATCTGGATCTAGATAAAGTGGCTGAAAGTGGCATCAAAATGAATCAGATTTGCAGGGGTAGGAAAGAGGGTAGAGAATCATGAAAGGGAACAGAGTGAGGGTCTGGGAACCTGAATGTGAGTTTGAAGAGGAAATGATAATTCCAATAAGTGTCTTTGTTTTTTTCCCCTTTTGCATTCTCCTGGTGCCTAATCCACTTGGCATAATCCTCTTAGCTGCATGTGTTCTGTCAGTATTTTATCTGATCTACTTCTCTGAATATCCTTTCTAAGGTTCACTAGCTTCCTGCTATTTTTGAGAACCTCTAGATATTACATGGGAAAAATCAACAGTTTCTCCATTTTGTTACAAATTTGAGTTTAGGGGACACTTAGAAGATGAGAGCCCTTTGTATAGTTTGGAGTTATTTGAAAAGTCTGGGAGCAATGTTTCCAGCTTTCAAAATTTGGTAGGGAGAGACCTGAACAGTCTTTCTCCTTTGTAAGTTGAATCCTAATTTGTACACTGTTGGTATGGGTCAGGGGACTGCTGGGCTAAATCAGAGGATGGCGGGGTAGAGGGAACTTTTAAAATATATTAGCCTTGGGATTTCCCTGGTGGCGCAGCGGTTAAGAATCTGCCTGCCAATGCAGGGGACACAGGTTCGAGCCCTGGTCCGGGAAGATCCCGCATGCTGGGGAGCAACTAAGCCTGTGCGCCACAACTGAGCCTGCACTCTAGAGCACGCGAGCTACAACTACTGAGCCCACGTGCTGCAACTACTGAAGCCTGCGTGCCTAGAGCCCATTCTCTGCAACAAGAGAACCCGCCACAGTGAGAAGCCCGCTCACTGCAATGAAAAGTAGCCCCCGCTCGCCACAACTAGAGAAAGCCCAACGAAGACCCAACACAGCCAAAAATCAATCAATAAATAAATTTATTTAAAAAATATATATATACATATTAGCCCACATGCCTAGGTGCTGACAACATTAATCAGTAGCTGTTAAAGTTCTTTAATAAGCTTGACATTGCTTTTGTTTGTGTCATCAAGGAAATGAGAGCATGATGAGGGATGTCCTTCACTTACCATAGATAAAGGCTGGGATTTTCTTCCTATAGACCCAGCCCTGTCTGTGTTCTGCCTTCTTCAGAGAGAATGACCTCAGGGCTGAAAAGGCATGACCACTTGCCCCAGTGCTTCAGTCCCTCTGCTTGACATTATACCATAATTACTTCATCCAGGTTGGTTGGGAATTCACATGTCTCTAAATTAAAATATTCCTGAGAGAGGTCTAACCTTAATCCCTTTATCAGCTTACCCTGTAATTATCAATTAATACTTTAGGAGAGATTAGCCTGCCACCAATGGAAATCAAGATAGTGATCATGCAGTGAGTTCTCCTGGTTTGGGTACTTTTTAGCAGAGTGAACTTGATTTTTAAATTTCTCTAGGTCCTTAATTCTTCTTTGTTTTAAGTAGAAGGACTAGGTGATAAGCTCTCCAAATGCATTCCTGAATTGCTCCCTGAAAGAGGGTTGAAGAGGCTTCTTCATCTTGTTCCTGGAACTCAGGTTATAGAATTGTGCAGCTAGTGAAACGAAAAGAGAGTGTGGCTAGAGTGAAGCCATGGGAAGCCTAGATTGCCATAAAATTGCTTAGTTGCAAACCCCGAACAGCTGCATCCCAGAGATGAGTTTGCAAAGGAGGAGTATTTTATGGAACGTCACAGCTCAATAGCAGAAAAATAGGCTGATACGATCAGAAAGCATGCTGGGACATTGTGGACATCTGCCGTGCAGGATGACATCAAGGGGCTGTCTGAACACAGTCTGCAATCCCTCTCTTGACTTTGAAGACACCCCTGGGCCTCAAACTTCAAATCTGCACAGAAAGCACTATAACCAGCAGGCTTGGCTTTCTCATGTCAACATGATGCAAATGTTTCTGTGGATACAGGGTTTGGAGTCACGAGAACTGGATTCCAGTATGCTATCTGCCCCCCAGCCATTATTATTAACGTTGAGCTTTCCTATATCCTAAGCACCGAGCTGCTTTACATACTTATCTCATTCAGGTTGTGACCTTGGGCTCTTAATTTCTGTGGATCTTCATTTTCGTATCAATAAAAATGGTCCATTTCTGCCTTATCCCATAATAGTAACTAACATTTACTGAATGCTTACTATGAGCCCGGCACTGTGGTAAGCACTCTTTATGCATTAGTCTCTTATTTAATACTTACAATAATCCTAAGAAGTAGGTAGGAATTATGATTATTTACAGATGGGGAAACTTAATTGAACTAAGTGGGATAAAGCAGCACTGAATGGAGTTTGTAGAAGGAAGGGGCTTCATGTTTCCTGATCTTCCTGAATTTCCAAGTCAGGTGACTGCTTTTGCTGATATAACCTAGAATTACTCCAAAGGGGCTTTCTGTTTTTAGTCCTGGATGTATGAAGCCATTTCATCTCAGTGAGGACCAAATGGAAGACTCTTTGTGCATGGAGGTAGTGAGGTGGTCATGAGAAATATAATCTAACGGATCTTCTAGGACTGAATGGGAACTTCTTGTTTAAGAGTACATGTGGGGGCTTCCCTGGTGGCGCAGTGGTTAAGAATCTGCCTGCTAATGCAGGGGACACGGGTTCGAGCCCTGGTCTGGGAGGATCCCACATGCCACGGAGCAGCTAGGCCCGTGAGCCACAACTACTGAGCCTGCACGTCTGGAGCCTGTGCTCCTCAACAAGAGAGGCCGTGACGGTGAGAGGCCCGCGCACTGTGATGAAGAGTGGCCCCCGCTTGCCACAACTAGAGAAAGCCCTTGCACAGAAACGAAGACCCAACATAGCAAAAATAAATTCATTAATAAACTCCTACCCCCAACAACAACAACAACAAAAAGAGTACATGTGAATTCCAGAGTTTACTTATGAGGAGATTCTATTGGCAAACTTCCAAAAATCACCAAGAATATTATCAATACACTGAATCCATCCCTGTACTTCTCCCTGTACCTTCTTTTCTGCATCGTCTTCCAGAGTTGTGCCTTATTGAATGTTCTAAGCTCCAGTTTTCATGATCTGAAAAATGGGATTAATAATACCTTTAACTGACTAGTGGGAGGGGGGGTAAATAGGAGAATTAAATAAGATATCAGGCATTAAAGTGTTTTGTCAGTGATGAACTAATATAGCTGTTAGGCCTAAGAGCAACCATGCTGATGGCTGATTTATTATTTGTCACTGACTACAGGACTGCATCTCTCTTATTTGGAGGACATGCTTCCCAATATTTATTTTCTTCCTTAAATAGATTGTCATTTGCTAATTTTCTTCCTTCTCTGTGAAATAAAATTATATTAAGGAGAATTGAAAAATTAAAAAAAAATCTGTGCAGTAATTGGTAGGGGAAGGATAATAAGAAAAGGAGGCAACTGTGCTGTTTAGCATATCTGTGAGTGTGTTAATTTAATTAGAACTGCCCTATATAAATATTAAACTCAATTCACTTTCTTTTATAGCTCCTTTGCTTTTCAAAGTATTCCCAGTTACAGATTATCTTTTTAAAATTCTTCTGTGAGTTTGAGGGAGTTAATGGCAGAAAGACAACTCAACTTTAAATGAACTGAGCGCTTTTGAACTTTGTCTCTCTGTTATTTTGGTTTGCCTAGCTGTGGGCCCAGAGGCAAAAGCAGCGCTTGATTTTCTTGCCTTCCTAGATGGAGGCGATAAAACAACTTCCATTCAGTGGAATACATATTTTGTGTTGTTTTCCTAGGAAGGGGATTGTACTACTTTATGTCTCCGGCACTCGCAGTCATCTGTAGACAATCACCCAGCTTTTCTAGGTGATTAGCCAAAATATAGGAGGTTATCTGGACTGTTGTTTTCTTTTGATCCTCCCAACAACTCCGTGAGGGTAGGATAACATTATCCCCATTTTACAGGTAAGGGTGGAGTCAGTAAGTGAGGGAGCCAGGCATGTTTGACCTCTAAGTATAATTCCTAGTGTTAGAAATGGTGGACTTAGTTCCTTCATTTAACTTTTGATAGATTTGGTATAAAGGTAGTGAAAAAATTGCCCACGGAATTAGTCTGAACTGAATTCATGAGAATCATCGAATCCCATAGGCAGAAGGTCCTCTCTTATAGGACCTGTCTTGCAGGATGAGGTGAGTGATGGAGGGTCGTGCAAGTACGAGTTGGATCCTGTCTTTATTTAAAATTTTGATTTCGTTCATCATGGATTTTTGTGTCCATTAAAATTTTCTTTAACGTTGCATTAAAATATTACTTACCTTGAGGGTTTTTTTGGTGCCCCCTTGCATTTTGTGCCCAAGAGGAGTGAAGCACTTGCTTTACCCTAGTGTTAGCCCTGTAGAGCAGGCACACGGCTAGGTAGGCTACTAGTCATATCCCTTCCTTTTCCACATGAAGAAACCGAGGTCTAAAATCACAAAGCTGGTACCAGTAACTCACGTCTCTTGAGTCACAATTCAGTGCTCTTCCTGTTACACTAAATGGAACTGAAAAAACGTGGCAGAAGAGCATCAGGAGGGTGTGACCTCAGAGTAAACCCCGACTGAATGTACCAGGGAAGAAAGAGTAGAGGCCTTGAACTGCACGTCTGTTCAGTACCAAATCTTCCTCTTAGCCAGAAAGTAGAAACAGCCACAAGTTGCAACAGGTAGAATTTAGATTAGGCAGAAAGAAATACTTGACAGTGTGGGAAGTGATGTGCTGCACTGGTTTCTAGAAAATGACATAAAATAAGAGTGGCAAATGCAAATGCCTTGGTTCGTGTGTAAATAAGTAGTGGGACTGTGACAAACTGCGCTGAGAGACCACAAGTAGAAAACAAGTTCTTCAGTTCTGTTCATCACTTAGAGAAGCAATGTCTCTTCTGCTTTCTTTCTGGGTCTCAGGCATCCCCTTCAATTTCAGGTCAAAGTTTATTTTTGAAGCCACTTGAACCCTAGTTTGGTAGCATCCTCTTTTCCCTCCCCACAGAAATTCCTTGATCCTACTTCTGCTTTGTTTTATCTTTGCAGCTCTAATCAGCAGACTGCTTCCCCAGTTCTCTATCCTTCCCTCAGTTATCTGCTCCTATAGCTCTGGGTCCTGGATTACAGCATTTTCCAACCCTTTGAGTTGGCTCTCTTCTGCTCTAAAAAACATTGGCTCTCACAGTTACTGCCCCCATTATGGCATTTCTAGCCTCCCAAGCTGGGCCATCACATCCCTAATCAACAAGTTACCTTGCAACCACATTGCCTTTTCTTGGATGACTTTTATGTAGGACAACATGCATCTAGGCTGGGTGAGAGAATCACACAGGCAGGGGCTTTACTTTGCTCTGCACTGAATACTCTAGCAAGTAGGAGGTCAACAATACTTACTGAGGCAATAAACAATGACACCAGTGCAATTCAATTCACTCCAAATTGGGTATCTCCTAAAATTCACATAGGAATTTTCAAAATGGCCAAAAGGCAATACATTTCATAGCAAAACCACAGTGTGGTTAATCAGGGAGATGAAAGAAATAAAAAAAAATCTGTGACATTTTGCATGTGGCCTGATAAACAGCCATGTCCTCCAGCTACCAGGACTGTGGATCCTGCCTTTTTAAACAGGCCCATTTGCTGGTGTGCCCTGTGCTCCTTTGGAGGCTTTCAGCACCACGGATAGAGGCACCGTGTTTCCTTTTATCTGTAACTCACTGAACATCAGGATGAAGAAATACTCAGGGTTTGAGACAGGGCTCTCAGTGACTGGTGGAAATTACCCACTTTTGGCAGAAGAAAATTCCCTTAGAGCCCTTTTATTTCCCTTTTCCCTTGGCAGGCTTGCATTTTCCAGCTGCTAAGGCACTTAAGCTTCTACAGGTTGGTTTTCAGGTGCCCGGAGGATGGGGAGGGGTTACCATGGAAATTGATATCTTCTGAGTTTGAGGCTCCAGGGCAACCCCCAGTGGTGTGTGTCCCTACTGATGGCTGATGTGTCTCCTATGCTAGGCATGGCCCTCATCCAAGTAACCAAGTGTACATAGGAAGTAGGCCCAGTTGTTCATTGAGTACTGGCTTTAGGTTCCAACCTGAGGTCATCCTGTTGCCAGAGCAAGAATTAGGAAAATTAGTAAATTCCGCCAAGCCTTAACTGATGAAATATAATATACACACTTGTGGGAATAAATCCTTCCCAAACTTTCAAATTTTATTGTATTTGGTTGTAAAACCCAAAAGCCAGGTTGACTAACTCTCAGACCCTGTTAAATCCTTTTTAGGGGCAATGTGATATACCCTCCCCACCCCTGCCTTTCCTAATGACTCCTTTTGTCTTCTCATTAGCTATATTCATTGATTTTATTTTGTGTGTGTGTTCTTGGAACTCATTTATTTTTATTATTATTATTATTATTATTAGAATGAAGCTCATTACTCCCCATTACTCTTTTTTTTTTTAAAGGGAACGCTATTTATTTATTTATTTAGTCTGTGTTGGGTCTTCGTTTCTGTGCGAGGGCTTTCTCTAGTTGCGGCGAGCAGGGGCCACTCTTCATCGCGGTGCATGGGCCTCTCACTGTCGCAGCCTCTCTTGTTGCGGAGCACAAGCTCCAGACGTGCAGGCTCAGTAGTTGTGGCTCACGGGCCTAGTTGCTCCGCGGCATGTGGGATCTTCCCAGACCAGGGCTCGAACCCGTGTCCCCTGCAATGGCAGGCAGATTCTTAACCACTGTGCCACCAGGGAAGCCCTCTTTTTTTTTTTAATACATCTTTATTGGAGTATAATTGCTTCACAATGCTGTGTTAGTTTCTGTTGTACAACAAAGTGAATCAGCCATAGGCATACACATACCCCCATATCCCCTCCCTCTTGAGCCTCCCTCCCACCCTCCCTATCACACCCCTCTAGGTCTCGAAGAGCACCGAGCTGATCTCCCTGTGCTATGCTGCTGCTTCCCACTAGCTATCTATTTTACGTTTGGTAGTGTATATATGTCCATGCCACTCTCACTTTGCCCCAGCTTCCCCTCCCCCTACCCGTGTCCTCGAGTCCATTCTCTACATCTTTGTCTTTATTCCTCCTCTGCCACTAGGTTCATCAGTACCATGTCTTTAGATTCCTTATATATGCATTAGCATACGGCATTTGTTTTTCTCTTTCTGACTTAACTTCACTCTTTATGACAGACTCTAGGTCCATCCACCTCACTACAAATAACTCAGTTTTGTTTCTTTTTATGGCTGAGTAATATTCCATTGTATATATGTGCCACATCTTCTTTATCCATTCCTCTGTCGATGGACATTTACGTTGCTTCTGTGTCCTGGCTATTGTAAATAGAGCTGCAGTGAACATTGGGGTACATGTTCATTAGCTCTATGCAAATGCAGAGTTTTACTAAGTTTATCAAAATGACTTTTTTAGTGTGTGGTGGGGGTCTGTCATTTTGGACCCTTTGGGGTCCAGACTGACTTTCATTTATTTTCTAAATTTGATGCCTTTCTTCCATTTTCTTGAAGTGTCTTAAATTTTTGCAGTCTGTCTTTTCCTTTTTGCCCCATTTCTGGCCGTCATATACAATCTGAGCTGGCCCTTTTCTCATGATAATAAATGTCCTGAGTTCCTTTGGTGAGGAAGCTCAGGACAGGAACTGATGGAGATTAGTCAAATGTCAGAGATACCTGCCCTTTGACTTGCACCTAGGAGCAGATCCATGTGGCTATTTCTCTATGTGTCCCAGCTTTGAAAAATGAGAGTGAGGTTTTCTTCCTACACTCTCGTAAAATCAGAGGTATCCCAGGCTTGGGTATTTGCATACCACAATAAGAATCACTAAAACCAAGACTACGTGATGGAAGGGTAGGAGCAGAAATTTTACCTGAACCATAAATTATCTTATAATGTTGGTTTGAGAAGGGATTCAGGGTTTACTCAGGGACATATGTGTTTTGTTTTTTTTTTTGTTTTTACAGAAGGGCTCATGATACAGCTTAGATATTTTCTGCTGTCTGTAAAATGAATCAGAGTGCCATTTCCTTTTATGTTTGTGCTGGTGCCTTCTGTTGGCTTTTCAGAGTCTGACATGGTATTTAGGACCCTCCATGAGATTGGGAAGAGTTTCTTTAGGTGGTAAAGGCCAGAGGCACACAGACTCCTTCTCTGATGCTTACTGTCTTTCTATCATTAGGAACACCGTGGACACTTTGGGACTCAATTTATTTTATGCTTTTTTTCAAGAAGGTGAATCTTTTGGGGGGAAAGTTTTATAGGTGTGGAAATGGTCTCACTTATATTAGCTGAGGGTGCTAAAATGAAGGGCTCTCCCTTGACTCTTTAGGGGTGGCCTAAATACATGTCATCATGTATTAGCAACCTCAGGTCATCCTAGGATACTATTCATTCTCCCTTGCTCCTGGTTAACTATGATAGCAAATATTGGTCATGTCTGGGTTCAGAGGATGACCAGTGTAGCCATGGCCAAAGGCATGGGATTACCATGAGAAGAGGAAAAGCTCATAGAGCATGGAAGTGCTTTTGTATTAATAATCATTCTTGGACGGACTTCTCTGGTGGTCCAGTGGTAAAGAATCCACCTTCCAGTTCAGGGGGCACAGGTTCGATCCCCAGTCAGGGAACCAAGATCCCACATGTGGTGGGGCAACAAGGCTGCGTGCCACAACTACTGAGCTCATGCACCTCAACAAGAGAGCCTGCATGCCACAAACTACAGAGCCCACGTGCTCTGGAGCCCACACGCCACAACTGCAGAGCCCACACGCCACAACTAGAGAGAGAAAACTTGCGTGCCACAAAGACCCACATGCCACAACTAAGATCCCGCATGCCACAACTAAGACTGGATGCAGTAAAAAAAAAAAAAAAATAACAATAAAGAAAAAATAATTATTCTCAGACAGGCTTTTACATACACCCAGTCATTTCAGATCTTCATTATAACCCTGTGAGATGGTAAGGGTTATCTTCAACCTCAGCAAGGGTCTCAACATTTTCACTCAACCTTACTAGAGACTGGTAGTCTCTCCATCCCATCTCCTTCAATGATGATTCCAAAATATCAACACTCTCCTATTTCCCTTACTTAACCCTCAATTTCACTGGAAAATCTTGCTTCTAAATCATGGAGAAAGTTGATGCTATTTCATGGTATCTCCTTCAGTTCTCTAGCCCACTCTTACTTTCAAACTTTCTTTCTGATTTATTCTCATGTCCTTTTCTTCAGACTTAGAGATTCCTCCTCTGGTATAAGACCAGTCCCTTCTCTTCTATCTTCCAGGACGTTTCTCAGAACTCACCCCCCACCCACCCACCCACCCCCAACTGGATAAATTGCAGCCTTTCCCTTTCTACTTGGCTTCATCCTATCAGAGTAGCCTTTCCCATGACCCCACCTACCAAATATCCCTCTCTTGACCTCACATCCCTTTAGCTCCCATCTTGATTCTTTTTGCTTCCTTCTTCTTTCTTTTTTAAATCCAAATCACCATTCTTACCCAGCTCACTGAAATCTGAATTACCTTTTTTTTTTTTGGATCCAGTGAATCTTCCTTAGGCCAATGATTTATCTTCTCACCAAACTTGCTATTCCTCCAATGTTTGCCATTTCTGAACATGGCATCACTGTCATCTAGCTGGCTAATCCAGAACCTACACCCTGCCCCTTTTCACATCTTATGCAAAGTTAACTTCTACTTATTTTTTTCTTCCTTGACAGCTCTCAATGCCACCTTTGCCTTTGTATGCCTACTACCACCACCAATGTTTGGTAGTGTTTGGTAGATCTATGTAGTTTGCTCTCCCACTGCACCAGCCTCCTAGCTAATATCTCTTCCTCCAGTCCTCTTCTATTCAAGCCCATCCTCCCATATCACTAGAGTACATCTGCCCACATTCACTATGTAAAGTGGAAAGCTAATCTGATTAAAACCCTCCTTACCTCCCTATTGCCTGTAGGATAATGTTACATTTTCTTTAGGAGGCTCTCCCCAGTATGGCTACCAATTTTCCAGCCTTTTGTGCCCACCCACCTTTACCTTACTTTTTACCCTCCAGTGACACCCAGTTGTGGATAGTTCCCTGTATTTAAAATACTGTTTCTCAAACCCATTGTTTGCTTGAGCTTTCCCCTCTGCCAATATTGGCCTGTCCCTATTTGCTTAATTAATTTATACTCAGCCTTTAAGAATCAGCTCAGGCATCATCTCTCCAGCAAGCCTCCCAAATGTTTCTGCCACTCTCTCCATCCCTTACCACACTGGGTTAGTTACCCTCCTTTCTGTTGGTATAAAATGCTGTGCATGTGGGCTACTACTGCACTCATTATATCGAATTATGATTTTCTGTTCCTGTATTTGCTTTCCTCAATATGTCACCATACTCCTTCAGTACATCATTTGCATCTGTAGCACTGAGCAGAGTTCTTGACACACAGGAGGTGCTAAATAAATGTAAGTTTAATACATTTATGCCTGATTTAGAGCAGGTTTGAAAAAAATCCAGCCTTTTCCCATAGAATAAGGGGAAATTGGTGGGGCAATGTGTTAAAAAGTTTTGAAAATTGTTTCTGTAGCCTATTTGTCCCTGTTATGGAAGTACTGATGTAAACCAAATGAATTCTAGAGAGTCTTTTTTTAAAAATATTTATTTTTTCATTTATTTATTTATATGGCTGCACTGCGTCTTAGTTGCCATACACGGCATCTTCGTTTTTGTTGCAGCATGTGGGATCTAGTTCCCTGACCAGGGATTGAACCCAGGCCCCCTGCATTGGGAGCATGGAGTCTTAACCGCTGGACCACCAGGGAAGTCCCTAGAGAGTCTTTAGTTGTTCTCTACCACTGGGAGATGATGAGGCAACACGGAGTTGACCTCCTCTCTTTTGAATAACATGGAATCCATTGTGGAGACCTTTAAACATATGGTGGTATTTTCTATCAAAACTGAGATAAATATGAAGGAGTGTTCACTGACAATAATGACTATAGATAAATGCTGTCAGTTGGAAGAAAATGTCAATCACAGATGTCACTGGATCTGTGAAGGCCACACTGAATTTTATACAAATGTAAATTTTATAAAGTAAGATTTTAGAGAAGGTTATAATCATATTCAGAAAGTGAGGTAGGAATGAAATGTGCTTTTGAGTGGCTGCCCAACCCCTAAAGAATACTCTATAAGGCAGTAGGGAGCAAAGGTGTTGCACAAGAGCTGGCTAGATGCAGTCATTCTCATTTCTTTAACCTTAATTTCTAGATCCTGTTTTCTTTGACTGATTGTCAAGGCATCCCTCAGAGTCTTTACATTCTTGCTTTCTCTTTAAAATGTAAAGTTCCAAACCAGATTCTCATACAGAATTCTGAGATGGTCACTATGCCACATTCCTGTTCAACATTCCTGGACTACATTTTCCTTTATAAAGGGTAGCATTTTTACTTTCCACTAGGACCCCTAGATTCTCCTCTTTTTAAAAACTTGATACTTACCAGAAACAGGTGTGCTCCAACCTGTATTTGTGCAGTATTTTTTGTAGTAGGCAATTACATGTACTTTTAATGATAATGGTTGTTTGTACATTAACAATAGTTGCACTTTAAAGATTAGTTTTCCCCCTCTTCCTTCCCCATATGCGTATGTGCACAAACAAATGCACACAAGGGCGGACCTGATTGTTCCTTTGTTATAAGTAAAGACCATCTAATCATAATAAAGCACATTTAATTATTGTGTGTAATGAGCAAATTAAAGCAATAATGCAAGGAAATAAGAGCCAGTTCCTTGAAATGTTTGTCTTATCTTGTAATTGAAAAAAAAATAATTTCCCCTGAAGTAGGAAAGACTGCTGAGCTGCCTTGCTTTTGCCAAATATGAGGGTAACTGACACTTTGCTGCTCTAATGTTTAATGGCTGAAATCCTGGAGGGAGTGTGGGAAGGGAAAGGAGAAGATCTATTGAATTTGGGGTTTAGTTTTACTCCGGCTTATGTGGCAGGTTGATTTCAACAGACACTCAACAGCAGGCATGCATCCATTCATAACTGTGTTACTCTTAGGATTATGCAGCAAAGTAGTGTAAGGATCAAGAGCTGGAGCTTTGGTGTTAGAAAGACCTGATTTCTGGTCCCACATTTGTCATTCTACTAATTTGTGATTTTAGGAAATTAGTTTTCTAAGATCTAGTTATTCCAACTGTACAAAGGGGTTAATGATGGCACACACATCACAGGGTTTTTTTATATATAAATTATTTATTCATTTATGTATTTTTGGCTGCGTTGGGTCTTCGTTGCTGCACGCGGCGGGCTTTCTCTATTTGTAGCGTGCGGGGGCTACTCTTCGTTGTGGTGCGCGGGCTTCTAATTGCGGTGGCTTCTCTTGTTGCGGAGCACGGGCTCTAGGCGCATGGGCTCCAGTAGTTGCGGCACGCGGGCTCAGTAGTTGTGGCTCACGGGCTCTAGAGTGCAGGCTCAGTAGTTGTGGCGCATGGGCTTAGTTGCTCCACGTCATGTGGGATCTTCCAGGACCAGGGCTCGAACCCGTGTCCCCTTCACTGGCAGGCGGATTCTTAACCACTGCACCATAAGGGAAGTCCACATCACAGGGTTCTTGTGAAGCTTAATGTGCTAGTGCTTACTTTAGTGGCTGCTATATAGTCAGGGTGCAGTGAATATTCTCTATGAGAAAAAGGAGGGCAGGAAGTGACTAAGACGTCCAAAGGATGATATTATGTAGTTGAAAGAGGATGAGGTTAGACATTTGAATCCTGTGTTCATTTTTCACCAGCTATATCATGTTGGATAAAGCAATTTGAACTTTGAGGGCCATCATTTTCCAAATCTCTCTCTCTCTGTATATAAAAAGGGATATTAATGTCTATTTATAGGTCAGTTCTGAGGGTTAAATAAGACAATGTATGTGTAAGTGCCTAGTTGCTGAGTGCCACATCTTTCTGTTAGTAGGAGCTAACTACATGCCAATTGTGGTGGTATGCTACTGATGCTGGATAGCACTTAGCTGCGATTTGTGTCATTCCCAAATGACTTTTTTATGGTATGAATCCTGTATGTGTCCTGTTCTGCTTCATGTTCCCATCAGGCTCCTGATTCCTAATTTTTAGAGCAAAGTTTGATGCCTGAGAGTATTTTATGGGATAGCAGTTGCTGTCAGGGTCCCTCCCATATCCCCTTATTCTTACCAGTTCAGTGCATACCAGCCCAACTTCTGCTGGCACGTGCATTTCTCTGCCTGAGGGCTTTTCCTTGACATTGGACCCTACTTTGAGTCCTCGCTGTAGGCCAGAAGTGCAGAGGCATTAACGGCCTCCTTCTTCAACATCCCTTAATCAAAGACTGGCGGTGTTCTTCATTAGCTCCTAGACTTTCCTCAGTGAGTTCGCGTTCCATTTTTCCTTAGTGGTAGCTGGATTGATAATGCACCCTGAGGTGGGGGCTGTCTTATCCTTGGGTCACACTCCCACGACATCTTACAAGTAAATTGCTTGCACTTCAACCCTGGTCTCAAAGTTTACTTCTGAAGAAACTCAAACGAAGACTCACAGCCTCCTCGACAAGCCCAGTGATGCTTATGGAGAATTATTATGCATAGATCTTGTTACCTGGATTATTACTGCAGGGAGCTTTTTACAACAGAACTAGTTTCGTCTGGTCCAAGGCTTAATATGTAGTTTGGAATCAAGATGACTGGGGCTGGGAGCGGGGGTGGGAGGAATTAGGAGATTGGGATTGACACATATACACTATTGATACTATGTATAAAATAGACAACTAATGAGAACCTACTGTACAGCACAGGGAACTCTACTTAATACGCCGTGGTGACCTAAATGGGAAGGAAATCCAAAAAAGAGGGGCTTTCTGTGTATGTATAGCTGATTCATTTTGATGTACAGTAGGAACTAACACAACATTGTAAAGCAACTATACTCCAATAAAAATTAACTAAAAAAAAATGACAGGGGCCAATTAAATCTTTTCTAAAATGATACCTGTCCATGTGCTTAGGTTGGTAGGGGCTATGAGAATCTTATTTGACCTTCTTTATCAGAAGGATGTTGTAGGTTTTAGGATGAGAGTGGCTGAAAGAGGATCAGCACATTGATTCCAGGGCTAAATTTGGGGCTTGAGACCTCCTGGGGAGGTCTGGGTTTATATGAGATTTTGAGGGCCATTCTAGCCTCAAGGGCACACACACATCAGTGTCCTTCCAATTAGGGATTCTCTAAAATTGGACTCCCTGATTTAAGGTGATCTGTAGTCTATGATTAGCTGAGGACAAGGTAAGCCCTGGGGAGAGTGGAAACAATTTGCCCAGATTTCCATTTCCTATAATCTGTCTAATGTGGCCAACTGGGCTAATGTAGTTGTGACCTGAAGTCATGAGTAGGTTTCACAGGGTCCACGAGCCTCCTGATATTTTATTAAACACTCTGTGTTTACGTGCATTTTTTTGGGGGAAGAAGTCATGAGTTTTTGGATTTTAATAGGGGTTCTCAAAATATTAAAAATTTTATTGCTAAAGATAATCTGAAGGAATATTTTTGAGCACTGATCACATCAGTTGTAATGAGAGTGCTCCTTGGGGCCCCAGGTGGGCTCAGACTTGGAGCTGTGGGACCCAGAAGTCAACAGTTGTCTCACGGGACGTTAACTCTCTTATATATCCTGGTTTGCTCATAAGCTCTGCAGCTTCCTGCAGGCTTCCCACATGTTGGTGGCAGAGAAGCCTCAAGGCACAACATGAGAGATATATGATGCAGCAGAGGCAGAGTGCTGTGGCGTTATACCTAAACACAGCTGTTAGCAGGAGCAGTCACTGGCATGTACAGGTGGGCAGAGTGGGCATGAGGCGGGGCACAGACGTGTCTGATACGCCTTCTCCACTCTAGTTATCTCTCCTCATTGAGACCATGTTCATCTTCACACTGTTGCCACATATGGATCATAAGGATAAGGAAATGTGGTGGAGAATTGAAATGTAAAATTGGGAAAAGTGTATTTCCACAGGCTCTTTTATTTGATTCTCAAACAGTCCTCTGGGTTATATAGGGTGTATAGTGGAATTCCTGCTTTTTCCAAACAAGAAAATTAGGGCTCACAGAGGCTATCTATGAGAATCGGCTAGGGTCCCACAGTTAAAACATCATGGAGACAATTTCTTCTTCCCTCAGAGTTTTCTATGACATCATTCTGCTCCCTGACAACACATCGTCAGAAAAGTAAAAGACAGCTTAAGGCAAGACATGCTGATGGGGGCTCTGTAGTTTCACCATCTTATTGAGAGGATACCCGTGTATGACCTGACAAATCTTAACCACAAGGAACTTCTGCTTGCAGCTGGTTTGAGCTACAGCATGGGCAGAGGTGGCAGTGGAGAGATGACTGGGGAGAGGTCACCCAAGAGTCTGCATGGGGATTCTGGGTGTAGGTGTTGGGTTCCCAAGTTGTCAGCTAAGCATACCTTTGCTGTTGCGCTTTCACAGGTCGCTATGGAGACCAGTTGATTTTAAAAACTCATTTCCATTGTTTTTTCCCTTAATAATAGTTTTAAATATTGATTTATTGGCATTGTTACAGATGTAAATTGACTTCCATGATACTGATGAACTGACTCTTCTCTTGTAAAATTTAGAAGGAAGATGGAGAGTCTAGGAGAACCAGGACATACGGGAGCAATAGGCTGCACTGCTAATGGGTACCCTGTGCTCTGGAATCAAAAGAAAGCACGTGCAGGGAGGAGGTCTCTGAGAATAAGCCTATGAGATACTCCTACTTGCATCAGTTAAGGCCCTTTGGTTGCAAGCAACAGAACCCAGTGCAAAAGGGAATATACTGGGATGCTAGAGACTGAATGGAAATGAACTTCAGCTATTTTCTTCCTTCCTTGCACCCATCCCTCTGTTACTTTTTCTTTCTCTTCTACATCTTCGTCCTTAATTACCTATGCATAACCACACACACATGATTTTACATAAATGTGTAAATGCAATGATTTAATTCATATTTGTCTAAGTGCAGTCTTCCTTTCCATTTTTGCGTGATTTCCCCTCTTCCCCACATTGCCTATATTGGTCCCCTAACTCCACTCTAAGACAGCTTATATAAATAACCGTTTATATATCTGCCATATTTTTCTCTATACTCATATAATTTATACATATAGACATATATACATGTTTTTCAGGTCAGTGTTTTATAAAATGGGGTATTACATGCTTATTTGGTACCTTGATTTGCTTTCTAGAGAGAAAATTTTATTGTGAAATATAGAATAAGTACAGAAGAGTTTTAAAAATGTATTTACATGGTTTAAAGAATGGTAAAGCAAATATTCATGGTGAACCTACCCCTTAAATTAAGAAATGGAAAATTACTGGTGCTTTAGAATGTGCCTGTGTGCCGCTCTGCAATCTCTTCTTCCTCTTCCCCTTGAGAACATTACGCTCTGGAATCCATCCTGTGCTTCTCTTTATATGTTTTGTTTTTCTTGCTCAGCTTCACCTCATGGAAATCGCTCTGTCAAAAGGCAGAGCTCTAAAAAAAAAAAAGAAAAGAAAAGAAAAAAAAAGAAGAAAAAAGGCAGAGCTCTAATTGATTCTTTTCTTAATTTTTAATTTAATTTATTTTTTATATAGCAGGTCCTTATTAGTTACAGCAGGTTCTTATTAGTTATCCATTTTATACATATTAGTATATACATGTCAATCACAATCTCCCAATTCATCCCCCCCCCGCCGCTTTCCCCCATTGGTGTCTATACGTTTGTTCTCTAAATCTGTGTCTCTGTTTCTGACCTGCAAACTGGTTCATCTGTACCATTTTTCTAGGTTCCACATATATGCATTAATACACGATATTTGTTATTCTCTTTGTGACTTCACTCTGTATGACAGTCTCTAGGTCCATCCATGTCTCTACAGATGACCCAATTTCATTCCTTTTTATGGCTGAGTAATATTCCATTGTATATATGTATGACATCTTCTTTATCTATTCATCTGTCGATGGGCATTTAGGTTGCTGCCATAACCTGGCTATCGTAAATAGTGCTGCAATGAACACTGGGATGCATGTGTCTTTTTGAATTATGATTTTCTCTGGCTATATGCCCAGTAGTGGGATTGCTGGGTCATATGGTAATTCTATTTTTAGTTTTTTAAGGAACCTCCAAACTGTTCTCCACAGTGGCTGTATCAATTTACATTCCCAACAACAGTGCAAGAGGGTTCCCTTTTCTCCACACCCTCTCCAGCATTTGTTGTTTGTAGATTTTCTGATGATGCCCATTCTAACTGGTGTGAGGTGATACCTCATTGTAGTTTTGATTTGCATATCTCTAAGAATTAGTGATGTTGAGCAGCTTTTCATGTGCTTCTTGGCCATTTGTATGTCTTCTTTGAAGATGTCTATTCAGCTCTTCTGCCCATTTTTTGATGATTGATTGTTTTTTAAAAATTGATCTGCATGAGCTGTTTATGAATATTGGAGATTAATCCTTTGTCCATTGATTCGTTTGCAAATATTTTCTCCCACTCTGAAGGTTGTCTGTTCATCTTGTTTGTAGTTTCCTTTGCTTTTCAAAAGCTTTTAAGTTTCTATCCTGTTCCATTGATCTATATTCCTGTTTTTGTGTCAGTACCATATTGTCTTGATTACTGTAGATTTGTAGTATAGTCTGAAGTCAGACACCTGATTCTGATTTCTCCAGCTCTGTTTTTTTCCCTCAAGACTGCTTTGGCTCTTCGGGGTCTTTTGTATCTCCATACACATTTTAAGATTTTTTGTTCTAGTTTTGTAAAAAATGCCACTGGTAATTTGATAGGGATTGCATTGAATCGGTAGATTGCTTTGGGTAGTATAGTCATTTTCACAATATTGATTCTTCCAATCCAAGAACATGGTACACCTCTATATTTGTTTGTGTCATCTTTGATTTCTTTAATCAGTGTCTTATAGTTTTCTGAGTACAGGTCTTTTACCTCCTTAGGTAGATTTATTCCTAGGTATTTTATTCTTTTTGTTGCGATGGTGAATGGGATTGTTTCCTTAATTTCTCTTTCTGAACTTTCGTTGTTAGTGTATAGGAATGTAAGAGATTTCTGTACGTTAATTATGTATCCTGCAAATTTACCAAATGCATTGATTAGCTCTAGTAGTTTTCTGGTGGCAACTTTAGGATTCTCTTTGTATAGTATCATGTCATCTGCAAACAGTGACAGTTTTACTTCTTCTTTTCCAATTTGTATTCCTTTTATTTCTTTTTCTTCTCTGATTGCCCTGGCTAGGTCTTCCAAAACTATGTTGAATAATAGGGGAGAGAGTGGACACCCTTGTCTTATTCCTGATCTTAGAGGAAATGCTTTCAGTTTTTCATCACTGAGAATGATGTTTGCTGTGGGTTTGTCGTATATGGCCTTTATTATGTTGAGGTAGGTGCCCTCTATGCCCACTTTCTAGAGAGTTTTTATCATAAATGGGTGTTGAATTTTGTCAAAAGCTTTTTCTGCACCTATTGAGATGATCATATGGTTTTTATTCTTCTATTTGTTAATATGGTGTATCACATTGATTGATTTGCGTATATTGAAGAATCCTTTCATCCCTGGGATAAATCCCACTTGATCACTGTGTATGATCCTTTTAATGTGTTATTGGATTCTGTTTGCTAGTATTTTGTTGAGGATTTTTGCATGTATATTCATCAGTGATATTGGTGTGTAATTTTCTTTTTTTGTAGTATCTTTGCCTGGTTTTGGTATCGGGATGATGGTGGCCTCATAGAATGAGTTTGGGAGTGTTCCTTCCTCTGCAATTCTTTGGAAGACTTTGAGAAGGATGGGTGTTAGCTCTTCCCTAAATGTTTGATAGAATTCACCTGTGAAGCCATCTGGTCCTGGACCTTTGTTTGCTGGAAGATTTTTAATCACAATTTCAACTTCATTACTTGTGATTGGTCTGTTCATATTTTCTATTTCTTCCTGGTTCAGTCTTGAAGGTTATACCTTTCTAAGAATATGTCCATTTCTTCCAGGTTGTCCATTTTATTGCCATAGAGTTGCCTGTAGTAGTCTCTTATGATGCTTTGTATTTCTGCAGTGTCCATTGTAACATTGTCCTTTTTCATTTCTAATTTTATTGATTTGAGTCCTCTCCCTCTTTTTCTTGATGAGTCTGGCTAATGGTTTATCAATTTCGTTTATCTTCTCAAAGAACCACCTTTAGTTTTATTGATCTTTGCTATTGTTTTCTTTGTTTCTATTTCATTTATTTCTGCTCTGATCTTTATGATTTCTTTCCTTCTGCTAACTTTCGGTTTTGTTTGTTCTTCTTTCTCCAGTTCCTTTAGGTGTAAGGTTAGATTGTTTATTTGAGATGTTTTTTGTTTCTTGAGATAGGCTTGTATAGCTATAAACTTCCCTCTTAGAACTGCTTTTGCTGCATCCCATACATTTTGGATCATCGTGTTTTCATTGTCATTTTTCTCTAGGTATTTTTTGATTTCCTCTTTGATTTCTTCAGTAATCTCTTGGTTATTAAGCAGTGTATTGTTTAGCCTCCATGTGTTTGTGTTTTTTACGTTTATTTCTCTGTAATTGATTTCTAATCTCATAGCATTGTGGTCGAAAAAGATGCTTGTATGTGATTTCAGTTTTCTTAAATTTACCAAGGCTTGATTTGTGACCCAAGATGTGATCAATCCTGGAGAATGTTCCATGTGCACTTGAGAAGAAAGTGTAATTTGCTGTTTTTGGATGGAATGTCCTATAAATATCAGTTAAATCTAACTGGTCTATTGTCATTTAAAGCTTGTGTTTCCTTATTAATTTTATGTCTGGATGATCTGTCCATTGGTGTAAGTGAGGTGTTAAAGTCCCCCACTATTATTGTATTACTGTCAATTTCCTCTTTTATAGCTCTTAGCAGTTGCCTTATGTATTGAGGTGCTCCTATGTTGGGTGCATATATATTTATAATTGTTATATCTTCTTCTTGGATTGATCACTTGATCATTATGTAGTGTCCTTCCTTGTCTCTTGTAACATTCTGTATTTTGAAGTCTATTTTATCTGATATGAATATTGCTACTCCAGCTTTCTTTTGGTTTCCATTTGCATGGAATATCTTTTTCTATCCCCTCACTTTCAGTCTGTATGTGTCCCTAGGTCTGAAGTGGGTCTCTTGTAGACAGCATATATATGGGTCTTGTTTTTGTATCCATTCATGGAGCCTGTGTCTTTTTGGTGGAGCATTTAATCCATTGACGTTTAAGGTATTTATCGATATGTATGTTCCTATGATGATTTTCTTAATTGTTTTGGGTTTGTTTTTGTAGGTCCTTTTCTTCTCTTGTTTTTCCCACTTAGAGAAGTTCCTTTAGCATTTGTTGTAGAGCCGGTTTTGTTGTGCTGGATTCTCTTAGCTTTTGCTTGTCTGTAAAGCTTTTGATTTCTCTGTCGAATCTCAATGAGATCCTTGCCGGGTAGAGTAATCTTGGTTGTAGGGTCTTCCCTTTTATCACTTTAAATATATCATGCCACTCCCTTCTGATTTATAGAGTTTCTGCTGAGAAGTCAGCTGTTAACTTTATGGGAGTTCCCTTGTATGTTATTTGTCGTTTTTCCCTTGTTGCTTTCAATAATTTTTCTTTGTCTTTAATTTTTGTCAGTTTGATTACTGTGTGTCTTGGCATGTTTCTCCTTGGGTTTATCCTGTATGGGACTCTCTGTGCTTCCTGGACTTGGATGGCTATTTCCTTTCCCATGTTAGGGGAGTTTTCGACTATAATCTCTTCACATACTTTGTCGGGTCCTTTCTCTCTCTCTTCTCCTTCTGGGACCCCTCTAATGCGAATGTTGTTGCATTTAATGTTGTCCCAGAGGTCTCTTAGGCTGTCTGCATTTCTTTTCATTCTTTTTTCTTTATTCTGTTCCGTGGCAGTGAATTCCACCATTCTATCTTCCAGGTCACTTATCCATTCTTCTGCCTCAGGTATTCTGCTATTGATTCCTTCTAGTGTATTTTTCATTGCAGTTACTGTATTGTTCATCTCTGTTTGTTTGTTCTTTAATTCTTCTAGGTGTTTGTTCTTTAATTCTTCTAGGTCTTTGTTAAACATTTCTTGCATCTTCTCGATCTTTGACTCCATTCTTTTTCCGAGGTCCTGGATCATCTTCACTATCATTATTCTGAATTCTTTTTCTGGAAGGTTGCCTAGCTCCACTTCATTTAGTTGTTTTTCTGGGGTTTTATCTTGTTCCTTCATCTGGTCCCAAGTCCTCTGCCTTTTCATTTTGTCTATCTTTCTGTGAATGTGGTTTTTTTTCCATAGGCTGCAGAACTGTAGTTGTTCTTTCTGCTGTCTGCCCTCTGGTGGATGAGGCTATCTAAGAGGCTTGTGCAAGCTTCCTGATGGGACGGACTGGTGGTGGGTAGAGCTGGGTGATGCTCTGGTGCACAGAGCTCAGTAAAACTTTAATCCCCTTGTCTGCTGATGGGTGGGGCTGGGTTCCCTCCCTGTTTGTTGTTTGGCCTGAGACGATCCAGCACTGGAGCTACCTGGCTCTTTGGTGGGGCCAATGGCAGACTCTAGGAGGGCTCACACCAAGGAGTACTTCCCAGAACTTCTGCTGCCAGTGTCTTTGTCCCCACAGTGAGCCACAGCCACCCCCAACCTCTGCAGGAGACCCTCCAAGACTAGCAGGTAAGTGTGGTTCATCTCCTATGGGGTCACTGCTCCTTCCCCTGGGTCCCGATGTGCACACTACTTTGTGTGTGACCTCCAAGAGTGGAGTCTCTGTTTCCCCTAGTCCTGTTGAAGTCCTGCAACCAAATCCCACTAGCCTTCAAAGTCTGATTCTCTAGGAATTCTTCCTCCCGTTGCCGGACCCCCAGGTTGGGAAGCCTGATGTGGGGCTCAGAACCTTCACTCCAGTGGGTGGACTTCTGTGGTATAAGTGTTCTCCAGTTCGTGAGTCACCCACCCAGCAGTTATGGGATTTGATTTTATTGTGATTGTGTCCCTCCTACCAACTCATTGTGGCTTCTCCTTTGTCTTTGGATGGGGTATCTTTTTTGGTGAGTTCTAGTGTCTTCCTATTGATGATTGTTCAGCAGTTATGATTCTGGTGCTGTCACCTCTAATTGACTTTTTAAGGGGTGCATAATATTCCATTGTGAGGCTTTATTACATATGTGTTATTCCCCTATTGATTGTAAATTCATTTCCAGCTTTTCATTCTACCATGTACAATGTTGCAGTAACTCCTTGTGCATTTGCACTGGTGCTTTTATCTCTGTGGTATAGTGCAGGAGTGGGTTGATGAAGAGAAGGAGATATGTTCTTTTAATATGAATGGATGTTACTGTATTGCTTTCCAAAATGTCGTGCCACTCACAAGTGTTACCTCAAGCAGTGTGAGAGCACCCTTTACATGCACCCCAAAGAGTAATGGGGCTATTGCTCTTTTTAATTATGCCAGTCTGAAGAGTATCAAGAGCTAGCTCATTGTTATCTTAATTACATTTCTCAGACTTGGTGAATCTGCGCATATTTGCTTTTGTTTGTAATCCATTTAGCTGAGCATGTCTGTGAAGGGACTATTTGTAATTTCTGCTCATTTCTTCAGTGACGCTGTTTGTCCTCTTTCTTGTCTTTCCAAAGTCTATTACTTTTTCATTTTGTTTGGGGTATAGTTTGCCATCAAATATGTTGCTTTTTTATGTAGTTAAATGTGTCTGTTTTTAAATTTTATAGCTTCCGGGTCTCCAGTCTTGGTAGAGAATGTTTCTCCCATCCCCATCTCTAAGGAGTGTGATTAGTTTTTTAGATTGTCAATTTTTTTTTAATTTGGCTTTACTTTTTATATTTAAATCTTAACTCCACGTGGAAATTTATTTTTCTGTTTAGTGTAAGCTGGAGGTTCATATTAATTTTCTTCCTAACGATAATCGTAATAATAATAATAGGTAATACTTATTGAGGGTTTACTGTGTGCTGCACTATTACATAGGCACTTTACATGTATTAACTATTTTAACCCCTGTTCTTCACAACTCAAATCATAGAGTTTCTTACTTAAACCCATTTTCCAGATGAGGAAAATGAGGCACATAGTCTAAAGGTCACATAGTGGATAAAGTGGTGAAACTGGTTTTAAACCCAGAGAATGTGGCACTGAAATCCACACTCTTGCTACAGTGATTCTTGCTTGGCTAACCAGTGAGCCAGGACCATTTATTAAGTAATCCATTCTTTCACACTAAATTCATTACTTATTTTGTCATTTACTAAATTCTAATATATACCAGAGTCTCTTTCTAGATTCTCTATTCTGTTCCCTGATCCATTCATCTATTCCTATAATAATTCCTTATTGATTTGATTATAGTAGCTTTATAATAGATAATTATTATTTTATAGTCCAATCCCCAATCCTCCCTCCTAGATCTTTTTTCGTTAATTTATTGACTATTTTCAGGCATTCATTCTTCTAGAAGTTATGTTCAATTTTATTCACTTAAAATAGCTGATGGGATTCTTATTGAAATTATATTACATTAAATATTAATTTTGGGACAATTGGCATGTTCATGTTTACTATTCTCATTTAAAACATAGTACGCTTTCTCTTCATTTAGATATTATTTTATATTTTCAAGTGATATTTTATATTTTTTTTGTGTTGCTCTCTGCATATTTAAGTTAAATTTATTCATAAATATTTTAAAGTTTTTATTGATATTGTAAATAAAATATTTTTCTCATTTCTATTTTTTATGATTATTACTGAGGTAGACAAAAGGTATTGATTTTGTATATTTATTTATTTTATTTTTTATTTTTTTTTTTGTGGTACGCGGGCCTCTCACTGTTGTGGCCTCTCCCATCGCGGAGCACAGGCTCTGGACGCGCAGGCTCAGCGGTCATGGCTCACGGGCCCAGCCGCTCCATGGCACATGGGATCTTCCCGGACCGGGGCACGAACCCGTGTCCCCTGCATCGGCAGGCGGACTCTCAACCACTGCACCACCAGGGAAGCCCTGTATATTTATTTTATATGCAATCAATATGAAGAAAACTATCAAGATAATCTTTTTTATTAGCTAATTAAAAGAGAAAAAATGATCATCTCAATACAGGCTGAAATAACATTTAATAAATTTCAGCAGCCATTCTTCATAAAATCTAGGTAAAATGGATATAAGAGATGATTGCTTAGCTACATAGAGATTATTTACTAAAAACAACAGCAACTCTGACAAACATGGAAATCATTTCAAATAAGATCAGAAAGTATTCAGGGATGCCCATGTTACCAATAATAACCATTATATTTGCTAGAACCTCCAAGGTAATAAACAAGAAAATAAAATAACTGGTATAAAAATCAGAAGAATTAAAACCATCTCTTTTTGCTGATGCTGTGATTATATGTCAAGAAATTTAAGTACTATAGTTTACTTGCTAACTGAATAAGATAATTTGGTAAGCTGGTTGGTTACAAGCTAAGTATATAAAATCAATAGCTTTGTCTATCTGTCAATAATTAGCCATTTTTAGTTCTCAAGATTCAAATTCTAGAGAGGGAGTATCTGATTGCCTTAGCTTGGATCATTTCCTGCCCCTTGGCTAGGGAGGTGAAAGGCCCTTAGGACAGCTCCACTAGACTCTACTCAGTGGAACAAGAGTGA
The DNA here is from genome assembly GCF_949987515.2 of Delphinus delphis. Lineage (NCBI taxonomy): Eukaryota > Metazoa > Chordata > Mammalia > Artiodactyla > Delphinidae > Delphinus > Delphinus delphis. Next base: position 24,914,918 of record NC_082684.1, on the reverse strand, counting down.
TTCCCTAAGGGGAAAGATTTGAGGGTGGGATTTTGTTTTGTTTTTTGTAAGCCGTAATACATTTTATTTTTTTCATTCAGAGAAGCCAGGTCCAACCTAACAAGTTCCATCCTCTTTGCCTTCTTCGCTGATTTAACTCTGCACAACAGCCAGGACCATGTCTTACACCTAGTAAGTAGGTCTTTGTTCATCCAAACTTACTTTGAGTTCTCACCTTTCTGCTTTGCTGTTGGTATTCCCTTTCTCCAGAATGCCCTTCCTCCTATCTCTCTGTTCACTTGCTCACTCTTATTTTTTAAGCTTCAGTTCCAGTGTCATCTCCCCTGGGAAGCCTTTCCTGAGTCCACACTCCCAGTCTACGTTAGATATCCCCCCCACACCTTCACAAACTGCTACAAGCTTACCACATTGATGCAGGTGATTATCTGTTCATGTGTCTGTTGGCGTCTGTCAGACTGTCAGTGCCTCATCAGTGTGCTCTAGAATAGTGGGTGACCCCAGTGAGCCATCAGTGGGGTCCACTGTAACCCCAGTGAGTATTTTCTAAATAAACAGATGTATGAATGAAGTAAGCAATGCTTTGTTAGCAGTGATGTTGGTCATATCTTTTTATAATTTGCTGTCTAATTTTACCTTTTCTTTTCTAATTCCATTAACCTTCCAGCTCTTGTCTCTGAATGGGGCTGCCGTGTGGATGCTTGGTGAACTTTGAGACTATAATACATTTCTTCCTTGCAACCTGGGCCTAATCCCCTTCTCTTGTCTGTTATTTTGATCTTATTTGAACATCAAGCTGGTCCCGTTGCCTTTACCTTATCACCCTCATTCTCCCTGTTGGACAATTTAGTAAAATAGGAACCTCTAGGAATCCTTCCTAAAGGAGAAGATGGAATTGGTCCTGTAAGCTTCTTCCTCCATGACCTTCTGTTTCTCTTGGTTTCTCCCTGACAGTCACCCCTTTGTACACCCATGGTGCAACTGAGGTGTTGGTGCCCCAAAGGAGACTACCTACTAAAGTCACTCACACACAATTATTAGGGAGGTTCAGATAGCTACTCTTTTTTTTTTTTTTTGTGGTACGCGGGCCTCTCAGTGCTGTGGCCTCTCCCGTTGCGGAGCACAGGCTCCGGACGTGCAGGCTCAGTGGCTATGGCTCACGGGCCCAGCCACTCCGTGGCATGTGGGATCTTCCCGGACCGGGGCACGAACCCGTGTCCCCTGCATCGGCAGGTGGACTCTCAGCCACTGCACCACCAGGGAAGCCCTAAATAGCTACTATTTTGATGGCAATTGTGTTTTAAAAGAAAACCAGAGAAATAGTTTAAAAAATAAAAAACTATACGAGAGTTTCAGGTAAACATCAGTTGGGGAGATGTTTTGGGGTGAGCAGGCCTTTATTAGTAAGGTTCAGCTTGCTGTATGGAAGGGACTCAGAGTTCTGTCTGAGATGCCTGAGGACAGCCTTGCATGGCCTGGGGATTAGACTGGAGGTAGCAGAGGATATCTGGATTTGGAGATTGGGGGGACAAGTCTAAGTTCCATTCATGTACCAATTATGTGACATTAAGTAGTTCATGGGGCCTCTCTGAGTCTCAGTATCCTCATTTGTAAAATGAGGACAGTAATGTGTATCTTACCTATACTGTCACTTTGTTAAAAGAAATAAATGAGATAAGAGATGTAAAGCCTTTAGGAGTCAATATAGTGCGATGGTGGAGCATAAGAGTTGTAGGGTCTGAATGGATTGGATTCAAACTCTGGTCCTAACACTAATTAGGTGTCAATGACCTGTGTAACTTGTTAACCTCTGTGTTCCTCCATTTCTCTATCCATATAATAAGGGTCCTATAGAAGACCTATCTCGTAGGGTGGTTAAAGAGAGATGAGATAATTTATATGAGAGCACATACATGCATGGCTCATAGCACTCAGTTAATGAGGCTCTTATCAATGTTATAGTGCAATAGAGGCAAACGTAGGGCCCTGTGTCACCAGAGAAGGGCCAGTCTAAGCCTCTCTTGGTTTTAGCTGAAGGATCAAGATTTGCTTTATGCTTATTTATGAATAAATGAACCTGTGAAATTAAAACCCCTTTCCAGTTTATTTTCTCCGCCTTCTATCTATGTATGCTTTCTCTCTTTTGCCCCCTTTCTAATCCACATGCAGAACTTGGCTTCCTACTGATTTCTGCAAGAAATTCCACACTCACTTCCTCTTCTATTTTCCCTTTACCAGCCTCCTCTCCCTCTCTTTGCCCTCTATCTTCTTCCCCACTTTCCTCCTCCTGTCTTTCTTCTCCCCTTCTGTCCTCCCTCCGACCCTCCTCTATCCCCTTCTATTCCTCCCTGGAGCTCTCACTTCTTTCTTTTCTGTAAGTGGGCTCATCAAAGCACCTTTTTGTTTTAACAAAGGCAAGTCTCTCCCTAAGAAGAAAAAATTCATTCTAGCTGCTAAGAAAGACATTTTCTCCTCATTATAGAATATTAGGGCTGGAAATGCCCTTGGAGATCAAGCAGCTCAGAGGTTCCCAGACATGCCTAGTTGGTGATGATACCCTGGGCAACATTTAAAAAGCCTGGCCCTGCCCTTAGTGATGCTGGATTAGAAAGGTCAGCATTGGGACTTGGAGCGATATTTGTGTGGGGTGTCCCAGAATATTTTTATTTTAATTCAGGAAGAGTTGGATTTCAGCCCTAATTTCACCACTTACTAATGGACTCGTCTTGGCTGAGCTATTAAAACTTGTGGATCCTCAGTTATATCTGTTAGAAGTGGAAGATAACACCTTCCTTAAATAACAAGGAGCAGTCGGCAGATTGGTCAGCACATAGTAGGCGTTAACAATTGTTTCTTCTCTGCCTTCCCTTGGGAAACAGTACAGACTCCTGACTGCCTCTCTAAACGCACAGGATGATGATAGAGGAAAGCGGCCTAAACACTCCTGGGCCTCGGAGCACATCTTAGAAAGGCAGAATGGCTGGTCAACATCATCGTTCCCACTCAGAACCCCACACACCTGCCTCCAAACTTGGTCAGACACTGGCATGGAGTCAGGAAATAAAAATATGTAACATTTATTGTGAATTCACTTTCTCAGGACTCTTTGAATTAATCTCCACAGCAACCCTATGAAATAAAGCTATTATTCTTCTTAACCACATGGACTGTAAAATGTCTGTAGGCAGAGCTTTGTTTTTGGGTGGGGGGCTACTGTTTATAAGTCTGGATTATTTACTCCATCCCTTGTCTATTTTTTCAGATCCCAAATAAGTATTTGGTATACTTGGATATCATTCAACCACCGTGTACTGAGCACCTGATACAGAAGAGCTAGTGGCTAGTGTGGGGAGACCAAGAGTACAGAATGTGAGGCTCTGGCTGTCTGGGGTTTGTTTTCATCTGCTCCTCCAAACACCAGAGCACTGGCTGGTGAGCCCCTCTGCAGTCCCCACGAATGTCCAGGCCTACTCTTTTCAGGGGTCCACAGATTGTGTTTGCCTCCCAACCTTAGCTCCAGAAGCTTTGTTCCTCCTACTGGGGGGCCCCAGTCCCATCTACCCATCCCATCTAAGAGTTTCAGAAAACGCTTCTATCAGCAAGAATCCAGGAAGGTTATTCATCCATGGGAGGCCTGACAGTGGTGTTTGTTCTTGGAGGAGGTGGAACACTTGTGATTTCATGGTAAAAAGTTCCAATTTTGGTGAGTATGGGGAGTTGAGCTTCTCTGTCACAAATTCTTTTATTATTTATTTATTTATTTATTTATGGCTGCGTTGGGTCTTCATTGCTGCGCACAGGCTTTCTCTAGTTGCGGCGAGCGGGGGCTACTCTTCGTTGTGGTGCGCGGGCTTCCCATTGCAGTGGCTTCTCGTTGTGGAGCTCGGGCTCTAGACGCGTGGGCTTCAGTTATTGTGGCACGTGGGCTCAGTAGTTGTGTCTCGCGGGCTCCAGAGCGCAGGCTTAGTAGTTGTGGCACACAGGCTTAGTTGCTCCGTGGCATGTGGGATCTTCCCGGACCAGGGTTCGAACCCATGTTCCCTGCATCGGCAGGCAGATTCTTAACCACTGCGCCACCAGGGAAGCCCTCTGTCACAAATTCTATATCTCTACCCTTCTTCACTTCCCCGTGCCCTGACCAATTTATCTAAATCTCACTCCTTTTCTTTCTTCATCACCCGTTTAATTTATCTTTAAACTCATGGTCCATATAAGCCCCCAGGTTAGCTGTGCCCACAGCAACTGGCTTATTAACTCTTTTTATCAGGCAGTAGGGTTGGGAGAGAGTGGATAAGTGCACCCTCTTTGGGATTTATCAGGGTTGAAAAAAGAAGGGAAAAGACGTGCGTAACATTTTAAAAAAAGAACCCGAAAGGCAGGGAGAGAAGAGTGTGTAGAGCGAGATGAAGGGTGCTCTCTGATGGGAACAGATTGCCCAAAAGGCAGGTGGGTGGCAGAGAATAAAAATAACCAGGGAGTGACCAAGCCTTCGTTTTCTTTGAAACACGCACACTTTAGGGAGATATTGAAACTGCTAATTTTGTTGGCATGTTGACACCTCCTCCTAATTAATGAAGGGCTTATTAGGAAGACAACCAAGCTGCTCACGAGAAAAGAAGGGAGGACACGTTGAGCTTACTTGGCTTGGCAGTCAGGACCCGGTGAAGTGCCGCTGGGTGTGTGGTGGGCGAGCTGGGACAGGAGCCTCCTGCTGGGTTCCGGTCCTCCTGGCTCCACTCGCGTGCTACTGCCCTCCCTGGTCTACCCACAGAGAGGCATGGCTAGAAACAGGCTAGGGCGGGCTCTGTTTAGGACAGAGGCTCCAGAATCTGGCCTCCCAAGGAAATGATAAAAGTAAAATTCTCATGACATCTGCACACTTTGTCAAACAAAAGCTTCCGCACTTCTGAATCTTCCAAGTTAGCTACACGGGGGAACAGCAGCTCTGGCTGCTAGTCTGTGATTCGAGGTCTCCAGCATCATCTTTGATTGTTAAGCTTTTTCACCTTCAGGATGCTTAGAGCACCAGGAGCTTGAACAGAGGGGAGTTGGATGATGACATTTTAAAACTGTGGGCCAGTTTTCTGACATCGGCAGAAGGGGTGGTCCAGGGAGTGTCTTCCAGCATTTTTTAGACTTGGAACAACTAACTCCTTTTTTGGGGGGGGTGACAGCCTGCTTAATGTCTCTGGATCCCACCTTCCAGCCATCCATCAAAGCCATCCATTTGTCCTTTCAAATCCCTACGCAGCCTATTATATATGCAGCATAGAGCAGTCAAGAGCACAGGCTCTGGAGCTCAGTTAAGGGCTCATCCCTTAACTCTGACACTCACCAATTTGAGTTGTCTTGGGCAATCACCTACAATCTCTGTGTCTCTGTTTCCTCATCTGTTAAATGGAGATCCTAATGGCATCCACCACAAAGGACTGTTGTGAGGGTTAATAAGATAACAGATATAAAGTGGCTAGTACTCTGCCTGGTACATACTGAGCACAAAGTAAATAGCACTGTAAGGGTCAACTTTTAAAAAGCTTTAATTTAGGGACTTCCCCGGTGGTGCAGTGGTTAAGAATCCGCCTGCCAATGCAGGGGACACGGGTTTGAGCCCTGGTGCGGGAGGATCCCACATGCCACAGAGCAACTAAGCCAGTGCACCACAACTACTGTGCCTGCGCTGTAGAGCCCGTGAGCTATAACTACTGAGCCTGCATGCCACAACTACTGACACCCACGTGCCTAGAGCCCTTGCTCTGCAACAAGAGAAGCCACCGCAATGAGAAGTCCGCGCACCGCAACAAAGAGTAGCACCCCGCTGGCTGCAACTAGAGAAAGCCTGTGCGCAGCAACGAAGACCCAACGCAGCCAAAACTAAATAAATGAATCAATTTAAAAAAGCTTTAATTTATATTGTGGTAACATCCCTATACATTGGGCAAGGCAGAGTTTTTAAGATCATTCTTTAATAAATGGGAAAATTGAGTCATGTAATGGATTGGTGACTTTCCCAAGGTTTACAACTAAGAAGGGGCAAAATTGGCTCCAGAGCACAGGTCTTCTGGTTCTAGTTCATTTATTTATATTTTTTTGTTTGACTGCAGACATGCTCATACTATCCCTTAGCATCCTTCATCCTGTCTCCACTAGTACAACAGGGTGCAGAGGAGGTGGGAAATGTCACACAGCTGCCCTATTCCAAAGATGTGTGGCTCAGAGGAGAGAACCCTTGACTTGGATAGTCGCCATGCTTTGTGATCTTGGGCAAATCATTTCATCTAGCTGAACTTTAAATCTCCCACCTTTAAAGGAAACGCAGTGATTATTTCCCTTTATGTGTGCATCTTAGGTATATATTATGTAGCTGAAATAGAAACTCAGAATGAAATATCACTAAGGGCCAATGATAGAATGTTGTTGATCCTGGAGAAAGAGAAGAATATTCTTTCTAACACTGTGGAAGGAAAACAAACGTGTGTCTTAGAAGAGAACAGAAGAGGTTAAGTTATGTCTTTATTCTTTTGTAGTTTTAGATTTGGAGGTTGTCTTTTTAACAAAATGAATAATGCAACTGGCCGTTATGGAAAGATGTTAAATTTTGATGATGTTGAAATGAGAGACTGGGAACCTGTGTGTGAGGAGCTCTGATTTCCATTTCCAAAGGGAAGGTTCCCATGTGTGTATGGACCAGCCCTGCTCCCATTGACTAAAAACTCTTCTCTAGCTCAGACTGCTGCTGATTAAGTGGATATAGGCCATTTCCCAAGAAGAATGCAAAGGAAGTGATGGTTTCCATTGGTTCTCCTTATTCTTTAGCCTGCCCAGGCTTTCTGGCACCACTGATCCATACATCTATTCCATGATGCAGGTCAAGAGGCTGGTTAAATTGGAAATTATTCTGTAATTTGTTAAGTAATAACAGCGTGATGGCATTTCCATTTTTCATCTTGAAACTCCAGAATGCTTAAAAACTCAACCAAATCTTAAAAGGTGTAATATCAGGCACTGTGTTTTACTGACTCTAAAGGAAATGTGTATGTGAGGGTGGACTTCCCTGGTGCTTTTTAAACTAGCAGATATCAATCAACCTTGGTGCGGGGACATGTTGATGTGTCATGATCAATCACTTGTAATATGTCAGTAAATAATAATTCATATACTGAAATTTTGCCAAACATTTACTAGAAATTTAAATTAGATCAGATTCAGGGTTATTGCTAAAGCATCACTTCTACCCACTTGCATTCTGATTGTGCTCTCTGGAGATTCTTTGCCATGGGAGTGTGCCTTGCACATTAATATCATTCATCATGTTGGTTGCACTAGAAAAAGAAAGGAATAAATCAACTTTAAGCTCCTCTGTGTTAACAAATGCCTAATCTTCATTTTCAAAGACCCTTAAGGGTAGAATTGTGGTCACTGAGTTTCTTCCTAGCAGATGATGGCAAGAAAAGACATCAGGAGATCTCCCATTTTAACACTCCTCTTCCCCCCCCCCACCCCTATTTAATTGGATAAGGAAGAGACAGTATAAGTCAGTGGAAAGAGCACAGGGCTTGTTTGAGCTAAAGTGACTGACATTTGCTAGGCTGTGTGGCCTTGAACAAGTCACCCAACCTATCTGGGCTTTAGTGTTCTCATTTGTAAAATGGGGCTAATGATAGTGCCTACTTTGTTTCCAGGATGAGAGCTAATATGCATGAAAGTCCTGGCACAAAGCCAGGCAACAAGTGGGCTTCAGTTATTATTATTTTTTTTCTGGTGACGCGTTTTATTTTTATTTATTTATTTTTTACATCTTTATTGGAGTATAATTGCTTTACGGTGGTGTGTTAGTTTCTGCTTTATAACAAAGTGAATCAGTTATACATATACATATGTTCCCATATCTCTTCCCTCTTGCATCTCCCTCCCTCCCACCCTCCCTATCCCACCCATCTAGGTGGTCACAAAGCACCAAGCTGATCTCCCTGTGCTGTGCGGCTGCTTCGCACTAGCTATCTATTTTACATTTGGTAGTGTATATATGTCCATGCCACTCTCTCACTTTGTCACAGCTTACCCTTCCCCCTCCCCATATCCTCAAGTCCATTCTCTAGTAGGTCTGTGTCTTTATTCCCGTCTTACCCCTAGGTTCTTCATGACATTTTTTTCTTCATAGATTCCATGTATATGTGTTAGCATACGGTATTTCTCTTTCTCTTTCTGACTTACTTCACTCTGTATGAAAGACTCTAGGTCCATCCACCTCACTACAAATAAGTCAATTTTGTTTCTTTTTATGGCTGAGTAATATTCCATTGTATATATGTGCCCCATCTTCCTTATCCATTCATCCGATGATGGACACTTAGGTTGTTTCCATCTCCTGGCAATTGTAAATAGAGCTGCAATTAACATTTTGGTACATGACTCTTTTTGAATTTTGGTTTTCTCAGGGTATATGCCCAGTAGTGGGATTGCTGGGTCATATGGTAGTTCTATTTGTAGTTTTTTAAGGAACCTCCATAGTGTTCTCCATAGTGGCTGTATGAATTCACATTCCCACCAGCAGTGCAAGAGTGTTCCCTTTTCCCCACACCCTCTCAGCATTTATTGTTTCTAGATTTTTTGAAGATGGCCATTCTGACCGGTGTGAGGTGATATCTCATTGTAGTCTTGATTTGCATTTCTCTAATGATTAATGATGTTGAGCATTCTTTCATGTGTTTGTTGGCAATCTGTATATCTTCTTTGGAGAAATGTCTATTTAGGACTTCTGCCCATTTTTGGATTGGGTTGTTTGTTTTTTTGTTATTGAGCTGCATGAGCTGCTTGTAAATTTTGGAGATTAATCCTTTGTCAGTTGCTTCATTTGCAAATATTTTCTCCCATTCTGAGGGTTGTCTTTTCATCATGTTTACGGTTTCCTTTGCTGTGCAAAAGCTTTGAAGTTTCATGAGGTCCCATTTGTTTATTTTTGTTTTTATTTCCATTTCTCTAGGAGGTGGGTCAAAAAGGATCTTGCTGTGATTTATGTCATAGAGTGTTCTGCCTGTGTTTTCCTCTAAGAGTTTGATAGTTTCTGGCCTTACATGTAGGTCTTTAATCCATTTTGAGCTTATTTTTGTGTATGGTGTTAGGGAGTGTTCTAATCTCATACTTTTACATGTACCTGTCCAATTTTCCCAGCACCACTTATTGAAGAGGCTGTCCTTTCTCCACTGTACATTCCTACCTCCTTTATCAAAGATAAGGTGACCATATGTGCGTAGGTTTATCTCTGGGCTTTCTATCCTGTTCCATTGATCTGTATTTCTGTTTTTGTGCCAGTTCCATACTGTCTTGATTACTGTAGCTTTGTAGTATAGTCTGAAGTCAGGAAGCCTGATTCCTCCCGCTCCGTTTTTCATTCTCAAGATTGCTTTGGCTATTCGGGGTGTTTTGTGTTTCCATACAAATTGTGAAATTTTTCGCTCTAGTTCTGTGAAGAATGCCAGTGGTAGTTTGATAGGGATTGCATTGAATCTGTAGATTGCTTTGGGTAGTAGAGTCATTTTCACAATGTTGATTCTTCCAATCCAAAAACATGGTAGATCTCTCCATCTATTTGTATCGTCTTTAATTTCTTTCATCAGTGTCTTATAATTTTCTGCATAAAGGTCTTTTGTCTCCTTAGGTAGGTTTATTCCTAGATGTTTTATTCTTTTTGTTGCAGTGGTAAATGGGAGTGTTTTCTTGATTTCATTTTCAGATTTTTCATCATTAGTATATAGGAATGCCAGAGATTTCTGTGCATTAATTTTGTATCCTGCTACTTTACCAAATTCATTGATTAGCTCTAGTAGTTTTCTGGTAGCATCTTTAGGATTCTCTATGTATAGTATCGTGTCATCTGCAACAGTGACAGCTTTACTTCTTCTTTTCCAATTTGGATTCCTTTTATTTCCTTTGCTTCTCTGATTGCTGTGGCTAAAACTTCCAAAATTATGTTGAATAAGAGTGGTGAGAGTGGGCACCCTTGTCTTGTTCCTGACCTTAGTGGAAATGGTTTCAGTTTTTCACCATTGAGGATGATGTTGGCTGTGGGTTTGTCATATATGGCCTTTATTACGTTGAGGAAATTTCCCTCTATGCCTACTTTCTGCAGGGTTTTTATCATAATTGGGTGTTGAATTTTGTCAAAAGCTTTCTCTGCATCTATTGAGATGATCATATGGTTTTTCTCCTTCAATTTGTTAATATTGTGTATCATGTTGATTCATTTGAGTATATTGAAGAATCCTTGCATTCCTGGAATAAACCCCACTTGTTCATGGTGTATGATCTGTTTAATGTGCTGTTGGATTCTGTTTGCTAGTATTTTGTTGAGGATTTTTGCATCTATGTTAATCAGTGATATTGGCCTGTAGTTTTCTTTCTTTGTGACATCCTAGTCTGGTTTTGGTATCAGGGTGATGGTGGCCTCGTAGAATGAGTTTGGGAGTGTTCCTCCCTCTGCTATATTTTGGAAGAGTTTGAGAAGGATAGGTGTTAGCTCTTCCCTAAATGTTTGATAGAATTCGCCTGTGAAGCCATCTGGTCCTGGGCTTTTGTTTGTTGGAAGATTTTTAATCACAGGTTCAATTTCAGTGCTTGTGATTGGTCTGTTCATATTTTCTATTTCTTCCTGATTCAGTCTTGGCAGGTTGTGCATTTCTAAGAATTTGTCCATTTCTTCCAGGTTGTCCATTTTATTGGCATAGAGTTGCTTGTAGTAATCTCTCATGATCTTTTGTATTTCTGCAGTGTCAGTTGTTACTTCTCCTTTTTCATTTCTAATTCTATTGATCTGAGTCTTCTCCCTTTTTTTCTTGATGAGTCTGGCTAAAGGTTTATCAATTTTGTTTATCTTCTCAAAGATCCAGCTTTTAGTTTTATTGATCTTTGCTATCGTTTCCTTCATTTGTTTTTCATTTATTTCTGATATGATCTTTATGATTTCTTTCCTTCTGCTAACTTTGGGGTTTTTTTGTTCTTCTTTCTCTAATTGCTTTAGGTGCAAGGTTAGGTTGTTTATTCGAGATGTTTCCTGTTTCTTAAGGTAGGATTATATTGCCATACACTTCCCTCTTAGAACTGCTTTTGCTGCATCCCATAGGTTTTGGGTCGTCGTGTCTCCATTCTCTCTTTTTTTTTCTTTTTTTTGCTGTATGTGGGCCTCTCACAATTGTGGCCTCTCCTGTTGTGGAGCACAGGCCCTGGACGCACAGGCTGAGCGGCCATGGCTCACAGGCCCAGCCGCTCTGCGGCACGTGGGATCTTCCCGGACGAACCTGTGTCCCCTAGCATTGGCAGGAGGACTCTCAACCACTGCGCCACCAGGGAAGCCCTCCCTTGCTGCTTTTAGTATGTTTTCTTTGTATTGAATTTTTGACAGTTTGATTAATATGTGTCTTGGCGTGTTTCTCCTTGGATTTATCCTGTATGGGACTCTCTGTGCTTCCTGGACTTGATTAACTATTTCCTTTCCCATATTAGGGAAGTTTTCAACTATAATCTCTTCAAATATTTTCTCAGTCCCTTTCTTTTTCTCTTCTTCTTCTGGAACCGCTACAGTTCGAACGTTGGTGCGTTTAATGTTGTCCCAGAGGTCTCTGAGACTGTCCTCAGTTCTTTTGTTTTTTCTTTATTCTGCTCTGCAGTAGTTATTTCCCCAATTTAACTTCCAGGTCACTTATCCGTTCTTCTGCCTCAGTTATTCTGCTATTGATCCCATCTAGAGTATTTTTAATTTCATTTATTGTGTTGTTCATCATTGCTTCTTTCATCTTTAATTCTTCTAGGTCCTTGTTAAATGTTTCTTGCATTTTCTCTATTCTATTTCCTTGATTTTGGATCATCTTTACATCATTATTCTGAATTCTTTTTCAGGTAGACTGCCTATTTCCTCTTCATTTGTTAGCTTTGGTGGGTTTTTATCTTGCTCCTTCATCTGCTGTGTGTTTTTCTGTCTTCTCATTTTGCTTATCTTACTGTGTTTGGGGTCTCCTTTTTGCAGGCTGCAGGTTCGTAGTTCCCAATGCTTTTGGTGTCTGTCCCAGTGGCTAAAGTTGGTTCAGTGGGTTGTGTAGGCTTCCTGGTGGAGGGGACTAGTGCCTGTGTTCTGGTGGATGAGGCTCGATCTTGTTTTTCTGGTGGGCAGGTGCACGTCTGGTGGTGTGTTTTGGGGTGTCTGTGGGCTTATTATGATTTTACGCAGCCTCTCTGCTAATGGATGGGATTGTGTTCCTGTCTTGCTAGTTGGTTGGCATAGGGTGTCCAGCACTGTAGCTTACTGGTCGTTGAGTGAAGCTGGGTGCTGGTGTTGAGATGGAGATCTCTGGGAGATTTTCGCTGTTTGATATTATGTGGAGCTGAGAGGTCTCTTGTGGACCAATGTCCTGAAGTTGGCTCTCCCACCCCAGAGGCACAGAACTGACTCCTGGCTGCATCACCAAGAGCCTTTCATCCACACGGCTCAGAATAAAAGGGAGAAAAAGTAGAAGGAAAGAAAGAAAGAAAGAGAGAGAAAGGAAGGAAGAAAGAGGATAAAATAAAATAAGATAAAATCAAGTTATTAAAATAAAAAATATTAAGAAAAAAAATTTTTTTAATTAAAAAAAAAACGGACGGATCGAACCCTAGGATAAATGGTGGAAGCAAAGCTATACAGACAAAATCTCACACAGAAGCATACACATACACAGTCACAAAAAGAGAAATAAGGGGAAAAAATCATAAATCTTGCTCTCAAGTCCACCTCCTCAATTTGGGATGATTCGTTGTCTATTCAGTTATTCCACAGCTGCAGGGTACATCAAGTTGATTGTGGAGCTTGAATCCGCTGCTTCTGAGGCTGCTGAGAGAGATTTCCCTTTCTCTTCTTTGTTCTCACAGCTCCCAGGGGCTCAGCTTTGGATTGGCCCCGCCTCTGCCTGTAGGTCGCCTAAGGGCGTCTGTTCTTCGCTCAGACAGGACAGGGTTAAAGGAGCCGCTGATGTGGGGGCTCTGGCTCACTCAGGCCGGGGGGGGGGGGGGGGTGGGGGGAGGGGGAGGGGGAGGGGCACGGCGTGCGGGGCGAGCCTGCGGCGGCAGAGGCCGGCGTGACGTTGCACCAGCCTGAGGCGCGCCATGCGTTCTTCCGGGGAAGTTGTCCCAGGATCCCGGGACCCTGGCAGTGGCGGGCTGCACAGGCTCCCTGGAAGGGGAGTGTGGAGAGTGACCTGTGTTTGCACACAGGCTTCTTGGTGGCGGCAGCCGTAACCTTAGCGTCTCATGCCCGTCTCTGGGGTCCGCGCTCTTAGCCGCGGTTCGCGCCCCGCTCTGGAGCTCCTTTAAGCAGCGCTCTTAATCCCCTCCTCGCGCACCAGGAAACAAAGAGGGAAGAAAAAGTCTCTTGCCTCTAAGGCAGGTCCGGAGTTTTCCCGGACTCCCTCCCGGCTAGCCGTAGTGCTCCAATCCCCTGTAGGCCGTGTTCACGCCGCCAACCCCAGTCCTCTCCCTGCGCCCCGACCGAAGCCCGAGCCTCAACTCCCAGCCCCGCCCGCCCCGGCGGGGGAGCAGACAAGCCTCTCGGGCTGGTGAGTGCCGGTCGGCACCGATCCTGTGTGCGGGAATCTCTCCGCTTTGCCCTTCACACCCCTGTTGCTGTGCTCTCCTCTGCGTCTCTGAAGCTTCCCCCCTCTGCCACCCGCAGTCCCCCCGTCCCCCGCGAAGGGGCCTCCTAGTGTGTGGAAAGCTTTCCTCCTTCACAGCTCCCTCCCACTGGTGCAGGTCCCATCCCTATTTTTTTGTCTCTGTTTTTTCTTTTTTCTTTTGCCCTACCCAGGTACGTGGGGAGTTTCTTGCCTTTTGGGAGGTCTGAGGTCTTCTGCCAGCGTTCAGTAGCTGTTCTGTAGGAGTTGTTCCTCGTGTAGATGTATTTCTGATGTATCTGTGGGGAGGAAGGTGATCTCCGCGCCTTACTCTTCCGCCATCTTCCCCACGGGCTTCAGTTATAATAGTGACAGGATTACTGTGGTTGCTGTGATTTTACGTCTCCCTCCAGTGCTTGGTAAAAAGAGTATATTTTATCTGTGTGAGAATACAGGCTCAGCCTCTAACTGTTCACAGGAGACAACTTTGCCTCCCTCACAGCTGGTATTTAAAGCATCAAAGAGTATCTGCACTCCAGGTACTTGTTAGATAATTCAGTCAGAATCTACTGCAATTCAGCACCTGCCAGAGGTTTGCCTACCGCATCTGATACTTATTGTTTTTTTTAACATCTTTATTGGAGTATATTGCTTTACAGTGTTGTGTAAGTTTGATACTTATTTTTTCATTTACTTAGCATGTGCTCATCTAGCTCATGCAGTGCTGTCCATGTGCCTTAAGAATACTCATTTAATCCTCACAACTCTGTGTTTTAGGTACTATCACCCTCATTTTACAGACGAGAAAACTGAGGCACAGAGTGGCTAAGTAAGTTCTCCAAAATCACAGAGCTAGTAAGTGGCAGAGCAGGATTTGAACCAGGTGGTTTGGCTCCAGAGCTTGTGAACTTGACTACTATACTATGTGAGAAAGATTGTCTTAACAGTCATGTTCACCAGCCATTTTTCCAGATTCATCACATTGTTTCCCTGGGTTTAGTGAGATTCTCAGAAAGCAAGAGACCCAAAATTAGGATTCAGCATCCCCTTCCCCCTTCCTAACAATTTAAGGTCCAGCCCTCAGTGCATCAGTCAGTCACCTGTTTAGGTAGAACTTTCTGTGTCTTTTCCAAGCCCGTTGCAGTTATTGTGTTCCATGTTATCCAATAGTCCTAATGTGAAAACCCAAGTGATAAAGTATCTAAGCAGAGTGTGTTTCTGCAAAGGATTTTGTCAGTTTTACTTGCCATGAAATGAAAAGTACGAAGCTCATACAGTTCCCTTTCTACCTCCATTTCCATGGCTTTTGGGCCCAATTCTGTGCCCAGGTGCAGTTACCAGCTCTGTTCAGGTACTTGCTGATATTTACTTTTTCTGCTTCCTTTAGAGGACATCTGCTCTGTTTTTATCCCTGATTGTTCTGTTTTTCTTATTGATTAATCATATATAATTCCTCCAAATCTCTTGGATGTAGGGAGGATATAAACCATAAGCCAATAAGAAGCTTATGATGATTTTCTTACCATGTAAAATGTTTCAAGGTGTGTGCACTAAAATAGAAGGGAGATAGAAAAAAACAACAAATTATATTACCTATTATGAATAGCTACCATTTACTTATTGCTTGCTTTGCAGCAGGCACTGTGCTAAGTGCTTTACATACATTATCTCTTCTTAATCCTTGCAGACATGGTTAATAAGCGATAGGGTTCTAATTCAAAAGCAAGTCTTTCTGACATCACTGCCTGATCTCTTAAATCACTACACCACACTATGTATAAATTTAGTTCAAACACAAATCTCATATTTTGCCCAAATCAAGCAAAATGTTTTTTCTCCTTTTGACCTCAGGTAAAGAGAGTTTATAACACAGTCACTGGTAGTGCAGTGCCTTCCTGGTTTTATTTTTCCCCTTCATCCTTAATCATACTTTCTATTCTGTTATATATAATGGAGAATACAAAGTATATACACACACACACATATATATTTAAATATATATTTAATATATTTATCTATTTAAATATATAAATATACATATATGTATTTATGTATATATTTAAATAAGCATCTACCTTTGTAAGATATGTGAGTTTATTGGTATACATTTTAAATTTTTGTTAATAGCAGTGGGCTATACCTCTTGATGTGCTTGTCATCTTGATGTATTTTTTTCATTCAACTCTTATGTTTAAGATCTTTTCATGTTGCCATGTTTTCCATTTAGTTTCTCCTTTGTAACTGCTGCAGAGCATCGCCCTATATGCATCCACTGTCTTCCATATGTAATATGTTAGTGCTGAAACTGTGCTCCAACTCTGCTCTTACCAACAGTGTGGTACATGGTGCCCAGTGAGAGCTTCTTGGGGCTATATTTCCAGGAGTGGTGTTGCTGGGTTAGAGGGTTAGGCATGCGTAATTATACCAAAGGCTTCCAGATTGCTTTCCAGAAGAGCTATACCAGTTTAAACTCCCAGCAGCTATGCCTAAGGAAAAGTTCCGAACTGCCACATCCTTGACATACTTGGCATTATCCACCTTTTTCTTCTTCTTCATTAACCCTTTATTACAAGTCAGTTTCTTATACAAGTACATGTGGACCTATGTGAAAAAAATCAATTGTATCCAAGAGTAAAACACACAGCACATAAAGTAATACATGCTTTCCAGTGTTGGCGCTGGAGGCAGCGTTTGCCCAGGAAAAAGCTCATCTAGAACGTCCTGGCTCCAGGTGGCTGGGTGCGCCCGCTTCCGGGCGGCACGGGCGGGGCAGCATCAGCTCCTGGGGCCTCGGGCCAAAGGAGCGCAGGCCTCGGAGCGCGCACAGGCCAGATCACCTCAGGCCGCGGCAGCAGCCACGACATCACCAGTCTCTCGGGCTTCAGGGTCAGCCAAGGGCACCCTCAGAAGCCCTCCACTTAATCGGCCTTTTCAGGAGGATCTCGCTCACAATGACCCACGCGGGAGAGTCTGTTGTGGATGGAGAGGCGCAGCACTTCCAGGGGGCCTGAGGCAGGGTCCCCGCCCCACGCGTTAGAAGGAGCCCATCTGGAGGGGCCCCAGGGCTCCGAGGCCCCCTGGTCCGGCAGGGGTTTCCAAAGCGAAGGTGAAGGACTGTCCTCCGGGGGCTCGCTGCTCCGGCTGAGAAAGAAAAGCTGCCGCGCAGACGCAGCGGCAGAGGAGGAAGCGGAAGCGGAAGCGGGTGGAGCCTCCGGGAGCCGGAGCGAAGGTCCAGAAAGAACCTCACGCAGGTGGGCCTCCTGCAGGAGGACGGGCTGTGCGTACTGAGGCTGGTGCTCACCTAGGCCGCAGAGCCTGCTTCCCAAAGTCCCTGTGCGTCAGTGTCTGGATCTTGCCCGCCAGCGAGGGGTGCCCACGAGCCGGAAGAGGGGTGGCTTGAAGCGGATCCTCAGGTTGGCCTTGTGCCTGTCCCAGTGCTTCGCGACTCTCTCGGCGTCTCAGACCTTCACCCATAGAATATGGTACAGGAGCCAGTGGATGGGCTTGTCCCGGTAAAATATTATCCGCTTTTGTAATTACTGCTATTCGACATATGTGAAATAATATCGCATAAGTAAAAGCCTTCTACAAGGTTGGAGGCCTTGAGCACGCCGCGGAGGCAGCTTGGAAAGCAGGTAGGCTGTGGCTGAATACCGGGCAGGGGAGCCGAAGCCTTTCCTCAAACACCGCCTCCCCACCCACCAGCGTTTGGTTTATGTGTTTGTCGTAACAGCTAACATTGCTTTGCTTCGGACGATAGCTGTATGTATACGTGTGTCTAGTGACCACCTTATGCGTTGTAAACTGTCTTTCTTCCTCACCTTTGCATGTCCTGCAATGCTTAGCTCATAGCAAGACCCTCAGTAAGTGTTTTCGAAAATGAATTATCCTGAGTTTCTGAAGGTACTGCCTGCCAATAAGAAGCCTTTGGCTGGGAAAGGGTGGGGTGGAGTTAGGCGGAGAAAGCCACAGGTGATCCTTTTCTGTTCTAATGGGTGATTCAGTCTGTCTTTCCTTTCCTGGGCTATTTCCCGCCTTCTGCCTCCTACGTTAGGATAGATGAACTCTATGAAACTGCTCTGGTAAAGCCAGACTGTTAAGCATACAGGATGTTTTCCCCTAAATTGACACCTAAACGTTATGCCAGGCTATTAACTCATTGTCCTTTATGGTAACATTCTGGCTGGGCTTGGGAAGGGAAGTTCCCAGAGACAGCAAATACTTTTCTCTCAATCAGGGACTCAGGTCCCAGCCTTGCTGTGCAGAGTGGGTGATGTGTTTCATAACGCATGAGTGCTTATTAAACAAACAGCAGCATTTTCTCATTAGACTCTTGGTGAAGATATAGCCAGTGTAACCTTTCTCTCAGGCTTGAATACTCACTGGCTTTTCCAAGATGCGGACCCTTCACTCGCCCATAGGCCTCTAGGCACATGCTATGGGAGTTATTAAGAGTAGGCTGGGTCAGTGTGGCCACTTCTGTTGAATCATTCAGCAGCTGAAGTCCAGGCTGTGGCTTAGAGTTTGTCTTCCTCACCTTGAATTTCTCTTCATACATAAGCTTTTGGAATTCAGGCAAGTGTGGAGACCCTAATACTGGAATTTTGGGGCAAAGAGAGTTCTAGGTAAACTCCTGGAGGAAGCTTCTTATAACTTCTGGCGTTAAGGAGTGGCTAGTGATTCTTGCAAATCTCATTCAGTCACTTCAGGAACTACTCTGAAATATAGTTGCACTTAGATTTTAGGACTTCAGTTATAGAGCTGAGTCCCTAAAAGATTAAACATGTTTCAGAGTTATGCCTTCTCAGGATGCTTTTCCCCATGATGATTATATTAGCGTAGACTTGATTATGCTGCAGCAACAAATTAACCCCCAAATCTTTGTATCTTGAAACAACATAGGTTTACTTCTCACTCGTATTACATGTTGAACACTGGTAACAGTGGGGCTTTGCTTATCACAGACTTTGAAGCTCCACCATTTTATGATGGGGCCATTTCCACATGAGTCTTTAGAAGAAGAAGAGATCAAGGAAAATGTGCACTGGCTCTTCAGTGCTTTCATAGCTTCCATTGGCCAAAGCGAGTCACATGACCGTGCTTAATTACAAGGTGCTGGAGAAGTGTAAATCTCCTGTCTTCCCAGAGAGAAAAGAGGACTGGAAATAATATAGATTTAAAAAAAAAATTTGTTTATTTAATTTATTTATTTTTGGCTGCGTTGAGTTTTCGTTGCTGCACATGGGCTTTTTGTGGTTGCGGTGAGCCGGGGTACTCTTTGTTGCGGTGAGCGGGCTTCTCGTGGTGGCTTTTCTTGTTGCAGAGCATGGTCTCTAGGTGCATGGGCTTCAGTAGTTGTGGCGCATGGGCTTAGTTCCTCTGTGGCATGTGGGATCTTCCCAGACCAGGGCTCGAACCCGTGTCCCCTGCATTGGCAGGCGGATTCTTAGCCACTGCACCTCCAGGGAAGCCCTGGAATATTTTTAATGTTTACCACAGTGATGTTGCTTATGGGAAAATGGTGACAGCTTTGTTAGATGCCAGAAAATTTCATACAGTAAGCATCATATCCATTCCCTCACAGAGAAGAGAACCATAGACTTAAAATGTAAGTATCTTAGAGGGGACCTAGGCCAGTGGGTTCAAACCGTACATCGGGAGGTCCAGAGGTTCACATCACAGGGGACCCAGAAGGGAAGAAGTGAGAAGCTCAGATGGGATTTTGTCCACACATCTCCTTCAGGTAGACCAACATAAATATATGTTCTATATTTAGAACATATACTCCTAAAATGATATGATTTTCAGCTCTCCACTACCCTGATCACTCTCCCCAGGACATGCCCCAGTTTTTCATTGGCCCTTTGTAAGTTCAGCACTTAGCCATGAACATACTCTTCCTTCTGTATGTGGTTTCATCAGTGCAGAAGGCAGAAGACCTGTTGGTTTTCCTTGTTTTGGCTTCTTACTTTGGCAGGTACTATTTCATTAGTCTTTCTGACAATCGTATCGTACCTTTGGCTGATTATAAGCCTCATAGAGATTTTTCTAACCCAAGGAGGGGTATGAGCTTTTTTTTTAAGGTAGTTGGTTGTGGTAGATTGTATTTTTCAAAGATGTCTACAGTAATATTTTCTGTCCCATACACTCTTCATTAACTTCAAGAGGTAGAATCTCTCTCCCCATACTCTTGAATCTGGACAGACCATATCATGGCTTTGACCAATGGCATATGGTTGTCTAATGCTGAGGCAGTTCTGGGAGTAGCCATTCCCTGGCCTGGCAGCTTCTACTTTCTGACTTGGAAGCCAGTGAAGAAGTATGACTGCTAAGAGAAGCCCAAGTTTGGTGGAGGGGCTTTGGAGAATGAAGTGCAACCTGGAGAAAGAGAGAGAGGCCAAGGAGACACCAGGTGTGTGAGAGAAGAAGCCATCTTGGATGCCCTCGCTCAGTTGAGGCTTCATCCAACACCAGCTCCAGCTGCGACCGGACTGCAGCCACATGGGAGACCCCAAGATTAAAGCACCCAGCTGATCTTTGCCAACTCACAGAACCATGAGAAATGATACACTGTTTTAAGCCATTACATTTTGGGCTAGTTTTTTATGAAGCAATAAATAACCAGAATAGAATTTGTTACCGGAGGTAAACTCTTAAGGTTCTTAAAAGTCATTTTGTCTGAAGAGTGTCAGAAGATATAACCTTATGATTCTAAGAAGTCGTTTTTCTAGTTGAGAGAGTCTATAAGGCATCACCTTACTCTTCTTAGGTGTAAACAAAATGTCCTAGGTTGTACCTATGATCTAAATGTAATCTTAAGCCTCCATTTTATAGGAAGGGTCCTGAATTTGATCTATATACTGTGAGCCTATTTCTTATTTTTAGAAAGATTTGCTGGTTGGAAAGACTGGGGATGAAAAATACTTCTATTTTCAAATACTTTAAGTCCTGACTCCTCCATAGTTCCTCTAAATTCTGTTTGAAAATTTAACAGTTCCTTCCTTAGCTCATCTCTATTTGTACCTTGTCCTAAAGAAATGAAAGAAACGAGTTAGCACTTTTGATAGTCTGCCTGGAAATTTCCTTAGCCAGTTCCACCAGTTCAGGGAGTATCTTTTCAGTTTTCATGTTACTGCAGGTGACAGTGTGGCTAAACTTCCTGCTACTTCATAATGCTTGTCATGTTCCCTCCAGCCTCCAATAACAAATTTCCTCCCGTACTTCTGGAGGCCCTTCAGGCTCTGCTTCTTGCCTGCTTCCAAGGCTGATGCTAAATGTTTCAGGTGCTTGTTTTGGCAGCACCCCACTTCTTAAATCATTTCTGTTCTGATTATTGTGACAAAACAAACTGCTCTAAAACTTAGTGGACTAAAACAACAGGGTTTTTATTCTGTATCACCGTTCCGTGGCTTTACTGTGATCAGTTGAGGGTTTTTCTTCTCTGCGATATCACCCAGGGCCGCAATCATCCGGTGTCTTGATCAGCTGGGACATCAAAGGTATTTTATTCACGTACATGCCTAGCAGTTGATGAGAGAACTCAGCTGGAGAGAACCTACACGTGACCTCTCCGTGTGATCTAGGCTTCTCACAGCAGGGTGGCTGGGTTCCCAGGGGAGGTATCCTAAGGGCAGACATTCTCAGAAAGCCAGATGGAAAGTACAAGACTTCTTATGACCTAGCTTCAGGAGTCACTCCGTGCCACTTGCATCATATTCTGTAGATCAAAAGTGAGTCCCAGGGCCAGCTAATATTCAAGGAGAGGGGACTGTACAAAGGCTTAAATACTTTAAGTCATGGTTCATTGGGGGCCTGTCCTTGGAGACCAGCTACTTAGGTGGGTAAAGACATGACAGAAACAGCTTTGATGAAAATGTGGTTAATATGAATTGCACTAGGTCTGATTGTTGGTTGGCAAACTGTCTTATTCTGGATCTTAGGTGAAGAGAATGAGTGGTGAATTAACCCTTGTCTAGATTCATCCTTTGAGCAGTAACAATATCCCAGTTAGTAATGGACAGGGCTTGCTGGCCATTAAGCACAGATAACCTTTAGTGTCTCACCATGTTTCTTGCATAGTGGCATAAAGCAGTGTTTTAATGAGACCTGTTGAGATGTCCTGACAGATGTTTTTCTTTCTTTTTTTTGTCTGGCCTATCCACCTCCATGTAAAAGCCTTATCAAGAAATAAGACCTAGGATTTTGAGATGGGTATGTAAGAGCAAAAGAGAACTAGAATGATACTCTTTTTTACCTGTCCCTCAGCATTCCCATTGCCAGCAGGGTGGGGTACTGAAAGCAGAATCGCACAGCAGAGGATGTAGGGAGCTGGGCAATGGGGGGGCCAGGAGGGGGAGGCAGAGCCAGAGGATGTTTCTATTCTATGAAAGTGGCTTTTGCCTTTGAGGCAGCAGCAGTAATATTTCATGTCTTCCATGGTGTCTCCTACTTTTAAATGTCAGTCTCTGCAGCCGCCTTATCTCCTGTAGCACATTTCAATTAGGTATTCCAAATCACACTCTTTTCTCCTAGGACAAATATGCTGGAGGCGGTATTTACTGTTACAGCAGCATTTTAAATACTTAGGGAGAAAAAAAAAGGCCTAGTGAATAGCAGTTTCTCCCTTATAATAATAATAAAACACAGTAATAATGGAGAGAAGAGGTGAATTCTGGGTTTGATGCCAGTTAACTGGCTAAGTGAACGTCTTTTGTCTCTGCCCTCTTTTGTCCCCCTCCTCCCATGCCTGGCTTAGTGTGAAGGTTGCAAAGTTTGGCTCCGTAAGAGCAGCCTCCCACATTTTCTTCATTGGAGGTTCATGAATATCTCCTTGAATTCCTTCTATCAAGAGACAACTGGGCTCCTACTTCACCCGCTACCTGTTCCTTCTTTCATTTTGAGGCATGTTTGCATAAAATCAGAATCACTGTTTCTCTAGTAATTTGCCAGGGGCCATCGCCTACTCCTTACCTCTGGGCATTTTCAGCTCTCAGTGGAACAGCCTCAACCCCAGGAGGCATATAGTTGAGAAACTTGTGCATTACATGTTTCTGCTGCTTAGAATCCAGTCTCAGTTCCTTGACTTGGTATTGAAGGTCCTTCTGTCTGGTCTGCATTTCTCGCCCACCGCTTACTGGTCCTTCTATCCCCTTGTTCACTGGGCTGATGTTTTCATTGCCTCGCTGGTAGGTTTTGCACATTCCTCCATCCAGACCTCATGCAGGCCGAGCACAGTGCTTGACACGTGGTGTAGTAGGGGGTTCTTAGTCATTGTTCTCCCCCATGTTGGGAATCCTTCCACTAGATCTCCTCTCCATACATCTGATTCCCGCTCATACTTACAAGAACAAAGTGGGTCCCACTTCTTCCGGTAAGTCTTCTCTGACCTCCTTAGCATTCACTGCTGCCCCCCTTTACAAAAAAGTGCTTCTCATCATCACTGCTCATTTGGCACTTGGCATGGACTGTTTTATGCTATTTTGAATGTCCATATGTTGTCTACCCAATTACATTGTAAATGCCTTACAGGGACGGATAACTTTGCCTTGTGCTTATTTCTTACACCTTCAGAGTCCAAGATAGTTCCCTGAACATAGAAGGTGTTCAGTTAATATTCCTTGACCAAGTGATCACCTCAAGGAGTAAATGAAAGCCACGATCCTAGGAAGCCTGCTTTTGATGCCCGTCTACTCAGTTTGGAAATCATAAATGTGCCTAAAACAAGGCTTTTCATTTTACTGTTTCCCCTATACACATAGGTATGCTGCTTGGATTCTTCAGAGCTAAAGGCTCTTGTCCCAGCCTGATCCATGAAACTGATCATGTAATTGAAGAGTTTTCTTAGTGTCCGAGGTCTGCCACATCCAGTGCTTTGATAATCAAGGGATCTTGACCATTAGAGTGAAGGGGATTAGAATATCAAATTTAAGTCCATAGCAGACTGGAATAGAATCTCACACAAGTATCAGTTTTGTCTCTGTCATTTACTAGTCAATCTCTCTATGCCTCAATTTCCCCATCCATAAAATGGATTTAATAATTGTTGTCTACCTTATGGGGTTGCTGGGAGGTGCCAATGTGATAATAAATGTAAAAGTATTTTGGGCATCACAAAACACTCTATGAATGTCAGCAATCAACCTGGCAGCATCTTCTAACCTTCAGCTAATATTTACTGGAGGCTTGCTATGTACAGAGCTCTGCACTAGGTCTCCTTGCACAATTATAGACCAGCTGAGGAATTTGGTATTCCGTAGGGCCTGAACGCTGATCCTCAGGTAGATGAATGCTGGAAAAAGGATTATAGCCTAGCAGTCACACCTGAAAGTTTAGCAGCCACAGGAAGAGCCTAAGTGTGTGGCAAACATTTGACCTGGGCACGCCTCGAACACTTTGGATTTCAACACATTTCTACCCCTTACACATTTCAGAACACTCTGATTTTGCTCCACTCACTGCAAGTTCTGCCTCTGTGAAGACTTTTCAGTTTCTTGGTTGATCTGTTTTATCCAACTTCCCGACCGTACTTGTCCCTCCAAAGTAATCCTGGGAGGCTGTGCTCAGCCTGCTTCCTCCAAAAGGATGCTCTGAAAACCGGATGCCGCTGCCTGATCTCACGCTGCTGCTGGCTCTGGCGGCAGCCCAGCAAGGACAACGGACAACGGTGACTTTAGACCCAGGGAGTCTGCCATCCTAGGCCCTGTTTTCATGTAAATGTCGCTGCCGTAAAAGGAATCCAGTGGAATATCTGCTGTGGAAGCAGAACTACTTCTGACTCAAATGTGGTGGGACATTTTTTCTCCTTTCCTTTTTCTTCGAGTTTTCCATGTGGCATCAGCAGCTGAGTAAGGGAAAGCTAAGAGGTTTAAGTGTGCTGGTGTTTGCTGGGCCAGATTAATAACACAGAGCCTTCCAAACTGGCCATTCAGGGTGAGACAGACTTGCCAAAAAGCACTGGGCTGTGGGGAGCATTGGCTAGAAAACCAGACTCCACCAGAAGTGCGAGCTGACAGCAGAGTGATGGGGTGGCCAGTGCTCCGTGCTCCCTCCACGCCCTCACGCTGCCTCTTCCCTTGCTTCTCTTTCCTCCCATTTTACCTGACCTGCTTCTGAGATGGCTGCGCACCAGTAGCTCCGGCCTCTGACGGCTGCTGCCCTCTGCTGGGGAGAAAGCGTCACTGGGGTGGGAAGCGCTGAGCTCTGTACCAGGAAACCGGCCTCAAGGCAGACCAGGTCCAGTCTGTGGTTCCTGTGCGATTAGGCTTGGAGGGAGGGCAGAAAGAATCAGAAAATCCCTTGCAACCACGGTGTTTCCTGAGTGGTCTCAGCTGGGCGCTAGACTTTGGAATCCAACTCTTAGGGATTCATTGCTTTGGATCCTTTGAATTCCCTGTTCAGGAGGTGCGTCCCTGGGGATGGTGACCCCTGGCTGCTTCTTACCTAAGTCAGACATTGTGATATTGAGCTTTTCCGCTATGGCTGGCCTTAAACACTGTGGGTAACTTTGCTTACTGAGTTAGCTAGACACAATCCTTTCGTAAGGGAAGGTGACAGAGGGACGGTGAGTCTTGAGGGGGCTGCAGAAGGGTGGGTCCAGAGGTGGTCTCTGGGCTGAAAAGGAGCCATCAGAGAGTGGGCGTTCTGAGTGTCCAGGGGGCAGAGGAAGAGCAGGGAGAGCCAGATGAGAGTGGAGAATATGGCCCATTACGGGGGAAGAGCACATAGGAAGGTAGGTGATGAATGGCCTGTGTCACTTCTCAGCTGCCCCCAGAGCTGGCTGTGCTGGTAACGCTGTGCCCAGTTGGCTTCAGAAGGTAGAGGGACAGGAGGATTCTTGTCTCCAGCATAACCATAGAGTGATCCTGGTGTGTCTGTGGATCTCCAGCCTAGAGTACAGCCTAGCCAGACGGGAGCTGTGACCTCACTGACCACACAGTAATTCTACCTGAGGGATTTATTTTCCTTCCAGGACCTCCTGCCAAGATTCTTGGTTAGAGTTAATGGGCCTCCCCTAGCTAGCGAGTGTCTCCTAGTGATGTGCATAAACAGTGCCAGGTAGGAAATAGGTTTCCTGTTCTTAATGGGCTTGTTAAACATCTTATTGAATGGGGTTTAAATGGCTTCATTATAAATAATAATAATAATAGTAAGTAAGCATTATTAGTAGTAGAAAAATGATGATGTCAGCTCTGACTGCCCCTTCCCATTTTAACCTTGCCAACCTGCAGGTCCTTTTGCCAATAGTGCCCGGTGATGTGTGGCAGGTGACACTGGGACCAGTAACTGGAGCAGATGGCAGACTTTGTTTCCTGCAGCTTCCCAGTTCTGAGCCCCTGCCCACTTCTGCAGTCATTCCTCCTCTCTGTGCCTTTCATTCAGGATTCTAGGCTCTCATCCTATCAGATGAGATAGAGCCACAAACTCCTCTGTCTTAATTTTGACTGAGGTTGAAAGCTATGGACAAAGGTTCTAAGGTTACGTTTGGGTATCAGGTAGAAGAGATTTTAGAAAGGGGAGTGGATCCTGAAAGAAGCTCAGTTGGAGGTGGGACTCACGTTCTTATCGCTAGTTTACAGCTGGGACTGGGGGTATGAAGTGTATCCTAGACTTTAGTAATTTATTTATCAGCTTCGCCGATCTTGCCATAACTTTCTACAACTGTGTTGGTTTTCTTTATACTCATGCTCTTGTGTGCGTCAAGGAGGTTTGGCATCTTCTTAAGCAGTATGTCTGTGAAATCATGGGTTTAATGTGTAAGTCAGGTTTTTTACCCAGTCCATATTAAAAGGAATATGTAACAGCTGTATTTTTTAGAAGTTCATCCATGTGGCAAATGTGTCATACCCTCCAGGGAAATCATACCACACTTCTGGAAACACTGCTACGGAGTAGTGGTTCTCAAGTTTAGTGGGTGTCGGCAGAACTTGTTAAACTGTAGGTTACTGGGCCCCTCCTTCCGAGATTCTGATTCAGCAGGTCTGAAGTGGGACCTATGACTTTGCAATTCTAACAGTTTCTCAGGAGATGCTGACATCCAGTGACCACACTTTCAGTAGCACTGGCCTGGAGGATGAGAGTCCATTCTCTGTTTCCTCATCTGACAATGGGCATAGGACCTATTTCAAAGGGTTTGTCTTAGTTCATCCAGGATGTATGACAGCATACCATGGACTCGGTGGTTTAGACAGTTAATGTTTATTTCTCACGTTTCTGGAGGCTAGGAAGTCCAACATCAAGGTGCTCGCAGATTGGGTGTCCTCACATGGCCAAGAGAAAAATCATTCCTCTTGTGTTTCTTATAAGGAATCCTATTCATGAGGGCTCACTCTCATGACCTCATTACCTTTCAAAGACCCCACCTCCTACTATTATAACATTGTAGTTTGGGATTTCAAAATGTAAATTTTGGAGGGATACAGACATTCGGTCCATAACAGTGTTTATGAACATAAAACGTTACCTACCGTATGTAGAATACCTGGCACAGAGCGGATGCTGCACAAGGCGGCATGATTTTTCTTGGAGCCGTTCTAACCATTTGGAGTTATTTTTTAAGCTTTAGAGCTTTTTGTGGTTCAGTGTGAAGCTCAGATAGGAAATACAGGGAATTCTGTCAGGTTAATTCTGGTTCTAGGTTCTAGTGCTAAATTTAAGTTCGTTATGCAAGTCTGGGTGTCTAAGCAGTCCTGCAGCAGCATCTGGACAGTCTTCCATCTTACAGAACCCTGGCAAAAAGAGACAGTGGGGTCTTCGTTTCTCTGCGTCTGGTCAAGAGCTGTGTTGAGGGCTAAGGAACAGAGCTGCGTGGGAGTGCACCCTGTTGTGCTTACCGTGTTCTGAGAGAGAGGTGGGCAAAGAGTAGCTTACAGTTTGATGAATGATTGTATTTGTGATTTTTTGAGGCTGCCTAGTAGTTGAGTCCCCTTTCTGTGTATGAGGAGTTTGCCGGTGTGAGTCTGAAAGGGAGCTGGGACCCTCATTCTGTTACTGAAGCTCCAAAGGCTAGTTTCACTTTCCCCAGCCTCAGAAAGCCATGCGAACCAGGTTTAGTGGGTGGGAGGAAGAACCTACTCTGGTGATGGCCAGGTGGGGGCAGCAGCCCATCAGGGGCCCAGTGCCTGCAGCACGGGACCCCATCAGGCAGTTCCTGGGACAGCATCCCTGCTGCTGTGGCAGCCTCCTGGCATCTCTGCTCATCTTCCATGCATGGTTCTCAAGTTCTTTCATCAAATCCATTTCTACTTCACCTCGTAAATGACGCTGAGCCAATGGTGGTTTTTGGAGCAGTGAAGTGGCATATCACAAACTATTTTAAAAATAACTCATCCCCATCTGGAGCATGGATTGTAGGACAGGTGAGAAGGCAGAGAGATGAATGAGGAGGCAATTATCTGAGGAAGTGAGGATGGAGAGAGAGAGAAATGTTTAGGAGGTAAATTTGAGCAAATCTGATGATTGGAGGCCCGATTTTATCTTTGAACTCAGGAGACAGAAATGAATTTTTGGTTTTGTGTGCAGCATTAGTTGCCTTTTGGGGATAAGTAGTCATTTTGTTGTCAAGTTAGATAGCCCCAAATGGGTGAAGAAGCAAGATAAAATTTATTGAGTAAGGTTGTGTTTGGAGTATAGCTTGGCTGTGGCCATCTCCATTTCAGATCTTTTCAGCTCAACAGACATTGAGCACTTACTAGATGTTAGACATTGATAGTTATTTAAGAATACCATTTCTTTTGATTTTGTTGTTGAAAAGGGGTGGAAGTATGGAGGGAGAAAATCTCACGTGATCTTACACAAACACACACAGTGACACAACGCAGAGAGCATGCATGTATTGGTCTTGAGATTTCCTCAAGGGCCCAAATGAGCCCATGTGGAGTCTGTACTAGAACAGGGTGTGTTCTTGGCTGCTTTTATAAACCTTCTCTCTTCTTGGCTCTCACTTACAAGTAACCCCCCTGAGCTGTCACCTCCCAGTGAGTTGAAGGGTTCCCAATTAAATGTTCCCTATGCTGACTGGATGCGTACACCGCCGGAGCTATGCACTTGCTCCTTGCCACGTGTTGATTGGGAAGCTGCCACCACCGTCTTCTCCACTCTTTAAAAGATGGTGATGGGTAGCTCCAAAGTGCCGGCTAGTTACGTTCCTAGCTCCTGCCTGCTTTTTCAAGGCTCTTTGTTCAAGTGTCAGTACTGGTTTGTAAAACACGAACAGAGTTAGGTGGAAAAAGTAATTACAGTTCACATCTGGTGTTTCTACTGACACGATGCTGAGCTGCCTGACTGCACTGCTTTCCTGTCACTTCTCTCATTCTGTCTTTTCAGTTCTAGGCTCACCCTCCCTCTCCCCCTCTCTTGTGCTTGCTCTTTTGTATGTCAGAGAGTCACACATCTGAAAGGTAGCTGGCTTCTCATGGCCACCAGGGAGCCCGGTCTAGAGAGGCTGCTTCCCTTTAATGTATCAAGATGCCAAGGCCTTGGCTGGCTACACAGGGACATCTCTGGTGTGTTCAGTTCCTAGTGCCATGATTGGCTCTCCTCTGCATCTAGATCTGAAACCAAACCTTCCTGTGGATCAGACCAAACCAGGAGCTTTATTACATGGTTATTTTAGATCCTGGAGACTTTTAATCTTCCTGAAGAGCGTGTTTGCTCTTTGGATGCTGTTAATTTCTCTCTCTACATGTAATGACGTAATCTATCAGGACTTGGTGACAGGTACATCCACAGCCATATATCCTAAGGTAGAGGATATATCTTCCTTTTCCTATGGTCACAATTCCACTGTTGGTGGTGGAAGATAGCCTAGAGTGGTGACGGTCTGACTTCTGGTTTCAAAATCACATTTTAAAATTAATCATGATGACCAACATGATATTGTCAACTAAGGATCATTTTTTAAAAAAATTTCGCCGGGTGTTATTACCATTGTATCATAAAAGAAAGGGACAGTTTAGCTCCAAAATGTAGGAGAGACATTCTTTAGTACAAAGGAAGGTTCTTTACAGTAAATAACTGTAGGTTAATTAAAAAAAAAATCTTGATATCCCTTTGAGAGGAAGAATATTCTTTCTTGAAATAGTAGAAATGATGCCATGTAGCTCCCCAGACATGGGGAAGGGGCAGCAAGGGAATGTCTTCCTCTTTCTGTGTGTCTGCGGCAACTTCTGGCACAGTGCTAGGCACGTCGTGGCCCAGCCTGTTTCATCTCCTTTCCTAATCGCTTCTCAATTCCTTCAACCTTAGGTGCTCAGTACCTGTTCAGGTTTATTCATCGAATTCAGTGAACCTTTACACACACAGATACACACACGTCGTCTTTATTTCTTAAACATACAAAATACTTCTCATTTTCATTTTGATTTCCTTACTGGTAAAAAATCATGATTTCTCTTTTTTGTGATTGCTGTGGTTTTAATCAGTGTGACCATCTATAAAATGTTACTTACTAAATAATAATGACTCATGCTTTTATTAATTAATGTTATTGACCACATGCCATTTTCATAGGAAAATGCTACGGAAGAAAGTTTGGCAGATATATAGTAAGTTCAGGTTGGGGCATAGCAGGTTTGAAGTTACAGCAGCACTTCCACATGACATCACATCCAAAGTTTTCCTTTCTCCAACTAAAGTTTACATTTTTGCTATCAGGGGCTATGCTTTTTCTCCTTTGTTCCTCCTTAGTGATATGTGATGTGGTGAACACATTGTGGATTATGAATAAATGTTTGTTGATTATTTTAGGAACTATGTAGTTGTAGGTTGGTGAAAATTTCCAGGAAACATGGCGGTTGAAAATTGGTGATCAATGAGTGATTATGGGATAGTTGTACAGTAGACACATGGCAGGGGCAGGGGAGTGCAGTCGAGGGTTTTCAAGAGTAAATATGAAATGGGAGATGAAAAATGAGTGCTTGGATGATGCAGCTTTTTGAAAAGTCTATTTTGTAATGGATTGTCCTGTAGGTCACTAATAACTTGGGATTCAAAAAATCATTATATGGTTTAAATGGGATAAACTATTTGGCTAGAACACTCTGGGGATTATGAGAAGTCCATTCATGCAAAGTGATTCTTTCATTCAACAAATATTTGTTGAGCACCAATTATGTGTGAGGATTATTCTAGCTGTTGGGAATATAGCAGTGGAGGAAACAAAAATTCCCACCCTTGGAGAACTTATAATAGAGAGTGATAGGCAATCAACAAAGTAAGTAAATATACCATATTCTGGATGATGATGAGTGCTCTGAAGAAAAATGAAACAAAAACTAGAGATAGGGCCGGCCAGGTTCTGGTGATGATTTAAAGTTTAAGTAGGATAAAGAAGAAGGCAAGGGTGGACAGGGAGCCCTGGTGCAGTGTAGTTTTCCAGGGGCCACAGCAAGATGTTCAGGAAGCAAGTGGTGTCAGATTCTCTGAGTGCAATCTGACTGTGCATCACAATTAACAGTGACAGCTTACTGCTTTAAAATAAGAAATAAAGTGGAAAGAAAGCAAATGCTTTTGACCTGACATTCACTGTTGCAAGATTGGGAACGTACAATAAATGTCACTGATGGAGCAATATTCATGAAGTAAAAATGTCAGTTTTCAATTTGGCATGAGGGTGGTTTGACATGTATTAGTCGCACACAGACTATTATCATAATTAATGCATTAATAATGCAGCTGTCCTTTTTTTTCCCCATCCCAAATTAAAAAGGAGGAAATGGAGAGAGTCAGGTGAAAGAGCAGATCTCACCCTGCTCAGACCTTTTCTGCTAGCATTTGTCTCTTCCTATGCCCTCCCATCTTTGTGGCATTGGCTTCTGATTGGTATCAGTCCATATATATCCGTCTCCATTCGTCACTCACGTTTCCATGAACAACACTAGTGCCCTTGTCTGCTGAGGTCTTTCTTCTTAATTTTCAACAGTACTTTAAAAAGAATTTCTAAAGATATACATATTTACTGTAGAAATGGCATATAAACTAAATCAGGAATATAAAAATCTCCCACAAGCACACCACCCAGACAAAGTAACTACTAATATTTTGGTGTTTATGCTTCAGTCTTTTTTTTCCTAATTATACATATTTACAAGTACAAGATCATTCTATATATAGTTTGATGATCAACTTAGTGCATAGTAAATATTCTTTTTCATCTTACTGCTTTTCTGCAGCGTGGCTGGGTGGTATTTCATTGTACAGATGTAGCATGTTATGATTAACTAATCCCTATTATTGTCATGTAAATAGTTTCTATATTTTTGATATTATAAACAGTGTTGTGATGAGCATATATGTAGCCAAATCTTTGTACGTATCTTTGGTGATTTATTTTCGACAAATTCTTAGATATGGAGCTGATGGAAGTATTAGTTATCTATTGCTGCAGTGGTGCTGCAAAACAGAACTTCTGTGGCACAAAGAGTAAGCATTATTCACAAGACTGGGATCAGCTGGGGGGCCACTAGCTGGCTCTGTTGATCTTGGCTGGGCCTGCCCTCATGCCTAGGCATCAGTTGGCTGGCTGTTGGCTGATCTAGGCTGTCTGGGGCCTGGTGACTGGGGGAACTTGGCTCTGTTCCGGGGTCCCCAACCCTCAGACCATGGACTGGAACCAGTCCGAGGCCTGTTAGGAACCGGGCTGCACAGCAGGAAGTGAGCGGTGGGTGAGTGAGCGAAGCTTCATCTGCCGCTCCCCATTGTTCAGGTTACCACCTGAACCATTGCTCACATTACCGCCTGAATCATCCCCCCAATCACTTGCATTACTGCCTGAACACTCCCCCTCCTTCCGCCCCATCTGTGGAAAAATTGTCTTCCATAAAACCGGGCCCAGGTGCCAGAAAGGTTGGGGACTGCTGCTCTATTCCATTGCTTCTCATTCTCCAGCAGGCTGGCCCAAACATGTTCTCATGTCATTGGCAGAGACATAGCAAGCTCATTCTTCCACATGCTTTTCACGTTTCTTCTTATATCACATTTATGGACCTCACAAAGTAAGTCATGTGACAGAGCCCAGCATCAAGGGGCAAAACAGTTGCAGGGTACTGCAGAGTTACATGGCAAAGTCATGGATTCAGGAAGGGTGAAAAATTGGGGCCAAATTTGCAGTTTCCCCTGTGGGGTCAAAAGGCATCCTTAGTTTTAAAGCTTGTGATAGATGTTTCCAAATTGCTCTCCGGCAAGGCTGAACCAACCCCACTAACGGTGTTAAGAGACTTCGCAGTTTTCCAGTTCTCTTTACTCTTGCTGACTCTGGGAGTGATTTATGACTTTCCATCTTGGCTGTTTTGATTGGCATCTCTCCCTGTCCTCTGGGTTGCACATTTTCTCTTTGTGCTGATTCTTTCCCTGCAGAGTGACCCCAGAGCTGCCCTATTCTCTGGTCTTTTCCTCCTCTTCATCCGGTCTCCTGCCCACTTTACCTTGCACCTGTGCTGACCACCTCTCACCTATCTGGAATATTCAGTGATCCATAAGGGCCCTTTCCCCAACCATTCTGAGTCAGCAGGCATTTACTCCATGTCTCTGCCACCTACACCAAGCAGCAGGGCAATTGTTAGTCCTCTTTATTCCCAGAATCTCAGAGTTTTTTAGGGCCAGAAAAAAGCTAAGAATTCAATCTTGTTTTTTTATACAATTTTGTTCCAAGAAGATAGCTATTAATATGGTTATGTGTGTGGTTGAAGACATGGATGTAGATAGAAATTTGTCTGCAGAAGAGACTGGAAGCAGTTAACCACTGTTAAGTGTTTTAGTATATCTCCGTGTAGAGGAATTATGGGTAAATTTAAAAAAACTTCAACACTGTGTATAGCAACTGAACGTCACAGGAGTTAAATGACTTGCCTCCTGTCCTAAAGATAAATAATAGCACGCTGTGATTGCAGCCCAGTTCTGCTGATTCCTGTTTTAATGCTCCCTTGAGACAATACCATAACACGAACTCTGGGGCCCAGCTGTCTTTTGTTTGTTTGTTTCCAAGCAGCATTTGTAGTTTGGTTTGGTTTTGCAAGAGTGCTTTGCTTTTTGTGGGTTCACAGGGAAATTAAGAATATTTTTTAAGTGGTTGAGTCATCTAAACCAGCTACGTGAATGTTGTATGCATATGTTCAATACATATGTCTGGGTGCATAAATTATTCTGGCTTCAAAATTTGACAGATGATTCAGGTGAATAGTGGACTTTATCAGTTAAATCACATTAAGGCTCCCAAGCAGATACATCTCGAATTCTGAGCACATAATTTATCACAGGTATCACATGGAGTCCATGCAATTATATTAATTATTTAGTATATACAGAAGGCAAGCTCTGCAGATTTAGAGTAGAATCAGATAAGCTTTTTAGGGACATCTCAGTTGGTTAGATTGATTAAATTTCTTGCTGTGAGCCAATTAAGGTGGGTGATGGAGTGTTTTTCCCTGGAGCTTACCTTCACTAGAGTGATTCTGAAAAACTGGAGGTTGGTTAGGAGACCAGGGCATGGGCCTCTGTCCATGGAAATGGTGGGTTGGTCTGCTCGCCAATGAGTCTTTGATTTGTTTTCTGCTTGCCCTTTGTCTTATTTCCCTTTCATCCAAGCTCTGTCTCTAGGATATGCATAAAGAAAAAGAAAGCTTTAGTTATTCCTCTGAGAGTAAGGATTGGGTCGAGTATTACTGTGGTGATGAAGAAGAGAGAAACATACTTTGAAGAGCCCTTGGCTTGGTGAATACCGAAGAGACGTTGGTGTCTTGAGTGTATTGTTCTGAGCCAAAGCCAGATGTTAAATTGAGGCATTTGGGGCCTGGAAACATGTCACTGTTGCTAAATTAGTACCTTTTACCCACTTAGGGCTTTCTGTACGCCTTCTTGGATCACAGAGGGTGCAGATACTCAGAAATGGACACAAACCAGTAGGGACAAAGAGACTGGGATCTGAGGCTTCTTCACCAAGCAATAGGAGGAAGAATCCAAGCTCCTAAAAAATAAGCATCTATAGGTTCTCTTTCCTAGTGCTTCCATGGTGTTGGTTTTTCTTTGTGCCAGTTGGCTTGCAGAGAAAGACTGCCTTGGAAGCTGAGTTTTTGCAAGCCTGTTGTAGAATTCAGGTGGAGATTTCAGCCAGTCAGTGAGGGTCTAGGTATTCTGTGTCTGGATGGACTCCAGCGACCCATGCTTGTTTATACTAGGATTCAAGCATAATACAGTTGTCACTGTTAGCCCCCAATCCCACATGTACCCCGACACATGCTCCTGTGGCATGCACATATGCACCTGGGCTCCATCTGCTAATGTGCCTTGCTTAGGAGTATCTTGGAGGTACCTAAGGTAGTTGTTGGCTGCTTCTTGATGGAAAATGCTCAGTTAGAGCCAGTTGACACAAGCATGCTACTAAAACTGAATAGATTTTGATAAAACAGTTTCAGTTAATATGTCCCTTAGGGTGAAGTACAGTCCTCTCTACTTCACTTCTCTTGCTAAGAAAATCAGTAGCCTCATTTCCAACCTGTGTTCAAACTCAGATTTAACTGTTAGAAAGTGTTTAAGACCACAGTGAGGCCCACATGGCTACTAATCAATGTGTGATTAAGATACTTGTTGGGGGCAGGTGGGGGGGTTGAATAGAGGCGAAGGGCAAGGAGATGAGCTGGAGGCACATGGCAGCACAAGGAGGGAACCAGTGGTGGGCACCTCGTCACCCTGCTCAAGGTCAACACGGTGGCGCCGCAGTGTCTTTGCTCCATCATCTCAACTCTCTAGAAGAGAGTGCTGATGAGACCAAGGTAGGAGCATGAGAGCTCACCTAAATTGTTTCCTTTGGTTAAGTCTCACAGCCTGTTTGCACTGTAACCTGCAGCTCTGGTTGGAAAATAACCAGTGTGGGGCATGAGAAGGAACTTGAATGATAGCAGTGCACGTTTATCAAAAAGTTCTTCAAAGTCATCCCAGCTTCTTACTTCACCTCTCTGTTTCTGTTTCTTCTTATGAAAAATTATAGTAATATTACAATAATAGTATCGATCTCATAGGCTTTTGCGGAGGCTTAAATAAGTTAATACTGAGAAAATATTGAAAACCACGCCTGGTGTATTGCAAGTGGTCTTTGAATGCTGATTGATTGCTGTTGCTGTTATATTTATTAACTGCCATGCCCCTGTTGGACTGGAAGCCGCATCTTAGTCTTTAACGTTCCCCTGTAATTTCGGAGCTGCTCCCGCCCCGTGGAAGGAACAAGGGAGCCTTTGGGACCTCTGGAGCCTGTGATGAGTGTTGGGAGGTGGGGACACCTTGACAAGTGCTGGAGTGCACCTGCGCCATCTTGCCCAGCCTGACTGCAGTTAGCGGCCTGAACTCAGGGGCTGCCAGTCTCTTGAAGCACCAGGTTTCAGGACTAGCCTCCACTTAACCCTCTCCCACTGCTGCTCAGCGCTCACCCTCCACTGACGCCATGCTCATTCATAGCTGTGGACTCACTCCTCTCTGAAATGTTCTTTAGTTGGTTCCTCTGGGACCTTATCTCCACTTCAGCTGTGAGCTCCTTTCAGTGGAAGAACGACCTCGTGTGTCATTCGCCTCCCCCTCGCTCCCTCACCGTTGGCATTCAGTTCAGTGTTCTGCACACATGGGACCCTATTCCCAATTTGGAGCAGGTCAGGATTTATTCACCCTCGGGCTGCCCTTAGCAGCCAGCCCAGACCCGTCGGATGTGTGACGATGGAAAATGTTTGTGGGAATGACTCTCAAACAGTGCCCTTCTGCCCAAGTCCTTCCTTGAATCCCACCCACCACATACGTGGCTTATGTTAGAGGGTTTGATAACTGTACAGAAGGAAGTAGCCCCGCCTTGGGGCCAGGTCAGGCCTGAGGGTTGCGAAGGGCTGTTTATTCCTCTTGGGTTGGAGGTACCTGATCTGTGGTACATTGGAATGCTTACATCCTTGTTCCTCGAGAAGGGAGAAAGTTCTGCTTATCCTCAGCCTGTTACCATGACACCCCTGCCACAGGCTCCTCTACAAACACAGCAATACTGGCCAACGTGGATAGACATCTGCTGTCTGTCAGGTACTCCATTAAAGTAGGGGACTCGCATACGGTTTCCATTTGATCCTATGGATTAGCTATTTTACCCCATTTTATTTATTTTTTTAATTAAAAAAATTATTTTATTTATTTTGGGCTGTGTTGGTTCTTTGTTGCTGCACGCGGGCTTTCTCTAGTCGCGGCGAGCGGAGGCTACTCTTTGTTGCAGTGCACGGGCCTCTGATTGCAGTGGCTTCCCTTGTTGTGGAGCATGGGCTCTAGGCGCGGGGGCTTCAGTAGTTGTGGAGTGTGGGCTCTTGAGCACAGGCTCAGTAGCTGTGGCACACGGGCTTAGTTGCTCCGCGGCATGTGGGGTCTTCCTGGACCAGGGATCGAACCTGCGTCCCCTGCATTGGCAGACGGATTCTTCACCACTACGCCACCAGGCAAGTCCCACCCCCATTTTTATAGTTAAAGAAACAGGCTT
This sequence comes from Delphinus delphis, assembly GCF_949987515.2. NCBI lineage: Eukaryota > Metazoa > Chordata > Mammalia > Artiodactyla > Delphinidae > Delphinus > Delphinus delphis. The sequence continues at coordinate 24,877,805 of NC_082684.1, read as the reverse complement.
AGAGAACTACGTGACCGAGATCACAAACTTACTATGTGGCATAAACTGTTGATCTAATATTAAGTTGGACTAACTGGCCTTGTTCTTAATTTCTCCTCTACAGGTTTATATCAATAAAAATACTCTCTGTCTTTTAATATTCTTAAATATTTTTCCTGCTTGAGCATCTGTTTTCTTCTCTGGAGACGGGGACACTGTTGTTAACATTTCTTCCTCTGCTCTCTGGTGTTGCAGTGATTTCATCATGCACACATGTACTCTGAGAGTGTACAATTGGCTAGACCCTGCACCCCGCATGATAGCTTACTGGGGGCCTCGTTACTCCAGAACAGGAGGAACTGAAGAGAAAGAGCAGGAATCAACTTCAAAGGCGCACACACCTGTTACAATGTATACCTTGCTTACACCTGAGCTCAGCCCATCCTAGGACGAACCCTGGTAGGGCTTCAAAGGTCTCAGCGTTCATATCTCTTCCTTAAAGTCTGCTTGTACCTTTCTTTGGTCTAGTATCTGTCCTCCATAAAGTGTTATTAATTTCCACAGCATCCTGCTTGATGTTCGTATGTCCGTTTTCTGTAAGGCTGGAGTAAAGAAAACAAGTGTCTCCCTGGCAGTGAGGGATAAGTTCAGGGTGTTTGTGGATGAGCCTACGGCTGCTCCCATCTGAAGGGCTTGAGAGAGACACTTCAGGATATCAGGATCTTCCGGATTTTGGAGATCTGGAGTGTAGGGAGCTTGGGAGGTCTTGAGCAGCTGCCAGTCAGCTTAGGCTGCAATTTAAAAGCATGTCTGTAGTTTTATGGTGTGCTCTGCCCCCCACCACAGCCCCCTCTTCATTACTGCTTAGGTGAGTGGGAAGTATCTCTGCTGATTCTTTATCTTATCATCAGACAGTATCTCTTTTTAAATGCTTATTATCAGGAGAATAATACACATGATATAATAGATGGTCTAGGAAGCGCTATATAAGTGTTTGTTAAATAAATAAATGAAAATAAATGCAATGGAAAGAAGGTCTCATTTATCCCACTCAGTTCTCTTCTGTAGAGGTAACAACCATTATCAGTTTCATGTAGTTCCTTCTAGAAATTTTCCAGGTGTACACAGACATGTCTGCATATGTGCATACCACCCCATTTTGCCTTCACATGTGGGATTGGCTGGAAATGTTGCATAAATCCCACTGCTTACCCTCCTGCAAGGCGCCCTGTGGTTCTGATCAAGGCCTCTGGAATACAAGCATCCACACGGGGAAATACTTTCCCTTCCTGTCATCTCTGGGGCCCACCCAGGGCCACCAAAGGAGACTCATCAAAGCTTGGGAGACCACTTCCCACATAGATCCAGAGACATGGTGCTCTCAGAAAGATGACAAGACAGAATATGGAGTTAAGATTTACTCCTCCTGAAGTTCACCAGAATTTTAATAGAGTTGTGGGATGGGGGAGGGAAAACTGTGGATAATTATTTTCTTCTTTTTACATTTCCTTTTAATAATGATCCTATATTAATAATGAAAAAAATTATTTATAATGAAAAATCCCAATGCACTTAAAAAATTATTTCAGGGGCTTCCCTGGTGGTGCAGTGGTTGAGAATCTGCCTGCCAGTGCAGGGGACACGGGTTTGAGCCCTGGTCTGGGAAGATCCCGCATGCCGTGGAGCAGCTAGGCCCGTGAGCCACACAGCTACTAAGCCTGCGCGTCTGGAGCCTGTGCTCCACAACAAGAGAAGCCACGACATTGAGAGGCCCGCCCACCGCGATGAAGAGTGGCCCCCGCTTGCCGCAACTAGAGAAAGCCCTTGCACAGAAATGAAGACCCAACACAGCCAAAAATAAAAATAAATAAATTAAAAGAAGGCTCAACATTAAAAAAAAAATAAAAAAAAGGTATTCCAATTCCCCCTGAAGTGGAGTCTTAAGCTCTCAACTTATTAAATGTACTAGTACAATTTTTACTAGTTACAAAACAGATACAAAATCCCTTTATAAGAACCCTCAGAGTACAACTTCCGTTGTTTTGTTATAATAGAATTGGTTCTTAATGAGCACAGTGCTAGAAATCAGTCTGCAGAAACTAGAAATGAAGTAGAGTTGGTTCTGGTTATTTCTGTATGGTGCCTTGAAAACTCTCCTGGACCAAGATACTGGTGGTGAGTGACGGCATCTCCCAGGGAGCTTTTTTTTTTTTTTAATTTTATGTATTTAATTTATTTATTTTTGGCTGCATTGGGTCTTCGTTGCTGCACGTGGGCTTTCTCTAGTTGTGGCGAGTGGGGGCTCCTCTTCATAGCGGTGTGCGGGCTTCTCATTGCAGTGGCTTCTCTTTGTTGCGGAGCACGGGCTCTAGGCACACAGGGTCAGTAGTTGTGGCTCACGGGCTTAGTTGCTCCGCGGCATGTGGGATCTTCACAGACCTAGGGGTCAAACCCGTGTCCCCTGCATTGGCAGGTGGATGCTCTACCACTGCACCACCAGGGAAGCCCCTCCCAGGGTGCTTTTAAAGCTGCACCTGACTGCCATTCTTCTCCGTGCCTCCTTGTTGAACGTCAGTGCTATAGGGCAGTGGTTCCCGCACTGGGGGCTTTGGACTCCCCTGGGGCTGGGAGATTACAGCAAGTGGACTCTGGACCCTTCCAAATATAGCACACTGTCTGCCTCAAATAATACAGTTACCACTGATTGAGCATTTCTCATGTGCCAGGCACGGTTCTAGGAACTTTCATGTATTTACTCATTCAATTCAGTGACCCAGTGAAGCCAGTAACATTTTAATCTCCTTATTGATGAGAAAACTGAGACCCAAAAGGGTGAAGTGAGCTATCTCAGGTCTCTCTACTATTAGGAGGTAAAGTCATGGTTCAAATCCATGCCATCTGCCTCCACAGCCCGCTTCTAATCAATAAACCACACTCCCTCAGAGAAGCAGATGGTTTCATCTGTGGGCTGTCTGTATGTTGTGTGTAGTACTTTTTCCCCAGATGTTTGTAGATGCTGTTGGGATCGATCAAAGAAAAATCCGTGTAAAAGTGATACTGAATTTACATCAGCATTTTTTCATCAATATTTTTTCTGTCATTGGCTCTAAAATTTGACTTTTCTCCTGTGGTGGTCCTCCAGATCTTTAGATGTTCTAAGAAGGCTATAGTCCAAAAGGCTGAAAATCACTGCTCTAAAGGAAGAAGGTGGGAATCAAATATATGCCATACTTGCTTCTTTTCCAGCCAGCTCCCCGCTAGCTCTGCTCATCTCTCCAGTTCTCAACCAGAACCGATGGCAGGTACTCTCATTCTTTGTGTTGTGGACAGGTGCTGGTGAATAACTTGATTGCTCTGGGAGTCATCTGGTAAGATACGAAAGTAATCTCATAACATAATCTCCTTTTCCCTGGAGGCATTCACTGGGAGAAATTTATGTGTTTTATATTCTGTATGGGAGGCTGACCAGACCTTCAATCAGAAGGACCGTGTTCTAGTGCCAGCTCACCTGTGATCTGTGTTACTCTCAGCGAGTCATTCTGCCCCTGTGCCTCAGCTTCTTCGTCATTAGGATGCCCTGCCTTACGGGAGAGTGGTTGCAGAATTAAGTGAGATGATAGTTCTTTGTATTGTTTTTAGTATGCTCGTTTGTTTATTGTAAAGAATGCTGAATGCCTAATCCATACCAGGCATTGCTCCAGGTTCAGGAATTCCAGCAGTGAGCAAAACAGACAAAGCCCCAGTCCTCATGGGGCTGCCGTTCTCTGTGGGGAAGAGAGACAAAAAGGAAATAAATATATTATGAGGTGGTGATAAGTGCTATGGAGAAAAATAAGACAGGGTACGGGGAATAGGGAGGGGGGCGGTTAATTTGTTTGAAATTCAGGAAAGGACTTATGTTGAAGCTGTCCTTGAGCTCATTCCTGACGATGTTAAAGAGTCAGAAGGATACCAGGGGAGATGCTGTCAGGCAGAGGAAACGGCCAGTGCAAAGGCGCTGAGGTGGGGATGTGCTTGGCAGTTTGGAGGCACAGGAAGGGACCCGTGTGGCTGGGACAGAGGGAGGGAGGCTGAGAGCAGAGATGAGGTCAGAGCTCTAAAGGGGCCAGGTAACAGGGTGGGTCTGGGAGTGAGATGGAGCCATGGGCAGATTTGAGCAGTGAGATATGCTATCACTAGCTGATCACTCTCGCTGCCTGTGGAGAATGGACATGTAGGGGACAAGAGAGGGAGGAGGCAGAAGGAGATTGGTTAGAGAACTATTGTCATAATCTAGATTAGTGATGATGGTGGCTTGGACCATGGTGTTAGTGGTGAAAGAGGTGGGAGAAGAGGTCTGATTCCGCATGTATTTTGAAGGTAAGCCTGATAGGATTTGTTGAGACAAGGGGCAAAATTGACATCAAAAACATCAAGGTTTTTGACCTGAGCCCCTGGTGTGATGACTTGTTACTCACTGAGACGGGTAAACCTGAGAGCGAAGCAGGTTTGGGAGGAGGGTTGAAATTAGGGATTGAGTTTTGGCCTTGTCGAGTTTCAGTGCCTGAAATCCCCAAGGGGAGAAGTGAAATAGGCGGTTGGACCTGTAAGATAGGAGTTTAGGGGGAAGTCTGGGTTGGAGTTCAGTATTTGGGAGTCATTAGCATAAACATATTACTTAGAGGCCTGAGACTGGATGGGGACACACAGATTTGAGTGTAGATAATAAAAAGGTTGAAAGGGCTGATCCAGAGGAAGGCCTGGGGGACCTGTTGTTTCGAGCAGGGGATGGCAGACAGCAGCTGGATTGTTGTCTCTGTTAGTAAGTAAAATTTTATTGGAATACAGCTCTTTGCAATCCTTTATCCATTGTCTATGGCTGCTTTTGAGCTGCAATGGTGGAGTTGAATAGTTGTGACAAAGGCGTGCAGCCCGCCAAACCAAGAGAATTTATTATCTTTTTACAGACAAGTTTGTCCAACTTGGATTAAAGATCAGGGAGATGATGGGGGTCCAGCAAAGGAGACTCAGAAGGAATAGCCAGGCATGAGGGAAGGACCCCAGGATTCTGCAGTATAGGCCAGGTGGTGTAAGGCTTTTAATCACCGGCTTTAAGAATGTGTGCCACTGGGCAAGTTACTTCACCTATGAGGACAGTCGTAGTGCAGGGTTGTTGTGAATGAAATGGGATGATATAGGTAAAACCCTTACAGCTGGGCCTGGCATACAGTAAGTGCTCAGTAAATATTCTTACAGCATCCACTTCTACGGGCTTAGCCACAGTCCTCAGCCTAGGCTCTGTACTAGAGAGAAAATTCAGAGTGATGACCACCCCCAGCCGCCTTGAGTAAGCCCCGTGACCTGTGCTCAGGCCCTGAAGAAGCAGGAGGAAGGTGAGCCAGGGCCCCCTGTCCCCCAAGGGAACCTTGAAGGAGAGCACTGGCCCTGCAGCATCTGCTTTTACCTTCTGTCTTTAGGAGACAGTCTTTACTGAAAGCTTTTGAGCAAACGGCAAACCCATTTTTATGAAATTACCAATGTTAACACGTTCCATGTGTCAGGATTTGATAGGCTCCTGTGGGGCTGTGCCCGTGACAACATTGGCTGGCAGCTCTCACCTGGGGAGTTATACCACATACCCCTAATGCTGGAGAAGGGCCTTGGTATCCTGCTCAGAACCAGGATATTTTCTCCCAGGAAGAGCCTTAGAGGAGAAGCTTGAAGAGGGAGTGAGATAGACCCACTGGGGCTCTTCTAAAGATCCTAGCTCCAAGGCTTGGATAAGGAAAGAATTACTTTGCATCATGTGCTGGTTCGGCATTCAGCCTGCCAGCTTCACCACTGGTCCCCTCTGGGTCCAGAGTCATGCGAGCCCACAGGAGTGTCTGTCCTTTTGGGGAGGTTATGAAAAAGAATCTGGCCTTTCCCATTCACTTGTTTTTGCATGTGTTATTGGTCCCCTTCTTTCTATCAGGGCTACTTTCCCTGGTTAGCCTCTAAAGCAGTGGTTCTCAGCGTGTGATCTGTGGACGACCAGCATCAGCATCACCTGGCAACTTGTGATTGGCGTTTGGGGCACTACCCCAAACCATGGAATCAGCAGCTTTTGGTGTATGACCTTGGGCAAGTTAGTTAACCTCTCTGAAATGTGGTTCTCCCCTTTGGAATATGGGAATAATAATGGCACAGGATTGTTTTAAAGATTAAATGAGATGAACAATCCACTGAGTTTAACAAGTCCTCCAGGTGATTCTGATCATGCTAAAGTTTGAGAACCACTCCTCTAAAGATTCTTCTAAAAGATCCCCATTTGGGGACAGTAGGAAATTCCTGCTAAGAGAATTTTTCAGATCTTATCCTTTTATACATCTCAGACCATTTTTATTCCGAGCTCATCTGTCAATCATCTTTCCAAAATGAATGCTTTCTCATTTTCTTAAAAATGTGACAGGATACCAATCATAGTTTAGCTTTTCCATAAAGACTCAGGGCATAATCGTGAATGAATATAATTATTGCTAGGTTGGGTATAGGGCTTTTGGCACCATACTCCTATGTCTGTGTAATTCTTTACCAGTTGTTTAGCTTAAAATTTTTTTTTTAGTTGTATGTGGCTTTCTTCTTCATTATCTGCATATCAGCTGTTATTACCATAAGTATACCTAGTAGGAGCCCTATCACTTTCTAATTTTTTATTTTTAAATTGATTTTGTACAGGGGCTGAAATAATCAAGATGGTTAATAGGGTGTGCAAAGCAAGAATAAATAAGTAAAAAATACGAGTAAATAACCAGATAAAAAGCTGAGGGAATGTTTTTTCAAGTATAAACTTCTGTACCTGAATTTTGTAGTGTAAAATTTGGATTCTTGAGTGCTTTACTCTTTACTTCTGATCATGTTCTCAATAACTGGCCTTTTTTTTTTTTAAATAAATTTATTTATTTATTTTTGGCTGTGTTGGGTCTTCGTTGCTGTGCACGGGGTTTCTCTAGTTGTGGCAAGTGGGGGCTACTCTTTGTTGTGGTGCGTGGGCTTCTCATTGCTGTGGCTTCTCTTTGTTGTGGAGCATGGGCCCTAGAGCGCGCAGGCTTCAGTAGCTGTGGCACGTGGGGCAGGCTCAGTAGTTGTGGCTCACGGGCTCTAGAGCGCAGGCTCAGTAGTTGTGGCACACGGGCTTAGTTGCTCCACGGCATGTGGGATCTTCCTGGACCAGGGCTCGAATCCGTGTCCCCTGCATAACCACTGCACCACCAGGGAAGTCCCAATAACTGATGTTTTGAATAACAAAAATTGTCGTACAATACTTATCACTCCACACTTCTTCTGAACGTTTACCCCCATGTTATACTTTTGTTTGTTGCATCTCTTTCTGTTATCAACATGTGTATTTTCCTAAAAGATATAATTCATAACGTATCATTCATTCACATCTAAATTACTGCTCTTTGGAATGAAAGGTAATCAGTAAATGTGAGGTACCCCCTCTTCCACTCTCCTTTTTTGTGGTGTTTTACTTTCCTTGGGTTCCTAAGTCAGCCTGGGAGGAAGTACACAGGGCTGACATGTGAAAAACCCTGCATCCTAGGCTTGTTTCTGCCACTAAGTGACTGCATGGAATTAGGCAAATCACTTGGCTTCTCTGGGCCTGGAGCTGCAACAGTATAAATGCAGATGATAATGCTTGCTCCTCTTTCCTTGGAGCAGTGTAGCAGGAATCCGAATAAGTAGTGCAAGTGGAATTGTTACACTCTCTACACCTGGTAGGCATTGCGGTAAGGTGCGTCCAAGGCATTCTGGCTTCATGTGGGCCTACAGGCTGCTGCTTCAGGATCCCTTTCCCCAGGATCCAGCCGCCTTGGCTCAGAGGCTTTGGGACCGTGCTATATTTTTTGTCCCACTTCAGAGCATACCGAATCAACACAGACGTAAAATGAAGTCACAAAGAGGGAGCGCATATTCACTACAGAAAATGTTGGCGGGAAAGACAAAAACACTCAGTGACAACACCACAAAAAAGCCTGTATTGTGGGATGCAGTGTTTTGGCTGTTCTCATTGCTTTGGAATCTGGTGCATTCTGAGATGTGGGACACGCCAGGTGTTTAGACAGCATGCCTGCTTGACCCCTGCAAGTTCCTCGAAGGGACCAGGGTGTTTCAATCTGGACCTACCAGCCAGGATTCTCAGTTAGACAGAGGCATGCCTTCCACTGGTTAAGGCCACTCTGGAGCTCAGTGGTGAATAGATGCAGGGCCCCAAGAAGGCCCCCAGGAAGCCCACCACTGAGATCGAAAGGGACACCCACTTTCCTGAATAGCCAGTTCCCTTCAGTTGAGTCTATTTGTGTGTCTTCCTCTCCCCTGGAGAGGATTCTGACAGCTATGTCACCTGAAGCACACCTAGGAAGACTTGCACCCTCTGCAGGAAGCTTCTGGAAGAGTTAATTCAGTTCACTTCACCTTTCTGCTAATCCTATCCCTATCCACTCTTTAAAGCCCAGCGTAAGTCCGACCTTCCTGGAATCACCAAATCCTTCAGTCTTCATGACCCTCCCACCTCTGACCTCTGCCAGCACTTCTTGCATGAGATTCTCTTTGGCACTTACCATCTGTTGCCTTGTTAGGTAAATTTATTAAGGGCGTGTCTATCAACATCTTGAGAGCAGTGCAAGGTCTTATCTGTACCAGTTCTGCTCTTGGGCCCAGATGCACCTTGAGCAGTAGGACGTCTGCCCCAGCTTCGCTGAGGAACTGTGTCCTTGGGGCTGGGCTGGATGCTGCAGGAAGTTGTTCAGCCAAAGGCAGCAGAGTGAGAAGGAAGGGTTGAGTGCCCTTAAGGCCCGAACTTCTTATCCAAAGGAGAAAGGAGGTCAAAGTCAGGGACACAGTCAAGGTTAGAAGTCAGGCAGACAAGTGGCTCAGGACCGAGGCTGTGAAGAGTCCCCTGCCAGGGTTAGGAGACCTTGTTGCTGTTGCCTGGTGTTCTTTTTGGCGTGGAAACAGGCCATTTCTTTTAAAGGATTCACTCAGGTTGGATATTTACATCACAGTCTGATCCCAGGGGTGGGGCCTGTGGAAGTGTAGATCTCACTTCTGGTCCCTGTCCACAGAGGCCACAGTGTCCCACTCCCCTCACCTGTGAAATGCAGGAGTTGGAATCAGTCCTTTCTTGCTGCATGGTCCTAGCAAGTGAGTTGAGGGAATTGGGAGTGGACCAATCTCTTACGTAATGAATGGATGTTCTAAGGAGTACCTTTTTAAAGTATTTTAGACGTAGAAACATCTCCTGTCTCAAGCAGTGGAGGTTTTGAGACCAAAAGCTAGACCATCCCTAAAGGGAAGTTTAGTGTTTTCTTCATTGGGAGTGAAGATCCTATACATTTAAGGGCAGAAAAGGAAAGATTGCATGGGTTTGGGGATGGAGGACTGGGCCGATTTCTTCTAAGGATAATGAATTGCAATAAATTAAGAGGAGACGGAACAAAATGGTGGGTAGTGACTGTTATCAGAGAAGTAAATGCTATTTATACAAGAAGACAAGGTGGGGGAACCGTGATATAGACAAACCTCTGGCTTTAATTAGCTGATGGCTTAGTGATACTGGTACTCGGGAAATCTGCTTCTCAGTGGGAAAAGGTTTGTTTTCAGAGGTAGTGAGCTGTGTCCACATAAAAGCATTTCAAAGACCAGTTCAGAGCGGGAGGGCCAGTGGGAGTTGAGTGGTCAGTTGCCATGGTGAACAGATTCCCTGCTGAGAAGTTGCCCTCCCCCCCATCTGTGCACAGGGACAGTGCTGGGTTGGATGATGCTTCTCAAACTCTAACGTGCATACTCATCACCTGGGGGTCCTGGAAACTGTGAATTCTGATACACGATGTCTGGGTGGGCTCAAGACTGTGTTTCTAACCAGCTTCCAGGTGATGTTCATGCTCCTGGCCTGTGGACAGTGTTTTGAGTGGCCAAGGTCCTAGTGGGCGTTGGAGGAAGAAGCAGTAAACCTGAGTTGTGGCCCTGGACAAGTCACGGACTCTCTGAGACCCACAGTTCCCTCAGCAGTAGCGAAAGAGGGAACTGGACTAGACCCTCTCCAGTTATATAGTGCATTGTTTCTGTTACAGACCCAGAGCGAATGGAGACCTCTGCCTTGTCCTTCCTTAGTAGCCTGTTGGCCCTGGAGGTTGTAGTGGTGGTCTTGCAATGTGGGGATTTGCATGGTTCCTTCACTATTTGTGGGTGGTTTGGTCAGCCTCCGCCCAGTGCCTTTAAGAGTGTAGCCCAGGGACTTCCCTGGTGGCGCAGTGGTTAGGAATCTGCCTGCCAATGCAGGGGACATGGGTTCGAGCCCTGCTCCAGGAAGATCCCATGTGCTGCGGAGTAACTAAGCCCGTGCACCACAACGACTGAGCCTGCGCTTTAGAGCCCGCAAGCCGCAACTCCTGAGCCCGTGTACCACAACTACTGAACCCCGCGCGCCTAGAGCCCATGCTCCGCAACAAGAGAGGCCACCGCAATGAGAAGCCCGCACACCGCAACGAAGAGTAGCCCCTGCTTGCCACAACTAGAGAGAAAGCCTGTGCGCAGCAATGAAGACCCAGTGCAGCCAAAAAAAAAAAAAAAAAAAAGAGTGGCTACTAGATTCTATTGTTATTTGTAAGAAAAGAGAAGAGACTACAGTTCAGTGACCCCTGTCCCATATCCATCCTCTAATGGTTCAGAGGTGACTTTCCCCTCTCCCCTTAGTACACGTTTAGATTCATACTGTGACCCCCTAGGATTCTCCTGTCCTTTCTGCCTGGGAAGCTGGCTCACTGGACACCCTAAAAGAATGCCTAGGCCTCAGACCTCTGAATCCATTTCTCTGAGATGAGATGTCCAGTTTGTTCATTACAACAATAGCTGCTGGGCCTATTACAGTTATGCAATAGGTTTCTTTTTTTAACCAGGTCTTGAAAATGTGTGCATTATCCTTTAGGTAATAAATGAAATAAAAAAGGCTGAAAATAAATCAGCTTTGCAAAGTGGGACTGAAGCTTTTCTACTAACTGCACCTTTTTTTTTTTTTTTTTTGGTTCTTGTTTTTTAAGCAGCTGATGGCAAGTTGGCAAGTGATTTCTTTTTAAGCCTTTTTCAGGGCCCGCCTCATCTTTCACAATTGGCTGTTGGGACTTTGGCCTGTTGCAAAAGGGGCGCCCAGACAGTTACTCTGAGAATGGAGGGCAATTTAAAAGACATTATGTGTCTTCTAACATGGGGTGGCTTTTGTGCATTCCCTGACCTGTTTCCATCTCAAAGAATCACTTTCCAATTGTCACGGTGGTTGTATTAAAGGAAAATATGTCTTCCTACCCAGATGTATCAACTGAGGGCTGGAAGGTGAGAGAATAACCCTATCGTCTAAGCATGGCACCAGGATCAACTCCCTTTTGACCTTCTGAGGCCGCTACCTCTTTGCCTCCATAAAATTTCATTAGCACTTTAAATGCAGCACATTGGCTTAGGAATTATGCAGTCTGCTCCATGTGCAGCAGGTCCATGATTCTACTGAAATCTGACTGTTTCTCTGATGAACATGTTTACGATATCTCCTTTCTGGACGTGGGGTGTGACAGCTGGGCAAGATGATCTCACACATGGATCCCTTTACCCAGCGAGGGGCTGACGGCGTCACAACAGTCAAGTCTATTTGGGGATGCCCTCTGGGCTTGCAAAGTGGAAAGGAAACCCACGTGGGAGGCGGAGGTCTGACGTGGGCAGGAAGCGACCCCCGCCCCTTGTGTGTGCACAGACACGTTGAATGGAGGCTGTCCTGAATCCTCTGATTGCGCTCCTCATTTGTATTTCTCCTCCATGTTCCCGGCCACACATCCCCCCCGTGGTGCGTGGAGATCTATTAACAGTGCTCACACATGGCGCATCTGCGGAGCCATTATTGCTGCTGGAGAGCTGTGTTTGTGTAAAATTTTGAACACCCTGTGAAGATTTATCCTGGTCTCCCATTCTGTCCCCTACACTCCCCCCTTTTCTCTACTTAAAGATATATTAACATCTCTGGTTCTATCTGGAGGAAAAACCTTTGAAGTGAGACAGCATGAAGATAAAATGCCCTTCTCTGAAAGTCTCCCTCTAGGATGAGCTTGGAGCCTTCTAAGAAGACGGAGGGCTGCCTGCGGCATGGGGGTGGTGCAGCTGCACTGCAAGGCTGTGGACCCCATTCTCTCTCTGGTCCCTGTCCCCCTGGGAGCCAGCTCCCCTGAGCCCAGGCTGGGTACACGGGGACCCACACGGTTAGCCAGCTCTAAGTCTACCTTGCTAACTCCCTTCCCAAGATCCACTCTCTCACTTCAACAAATTGGGTATGTGTTGGCCTTCCCTGGTGGCTCAGTGGTTAAGAATCCACCTGCCAGTGCAGGGGACACGGGTTCGAGCCCTGGTCTGGGAAGATCCCACATGCCACAGAGCAACTAAGCCTGTGCGCCACAACTACTGAACCTGTGCCCTAGAGCCTGCGAGCCACAACTACTGAGCCCGCGTGCCACAACTACTGAAGCCCGCGCACCTAGAGCCCGTGCTCCGCAGCAAGAGAAGTCACTGCAATGAGAAGCCCGCGCACCACAACAAAGAGTAGCCCCTGCTCACCACAACTAGAGAAAGCCCGCACACAGCAACGAAGACCCAACACAGCCAAAAGTAAATAAATAAATAAATTTATTTAAAAAACAAACAAACAAAAACAGCTTGGGCATGTCTTGGTTGTAAGGGACCCTCTGATTTCCTAAAATGTTAGTCTCTGCTCTTCTGTTTTGTCAGTGGAGATGCCAGTGGCTGAAATTTGGTCCTGGGCACAAGTGAGCCAGAGCTGGAGTCAGTAAGTGGGGAAACAGTCGTCCTCACCCGGTGCGGAGCTGGCAGGGGCCTGGTTTAAAGGCATTTGCAGACCATTGACCTCATCAGTCCTCTGAGGGTGACTTAGAGCTCAGCTTCTTCTAAGGTTGCTGAACTCTCTTCTCACCCCCGTTCCACCCTCTTGCCACTCACATCCCAACTGAGAGGGGCCTGGACCTATTGCACTCCTGTGATTCTAACATCATATGCGTGATGGAGGAGAACCGGGGGTTGGGGGGTGTGTAGAGGCTGCTGGTGCCCCTGGCTCTGGTGGCCTTCCCTCTCTTTCCGCCGCCTCCCCCCATGCCACCCCACGCCGGCAGGCCCTGGGCGCAGCGTGCTCCAGGAGTGGAGAGTGACACGAGGCGATGTCTGTGGCAAAGGGGAGAATGTGTGCTGAGCCTGGGGAGGCACGGATTGGCTGGCGGTGAGGTAACACGATGCAGTCTAAATGCGGAAGCAGCAGTCCCCGGCATTGAGGGCATGCCTCGTCGGCAAGCTGAGTTGCCTGCCAGCCACCTGAAGGACAAGGTCTCCGAGGGGTTCTGCAGACCTCGTGTGCCTGGCTGGCTCCCAGGGCAGGGTCTGTGTGGCGGAGACCGGATGGCAGGATCTGGGATGTCATTGCTGTTCCCTAGCCCTAAACCCACTGCAGTTCTGACCTCTGCTCTTAAACAAATGGGGCTCTCTTAGCAAAGGTGTGTGAAAACGAGGGACTGGGCCTCAGGACTACCTGCGCAGGTAATGATGAGTAGCCATCAGTACTACTCTTGAGGACCTGGATGGTTTCTAGGGCAACCAGCAGTTTAACTCCTTTGATGGTGTGGACCCCCCTGGGGTCCTTTCTAAGTACAATTCTAGGTTCATAATTGGGCCAGGAGTCCACACCCGATCTCCCCATTCCAGCCCACTTCCTAATACTTAGCGTCAGTGGCAAATTTAGCCATGAAGGATTGAGGACTTCAAGAGGACACGGTGGGCTATGCTTTCTTTCTCTTCCTCTTTAAGGACAGAGCTGTCCTCTCAGCAAAAGTTTTCTGAGGCTTAGCAGCTTCCAGAGATCACAGTTGGTGCTCCACAAGTACTAGAGGTCAATCAAATAAATAGTAATTGAGCATCTACTGTCAACTAGTGTCAGGTTTCATGGGAGTTACAGGAACATGGGACTTGCCCTTGAGGAGGTCATTTAATCATTTATTCAACAAATGTATTCTGGACTATTTACTATGGGCCTGACACTGTTCTAAGTGTTTAGGCTACAATGGTGAACAAAGCAAAGCCCTTGGTCTCTTGAAACTAACATTGTAAGGGGAGTTACAGACAAGAAAACAGGAGAGCTGAGATGAAAGTGAGGGAGGATAAGGAGATTGAAGGTGCCTAGAGGCTGAGGCTACTTGGATTTGGTAAGCCAAGAGCTCAGTGTAGGAAAGGAGATAGAGAAGTTCTAGGGGCAGATTGTTGCAAGCAGAGGGAACTAACCGTGAGACCAAAACCAAGTCAGGGCCAGCTTGGAGGTTCCAGGAACAGAAAGAAGAGCAAATGAGAGGGAAAGTGGAAGTGGTAAGGATAGTAAAAAGGGCAGTGGCCAGATCCTGTAGGGCCTTCTATGCCACAGCAGGTAATTAGAATGTCAAGCTTTGGGTGGGTCATAGAGATGAATGGCCGAGGATAAACATTCTAGCCATTAATGACGACTGCTCTGTCATCCAAGGAGAAGCAGAGACTGTTAATGGGCTACTAAGTCCTATGTATTCACAGTGAAGTCATTGCTCCTCCCCCAGATGGACAGTAATTCTGCTGGGTCAGAGTGGCAGTGCCTTGTAGGCAGGTGGACAGAGGGGGCAGCTGGAGCAAACTCTACCTGAAGGGGTCATCCTCAGTTACATGCCATCTAGTCCAAATCCTTTCTTTCCTCCAAAATAATACTGGCTGTATATTATTGGATGCTTAGTTTGACCCAGACCTCATGCTCAGCCTGTAGGTACATCATCTCATTTAATCCTCATAAAAGCCATGGAAGGAGGGTGGTATAATTCACATTTGACAAATGAGGAAACTGAGGCTCCAAGAGATAAGATAACTCTCCCAAGATGGCTCATCTAGGAAGAGAGAGAAACAAGCTTCAAACTCATAAGATACGGACTTTTGGAGAATCTTAGTTGAGGATGACTTGCCCAGGAAAAACCTCCTAGGGCAGGGGTATGGGTGGGGTGAGAAGGAGGGAGAAATATTGAGAGATAAGCTATGTATCATAATATCATGGATTAAACCAAGAGGAATTTTGTACCCCAAGGAGACCATTGGCAATATCTAGGGACATCTTTGCTTGTCACACTGGGAGGTGGATAGGGAGTGCTACTGACATCTCGTGGGTAGAGACCAGAGATGCTTCCAGATACCTGGTGATGCACAGGACAGTCCCACAACAAAGAGTTGTTGGCCCCAAATGTCAATAGTGCCAAGGCTGAGAAACCCTGAGTGAAAGTCTTACAGTGAAAACTGCTCTTTGCTTCTTTTCTCTTGTATCTCTGCCCTGGGGGTTACTGCCACATGGTATCTCCAGATACCAAACTAAAATCACAATGGCTATTTGCGATTCCATCGGGATGGTGGTTTTTCCCAGGTCTCTTTGCCATTTATGCTGTTGTTAGTGACGGGAGATGAAGAGCTAGATCTCAGGGTGAGTGGGCCCTGGTGTGGTACTGCATCAGGTCTGTGGCCAAGAGGAGGCATTAGTTAACTGTCTCTTGTGGTTTCCCCACCAGTAGAGCAGAGGTGAGAACTCCTCCTCCAGCCGCCTCTCAGGTTTGTTGTGAGAATTCCACGAGACAATAGATGTGAAAGTGCTTTCATGAAAGTAATATATAAATGTGCTATTACCAGTCCTTATACCACTAGTAAAACGAAACCATCATTATTCTGCTTCTGATGACATCAATTTGCAGAACCATTAGAGTTCTGTACATTATAGTCTAAAAGAGCTGTAGAGAGAGCTGCCAGGGACCTAAAGAGGTTGCTCAGAGGAAAACAGCCAGGGATACACCTGGGAATTGTTAAAGTGAGGTGGGGAGATGTGTGGTTTCTTATTCAGTTACTCAGATGTCCTTTGTTCACTTTCTTGCATCATGATTACCTCTAGATGTAGTATAATAACTTTATTAATAAAGTTGCTGCCCTCCTCCCACCCCTGTCAGAGCTCTGAGGGCACAGTCGAAACAGAATATATTAATTAATGGAAATGAAGAGAAAACAGCTCAAGTAATGGCTACGAAGAAGATCAAATAGCAAGGAGGGAGCTGCAAAAATTTCCCCTCTCATTTGACATTGGCCAATGAATGCATAGGAGGCTGGGGAAGTCCTAGGATTCCAGATCAACTGGCAGAATATCTTGGGAATACCCTCTTACTTTTTTTTTCACAGTGAAAGGTATAGAAGACACGAGGACAGCATCGGGACCACTATCTGATGCAGCCAGCACATTGCTGAAGAAGATTTTCTGGGGGGTGAGGCAGTCTTGGAGGCTGTAATATGTGCAGGGTCAGTCTTACAGGAAGGACTGAGGTTAACTTAGTGGTCTAACTTCAGAAATATGTAGATGAGCCCCCTACAGAAAATCTCCCTTCAAACTGTTCACCGGCATCTGAAATTCCTTTAAGAGGGAATAAAGCTTCCCTTTCTATAATTAAAGGCAAAATCCTGTTCTTCCTGAGAGAGAGAAGTATTGGGTTGGCCAAAAAATTACTTCGGGTTTTTCCATAAAATCTTATGGAAGAAGCTGAACGAACTTTTTGGCGAACCCAATAATATTGTCTTAAACTTATCCCAAAGGATATCGTATGATTACAAAAGCAGAGGAAATCCTTTCCCTAACTCTACATGGTTTGAGTGTGGGCTCTAAATAAAGGCTGCCTTGCACTTCCTGAGTATCTAAGTTAACTGGCTATAACCACATACCTTCCCTGGGATGTCACTGGTTAACATCTTTCTCATGACCTAAGGCCTTTGCTGTTTCTTTTTGGGCATCTGAATCTGGTTGCATAGGACTTGATGAATCCCCTGTTGTTGTTGTTTTTTCCAGTTTCTATCTACATCCCTATCTTTTGTCTGACAAAGAGCCCTGCAAAGGGTAGAGGAAAGAATACTCCAGGGACCAGGGGACCTCAGGGGTAGGCCAGGCTCTGTCATTAAGTAGCTTAACCTTGGACAAGCCATGAAAACTCTTTGGGCCTTTAGTTCCTCTGCCTGTTAAGTGGGAGGATGGGATTAGGTATCTCCAAGGGGCTTTCTTACTACAAGATTACAGATTGGCTTTTCTTCTTTTCATTTTGTTCAGGGAAGCCTCTCCTTCATTACCAGCATCTCTCAACCCAAGTCAGTATTTTCTCATCAATCTGAGTCCTTTCAAGAGAATATAAGGAGTGGCCGTGATTCAGGGAGATGCAAAGGGTGCCCATAATCTAAGGGGTTGCCTGGTTCAGGGGGGTGCAACAGTGCCCGTGAGTCAAGAGGCCACGGTTGATGTCTCTTGGCAGGTTGTCGCCACCCCAGAAAGACACGGGCAGTGGGTTGCACATGCCGGCGTCAGTGGAACGGGGAGCAGGACTTTAAAACTCACCCTTGAATATGCAGAGCTCAAAGGGTCACTGGCTCACAGCTGTGGGCCAACTTGAATAGAAAGTTGACAAGATAAAGCAGAGTTTGGACAACCTTACAAAGTAGCAGACCCTGAATTCCTCATTTTCATGGATAATTGACCGTAGACTTCAATTTTAGGAACATGGTAGTGTATCTGTGTACAGTTTACTCCTCTTTCAGGTGATGGAACCAGAGCCCGCGGAGTGCGTGGGACTCTGTTGCCCTCTAGTGGCCGGAGTGGAGCAGAACGCGCAGCAACTCCCCCAGAGTTAGACTTCTGTCGGCTTGGCGGTGCAGCTGAGCCTGAGCCAGGGTTCACAGAGTCCCCCTGGAGCACAGAACATCCAGGGGGCTCAGGGAACCCTTTCAGCACACCTCCTGACTTGAGATGATGCAGAGGGTCTACCACCCCTCCTATTTCTGGGGGTAAGATCGGCAGCACAGAGAGGTTCTTGTTTTGCCCAGAGTCATACAGTAGCCAGCTGCAGGGCTGCGACGTGAGGTCAGGTGTCTGTGTTTTGTGGGTAGCTGAGGCACCTGGAATCTGCTGTAACGGTTACACCTTTGCTGTGTCACTTCTGCCTCAGTCAGATGTCGTCTCTAGCAAACAGACATCGTTATGTGGTTTTCCAGTTACTACTTCCCAAGGGGAGCTGGTTGGTGTGGACGAGGCTTTTTAACATCTGGCTTTGAAGAGAGCGTTATATGCAGCTGTAGCAGAAGGAGCCAGCGTCTTAGTAATTGGCCAGGGGTTGGGAAGGAGCAAGGCAGTCTGGGGGCACTTGTCATCGTTGGGGCTCAGCAGCTTTGCAGAATATGTTATCATGGTTCATATTTTAAATGATTTTTTAAGTAAAATTGAAGGTGGGTCTAGGTGGAGATTATTCCAAGAAGGCTAGAAGCCTAGACACTAGTTGCAAAAAAAAAAAAAAAAAAAAAAATGAAATGAATTGCTGAAGGTCATACTCCTGTTGTTGATCTTGGGCTCAAGTAGAGGGTTCTTAGTAGGGTTCCCTTACTCTAACTTTTGCCCTTGGTAATAGGCAATTAAACAAGAGGATTAATTTATGGAGAGGCCGAAGAGCGTAGTAGGATGAGTAGATTATGCAGCATGACCTCTACTGCCAGGAGAGAGTCCAAAAGTCCATGAGGCATGGTCAAGGCTATATCTGGTATTCCAGTGCCCCTATCTTTTGGGCAGGAATGCCCAAGACCCAGCAAAACTCCTCTTCTTTGACTTCCCCTTCCAACAGTATAAGTCATGGAAAAGGAATGGGTGGAAATAAGGCATTTTGTGGTGTTGAACAGGGGGTGCTTGAAAACACAGTGGCTTTCCATCGATGGACTTTTGGAATGTACCTTATGCTGGTAAAGCTATTGAGGGCTTAAATGAGCCTCTTTTATAGCATGTTGCAATTCTTCCTTTGAACATGAGGAGCTTGAATTACCTTTTTTTACTTTATGATAGAAATGTAATCTTATTTCTCACTCCCTACTCTCTCCATTACACAGTTAACATATAACAGTCTGGTGCCTTCTAAAGACATTTCACCTAAAAGTACACATTTTATACTGGAGCCCATGTTCCTTGCCTGTACACTTCTTGTCTTCCAAGCTTTAGAATCGCCATTGATTATTCCTCTTTTATTCATACTTCTCCAGCCCCCATCACTACCCCAAACAGCACCAACCTCCATTTCAGTCATTCACTCAACCCTGCTGACTTTTTGTTCTAACAGCCTGAGATTAGGTTTTTAAAATTTTTTATTTTACTTAAGTATAGATTTACAATGTTGTGTTAATTTCTGCTGTACAGCAAAGTGATTCAGTTATACATATACATATTCTATTCTGTTATGGTTTACCACAGGATATTGAATAAAGTTCCCTGTGCCTGTACAGTAGGACCTTGTTGTTTATGCATTCTGTGTATAATAGTTTGCATCTGCTGACCCCAGACTCCCACTCCATCTCTCCCCCACCCACCCCCAGCAACCACAAGTCTGCTCTCTACGTCTGTGAGTCTGTTTCTTAGATAAGTTCATTTGTGTCATATTTTAGATTCCACATGTAAGTGATATCATATGGTATTTGTTTTTCTCTTTCTGACTTATTTCACTTAGTATCATAATATATGTGTCCATCCATGTTGCTGCAAACAGCTTTATTTCATTCTTTTTTATGGCTGAGTAGTATTCCATTGTATATATGTACCACATGTTCTTTATCCATTCACGATACTAGTTTTTAACCAGATCACTCTGTTTTCACTCTATGCAAAAATCTCTTTAGCTTTGGGAGGCCCTCGTGAGCTAACATGCCAAAAATACCTGTGGTGATTCTAAGGTATTTGCTGGGACAGGGTTAAATGTTGAGGAAAGAGAGGAAGAATAGGCAGGGGGGATGGGGGTCCCATGAGGAGAGGCTTGTTGGGTGGTGGTGGGAAGCTTGGGCCTCGCAGCTGCAGCTACAGGCTGGGCCAGGCAGTGGACGGCAGGAGGTGTCTTCAGAGACTTCTGGGTGCTGTTCAGTGCACTGCATGTCATGCCCTTCCTTTCCAGCTCACAGATGGCTGAGGTACCACCTTTAACTGGATTCCGTCATGTGTACTTTAGGGACAAGAGAGGGAGTGGCACATAAGAGGAGTGTATAGGGGTCCACTTATTACTCCGTTTTTTCCTGCATTGACACTGGTCCTGGGTGCCCAACAGTGAAGCCACTAGAATTTGACCCACTACTTACCCAGCTTTCCCACTCCCAATCTGTTTGTTACACAGCAGCACAAATAGGGGGAGATGGCTTGGGCTTACGGGAGAGCAGGTGGCTCCTACCAGCTGGTGCTAAAAATGCCCCAACTGATAGATATTTATATTTCCCTCATGCAGCCTTCCCTATCACACACACGGTGGCGAAGTCAGGAATGTGTGCTACTTGTCCTTTGGGGCCTCCCTTCCTCTTCTCCATGTAATGCTGGCCTCCGTGTTCATACCTGATTACAGAGTTGAGAAGCCTTAGAACACCCTCCCTTACCGGTGGATCTCCTTTCTGTGCCTTTGGCTTCTGTGACATCTGAGTGCCCCCTTCTTTCATTCACTTTTAGAGGTTTACTTCCTTTGGCTGCTTATGAAATGCTTGTGCTCCTGAAGGTTCTGTCCTTGGCCTCCCTTTTCTTCTCCTAACATCTTCTTTCTGGACAAGCTCAACCATCTTCTTAATGTTAACGAACCTCAGATTCAAATCGCCAGCCCGGATCCCTCTCCTGGGCTTCACACCAGCTTCCTGTGAAACATCTGAACTGATTTGTCCCCCAAGTACCTCAGATAACACATCTAAGTCTGAATTCATTCTCTGCTGCACAAAAGGTGCTTCTCTGTTTCTCATTAGAAGAGTAGAAATAAATGGAGAGAATGGAAGACTTCATTTACTTCGATAATTACCTACACGTCTTCCTCTTGGTCATCCCGTCTGCCCCTCTACCTGTTACCTCTAATTTGTCACCAGGTCTTGGAATTCTACTTCTCAAGTATTTTTCCAGGCTGACCCTTCCTCTCTCTCTCTCCACTGCCCTCGTTCAGGGTTTCATCAGCTTTATTTGGCCTCTGACATTGGCCTCCGTGTGTCCAGGAGCTGCATAGGTTAGTCTCTAAAAGAAAATCTGGGTACAGTTTTTAAACAAAATGTTATTTCAATAGAATCTGCATTCTTACAGAAAGTCTTCAAACACACTATTACAGTACCATGAATGAGTATAGGAAAGGCCGACAAATACCTTTTAGTGGGTTCCTAGTTTAAAAGAAATCCATCTGTGAGATAACATCACTTCCTGAGGTTCTCAAACAATGCCCAGAGCCATTATTTTTGGTCCTGTGTTAACTTTGTGAGTAAAATACAGAGCTTCTTCATGGTAATTTCCTATTATGTTTAGCTAACGAAGGTAACCCTTCATGAAAGTTCCTTGTCTCTCTGTAGCCTGAAGAGTATGTATACTTGGAAAGTAGATTCCTTTTGGCACCTTCATCTTCTTCCATCTTGGTCCCTCCTACCAATAGTTGTAGATTTTATTCCATTCATGCTTCTTCCCGTCTGGGTTTCTGACATGCTCAGTTAAATTCTCCCCTCCTTGGGCTTCTCTTTGAAGATTAAGATCCTATCTCAGAAAATCTGGTCATTGAGAAGGTTGGGAAAAGGCTAGCAGTTACTTTGGAGTTACCTTTGCCTAGCTCGGGATGGTATTGATAGGTGGACACAGCTTTAAGATTTGCTGTTCTACATGAATCACAATGCAGTCGTCTGAGAGGTGCTGCTGACCTGCATGAGGAATCTCAAGGTCTCCCGTCATCCTCCTTTCAAACACTCACAGTGATTAATTCTATAGAAATCACTCTTGGTGCTTCACCTTCAGAAAACAATTTTCTTTTTTGAATACATATGGGATACCGAGGCTTCTCCCTGGAAAGAAACTCTGGTTTGCTTTTCATACTAGCTATTTTTTTAATTCCAAGGAAATCTACCTCCAAAAGCAAGCAAAACATCTTTCTCCCAAGTGACCGTGCCTTGGGTTTTAGATCCTGACTCATTGTTTTATCAGGCCTGCTCTCCTCTCTTCTTGGCCTTCAATCCAGGTCACCTGGGTTCTTTTCTCTTTACTGACTGTCAGCAGGGACTGATCTGCTGAGCGAGCAGGGATGACATGCAAGAGAAAGTGAACTGAGCAGTTGTCCTAACTCTTCATGTCTGGTACATCACTCAGGGTCAGCGCAGTGAACTGAGGAACAACCATAGGGTCTCCAGAAGACTCTAAGGGATCTCCAGTTTCAGGGTGACCATTTTCTGGTCTGTGAGTCATGGTCCCATTTGCAGGGGGGTTTAGATCAGATGGAGTTGGATCCCTACTCTGATTTCTCATCACCCTGAACCCCTGGCTAGAGCTAGGAGTGTTGAGTGCCATTCGGGACCAGCCTGGTGTCTTTGGAGTCCTTGAGTAAAGACAACTTGGGTCAAGTCATGTCTTATAAACCCACTGTGGTGCTGCATCAGAGAAACTCCTTCAGGATGACCTTATCTGGAGAAGGCCCTTCATCCATGGCCTTCAGGCTGGGAATTAGGGTCGAGGGGCATCAGGAGCCTGCAGGCCTGTTCTGTACTCAGCATGGGGTGACAAGGCAGCACGTTGGCACTCTGGGGTCTTCCAATTCCAAATTCAACCATTTGTTTGCAGTTTTGTTTTTCTCTTTTGAGGGGTAGTGGGCAGTAGACTTAAAAAAAAAAAAAACCTAAACTTCCAAGCAAAATTGTTAGAAGCAGCATGCCCCTTGCCCATGCCTGGAATTGCTTCATACCCTTTGCCTGTTTCCGGGATGCTCAAAGGTTTTCTCCATTGCCCTCTATTGCTTTCCCTTCTGCCCTGTTTGTTCTTATGGCATTAAAGGGCCTACGTGCTTACTTCACAAGGACCCTCATTTCTTTATCCATCATGTTTTCTTTTCTTTTTTTTTAGTCTTAAGGTCTGCAGTCGAGCATTTTAACTGAACGCCTGGGCTGCCTGAGGCAGCTGTGGGGTTCCCAGTCAACTGCCTTGTCCTCTAAAGAATGACTTCCCTTTGACAGTACCACTTGTGGAAAAACAGAGCCAGCGTAGAGGATCTTGCAGATAATTCAGGAAGCGAGAGGAGTTATTGGAGGGTGGTAGGGGAGGACAGAAGACGGATTAATATTTTTTTCTTTATCACTTGGCATGTTAAACTTAATTATATTCCTTGGGAGACCTGTAAATAGTCATGATTAGGAATTATGATAATAGACGCTGCAGCCTTACACGTGTTCATCTTACTACTTGCCTCTCTGTGACTGTGGGCTGTGATTAATACCAATCAGCATCACTAGGACAAGACCTCTCCCTGCCTGTTGGGACCTTTTTGACTTTGGACGGCCAGTCTCAAGGGTCAGGAGCCCCTACACTAGCCCCATGAGCTAAAAAGAGTGACCTTCGCAGACTGAGTGCAGTCCTAGTTGTTGGCAGTGTCAGTCATGGCTATGAAAATAAGAATTTGGTTCCCAGATTTTCTACTTTCTCTCCTTCTGCCTTTGCCATTAAATTTTTTTTTTTTTTTGTGAACTTGAAAATACCACTTATTCATTTATTTTTGTGCAGAGAGGAAGGAGGGTTACCAGGATAACTCTACATGCTTATGAAATGATCATACAGAGGAAAAACCCCAAGAAGAGTGTAAAAAGGAAATCCCCTAATTAAGGGTCTCAGTTGAGTACCAGCCACTCTAATAGGAAATGTAATTTTAAGTCAAGGCAAAATCCTGTTCAGCATTTCTGAGATCCATTCTCCTTTTGATTGTCAATGTGAAAAAGTGAGAACTAGCTTACTTTTAACATAGCTGCTTGTCGGCCCTGAAAAGGATCTGAGAGGTCCTCTTTGTTCTGCAGATTTTATTGGAGAGGCATTTGAGTCTAGGAGTTAAGGCACTAATTGGGCAAAGAGGCACAGCCATTCATGTGCCGCTCAGAGGCCTGGGACGGGCCGTCTCCAGTGGGCGTATCAGAAGAAACCCTTAGGCTCTTCAGCCTCAGACACTTACAAGAACCCCTTAGTAGCCCAGTTTAGAATAACAATATAGATCCATGTTTAAAGTCAGCCCTATTTGCAGTACCATCCTTGCAACATGGATGTTATGACAGACCAGAGACTTGAATACCAAGTCCCACCTTTCAGTCTCAAATGATATTCAAGACCAGATCCAGAAAATACATGATCCTGAGCTTTGGGGATTCACAATCAAAGGTTTTTCTTGAAACCTTTTCCTGAAAGCATGGTTCTAAAGAGACCCGGCGTTAAGGCAAAGGGTTTTGATTTTCTTTCTACTGCCTCTTCACCTTCCACCCCACAAGATGACTCCGAGTTGTCTTTGCTTCTTTTAAGTCCTAGTCTTCCCTGAGGCTCAAGAGGAACTCAGGCTGTATTTTGATGCGATGAGTCACCTTTGATGTCACAGTCCTCACTCTCCAAGAACAAGGAATCATTAGTATCTTGACGTCTAATTGTATAAGTTAACGCACTTCCTTGGAGCTCAGAGAGAAAAGCTGAAGTCTCACACACAGATTCTGCTGGCAGTAAATGACTGTGTGCTTTATAAAAGGAGAGAGAAATTCTGTTTGCGTGATGCCATTGGAATGTTAAAAGAAATCCAGAGGGGAAAAAATCCAAGTGAATAATACATATTGGGTCTCTGGCCCCTAATTTGATATTCAGTCAGATCAAAACTAACTAACCCTGTGAGATCTTGGAATATAATGTCATATAAAAATGCTCCTGGGCAAGGAGCTTTATTAATACACAGTAGTAAAAAAATATGGGAGGCGCCATGTCTGGGTATTTTTCTATAAAATCTTTACTCATTTCACACCCTTTACAAGCACAATCCAAAACTGCTATGTTTAAACATCTACATTTGTTGGGATTTCTTTAAAAAAATAAACAGAAGAATCACATTTCACATGTGTTAAGTGGTGTAATAGTAAATCGTATTTAACAAGTTGGGAAAGGCTTCAGTTTTCATCGGTGTACAAAATGTCTACATGTAAATATTGGACTCACTTTTTAAATGAAGGTGCTGCAGTCAGCCTTTTAAAAAATAATAAAATAATCATGCAGGTCAACATATTGAATCTTCACGTGACTGCAGGTGTGTGAGTGTGTGTGTGTGCGTGTCTACATGTTTTTAATTCCGTAGGATTAGCAGAATGACAAAATGTGTGAAGGAAGATAGCTGATGACTATTTTAAGCAGCACAAAAATGTGAGGAGGAGGTAGAGGATGAAAAGGAGAGAGAGAGAAAAAAATGATCAAGCAGGAAGAGGGACACGGGTATAAGACTAGAAGAAAAGAGAATTTCTTTAAACTAGAAAAATCAAAGGGATGTGTTTTCCCCTTATGGCAATAACCACTTTTTTCTAGGGCTTTATACATTAACACCTAAAAAATAGATTTGTGCTATAAATACAAGCTGTCTTCAATGCATATGTTTGGAATTATTTTCCCCTCTGATTCCTTTGTGGTCTTATGCCCTCATCTGACATTTTTAGTTAGGAAATACCAACCCAAGTTTTCTTTGATCGTGCTCCTTCCTTTGCCTGGAGACTTTGTGCCTTTTTCCCATAGCCAGTTTTTACTCATTCTTCCAGACTAGCTCAGCTGTTTCACCACCCAGAAAAACCTCCTCGTCTATCTTTGCCCCCTTTGTTTCTTGCTGTGTCTGCCAGCTCTGTACTCTGAGAGCACATTATATTTAAATGAATACTTACTGTCTCTCCCACGAGGCTGCTAACTACTAGCCCCAGAAGGGTATGGCCATGTCTTATTCCAGTCTGTATTCCTGGAGCCTAAGTAACATGGTGTCCTCAGTGCTCCCTAAATCCTCTTAAGCTTCAACGCATTACCATTTTAATGTTCCAATCCTCAGGGAAGCTGAGGCTTGCTTTCAGAGGAGACAGTCAGCTAGGGGTCATTTCTTGTTTAGCACCTGACCATGTGTTGGCAAACATTGTACGCTGTCTGTTGCAAAGTCAAAACATGTCCTTTCCACACATGGAGTAAGCCCTTATTGGGGAATAAACAATGATAATGACTGTTTTCAAGTAATGTGTATATGTGTCTGAACTGCTATTGTGGTTCTTTGTTTAAGAGGAGGAAGCGTTTTCCTTAACCTTCCATGGCTTTAGGGAGTCTTCCTCATTTTCCTGTTTCCCATGTTCCTAGGATGAAGTCCCTGAGATCTGAGATTCTGGTGGGCATGCCTCGAATTTTTTTTTTTTTTTTTTTAAGAAAAAACCAAGTTTATTCTTGTCTAATGAAATTCACTAAGAGCCCAAGATGATAAAGACCCACACATTCAGCAAACCCTTTTAAGTTAACCAAGCCATCAGGCTGTTTTGGTCCCTCCACCGAGCACCCTGGCAGTGAGATGACCAAAACTGGCCTTCTGTTATCTTCCAGCATTCTTAACTCCCTTCGGGCAGAGTGGCATCTCCAAGGTTGGTTCAGAACCATACTGTCAAAATGTCTTTCAAAGCCTCGGGAGGGTGAGCTTCCTTCAGCAGTCATGGAAGACCAAATGGTTCAGACGGAATAAAACCTCTTCTAAGATCGTTTTCAAAAAGGGACACCAAAAAAAAAAAAAGGGTAACAATTTAAGGCCCCGTTTAAAAGGCTTCTCCGTCAGCTTTAGGCTTCTCGTTTAAAAAACAAAGACCTAAGAGGAGGGGCCCGATCAAGAGGTAAACTGGTGGAGAAGGGGCGAGGTGCAGGAGAAAGGGAGGCAGGTGGCCGAGGAGGGGACGGGCTGCGACAGGGGAACCGGGAGGACGGCGGGGGGCGCCCGCACAGGCGGCGGCGGCGGGGCCGAGCCCGGGACTTAAGCCTCCGGGAAGGCGGGCGCGGACAGAGCGCTGGGGTCACCGGGGAGCAGCGCAAAGGGGAAGACACGGAGCGGGAAAGGCGTGCGATGGGAACGGACTGGTTTCTACAGTTGCCCTTTTTCCTCACATAACTCACCAAGAAAATCACACCGAGAAGGCCGTGGAAAGGAAAGGAAAAGCGAAGGAGCATCCGCAACCCCACACCTCTTGGGCTCGCCTGGGCCCCGCACAGCGGCCCATGCCTCGAATTTTTATGATCGTAGCCACATGGTCTGTTGGGTCTTAGGCTGTTATCAGCTTTTGTGAGGAGCCTTTGGTAGGTTTTAGAGGTGTGGAGGGAGAGCTCCATCTCAACCCGGGGGGAGCACCGCTTTCCCCTTACCTCAGGGTGCCCGATGATGTCTCTATTAATGAAAAGCATTCAGTGAAGTGGCATAATTTTATTACAAGGTCAGTAGTTTGAGGATTCAGAGATGAATCCTAAAGTATGGATTCCTTTCCTGCTAGGCTTCCATGGCTAGTACCCTATTCTCCCTGCCTGCCTCTTGTGAGCGCCTTTATTAATCCCAAGGGACCAAGGTCTAAGAACTCAGGCAGGACAACTGCCTCTTTAGGCAAACCTCAGCTCTGGCCCACTGCCCTGAGACGGTGATCTTGCTTCCTTATGCTCAGCCCCCTGTGTCCTCACTGGCTCAGCCATGAGGAGTCTGCAGGTCCTCCTAATCCCCTCTTCAGGCCAGTTCTGTTATTGTGCACTTGACTATGTGCTTGGAATTGTGCTAGAGGCTGAGGATACAAGTACTGAGGGCAGAGTACGTGCTTAGTGACCTTATCAAGGAGCGCTTTCCAATCAGATTTATTCCTATCAAATGTACTATTTGAGTGAAACTGGAGAGTTCCATTCTGGTAATTAATGGTAGAGCTAGGCGTGAGGTGTTGCTCTTCTCCAACTAAAGCCTCGGTTTGTTGAGGTTTCTGTGACTATGTATGTTTATTTAAGGAAATGGCAGTCTATCCTTCTTATTCATGCCCTCAAGTATTCACAGCCCCTCTGCTACTAGGGAACATTTTTGGCCTAGCATTTTTAAGATGCTAAAGTAAAAGAGCTGGCTTACAAATGGTCCCAAGTGCTTTTCTGGGCACCATGAAGGAAGTGAGAGCATGGCTATTAGGGGAAGCTTGAAGTTGGTTAGTATATAAGCAACGTGGGAAGATTTTGCTTTTAAGCCTTTGAAATGAAAAACAGAGACAGGAGTGAAATGGCCCTTTGCTAAGAGAAAAATGTTGAGGCATAAAAGGCACCAGAGACAAGGAACAATAGTTGGACCCTGAGGATGTTGGTAGAGATGGTAGTAATTCTATGTATGTTTTGGATGGGAGTTACCTGCTGTCCATTGGCATCAGAGGTCACAGTTGGAGTCCTTGATGTGGGTCTGAGATGTCAGAACTTCCCATACAGTTGTATTCTGGACACCCTAACCTATAATACACTTTCAGCCAAAAGAGATGTGCTACCAATGTGGCCATCCAAAGCCACTGTGTAGAACAGATATATCCCAGATGTCACTGTGTGTTAAAACGTTTCTCTTTACTGTTTTAAAATAAATAGATCCACTCCTTGATGTAAGCATGTATTTATGTGCTTACTTATATACATATTGCACGAAAATCTCACTAGTTGGAACGTGGTGATTGACAGGGAAGCACTGTTTTAGGAAGCCCGGTGTGTAGTGTAGTGTGGGCAAGGAAACTCTTCTTATTGATCCCTTTGTCACTGATCAATTGTATTTAATGTCAGGGAGGGAAGTTGGTACAGATTTAGAAAATAACCTTGTTTCTTTGTCAACTGAGATGGGTAACTCATTGAATCAGTAGTCATTTATGACAGCCAACAGTGTGCCGGGACATAGAGGTGAGTGACCCAGGCAGGGTCCCTGACCTCACGGAACATCACAGCACGGCATGATAATACTACCACTGAGGTATCGAGGGCTGAGAACACTTGAAGAAGGAGCAGCTGACTTAGAATAAACCTCTCAAAGGCTGCCTGGAGGAGGCAGGGCTTGAACTGTGTTGTGAAGGGTGAGCAGAGCGCAGATAGGCAAGGGGGAGAGGGAGAGGAGTTCCAGGAAAAGGGCTGAGCACATGGAGGCAGGTAGCCATGTGCAGTATCTGGGGGGCTGTGGGTGGATGGGGACTGCAGGCACTAAGGCTGCTTTGGGGGGAGTGACTGGGGATGAGGCTGCAGGGGACAGCGGGGGCCAGATCACAAAAGAAGTCAGACCATGACGGCTTTGAACAGCTCAGTTAGGAGTGGAGGTTCATCCTGAAATTGATGACTGGAGGCTTTGATCAACTTATGGGAGGAGGATGACACGGTCATCTCTCGACCTGGAAAGATCACTCTGGTTGTGATTTGTAGGAGGGAGTGGTTAAGGACAGGATGGAGGCAGGGAGAGGTCAGGAGATAATCTCAGTGAAAAGGGGTGAGATGGCACATGCAAAAGTAAACTTTAATAAGTCAAGATTCTAATGGAAGATGCTATTAATTAAACGGACTGTGTATGAGGATGGTACAGTAAGCCAGGCCCTGGGAAAAGCAGTCAGACTGCTTTCAACTTTGGGGTGAAAAAAGGAAATGAGTAGAAGATGATAAAACTAGGCTCTGTGATATTCCTATATTTTATAGGGAGACAGTACAACTTAATGGTTAAGTACTAGAGCTTTGAAGTGTGACAGACTTGGATTTGATTCCAGGCTTGGCCTCTTACCAGGTGTATGACCTTGGGCATGTTATTGACCCTCAGTTTTCTCATCTGTTGAGTGGGGTAATACCAACATGTGACTCAAAGGGTTCTTGTGAGAATTCAGTGAGAATGTACATGTTAAGAACTTTTTAGTACCTAGTAAGTGCTGAGTAAATGGCCACTTTCTTATTTTTGTAATTTGTAATTAAAAGCCAGAAATGTAGTAGAAAAGGCATGGCACAGGTGTTTATGGGTTTTGAGTTGACAGGAAACTAAGCTGTAGTCTCCTTCTGACAGCTAGTGCACAATTTTCAGGGCTCTTGGAAAAGATCTGTGTCATAAGCAAATTCATGCATGATACCAGTAAAACTGGGGATCCCCAGAGAAGTGAATTCACAGCCCTGTTTACCTTCCACTGTGTAACAGGACGAGAGAGAGAGAGAGAGAGAGAGAGAGATTATGGAAAGGAGAATTATATTTGGGAAGTCGAAGAGATTGGTCTAACTTCTTAGACTTTCTAAGCCTCATTTAAAAATGATGTTCAACTGCAAGCTGACAGCCTGTGTAACTAGCATGCAGAAATATATATATATATATTTTGCGGTACACGGGCCTCTCACCGCTGCGGCCTCTCCCGTTGCGGAGCACAGGCTCCAGATGCGCAGGCTCAGCGGCCATGGCTCACAGGCCCAGCCGCTCCGCGGCATGTGGGATCCTCCCGGACCGGGGCACAAACCCGTGTCCCTTGCATCGGCAGGCGGACTCTCAACCACTGTGCCACCAGGGAAGCCCCCAGAAATATTTTTAAAAGTTGGGCCAACACTTAAAAATTGGAGATTTTACTCAAAAATAGAGATTCCTGGATTCTGTTTAAAAAAATCAGAGGATCTGGCCAACCAGGTTCCTTCTCCTCCAAGGGCACAAGGGCTGCTGCCCCTCTTGGGTGAAGAGTCAGTTTTCCAGTTCTCTCCAGGCCCATCACTCCGGGGTCTGTGCTAGTCACTTATGACGGCCTCACCTCTCTTACATGTAACTGGACTGATGCAGTGGTTTCTAAAGTCCTACATAAATTTACGAATCCATAATTCTGTGAAAAAATAAATATGTTCTAGAAAAAAATATACGGATTGGGCAGAGCCCAGGTATGAATGTCCTTTGTGAAATTGGTTTCTCTGTTCTGAATGCTGAACATTCAGAGGTCTAAAACCATTCCCTAGGGTTGGCAGCAGGGTGGAGGTGAAGCAGTGTGGAGGCCGGGGAGTGTGGGGGAGAAGAGGGTGGAGTAAGGAGAGGAGGTCTGTGATGATCTCAGGACCCCAGTCTGCTGTGCTCCTGCAGAGCCTGAGTTGAGAGGCAGTGTGGAGGAGGGTCTGCTGGGTAGGGCCACTGGAATATAGATTGTGTTTGCGAAGTGGCTGATTTATCAGGTGCACAAACAGCTCTGTGCTGTCCTTCCTTCTGTCACAGTCCCCTGGCCCTCCTCTCTTTCCCCCTCTGACACCCCATCCCCTGGCAGCATTTGCCCCCCCCCCCCACCTGACTCTCCCACGCTTTCCTGGCAGGTTCACCAAGAAACAACCGGGTCTCCATGGCAACGTGAAGACAGCTGAAAAATGGCAGCTAAATGCAGCTGCCCCTCATTTAATATCGACTCTGCCACTGACAGAACAGATAATGGGCAATAACACACCATTATGTTGTGGGAAAATGAAATGCTTCAGCAGAAGGCTGTCATGCTGGGGGGATTTATTTGTTACTGTACCAGCCCAGATTTCTCTTTACTTCCCTTCCTTTCTTTTTATTCCTCCTTTCTCATGGCAGAGTTTTTTTTTTTTTTTTCTCTCTTCCTCATTTCTTTCCCATTCCTCTCTTCTATAGCTTCTCTTTTTGTACTTCTTCTTTCCATTTTCCCTCCTTTTCTTCCCTCTCTGAATCGCTTATGAGTATATATGAAAGCATACATATATAATAGTAATAGCAATTACCTGCATAATGACTTACAAGTTACAAAAATGTTCAAGTATGTCTTCTTTTTCCATTTGGACGATGAGACAACTGTGTGAGATGAGTAAGACTCGGTTACTGATATTTATTTTACAGATTTTAAAAAGGGCTCAGAGAAGTTGAACGATTTGCCCAGGGTCAGGTAAGCATGGTAAATGTCAGAACCTTCATTCCAACCCAGATTTCCTGGCCCGTAAAGAGGGTTCTTTCCTCTTAGTGGAAACTTGAGAGTTACCAATCCCTACTCACTTTATCAGGGTCCTGTTTCTAACTGAGTAATCCTCAGCCCCAGAACAAGGCCCCCAGGCTGTGGGACTTAGAAGGAGGGTCTTTAGATCTTTGCTTTAACAGCCTCTTGCAGATCCTGCCTTGGGTTGTTGATAAGTGTGGATTTATGTTTGTTTTAATTTTTTTAAATCCAATACACCTCTATCTGCTTACTACCTATCATTGTATCATTGTGTAATCACATAATCTTGGCACACAGAAGGGACACAGTGTACTCTCTGAATTGAAAATGGGGGCATTTTGGTGGGTGTCAGCTTTCCCTTTTGCCAAAAGACCACACAGTACATTGAGAACCAACGGGTATCACTGATGGGCTTGGAGCCCTCCTCTAAGCTGTTGCCATTGATTAAGATTTCTTTCTTAGACCTTCTTGGTTGGATCTACATACAGCTCCTGTCTTGTCTTTTTTTAAAAATTAATTAATTAATTTATTTATTTTTGGCTGCCTTGGGTCTTTGTTGCTGCCCGCGGGCTTTCTCTAGTTGCGGCAAGCGGGGGCTACTCTTCGTCCCGTCTTGTCTTGAATATTATCTAGTGGACTCTAAAGTATAGAGAGATCTGGGATCAAGTTTCTGAGTTCATTTGGTCTTGGGAGGTTTCCAAATAAAACGAGAATGGATATTTGAATTATGTTTTCATTTCTGGTAGTGGTGGATGAGGAAAGAACTGAGTAACATAAAATGTATATGGACATCTAGAGGAGGTACAGTGTATGTAATAAATATAGTGGCTTTTTAATCCTAGGAAAGAAGGCTTTGTGCTGATAAAGAGAGCAATGCTTGTATATCACAGCAGGGGTTTTTAACCTAGGATCTCTGAACTCCTTAAAAACATTTGCAAAATTTTGTATGGACACGGCGGTACAGTGTAGTGGTTCAACCCACCAGCTTTGGCAATACCAACGTCTTTGCTTTGCCACTTGCCAGGTCTGTAGCTTTGGAAAAGTTACCCTCATGAGGTGTTGAATTTTTCAACTTGTCTGTGACTCAAACAAGAATTGCTGTTTTGTATTGTTCCTCTTCTGTCTTTCTGTCTGTGATGTTTTCTTTTTCTTTCTTTCTTTCTTTCTTTTTTGTTTTTGAATTCCTGCACGCTGAAACTCTTCCTGCAGATTCTATTCTCTGGAAGGCAGACCCATTTTTAGCTGTGGAAATTCAAATAGGCCTCTGGAAAAATGCTCTCCAGGTGGTGAGGAAGCTAAGGAGATCAGGCTGCTAAAATTATGGACAGTCTCTGGTTGCTGCTGCGTAGTTTCAGTGCCTGTGCAGTTATATACTGTGGATGGTTCCTTAGCATGACATGAACCTTCATGGCATATCATGCAGTCATGGAATGTTAGAACTGGCAGGAGACAGAGATTTGTCCACTGCTACAGTCTCTCTGTCCAAGTCCTCACTGCATGTAAAGCAACTCCTTGGCCAAAGGCTTCCTTTGCTAACCAACCCCCTTGCTATATGGTCTCTCTGCCCCCTTCCTTTAATTTGCTTGATTGCTTTAAGTTCTTAAGTGGATTTATTGCCATCATTCACCTAAGGGTGTATAATCTAAAAATAGAAAACACTTACTCAGTATTTATACTATTTTAGTAGTTGTATTTTCTTTTTAAAAAGCAGACTTGGCTGGTTCATAAGATGAGTGCTTTGAGGATTGAGAAATATTTGTAAATGTTTTATTTTGATAAATTTTAAAATTAGATTTTAGCCCTTAGAAGACTGTTTAGAAATTGCCCCATTATCAGATTTTGTTGTTGTTCATTATTCAAAGAAATGTAAGAATAATAAGCCCTTTCTCCAGCTGTTGGAATTTTGAAGCCTCCAAGACAATTGCAAATCTAAAGTTAACAAGAGAAAAGGGTGTGCAGCCTTATACCAGAGGAAGAGTTGTCTCATGGCCCATGAACTTTCTTCCATAGGAAAGGCATGTGACTAGCCAGAGAACTTAAGACTTAGTTTTTATATCAGGCAGATGAGCCAAGAGCTGGGCTAGAGACAGCAAGTAGAATTAGTGGAGAATGTTGGAAGTAGTCAAACATGCTGTGAGGTGAGAGGGCAGCAGCAGGGACAGAAGTTCACCCAAGGGAGGCCAGAGAAGGAAATCCTAACAGACTAGCTCAGGAGACCAGATCTTTTAGGGCTTAAGCAAGAGCCTCAAGAGAACGCAGGAGAATCGAATGTACTCTTAAACCAGAAAAGCTCAGACATCACAGAGGACTCAACATTTCTTAGGGAACTAACATTTCTTAGTAGCATCATTAAAGCATCGGTGAAATAACTGATGTTCATCAAGATCATAAAATAGTAGACTCTTTGGGTTGCATGGATCTTAGACATCATCTAGCTCTGGGCTACTCAAAGTGTTTCCTACAGATCAGTGCTGTCCAAGACTATTACTCATCCATAAGAATAAAATATGGAAACTGAGGGCTTCCCTGGTGGCGCAGTGGTTGAGAGTCCGCCTGTCGATGCAGGGGACATGGGTTCGTGCCCTGGTCCGGGAAGATCCCACATGCCTCAGAGCAGCTGGGCCCGTGAGCCATGACCGCTGAGCCTGCGCGTCCAGAGCCTGTGCTCCGCAATGGGAGAGGCCGCAACAGTGAGAGGCCCACGTACTGCAAAAAAACAAAAAACAAAAAACCTTGTTTTACATATGAGAAGATAGAGGATTTATCTAACAAAGTCTAGAAAAGATAGTAGCAGAACCACAATAATACTGTACCAACAATTTTTTTTAATTAAGAAAACTATGCCCAATATACTCTGTTTTCTAACACAAGGAAAGCATGCAATACAGTTTAGAAATATTTCATTAAAAATATTAAACATTTGAAGTCTTTGAGCTTTTAAAGGTTTACTCTTTCCTCCGCAGAGTCCGCATTTCAAGTGAGGTTTTGCTCTGTATATAGACACAACTGTATCACCCTATAGAAAACATATTTCACACTCAAAGTTTTGTTGCTCTCTGGAGGCATTACTTTATTTCTGGGAATTCTTAAAGAATATAGGGTCATGCTAACTGGCAATTTTATGGGTCAGTTTTGCCCAAGGCACTCTTTAATAGTGAACTAGGTACTGAAAGAACTTTTGTGGGCCCTTCTGATGCAACTTAGGGCACTATTGTGATAATAGTCTAGATGGGGGCTTCACAACTAATGGAATGCTAGCGGCCTCAAAGCATGTGTAAGCCTCCTTCGGTGCCCAATTTATTCCACTGAATGGTGTGGGCCCAGGTAGAGCAGAGCCTAGATGTGCCCTTTGGACATCCCTGTACCCACTTCCATGAGGTTCATGGACAGATAAAACAACAAATGTCTGGACACTTCTCCCACTGCCCTGCTTAGGTTAGACTGGTTTTCTCTTACGGGTTGAGGTTTTGAACCAGCTGGAAGTAGAGACTTATCATGGTCATCACAACACCACACCTGTTTTACGGGTGAGATAATAAGAGTATCTCACCTGTAAAACATTACACTTTTATCTCATTTGGTCCTCACCATAATCCTATAGAATTGTCAAGACAACTATTATTAGGTCCTTTGTTTTAAGGAAGGACAATAAAGGCCTCAAAGAGATGAACAGATGCTGATTTTATCCCCCAATTAAAACTCAAATCCACCCACATGTGTCCTTCTCCATTGTCACTCTCCGATTCTACACCTAGCAACAGTCTCCTTGCTTCACTCTTAGACCTTCCAATTGATTATTTACATAAATGTCAGAGAGCTTTTTTTAAAAGTATAAATCATATAATATCACTATAAGCTTAAAATCCTTTCATGGTTCCTATTTTTTTTTTTTTTTTTTTGCGGTACGGGGGCCTCTCACTGTTGTGGCCTCTCCCGTTGTGGAGCACAGGCTCCGGACGCGCAGGCTCAGCGGCCATGGCTCACGGGCCCAGCCGCTCCGCAGCATGTGGGATCTTCCCGGGCCGGGGCACGAACCCGTGTCCCCTGCATCAGCAGGCGGACTCTCAACCACTGTGCCACCAGGGAAGCCCCCTATTGTCTTTTTAGATTAAAGTCCAAACTTTGTGGCAAGGTTTGCAAAGCCCACCACGATCTAGCACTTGACCACCTTTGCAACCTCATCTTATGCTGCTCTCCCCTTACTCCTGATACATTGCCCCCAACAGCTTTCAGACTCATCAGGCTCTCGCCCTTGCCAGTCTCTCCTTCCCCGTTCTCCCAATGGCTAACTTGTGGTCATTTGCAGGCTTCAGTTTTAATTCCGCTTCCTCAGGAGGACATCCCTGAATCTTCAGTCTAAATGAGCCCCTCCCACTTTCTCTTTGCTATTATACCAGCCTGACCT
This sequence comes from Delphinus delphis, assembly GCF_949987515.2. Classification (NCBI taxonomy): domain Eukaryota; kingdom Metazoa; phylum Chordata; class Mammalia; order Artiodactyla; family Delphinidae; genus Delphinus; species Delphinus delphis. The sequence continues at coordinate 24,841,561 of NC_082684.1, read as the reverse complement.
TGTCTTCACATAACACAGTTCAGTTATGTTCGCCTGTGGGCCTCTTTGAGGGCTGTCTCCCTCACCTGACTGCAAGGTTGATGAGGACAAGATCCAGGGAAACTTGGTTTACCAGTGACTGTTCAGCACATAGCTCACTGCCTGCCTCAGAGCCGGACTGCTATACATATTTGTTAAATAAAAAGCGGGGTGGGGGGGCTGGTGATGGGCCGAAGAAGGCACAGATGGGCAAGAGTAGTGTGAGGCAGTGCCACTCTGCCTCTGAAATAATTCCTAATTCTCTTTGGTTTTGTTCTTACTTAAGACACGACCAAGGGTTCCCGGCAGAGCATGCAGCTAGACACGTAGTGGGAGCTTAGTACACGTTTGAATACATGAACCAGTGTGTAATGAAAGAATGAATGGTATGTATGCATCAGAACAGATTCCCCTGCTGGGCTTTCTTTATGTATATGGTGTTAGAATGTCACTGTCCCCAAATTGCACTATCCTCTTCCCTGCTTTCAGTGGACTAGAGACCCCCCTCCCCTGCACCCACTGCTGCACTTGAACCAGAGAGCCTCTGACCTATCATTTTCCCTTTCTCTTGCCACTGCAGAAGTCTGTTCTGAGTGAGGAAGCAGCTTGGTTATAAAACAAAAGCTCTGATTTTTTTTTTTTTTCCTGAAAAATACCATCAGGATGAAGGCTATGATTAATACACATAATTGAAATAAATGGCAGCTAACTGCAGAAAACCATCTCCCAGCTGTTGGAGGAAGGAAATTGCTGACAGCCGGTTCCCATTGAGTGGCTACCGAAGGAGAGGGGCCCATAGGAGCAGGAGAGACTACACATCACCATCCCGCAGCGCTCCAGGGCTGCTGCTTTTTTTTTTTACATCTTTATTGGAGTATAATTGCTTTACAATGGTGTGTTAGTTTCTGCTTTATAACAAAGTGAATCAGTTATACATATACATATGTTCCCATATCCCTTCCCTCTTGCATCTCCCTCCCTCCCACCCTCCCTATCCCACCCCTCTAGGTGGTCACAAAGCACCAAGCTGATCTCCCTGTGCTATGCGGCTGCTTCCCACTAGCTATCTACCTTACGTTTGTTAGTGTATATATGTCCATGCCACTCTCTCACTTTGTCACAGCTTCCCCTTCCCCTTCCCCATATCCTCAAGTCCATTCTCTAGTAGGTCTGTGTCTTTTTTCCTGTCTTACCCCTAGGTTCTTCATGACATTTTTTTTTCTTAGATTCCATGTATATGTGTTAGCATACAGTATTTGTATTGCTCTTTCTGACTTACTTCACTCTGTATGACAGACTCTAGGTCCATCCACCTCACTACAAATAACTCAATTTCGTTTCTGTTTATGGCTGAGTAATATTCCATTGTATATATGTGCCACATCTTCTTTATCTGTTCATCCGATGATGGACACTTAGGTTGTTTCCATCTCCTGGCTATTGTAAATAGAGCTGCAATGAACATTTTGGTACATGACTCTTTTTGAATTATGGTTTTCTCAGGGTATATGCCCAGTAGTGGGATTGCTGGGTCATATGGTAGTTCTATTTGTAGTTTTTTAAGGAACCTCCATAGTGTTCTCCATAGTGGCTGTATGAATTCACATTCCCACCAGCAGTGCAAGAGTGTTCCCTTTTCTCCACACCCTCTCAGCATTTATTGTTTCTAGATTTTTTGATGGTGGCCATTCTGACTGGTGTGAGATGATATCTCATTGTAGTTTTGATTTGCATTTCTCTAATGATTAATGGTGTTGAGCATTCTTTCATGTGTTTGTTGGCAGTCTGTATATCTTCCTTGGAGAAATCTCTATTTAGGTCTTCTGCCCATTTTTGGATTGGGTTGTTTGTTTTTTTGTTATTGAGCTGCATGAGCTGCTTGTAAATTTTGGAGATTAATCCTTTGTCAGTTGCTTCATTTGCAAATATTTTCTCCCATTCTGAGGGTTGTCTTCTATTCTTGTTTATGGTTTCCTTTGCTGTGCAAAAGCTTTGAAGTTTCATGAGGTCCCATTTGTTTATTTTTGTTTTTATTTCCATTTCTCTAGGAGGTGGGTCAAAAAGGATCTTGCTGTGATTTATGTCATAGAGTGTTCTGCCTATGTTTTCCTCTAAGAGTTTGATAGTTTCTGGCCTTACATGTAGGTCTTTAATCCATTTTGAGTTTATTTTTGTGGCTGCTGCTTTCGCCATATCACCATCCCGCAGTGCTCCAGGGCTGCTGCTTTTGCCAGAGATGCCCTGAGGGCTCTGTCTCATGTGTGAGCTTCTCCATCAAATTGTAGTGTCATCGGTTTTTAGGGCTGGGGCTTGGAGCTGGGCTTTCTATGTCTGGGGATGACTTGGCAGTAGGTATCTGTGTCCTACAGAATGGGCTTTTAGAATCCTTCTGTCACCAGCAGCATTACTGCAAACCCCAGGCTGAATCTCCTTATAAGGAGACAAGATGCTTCTTCACCTGTTTCATTACCTTCTTCTCCCCTTTCCTTGTTCATCCATCCTATGCCAGTGGGATGGGGAGAGCAGTGGGGAGGAAGAAGATCTGGATTCTTGCTATGAGTCTGCTCTGTGATCCTGACAGACCTTTCACCTTCCTAGGCCTTAGTCTGCTCAGTCTATGTAATATGAGATATAAGACTGGAAGATTTCTGTCCTCTCAGTTCTAAGAGTCTCTTAGAAAAAAAAAAAGATATACTTACAAATTATAAATGTATATACATTACATTTATCTATCTATCTATCTATCTAGATATTTATTTCCTACTGCCCTTCTTCTCAGCCCACTGTTTTACATTCAGCACCCCAAAAGTTATATGGCCCTTGTGACAGTGTTAATATGTGTCTGGCTAAACTAGTACCTAGATCAGGTGAAGGACTTTATGAACACATAAATCAGAAGACAAGAAACCTGAAGCTAGACATTCACCCAGCTCACCCACACCATTATTACCAAGAATGTGAGTGCAGAACTCAGGCCTGTACATGCTGGGAAGTCAGCTGAAGGACAGTGTCAGCACACCCCAGCTTTGGAGTTCAAGGCACCGCAATTCCCATCCCTCTGGAAGATCGTGTGCTCTGTGAATGCTGACTCTGGAAGTACACACTCTTAACATCAGGGCCTAGAGAATAGCTGGGAGAGAATGTTCTCCCAGAAGAGCTCTCCTTCGTGAGCTTCCTCCGTGTGCTCTATACTGTTTCGTCGTCTCTTTTTATCCTCAAACAATCCAAGAAGTAACGCTCTCTTCTTTATATGAATAAGAAAACCGAGGATCAGGGAAATTAGCTGCTTTTATTCAAGGTTCCCCTGTCAGTTGCAGGTATCAGTAGTAACATTTTTTTAGTGCTTTGGTGCCAAAGAAGAAAAAACAATTTCTTCCTTCAAATAGAAGGGGACTTCTGGAGGGGTTAAACGGGGAATATAGCATTATTAGAACTTCAGGAATTTTGCTTCTCTCTCTGCCCTCTGATTATCCTTGTGACTTTCATGTGTGACACCCTAATGCAGTGGCTGTGTTCTACCAGTCAATTTTGGAACCTTATATAATGGACCTTTAAACCCATTACTGTTGCAACCAAGATTATCTCCTTGAGGAATTCCATCAGGGAGGGAGGGAGGGCCATTATACAGAAGCCAGAAGTCTTCACCTGCTGCCTGCATTTTCTGCAGAGCTCCTCCTCTACCTCAGTTGAGAGTCACAGGATGTTAGTGAGATCAAAAGCCATTGAGCATTGGGGAAAGGTCGAGGACCCCTGCCCTCTCGTCACACCTTTTCATATGGATGACCCTGCTTCTAAAATTATATTTTGAATTTTCCATTTATTCTTGCTGCTATGGACTGAACGTTTGTCCTTCTTCCCCCAGTCCCTCAAATTCATATGTTGAAGCCCTAATGCCCAATATGATGGTGTTTGGAGGGACTTGCCTGGTGGTCCAGTGGTTAAGAATCCACCTTTCAACGCAGGGGACATGGGTTCAATCCCTGGTCGGGGAACTAAGATCCCACATACCGCAGGGCAACTAAGCCCGTGCATTGCAACTACTGAGCATGGGGGCCACAGCTAGAGAGAAGCCCACGAGCCACAGCATGGGATCCTGCATGCCACAATGAAGATCCCGCATGCCGCAACTAAGACCCGATGCAGCCAAAAATAAATAAATAAATGTTTTAAAAAATGATGGTATTCGGAGATGAGACCTTTGGGAGGGATCAGGTTTATACAGGGTCATGAGGGCAGAGCCCCTGTGGTGGGATCAGTACCTTAAAAGAAGAGGAAGAGAGCACACTTGCTTTCTCCATCATGTGAGGATACAGCAAGAAGATGGCCATCTGCAAACCAGGACCTTGATCTTGGACTTCCCAGCCTCTAGAACTGAGAGAAACAAGTGTCTGTTGTTTGACGCCACCCAGTCTATGGTATTTTGTTATAGCAGCTCACGCTGACTAAGACACTTGCCTTGTAGGTGAAATAGGGCTAGGAGATATCTTACAGGCATGGGATTTCTTATTTTTATTCTCTTGGGAATCAGTTAGCAAGTTGGCATACTGGTGGTAGGGCCTGAAGAAAGGAGTAAAACACCAAGTGCATTTGAAACAGTTCCAACTTTGAGACACTTTTTATCATTTCAGACAAATGCAGATAGAATGTTTACCCTGGCCCTTTACGTAATATTTGGATAGCACAGTTCTTAGCTGCATGCAGATAATGTGTTAGATGGCTAGAAAAATAACCTGCTTGAACTGCTTCTGATTTATTCCCCCTCCCTCTCATGTCTTTGTTCACAATAAGCACATCAATGTAGAGCAGCTAGAAAATGAACACTGCTTTATGAGAGGTACAGGTGGGTTCTGGTGGACGCCACTGCATCTCAGAATAGCAGATATAGCAGAAGGGGGAATCATTGAAAAATCAGGCCCACCCTTTCCCAGAGTGGATGGTGGTGGTGTTTATTGGTGTCTGGGAATCAGAATATGGAGGAAGATGAGAGGACTGCCTTAGTTTATGGTTGGAGATTACATTGAAAGCCAAGTAAGATGATGATGATGATGATGATTTGTCAGGTGGTTACTGTATGCCAGGCTCTGCTCTAAATGCTTTACATGTGTTCATTTGTATCTCACCACAACCCTAGGTGAGACTTGCTGTTATGATGTTATTACACCCATTTTATAGGTGTGGAAACGGAGGCTTAGAGAGTTTAAATAACCTCCCAAGTTCACATTGGTTAACCATGAGAATCAGGATAAGAACTTTCCTCAACTCCCAACGAGTTACCAAACAAGTTAAGAGTCTCCATTAGTTTGGGAAGGATTGTGATTCTGGAAGGTCTAATCTTTCTCTCAACTTCAGAAGGACCTGCCAGTATTTTAAAGGAATGTTTAATTCCTTTGAGTTATAAGCTGTCAGAGTAAGGAAGAACATGGGCTTGGATGGAAATTGAATCTGAGTCGTGTTCAGTCTAGTTCCTGAACTAGAAAGGCAGAGAACTAACAACATGTAGAGGAGATATGTTTTGGAGCCCTGTTTGCTCTTGCATTGTCCCCCAGTTATATGAAGCACCTAGAAAAATTTCTTTCTGTTTTTCAGATGAGAAGCAGGAAGGAATAAGAGTTAGCATTTTCTTCTCCTTAATAAAATCCCTTAAGTGTTGACTTCACTAATTATGTATTTTCCTAATTTAGTTATGTTAAGCTAAAATTTACCTTTGAACATTGTGGGTTGGGGAGGATTTATGAAGCAAAATGAGAAAATGGCTATTCTGTGGGGTCGGGTCAGTAAATTAGTAGCAGTCCCAGCTACTTCAGAAAAATTATTTGTATTCAAGTAACAAGTGCACTAATTTCAAAAGAATGTCCATTTTTAAGTCTCTTGCAAGATTCTCACATACATATAGCAGAGCTCTTTCTTCCCTTATATCCTTGGAGATAATAAATGAGCATTTCTTTCAAAAAGCATTTGTTAATTTTTAAAATTCGGTCATACTGATCTTTCTTCCAATTAGGATGAATTAGTGAGATTTTATTCTGTTACATTGTGTGTAAGTACTGTTGTCCTCATTTGAATCATTAGCTGTTACCCCAATGCCGTCTGTTTTGGTTGATGCATTTGCTTACATCTGTTATTTGGGATAGCATTTAGGAAGCTGGCACTTTTGAGTGAGGTGGACTGATCTCCGAAATGAATTTGGACATTTGGACACTTGTGACGGTGGGGTTGGCACTATACAGGTGGTAGACTCTTACAGATTTAAACACAGAGTTTATACTTACAGCCTATTCTAAAACATTGGTTCTCTGAGATGAGATTTTTCTGGTTGGCAATAAAATACTTCATTTTGTAATTTAAAGTTAAAAGGTGAAATGGGCTGGAGCTGGGTCAGTGCCCTGTGGTCCTTCTGAATTAGTGATTACTTGGAAATCCCCACCCCCCAAGAGATCCCAGGTGGAACAACCTTTGAGATAGCATTCACTGCACTCAATTCTTACCCAAGACAAAACCCTTGCGTGACTTAGGACAATGAACAGACATGTTTCAAAATGGTGATGGCACAAGTATTGAAAGGATACTTTGGTATATCTCATTCACTTTCTGTAGGCCTTTTGTTCTGTGATGGTTACTTTATCATGTAAAATTCAGCTGATATATATCTTGTGGTCCTGCAGAAGCCTTTCACTGTGGCCAGAGGACATGCCTGGGAATCTGGGGCCTGGGAATTCCCTCAGAGGATTTTTCTCTCTTCCTTTTGGCCTCACAAAGTAATCTTGAGCTTTGGAAAAAAAATCCTAAGAGAACTGAACAGCCTTCTGCTGACTTCCCCACTCTCTTGGAGCTTATAAACAGCACAGCTTCTTAATGTGGTACAAGACCCCCTCCCTCCGCCCCTCCTCTCCCATGAGTGCAGGATGATTTGGGTACAGAGTAAGGAAGGCGCTCGGGGTTATTAGCAAGTCCTCTTCTTCCCGCAAGGCCACGAGCTCACAAGATTTGTAGGAGAAATGTTCTGGATTGTGTATTTGTTGACCTTTACATATTTTCATGTTTTAAACTTTGCAAGGCAGAAGCTTTGTCTTAGAAATTGTTGTTCTTTTGTACTAAGATTCTTTGAAGTAACTGATATGACTTGTTTTAATATTTAAAGTGTGATTTTTCGTAGGCTGCTAATAGTGAGCATTACCGTTTATTAATTACTTACTAATGACCCCAGCACAGTGCTAAAGGCTTTCCATATATTATGTCATTTAGTCTCGACAACAAGCCTATGACTTACAAGTTATTACTTTTTTCTGATTTGCTGATGAGTAAACTGAGGCTTAAGGAAGTTAAGTAATTTGCTGAAAAATCAGATGACTTCTAAGGAAAGGTGGGATTCTGTCTGACTCCAAAGCTTGAGCAATGTTTCAGCATGGCCTTTTGTTTTAAAAAAAAATATTCTGTATGTTAACCCTATGTTTTCCTTATTACTGGGCTACAGAACTCAGATTTCATGAGAATTTGTGGTTCTGATCTCTCGAATTCTTCAGTAGCCTTGATTATTGACCCTTCTCTCTTTCCAGTAGAGAGGAAGAGTTGTTTTAAAATGGGTGTCTGTTTACTTAAGAAAGGCCTTTGGCTATCTCTAAAGTGTGGAGAATTCTTTTTGTCCACCAACATGTGAATACTCTCAAATGGTTAGTTGATTTGTTAGCTGACATATTTTAGTCCCCCTCTCTTTCTGCAGAGAGCATAAAGGACTGGCTATGGCTATAGTAGATTCCATTTTCTACACTAGCACACATGCCCCTCACCGTGCAACGAGGGGAATAACAAGAACATGATTGGAAAGGAGGTTCATGGTTATAGGGCTGGACACCCAGTGGGCATATAATGAATCCTGGATTATATCGTGCCCTCTCCTTGGCTTTCGGCCCATGTAGATTTTCTCTGGGCTGTAGCTGAGAGCTGACACCTGCAGATTTGTTTACTTTACATATGTAGCTAATAGTCAAAATGCTTTCTCCACCTCACATGGAGGCAGGGCAAGCCTTATGCACAGTCAGCATTGACAGTTGCTAGGAGATGGGATTTGAGGGACTCCATGGAGTTACGCCAACCAAAAACAAAATAGTCCTTCCGAAGCCTGAAATATCCCAACTGGGGCTTGATTCCATGGGATTGAGCAATGCACCTTTCTAAAATGCAAATTTTTCTCACATGGAGGGGTAACTGTTACGTTCCTAACATAATATTATAATCTTTGGTGCCCCCAAAGGATATTAAATCTAATAAGAAAGATGCATTATGCTTTGTCAAGGAAGGTTAGGGTTGTGTTCTTGTTTTTTGTTTGATGTTTTTGTTTTACAGTTTAGCCTTTGATGGATAGGACACCAGGGATGCCAATATCCCATGCCAAAGGGAAGTCACTGGCAACCTCCTTGCTCTTTCCAGGGAGGCAGGCACCTTTTCCACCTAGCCTGGATTGCCTGCATCTGGGAAGGACTCAGACAAAGAAGACCCTACCTGCAGGAGATGAAGGGAGCCTTTCTTACCTCCAGAGCTGCAGGATACAGTTTATTCCCTCACAGGAAGTGAAGCAGGAATGATTCTTGGCATGATTCTTGGCCATAGCTTTAGAACTTCCTCAAGCCTGAATCCCTGGGAGGCTGAAGGAGGCTTTGAGGCTTCAGATGAGGCATCAAGCGATTGATCTCACTCCACGTGTGCATGAGGCTTGAGGTTACCCGGTGAGGCAGTACAGGGCGGGGGTAAAGAGTGGAGGCTTTTGGGTCAGCGGAACCTGGTTTTGAGCCCTAATGCTTCCTCTTACCAACTGAGCCACCAAAGACAGATTACAAAGCCTCAGCCGTCATGTCTGTAGAACAAAGACTGTGAGAGCGCTTGCCCCTCAGAGTTGTCATAGACCAGAGAAGGAGGTGAGCGTGGTGCTCAGCGCATGGCCAGACCTCCAGAACCAGTTGCTGCCATTATTATTAAACAGTGAAAAGCTAAGTATAAGGGAACAAATCACTTGGAGTTACTGCACCTGGGGAACCACGTAGAACCCTGGGAAAAGGAACTTGACCTCCAGAAACACTCAACTTTTTTCAGATTCCCTTCCCTTGGTATAGCTTGATAGATGGGGAATTCTAACCATAGTGTGTAGGTTTCCTTCACTTCTCTAACCAGGGCGGTCACCCTGTCTGCGTAGTTCATGTCATGTTCAGTATGGACAGAGAAATGAAATGCATCTTTCACAAGTCTGCAGAAAACAGTCATCATGGGCCTTCCTAAAATGTCCTGAGTTAAACTGGTGTATCAGTATTTTTCCCCTTCAAAATCAATGTCAAAACTTAAGAATTCTCTTTTGTCTGTAGACACGTATGTTTGTTTACAATTCAATCGCAAAATACTGAGAATGCTCTGATCTCTCTGTGGATGGATTCATATATTCATCTCCCCAAAGGTGTTTTAAAGTCAGTGTCAGATAAAAGTTATCCATGTATTTCAGATGAGATGGGAAGGGGATGCTGTTTTCCAGGCAGGAATGATACAAAGAGTGTGTTTGTGGGGACTTCAGAGGCCCATGAAGGGTCGGTCTGAGGCTGTTGCCAGGTGCTGGGCTCACCTGTGTTACTGAGACAAGGGGCTTCTCTTTCACAGAGCACCTGGACCACTTGTAATGCTTGTCAGGCCTCAAGGAGAGTGGAGGGACATTTGATATATCACCAGCTATTGCATGCCATCACTTCTTCTTTTCCGGTCCTCTTTATTTTCCCTCACCAGCATGCTTTCTCAGATTTATTAACAGCCTTTCCAATGACTTCTGCAGCCATCAGGAAGAGAAATAAAGAGGCCTAGGAGGATCTAATCTTCTTGTGCTTGTCCCTCTTCACTGTCTTGGTTTTTCTTTTGCTTCACCTCCTTTTTTTCTTCCTTCTCTTTTTAAGAAAATTCTATGTTGCTCCTCTGCATAAGCTAGAGTTTCTTTTCCCCTCCTTCCTCCTCTTTTTACTGCTTTTAATTGTTATGGTGCTTTTGTTTTTCCCTGGACCTGAGAACGAGGGGAAAGGTCAGCTGTCAGAAGAGGGGCTGTACACCGTTGATAAGGCTTTCAGGAGATTGCATTGGAGTCATTAAGCAGCATTCCCTCCCTGAAGTCCTAGAGTCTCCACTGCTGCAGGGGGAAGAGAAAAGGAAGCTCAGAGAGTAGAAGAGGTAACCCACATGGAGGGACTGGCTTCTTACCCAGAGCCCTTCTCCAGGGATAGGCATTGCCCAGTGCCAGCCCTTGTGACTCTGGGACATTGATGTAAATGTGCATCTGAATGAGACACACATGCAGGAGGCCTTGGAGAAAGGACTCAAGTGAGAATTAGGCATCCAGCATCCTGGAAGTCAAACTTCTAGGGTTGTCCCTTCTGTTATCGGGTTCATGTGTCCACCCCATAGTTATTTCGCAACTAACTCACTTATATAAAAATCAGAAAGCCTGGGTTTTGGTCTTGCCTCTACTGATAATTCTTTTGGACAAACACTGAATTGTGCTAGGCTTGTAAAAAGAAGTAGAAAAACGTGATTTCAAAGTACCTTCCATCGCTAATGGCTAGATTTCACCTTACCAATTCTACCTGCCAAGAAGAAGTGAGAAGCATAATACCTTCCTCAGACATGGATGTGAAAACCAGTTAATTCCTTTTTCCCTCAGTGCCTTGAGGTTAACCCAAAGTCAGGGTTAGCCTGTGTAGCCTGTTCGTCAGGAAATTCATGGTGTAATACTACAGAGCATTTAAAGAAATGGTGGACATCTTCTGGAATGGGGAAAAAAGGGAATAAATTATATGAATAATAATACCATCAGGTTGCATAATTCTATGTGTGTTTTCAAAGCCTGTTCGCACTTCAGAATGACCTGCTTTAAGGATACTCTCTAACTTAGTCTACCCTAGAAATGTGACATGCTAAAATTTGAAAGGACTCTTCTGTTTTCGCTCTCAACCTACCACATTACTAGTGCTCTCAAAATGTGGTATCCAAATGGGTGATTCAATGATCAAGTGAGTGGGTGACTTAAAGGCGTCAGGTAACACATAGTCAGTCAACTCTGTTCATTTGACTCTCAGTAATGATTGGATACAATGAGGGGTTTGGGTAGATAATGCCGGACATGAAGGGTATATAATCAGGTTATACTGGTAGATCTGCTGTCTTGCTATAGAAACCAAAAGGAAAATGATTAGAGCATAGCCAGCTTGAGAGAGTCATCAAAGAGGGTCACTGTCCAGACTGGCAACCACAGAGACACTAAAGATCACACAGTGGGTCGCTTCACTCCTGATCTCAGGAGAGTGGCTTTTATACAAAGCCTGACTCTATTTTTAATTGAAGTATAGTCGATGTATAATATTACGTACATTATGGGTGTACAATATAGTGATTCACAATTTTTAAAGGTTATACTCCATTTATAGTTATTATAAAATATTGACTATTTCCCTGTGCTGTACAATATATCCTTGTAGCTTATTTTATTTATTTATTTTATTTTTGGCTGCGTTGGGTCTTAGTTGTGGCATGCGGGATCTTTGTTGAGGCATGTGGGATCTTTCTTTGCGGTGCGTGGGCTTCTCTCTAGTTGTGATGTGCGGAGTTTTCTCTTCTCTAGTTGTGGCGTGCAGACTTCAAAGCACATGGGCTCTCTCATTGAGGCACGTGAGCTCAGTAGTTGTGGCGCGCGGGCTTAGTTGCCCCACGGCATGTGGGATCTTAGTTCCCTGACCAGGGATTGAACCCGCATACCCTATATTGTAAGGCGGATTCTTTACCACTGGACCATCAGGGAGGTCCCTATCCTTGTAGCTTATTTTATATATAGTAGTTTGTACCTCTTAGTCCCCTACCATTATATTGCCCCTCTCCAGTTCCCTCTCCCCACTGGTAACCACTGGTTTGTTCTCTATATCTGTGAGTCTGTTTTTTTTTTGCTGTGTTCACTAGTTTGTTGTATTTTTTAGATTCTACATATAAGTGATGTCAATACAGTATTTGTCTTTCTCTGTTTGACTTATTTTACTTAGCATAATGCCCTCCAAGTCCATCCATGTTGTTGCAGGTGGCAAAATTTCATTCTTTTTTTATGGCTGAGCAGTTCTTATATGTATCTATAGCACATATATTATGTATATATGTATATATAGCTATATATATGTATATATAGCATCTTTATCCATTCATCTGTTGATGGACACTTAAGTTGCTTCCATATCTTGGCAACTGTAAATAATGCTGCTTTGAATGCTGCATGTAGCTTTTTGAATTAGTGTTTTTGGTTTTTTTGGATATGTACCCAGGAGTAGAATTGCTGGGTCATATGGTAGTCCAATTTTTAGTTTTTTGAGAAACCTCCATACTGTACAAAACATAACTCTTGTTGCAATAGAGAGAACAATGAGATTGAAGGTAGACCCAAGTCTAGCCTCATTCTAAATTCCTTCCTTGACAATTATTGTTATTCTAATTGGATAGCCTTGAGCCTATGAATCTCAACTCCCCCCTTTGAAAACTGCAGATAATAATACCTGAATAGATTATGGTGAAGATTATATTAAATGTCATCTGCATAACAGTAAGCCAGAGCTAAAGCCCCTGACACACAGTAAGCTTCAAATATGGTAGTTGGCATCATCACTGTCACCTGCATCTCAGGGACTGTGGACATTTTCTGGTATGTAAAACAGTGATAACGCCTACTCTTCTAAGGTCATCATAGGATTGAAAAAACAATATTTGCAAAGTGACTCTCACTGTGCTAGGCACATAGTAGAGGAACAGTAAGTACTGGCTTCTTTCCTTCTCCTTTCTTTGATGATGTGTTGTTACTTTTCTATTTCATTTGAGGGCAGTGGGGCACTATTGCTCTTTTGTGAAGTGGCCCAGTGTCATTGAGGGGTGTTCCAGAGGCCCCAGAAGGTGACTGGTCTTTGCTGGTTGAGGTGTGGGTAGTGGGGTAGCCGGGAGGGGAAGGAAGAATGCACAGCACTCGGGCAAACCCGAGGGCACCAGAGGCTGGGATTCTGAAGCTTATGTAAAGTTCTGCCTGTTCCTGAAATTATCCTAGTGTCGCCAAGGGAATGCTACTGTTTGCATAAATCATTCCATACAACCTTATTAGTTCTAATACAGAAGACACTAATGATCCCTAGTTCAAACAGTAGGAGGTTAAAGCTGTTTATTTGTGGTGATGTACAATGGTAATCAGTGAGGAGTTAGATGGCTCTGAGGTCCATGAAATCGCAAAGAACGTTTTGAATCCTCAAAGGAAGTCCAGGTTATTCTTAGGATGACTTTAGTTTAAAGTTCTAGAATATAATATACCACAGCAATGAATACATTACTTGTAGTGTTAATGTGATCATTTGTTCTTCAAAAACCGGAATGCCAGGTTGGAAATGGCTAGGCATTTGTCGCTAACAAAAGCATCCAACTAATTCAAGCCTCTTTTTTCCTTGAATTCTAGGCGATTGAGAGTTTTTATTTGATCTGCTTAATTTTTTTACTTCCGGACATGTGACCCATGTAGAGTTAACAACCATCCTGGTTTCCCAGGGATTGTTTCCCTTTTAGTACTGTAAGTCCCATGTCCTGGGACTCTTTCAGTCTCAGGCAAACTGGGATGGTTGGATACCCTATCTGAAACACCTGGTAAACCCCTTTTCAGGAGAATGCCGCATTTTGGTCAACATCTGACTGACAGCACACCTAGAAAACATTCTCTGGTTCAGTGGTTCTTCAAACTTTTGAATTTTTCTGACAAGTAACATTTTTACAGAAAAGGGAAGGAGCAAAATAGGATTGACTATTTATTTTGCCAACTGATGACATTACCAGATTTCATCTGTCATCATCATTACTTCATAAAAGAGGAAATTCCAAGATGAGAAAGGAATAGAATGAAAGTGCTATCTTCCCAGTGCCTACCACGGTGTTGTATAGAGTAGGTCCTACCCAGATGTGTGTTGCATGAGTGAGTATTGCATACGTTTAGCTTTTATTAAAGAATGTACAGCATTGTTCTTATCTTCCTGATTGTACTATGGATTGGTAAAAACTTTAACTGAGACCATTGTTTGGGAACCAATGGTTAATTCCAAATCTGTGGACTATAGGATTTTTTGATGGTAATTTTTCATTGTAAATCATAATAATGACATTCTGCTGTCTACCTCAGTCACATGTTGATTTTAGTTGGTGTAGTCAATCTCTCATTATAGGCACTCCTGGAGAGAGATAAAACCACATTTCTGGGCCTTTAAATCAGACAGTGAGATTCAGTCAACTTCCTCTCAGACTTCAGCTGCCACGGTATCCAGATGCATCTTTGCTGATATCTGTTTGGGGATGCCACCATAGCTGGCAGGAATGAGCCAGCGGTTCTGCTTATTTTCTTAAGTCTTGGGTGGTGTTTTTGTATGTTCTAAGTCTCCATGCTTTTCTTTGTTCTGATTCATTCACCTACGAAGTGTGGTCAGAAACCTTGACCACCTGGTGATAATGTACAAATATCATAACCTCTCTAAGTCTGGGATCGCCTATGCAACATCCTCATATCATAGCTGGATATCCAAATCACTCCTTATTTTATCTTAACCCATGGATAAAAATATCATTGAGAAATCTTACCTGCTACCTAATTTCTGGAGAGGGTTAGGATGTTAGTTTTATCGACATCATAGGAACTATAAACATTCATCGTAAATGGCTACCCAAGAAAGCTAAACCAATTCGAATAACTATTTCAGAGAGTCTTATAATCTCAGTTTTGTGTGCTCTTTCTAATAACAAGTCAAATAATTTTTCCCCCTCTGCAAGCCTTGAGCATACTTCTGACTGTACCCATTGGTGTTATAACTCAGGGTCCAGCTGTATGGCCCTGGAGCTTCAGTGAGCTTGCTGGGGTGATGGTTTGTGAATCATCTGACTTAGAAGGTGGGTTGCCATTTTAGATGCAGTGCATCAGAAGGGGATTTCCTTTTTATGCTCTCATAATTAAGGATTTTTTAAAGCAGTTATATATTTGCAGTGTTGCAAATGTAGAGAATTCTTACAATTTTCTCCATCGTTCTAATGGTCTATATTCACATCCAGTGTATGTGGTTAATATATCTAAATGTTTGCTGAAAATCTACCCTTGTTGAGCAGATAGAGGTTCCTATAAAAGCTGCAGAAGGATGCTTTACAAAATTAGATAATGTATGTGAAAGCAGTTTGGAAAATATGACATGCTATGCAAGTGTATGTGTGTGCACGCACGCACGCGTGCATGTGCATGTGCGTGTTTAAATTAATAGTTCCTCTCCCACAGGAATACTGTTGACAGAGGTCTTTGGAAAAGATACCCAACCCTTAGTAGGAGGCAGCATGTTCTAATGGAAAGCATACAGTGTTTAGAGGTTGACCTTGCTGTGTATTTTGAATCTGCGTCTTACTAGCCATGGTGTTGTACATGTATTTCACCCCTTGTGAATGTCAGTTTTATCATCTGTGAAATGGGTCTAGTAAAACTTTATTTCACAGGGCTTTTGTGAGAGTTAAATAAGACACATACCAAGTATCCTAATAAAAAAGCTCACCTTTCAGATAACATATGAACACATATATGTTATTTCTATTAATAATACATTGGTTCTGGTGGTTAGTATTTTGAATTCTTGTAGCTCAAATCACCAAGACAGGTCTTGGTTAATCTTGTCAAATACTACGTGTCTAGTGTTTGTGTATTCAGACCCTCTCTAGATTAAAGCCCAGAGCATAATACACGTTCAATAAATGTTAATTCCTGTCCTTTTTATACTATGGCACAAAAAATCTTCTGTTAAAAAACTCTGCTAATAGTCTGAGGTGAAGAAATGATGAAAATGAAATAAACACTTTATTCTATTCTTTATTCTAGTTCTATTTAGTTCTATAATTGAATTTGCAATCACTGAAGATTTTCTCCTTTATTTCAGGCTTCTTAAATTAAGTCACTGATTTGTAAGTCTGCCTCCATTTTAGAGAACTTTCCCTCTCTACCCCTTTTAGCATACCCCATCCTCATCCACCCCCAGATTCAGACCCCTTTGTTTAATTACGTAGGACTGTGGGCATCATCAGTCCCTTCTTGAGAGCCCTGGAATGGGGCGGTTTTAATTTTGGGCAGAATCAGCCCCATCTCACTGGCACGCTTATTTCTGTGGGAGGTAAAGGAAATGCATACCTCACCATAAAAAAAGACGCAGCCCACGTCTCTAGGATTTGTACCTCTGCATTGGCCAAGTTCCCCAGTTGTGTCTCTAAACAGGGTTTTAATCACCATGGCTTGAGTGCTCAGCACTGAAAGCTTTAAGGGTACTGCAGAAATGGTAGATTAGCTGCATTTAACAAAATAGAAAGTTTTCATTGTGTCATAAAAAGCCTTATTGATCTTGTCCAGGCATTGACTCCAGGGCCTTTTAACCAGCCACTCTGTCTAGACTTGCAGGCTAGAGCCCTCAGTGCTAACAAAGGAGGGCTGGGCTGCCTGCTGCCAGGGAAGGCCAGAGGGATGGGCACAGATTCAGGTTTCCCAGTGGGGATTTTCTTAAAGAACTGGGATGATTTTATTCTGCTATTGGGAGGCTTGTGCAGAAGCTTGTCACACCCCCTAGACCTCAGCCAGCCTTCTCCCGCTCTCAGCATTTGCTGTGGAGCTTTCACACGGCAGCAAACACAGGTGTCTTCTCTTCCCTCACTTCCATCAGCATTTCTCCTCTTTCCCCCCGTGAAGCCAGGCTGAACTCTGGGATGCTGAGGTACTGAGCAGTGGGTCTCCAGAAGGAGTGGGGAAGGCAGGAGGAGAACTGGTAACTTTAGCGTCACTGCGATCAATTCAACTTCATTTCAATTCAATTTGGTCTTTATTTAACACATTTTGGGGTACGTGGGAGATTTTGAAAAGGTATGAAAAATTACTGCTCACAAGATATGGTCAAGGAGTTGACATCTACATGTAAAATAACAAGAGAATTGTTTAAGATTTATTTGCTGATTAGGTATTTTATCAGAATCATCTGCAGGGATTTAACTTTTTAAAAATGAATGCTAAATTTCAAACATAAAAGAGCATAAACCTGTAGTAGAGGATATTGTAAACATTGGCTTAGTTATTGCCCATATTGAACAAATCTCAATGGTTTGCCATTTTTGCCTTATATCCTTTTATAAAGACTTAGTCTTGTTTGAATATCTCCCTGGTTCCATTTCTTCTCTCCTTCCCCAGAAGTAAACACTACCTGAAGTTGATGGGTAGATTTTTTTTCCATTCTTGTTACATACGAATAGCACTGTAATATATAATGGTTAGTGATCATTATGTGTGTGTGTGTGTGTTTAAATTAGTGGAGGTAAAGTTTATTAGCTATCCACAGTTTTTACTCATTATTCTCTGTATATCCTGGGCTGAATGAAGGAAATATTTACGTCCCTGTTGATCACCCAAATGAAGCCTGGCAGTCTCTCAATATGCTTTCCTCTTTTTGGACCAGGAACCATTTGAGCTCCAGAAATGTCTGTAGGAAGTTTCACATAACACCAAATTATCTTGTTTTCTTTGGATACTTAAAGGTGGAGAGTTTCACCAGCAAGATGATTTAGATGTAGATTTATTGAGGTAAGAGGTATATTAGGTCATCTTCCAAGGTCTCTTCTGATGCTACAGTGATGATTAGTTACGAAGGAGTTTTTACTTGTTTTCATCTCAGATGAAAAGAGAAATTTTACAGAAATAAATATTTTAAAAGTCCATATGGGTTTAAAAATCTGTGTATTGCTTCTAAATATCTTAATATCTGTTCGAGTTTTACCAGATTCTGTGAACCTTTTATGACATTTATATTCCTTTCTGAGCAGTATGTGTGAATACAGTGAGTATTCAGTTAGGGTCAGTGTATGTGCCACTGTAAAAAAAAAAAATCATTTCAGATGATCTGCTTCCTGCTGCAGGATCACTGTAGATATATTTCATTATTATTAATTTGGTTTTTATCAAAATCGCAGTCTTCTCCTCTCCTCTCCTGCTGTGTGTTTCTAGTGAATGTTTTTGTCCTCATCAACTCTGTAGAATATAGTCTCACAATGAGCCATTAGGTACTCCAGTACAATTGCCTTAGTTGTTTTGTAACTTTGATAAAAGATGCTGGTTGAAGAAAAATAAACATGCAGATTATTCTTTTTGGACTGGACCACAGGTGAAAGGTTATATAAGTTTGCAGATGTGTGTATTTTCTATAATTTTTTATTCAAAAACATCAAAACTCAATCTAAAACTTATCTTCAGGAAGGCGACCCTGGTTAAATTTTCACCATTCTAGTCATCCATATCCTTGGTGTAACTTTAAGAAATGTGTTTTAGTAACACTGTGGCACAAAGCTGGCTTTAAAATTATTGATATAATTGATATATTTACTTATAATTGACCTCATGTAGTTTCAGATACGTCTGTTATCTTCCCAGTCAGAGTGAAAGCAGTCCAAGGACTGGTTGTCTGAGGTGACAAGTGACAACCATATGTTCTGAATTAATTGAGGAACAGACACAAGACTCAAATTGACAGTCAGATTAAGGATCCAGATATCAGTTCTGTTGCTGGTAGAGCTGCGTTAGAGAATGTGGCTTTGATCTGCAGTCCTACTGGGCTTCCTAGTAATTTTCCCCCTGAATTAAACTCAGCCACACAGCCATAGGCAGAAGAGCTAGAAAACCAAAGGCCTTCTTATTAGGGGCAGAGTCTACGCTGATAGGTTTCACTGCATGGGGCAGCCTATAGGAGAACTCACAATCCTTGTAGGAAGGGCAGAGCTGAAGGGAAGAGAAAGGCAAGTCATATGGAAACAGTGATTACCTAAATAAGAAATGTGGACCTCTGCGTGTCAGACCCTTATTATATCACCAAGGAGGTGAATTACTTCTTTCATTGGAGCAGGTGAATGAGTAAGTGAGAGAAGGTCAAAGTGTTACTCCAAATGACCCCCTTCTGGAGGGTGGGGAAGAAATGCTTTCCTGAAGTCGTGGATGCAGGGAAATGGAATTCCCTCTACAGGATAAGACTGCAGCATTTGTGTTTAACGATTGTCTGATTGACTGACCCACAATTAAAATGAGAAGCCGATAGTAAAAGAAGCATAATTACAGTTTGACTCATATAGATTTGGTGGTTATGGGAAACAAAATGTACAACATATTGCATAAATTATTATAAATGGGCAGGCAAATGTCGCACAGTTGCCTCAGGCCAGGGTTTCTTAGCAATCTCCATTCCACCTTGGAGATGGCTCCTGGATTCCTCTTTACCTCTCTAGCCTTTAGTCCGTCCACCCACTGGACCCCTGATACAATACAAGTATAATTGTGCCACTCACAAGCCGAAGTTCTCCTATGCTGGTCCTCCATCCCCAGAGCCCCAAGAACATGACACATAAGACCCCAACCTGCACCTTGAGTCTCGCATGCCTGCTACTTTAGCCACATTGAACTGCTTACCATCCCCTGGACACCCCGTGCTTTTCTAATGATCACACCAGTGAATACATTGTTTATTTTAACTAGAACTTCATCCCTCCTTTTGTATGGTGAACTCTTACTCATCCTTCAAGACCCAGATTAAGTTTGACCTCCTGTATGGAGCCTTCCCTAACACCCAGGGTCAGTTATTCCTTCTTCTGTGTGCCCGTATCACCTATGAAACATTTACTGCACTTGTAATCGCTTGTTTATATGTGCATTCTCAACAACAACAGCAACAGCTAACACGTCTGTGGCTGGGAACTGGGCCAGGAACTTTATCTGATTCATGTCTGACAGTAACTCTATGAAATATATACTATGCTTATGCTCATTCTATAGATTAGGAAACTAGCTATTAGAGAAGTTAAGTAATAAGCCAAGGTTCCATAGAGTTAGGTAAGTTCCAGAGCCGGATATCAAACCTAGGTCTGTCCAGTTCAAAGCCTTATTATTAAATTCCATGTAATCAAGTCCACATTTCCACTACACTCTGAGCTACAGGAGGATGCCCTGTTTAATGTGAGTCCATGTCAGGATTTGGTGCTTAGTAAGCATTTGAGTTTTTTTTAGATTTATAATTTCTCTTCTTCAGTAAAATGTCAGCTAATTATTCCTACTCACCATGTTCCTGGGTGGTTCAAGTGCATTCAACACTGGACACATCACCTGGTGCATAGTAGGCGCCTGGAAATACTTATTCCTTAAATGAATGAACAGAAATTTTAACTTTTATTGTAATACAATTGAGAGCAATGCAGTCTTTAGGATACCATTAGCTTTCTAATGATTTCAGTGAAGCATGATTTTCCAGGCCATTCTTTTGTGGACTCGAGGCAGCTTCCCTGGCCAGGGTGCTGGCTGTTTTTTTTCCCAAGTGACAACTTGATTTACTATTTTCTTTCTCATCACTCTCAAGAAGCATCTGCCGGTTAGTGAGTGACCAGGGCAGCGTGGAAAAGTCCACTTATTTCTCTGCTGCATCTTTCCTACAGAGTCTGAGGATAAGGGTTGGAAATGGCCTTAGGAGGTCAGATTTCCTGTGTGTTTTCTTTTGTAGTGCAGGATCACTCATAACGACACAATTTGCTGTCTGCTGGTACACTCTGCTTTTAAAATACCTGTATGATGGGATGTGGCATGTAAAGGTTCACTGTTTCTCCTTGGGGGATGACTCTGCAGTTTGATCTATTCAAATGCTTTCTTTGGCCCTAAAATACATTGTAAGGGAAATGGGACAGGAAGAAGCAAGAGTGTAGTCACTTGTGCAGTCTTTTTCCTTTTTTACTCAGTGTGTTCCTTCCCTAATTCTGGCAGGAAATGTCCTTAGATGATGTATAATAGAATTCCATGTAGTAAAAAGATTTCTGTTTTTCCCTCATTTTTGCAAATACAATAATCTCACAGCCCAACAGCTAACTTGGGTGTCTTGTCTACGCATAGCTTGTAAGAAGACTTTAGAGGTGGAAATTGTTCTGGATGTTGCATTCTTAGCAGGTTGCATGGAAAGAAAACAGAATTGTGCAAGAACAAACTCACATTTGCCTTAACTTGTTCCTTTGCCAGCAAACAACCCAAACTGGTGTTGTAGCTCAAGGCGACTTTCAGAATTGAGTGGATATGTGGTCCCTGTGGGAATGAGTAGAACAACTGTGGAACTGTGGCCATCTCAAAAAGTTTATTTCTGCTTTGTGTACCCCTTGCCTTGGGCTTGTGCTTCTCCCATCATCATCATGGCTTCTTTGCCTGCGTAGAATTGGGTGATATGTTAGTTTACAACTTAAGAACCTGAAACCTCACATTGCGGCTGCACCAACAGAGGAGGGACAGTGCTGTCCCTCCTGAATTTGTGGGTCAGAGGAAGGGAGTCAGCGGGCCAGCCCCAGGACCATAGGACATCCCTTTGTCTGGCAGGGAGGGCAGCAGTAGCTCGTGTTTTTGTGCCTCATTAGCTCCAGGGTGGGCCGGCCAGGATGGCCAGCCAGGGTTATCTTTGCATTGGTACAGACTAAAGTACTGTGCTGCTGCGGAGGCCAGTTGAAGGACAAATGATTCAGAGATGAGAACAGTTTTGCCTCTGTCTCTGGGGCGCGTCCTCAGAAGCTGGCTCCCCCTCCCTTTCTAGAGAACAGCAGGTGTTCTGCTCAGGACCAGTGCCTGCAGCCACTCCAGAGGGGTTGGCATTTTCATAGGCTCTGCTAAGGGGTACCTAAAAATTCCATTTCTTGGGCTCTCTGTCTGATGACGGTGAGGAGTGTGATCTCAGTTTGACTTTTTCCAACCTGCTACTAGGGAATTTTGGAATAGAGCCAGCCCCACTCCCTGATGCCCCTGCGTGGGCTCCTGTTGCCTGAGTGGGCTCTTACCTGTCATTGTCAGTGTTTTCTCCTTTTGACACATGGAACTTCATGCAGTCACAGGATGTCAGATACAGGGTCCTAGGTACCTATTCCCTGAGAATTTGAGCTCCTGGCGAGGTGGTGTGATGTGGTGGCAAAAGCAATGGACTGAGAATCAGTGGGCTAAGGGTTTGGAACTGGCCTAAATGCTTCCAAGCTCCTTGGATGCCCTATGTAAACTGTGTGCCCCCTCTTCCTTACATTAATATAATCATAGCAAAGTGACCTCACAGAGTGTTGAGGGAATACAAACAACAATTAAGAAAGCATTTGAGCATTTGGAAATATATATTTTAAAAACTGTGAATAGAATCCTTTACCCATTCCTGACCTGTTCTCACCTGAGCCCTTTCATGCCTAGTGCTGTGTCCTTGTCCTCAGTTTTTACCTCTGGCCCTTGGTTTTCCTTGGTTGCATTTGGATCTTAAGTATCCTATGGTCTCTGGTTTTCCAGAATGTCTGCCTCTCAGTTCCTTAGGTTGTCTCTTCTAGGAACTTTTGCTTCCATTCTTGCCCAATGAAATGCAAATCTCACTGGGTTATATCAACATTCAGGTTGAGCCAGTTTCAGGCACCCCCTGGAAAAGTGGTTCATATGCGTTCTCTTCTTTTAACTGGGCTCTCTGCCTTCAGCTCTCATTTCTTTCCAGTTCACTCTCAACCCAGCAGAAGTTGGGCTGCATAATCTTGTATTTTAAAAATACAAATCTGACCCTTCATCCTCTCAGTAAAATTATGCAGTCATTCCTCAGAACCTTCAGAGTAAGGTCCAGATTCCTTGATCTCACAGCCTAAGGCACCGAGCTATCAGAAACCACAGGCCCAAGTCAACAGTGTTATGCATTTCTTCATACTTCTTAGGTTGTGTAGTAATAAAAAAATGACACAGAATATTTTAATCTGTTTTGGAATTTCTCAGAGAAATAGAATTATTACATAAATCAGTAGTTGGGTGTTTTTTGGGAGAGAGTGGAAAATAGGACTGAGGAAATGCTTGTTAATGCGACGTACATATCAGTACTTGGATTAACAAGCCATTTGGAAGATCAGTGCTTTATGTCTTATACACACTGATTCAAAACCTTGAGTTATACTTACCTCGATTGCATCTAGTGTTTAATCAGTCGAACACTTACAAATAATGGGTAAACGGTTTGTTGTCGTAGAGGGTTGAGCTCTGCTTTTCATGCAGTAAGAGTAACATTTTTATTTTAATGCTTATGCAATTGATTGTAAACTTTGGGGTGATATAATCTCAGTGAATCTAAACAGTCCATCAGCCATGTCAGTGCCTCCCCTTTTGCCAAGCTGTAGCTTTGTGCTAAGCTCTTGTGTGTTGCTGTGTTACGTAATCCCCTGCATGCATTTTCTCTACCTATTTAGCCTGAATACATACAAGGTGACTGAATTGTCTCTTCAACCTCCTTCTCAGTGGAAACACTCAGTATAGAAAACAGATTTGGGGCAGTCTTACATTTTTCTAATGGAGAGTTTGGAGAATTGAGTGGGCTTAGAAATGTGTTTGTCACTATTTGGTTTTGCACCTTTTAGTTATGTTCACTATCAACTTGGTATGGTTTTCAAGGTGATAAGAGAATGCTCGAGCTTTAGCCACTGGAAGGAAATTAAGACAGATTGGGACCTTAGGAGAAAAATGTCAGCTGTGAGAGTATACAAAGGAAGAATTTCTTCAAGGTCCTCTCTCTTTCTTCTTGCAAGCCCCTTATTTGCTCTTTTAAAGACTGGGTCATGCACTGCCAATGCCTCTCCTTCCTGTAACAATCAGGAGGAAGGTATCCTGTGAATTAAAAATGATATGATTTTGCTTATCTAGCACACGATTCAGAGAGTAGCTTTCAGTGGTCTATTGTGTGTTGACATGTGAAGGAGACAGCCAGCATCTGGGGTGATGCTGCTCTGGTGTTTTTCTCCAGCCCAGGGAAAGGGAAAGGGTAAACTGGGAAAATTCGTCATTGAATGAAGAGATTGGGAAGGTTGTGAACTCTTGCAGCGGTTTTCATTAGATATTTGCAAAGGAATGTACTCTCAAGGCTACATAAAATCTTCATTGATTAATTTGCGTGGATATTAGCATAAATATACATGTGATTTACATAAACTTTTTTCCTACATTGGTTTTATTTGTTATTTATTTACTGTGATAGCCTCTTCTCTTAATGATGTCATTTTTCTTCTGTGGCCTTCCACATGAAACACGTTCTTTTGTTTTAAACACACTGATTCCGGGGGGTGGGGATGCAGGGAAGGGAAACATTTCTTTTGGTGAGTAAGTGTGATTTACATGGGGTAGGAGGAATAGGTCTCTGGCTCAGTTTATTAAAGGTTTGTGATGGTTTGTAAGTCAGTACATGGTTCAGTGGAATCATTCATGCCCTTTGAGAAGCAGAGTAGGAGCATGTGCTATATCCAGAATGATGGGCAAAAGAAAAGGTAACTGATATTTAGAGAAAAGTCCAGAGGCAGTAGAAGTCCAGAGTAGAACTAACTGTCTGGTCTTGGGCAACTCACTTATTCCTAGTCATCAGTTTCTTCCTTAATAAAATAAGGGTGTTAAATCAGGCAATCTCTAAAATCCTTTATAGCTCTAAAATTTATTATTTTGATAGACTCCTTAGTCTAATTATGTAAAAAATATTAAGCACCACATAGCACTTTAAATAATATCCTGGTGCCTTGCTGTTCTGTGTCAGGCCGTTCCCCCTTTGAAGGGTACTCAGTGATTAATTGAGGCTTCTCTTAGAGGCATTCCTTTCCTTGCTCATTTATCTCAGTTCACTGGGCACACAGGGTATAGCTTAAATGTTTATAGAGGACTCCCACTAATACACCATGTGGGTTGCCAAGGGCAGGCGTAGTAGTTGGCTGTGGGTACATTTGCTTTGTTAGGAAGAGAGCTTAGCGGTGATAACTGAATTTGATTTGCTATCTTCTGCTCTAAATCAGGGTTACGTCCAGTCTACTGAACAAGAGCTTGTCCAGTTGAATTTTAACAAAACCATTTCTTTAGAAATGAGAGATCGTGAAAATAGGGCAGTAGGGGATTGCATGGATGAACCCGTTTCAAACATACAGATAGTGCCAAATTTCTGCTCTGTGATTTTGGGGGAACTAATTTTGGTAAAATGTGTCTGGCATGGGTTATGTGCTGAGTAGTACTCGCTACTTATATGTGTAAAACAACACTGGTCCCCTAGAGGTGGACAAGTCCCTTTTGCTTATACCAGTGTGTGTGCAAACAGAAATGTGTAGGTGTACACACATCCTTGAGGCCCTCTGGAAGATATGGGACACACTTAATCTCTTCTAACTCTCTGGAGTGTGATGTTAAGGCTCATGTTTTAATGATGTGATGCTACAATGAATTCAACAGTATATGTTGGGTGGTCACCTCTTCACGTTGTAAGAGTGACTCCTTTACCTCATGATGAGAAAATGCTTATTTGATTTTACTTAGGGAACTTACCAAGGACTATGATGGTCGATAAGGATATGAATTAATGTGGACAAGCTTTGGTGACTAAGGCGGAAGTGTAGGTCTAGAAGGGAAAATAGAGTCCCCTCAACCTTACTTTGCAGACCCTGCCACCCCTCTTTAAAGGGAAGCTGCATATCTAAACTTGTATTGTCGCCTATTTCTTTTCATTGAGGAGGTGCTTTTGACCAACACTGATACGAAGTAGGCCACTCTCTAAATGAGGCTGCCTGACAAGAGGACAAATGGAGGTGTACATGCTGAGTGTCTATGTTATAAATCAAATCAACAAATAATTAAATAAAATACATTCTTTTCTCTTAACCTTGAAAAATAGATCTTTGACACTACCTGGTTAAGTCAGGTTCTCACTTAGAGTTTTTGGATTCCTAGGAGTTGTGCATTGGGAAATACCAACACAGGGAGAGCCAGCCCCTCTGGTCCTCAGCCTGTGGCCTTTCCCCTTCCTCTGCCCACATTCAGCTCCATCCTGTATCACAGAGGTCTGGTATAAATGCACGTGGATGCCTCGACCCACATGGCAAAGCTCTGTCCAAACCTGTGCAAACAGTCCCCCAGGGCTAGCCCTCAGACCTTGAGGTATAAACACTGATAGCATGATTTGCCTTCAGAAAATGGATCCAGGAAGGAGGATTGCACAACCCCTGGAAACAGACTTGGGGCTCTTTGGGTAGGGAATTACAGGACCCCAGGATCTCAAATATGGTCTTGAAAGAGAGTATGAGTCCCAGTGGAATGCCATGTTGGCTCTGTGGACCCCTGGTCCTATGGAGAGAGATGTTCTGTAGGGTGGTCAGACCAGGCCATCTCAAACAGGAGACCTCTAGGGCAGAGGTCCCTTTGACTTTAAGGGAAGTATTGTTGTCTTATCAAAACATATTACCAAATTCCATTCTGTTCCCTTTTCCTCATCTGCTCAATCATTTCCTCAGGTCCAACCTCCTATTTAAAAACCCAGTCACGTTCCACTGGGCACAGGACTCTACCATGGAAACCAAAGTTAGCTGGGTTATTAATGGATGGAAATTAGAGCCAAATCTTTCAGGCTAATTGATTTTTAGTTATTGTTCAATAAAAGGTACCTAGAGCTAAAGAACCCTTTGTCAGAACAGTTAATTATCCATTCTAAACCAGCTCTTCTACAAGCATTTAAAAGCCAATATTGATGCAAAAGCAAGTAAACCTCACTTTACCATTTTGCATGAAATTTCCCTTTAGGCTTTTCTCTGAGAAAATTTGAAGGAAAGGTAGCAAGCTTTCCTGCACCACCGTGTTAGTCTTCTACCCCTGTGTGGACATATAACTTCTCTGCAGTTACCTTCTCTGCTAGTTTCCCTAGTACTTAGATACGAGTCTTGTGGAATAGTTGGAGGGGGTGTTGTGCTGGTATCAAGCCTCTGGCAGGGACACTGCCCTGTGTGCGTGTGTGTGCATGTACGTGTGTGCGTGTGTGTGTGTGTGTGTGTGCGTGCGTGTGAGTGTGTTCTGTTTGGTATTTGCATAGACCTGGCTCATGCCAGTCAAGTGTTGATTGCTTTCCCCTTTTCTTTCTCTGTAGCTCGAGAGGAGAATGTGGCCACTTTCCGAGGCTCAGAGTACCTGTGCTACGACCTGTCTCAGAACCCAATCCAGAGCAGCAGTGATGAAATCACCCTGTCCTTTAAGACCTGGCAGCGGAATGGGCTCATCCTGCACACGGGCAAGTCGGCTGACTATGTCAACCTGGCTCTGAAGGATGGCGCAGTCTCCTTGGTCATTAACCTGGGGTCTGGGGCCTTTGAGGCCATTGTGGAGCCAGTGAATGGAAAATTCAATGACAACGCCTGGCATGATGTCAAAGTGACACGCAACCTCCGGCAGGTAATGGCTGAGGGGAGAGAGTGCCCAGAGGCTCCTTTTAGGTGGCTGGGGAGGAAGTCTGTGAAGTAGGTGGTGGGTTAGGTTACATGGAGAGGGGTAGAGATAACCCTATGGGTTTGGATATGTCGAAGTCAAACTTTCTCCCAGCCTTTACAATTTCACAAGGATAATTATTAAAATATGTTTCTTCTCTTACTTCAATTTTCCATTTGTGCTTGTTATTTAAGAAAAAAATTCAGTTGTATAGATAAAAGTTATAAATACTTTCCTTTTGTTTTGCTTTTCTTTGTATCATTTTCTTGATTACCTTTGAATATTGTACTATTGCTAAATCAATTAGGGAGAGCGTTTTGTTTCCGCAGCTTGGTAGATTTTTCTCATTCTTCGAATATATGTTTTTCTTTTTAATTAAGTTAGCCATGGCCATGATGCCATAATTTTAATTCCTTCCAGAAGAAGTCTTTCTTTTTCTCTTCCTTTTAATTTACCAACCCCTTGTCCACTTTTATTCTTTCTGTTGGGTCGTTGTGTTAACCTCTAGCCTTGGAGTGAATTAGCTGCGATCTTTCTGAATTCCTTTGTTTCTCTGTTCCTTGGTGTTGTGGTGTACTTTATTGCCCCTGTCTCTACCTCTGACACTCTTCAGTTGACTAGGAGGCCTGGAAAGTGGAAGGACCCACATAAAAAAGTCAACTTTGGAGCAGCCTTTCCTGGTTCTGTACGTGCTTGAGAACTCCCATCGCTTGCTGATTCTAAGCAGGCAACTCCGTCAGGTGACAACACTCTCAGAAAGCCTTAGCCCAGTGAAGTTGTTTTCCATTTCATAACTAATAATAGTGATAACAATAACAACAGTAAGAATACCTCACCAGCCCACATCAGGAAAAAATTACAAACACTTCCTGTAAAAGTCAAGGTCTGTTCTGAGACTGCCTTTTCCAGGTTCTGTTTTCACTTGGATTTTCTACTTGTGAATTTGTCATTAAACTCAGTGGGACAGCATTCATCCTTTATTAAATCAGAGCATTATGTAAATTTCCAGAAGGTGCTTATCAAATTTTCTTCTGCAGTGTGATTGATTTAATGCCTCCTAATGTAAACATGAAAGCATGAGAACTGACAGGTGTTTGCCTACGTTTTCTGTTTGATAAAAGTGTAACTCCTTAATAATGCTCAGTAAAGGGAGAAGGCTCCTCCACATTGGAGGCACACAATATTCGAAATACCCACTTCCACACTTGAGCATGTCAAGGAAGCCCCGTGGATGGAGATGCTATTCTATCTGTGATGAAGTTGCCAAATCCTAAGAGTTAGAATCCCCCGTCATCTTCATACACACAGGTCGAACATTTTTGAATCACCGTTCTGTGTTTTTCCTGCAAGGCCAAAGAATCCTGTTGCTTATGTTTCCTTTCATCATTCCCCACCTGTACTTACAGGAGAGTCCCCCTCAGCGGCCAAAAGAGCCCACATCAAATTTTCATTTGCTAACATAGAAGGGCTTGAAAGGTTTGAGTAGCAGAGACTAGACCAAAAAGGAGAATATGACCTTCTGTCGGTTTTGACTGGCAGTTGCACAGTAATACCCTTCTGCCATTAGTCAGTTAAGGGGGGATTTTCACGTACTGGGGAGCGGAATCGGGTTGTGGTTCTCACCAGCCAGTCTGTTTCTCGCTCGCTCTCTCCCACCCCACATGCTTCTTTGCCGTTCTAGAACGATTCCAATTAGCCGGAAAAGGCTCACTTTCATTTCCACTAAAAACACTTTTCTAAAATAGAGTTGGGCCCTAATTCAGTCCTTTACACTGAAATGGGGATGAACCAAACTGTAATTCAAATATTGGTTGTGCTGAGTTAGTCTGAACAAGCAGAGGAAGGCAACACCATAGGGTTTCTCGTCCAAGTTCTAAGACCCGACTCCTCTCTGTGCCCTTGGACACAGCATTTAACCTTTCCACACCACGGTTTCCATTTGTGAGATGGTGATTACAGTCCTCCACGTGTGGTGGCTAAATGTGCAAAGCACCTTATGTTCCAGAAGGATTATGAGCTCATCCATGGTCTGGGTGCTAGACTCGCTGGGACGTGCACGTGATTTACATGCTGAGGATTCTTCCAAAGGTGACTGCCTCTGTCTGTCCCCATGGATGCAGCTAAGTAGAGCTCTCAAGACAAGGCTACTGAGGCCCTAGGGTGTTGGGGGCATTTCTCGGCAGAAGGAGTATGAATCTTTTAGAGAAAATGCACCTAAAAATGGACCTCATCGGAATCTGCACTGAATTTTGCATCCAAATGCAATTTATTGAAAGAGGAAAAAAATCTCAGAAAAGCAGAGTTGATTTTGCAAGTACAATCCTTTCAACCCTGAGTCAGCTAAGATTATTATTTTTCCCATTAAAAGTACATTTATAACATCTTTTTGAGTTCCCTAGGATACATTTGAAGGGGTGGGAAGCCCCTGTCTATTTCAGTTAAACTGTAAGTCACTTCATAAATATTTGACAATAAGCTGGTGGCAGTCTCGCCTACTCTTTTGGTAAGGTTGAATGGCTTCTGTGGTAAAGATTCATCTGAGGAACGCTTACTCGGGGTTTCCTTACCAAATGGAGCAGAACTTTCCCCCTTTCCTCCTTTTTGGTCATCTGCTACGGTTCTGCTTTTGGGCCAAGTCAGGCCAAGGTCAGGTACTTTATTGGGGGTTCTGATTAATGGAGGGAACGTGGATTATCTGTTCTAAATTATAACCAGGACCTGAGTCCACGGTCATGGCCATCACAGGAAGTGCTTTACTTTTATATGCCACTTTAGTCAAACCGCAAACACAAAACTGGGGTTAACCATCTTCTAGCCTTCCAGCCTCCCAGCTCAGGGTGTGTTGGCAATTTAACATTTGAAAACAGCGAAGAAAAGACTAATTGTAGGGCTTCTCTAATCATGTTTAACCTGCCAGTTCTCTCTGCTATCCAAG
The DNA here is from genome assembly GCF_949987515.2 of Delphinus delphis. Taxonomy (NCBI): domain Eukaryota; kingdom Metazoa; phylum Chordata; class Mammalia; order Artiodactyla; family Delphinidae; genus Delphinus; species Delphinus delphis. The sequence continues at coordinate 24,811,253 of NC_082684.1, read as the reverse complement.
CAAGAAATTGCTTAAAAGCTTGAAAAGCATTCTTAAAGAGGAATGAGGGGAGAGTGACTCTAACAGGAGACATTCTGGCAAAGTAAACAAAGTAACGTTATTGGCTAGTGAAGGAGACTCCAACTCTTTTGATGCATTCTAACGACACAGTTATTTAAACCTGAGAGAACAGGAAAGAGGAGAAAGTTGCCCTCCTGCTGCACAAATCCACAAAATCAAGGGGGTCGTGGATCTTTAAATTACCCATGGAAACCCAGAGTAAACTACATATGTAGCCTTCCTGTGCTAGATGTGATCTGTAAATGTTTTAAGATCTTTTTGTCCTAGGAGAAAATCATGATTGTCCATGCATGTAATCAGAGTCAGATGTGAAAAAACAATCCCCAAAGTATTGGTATTTCAGCTCTCTGTATTTATCTACGTGTGGAACGATAAACCTTGGGGGTCTTTTCTTTCAGGACAGATGGATTGTGTTTGTGCTAGAGGGTGGGAAGGGAGCAGGGCGGTGTTCTTTCAGAACAGCTCTTGGAAAGTAAGTATGATGCTAATTCTGACTGGGGTGAGGTCTGGTCTGAGTGTATTTGGGAGAAGAGGGGAGTTACAAAGACAAGGTGGACTGCAGCTCCTTTCCTGGCTGTGCCTCAGGTCCCCAGGTTTTCCATAGAGTCTTGGTCTCATTGTCTTCCCCCACTCTCTTTTTCTGTGTCGGGTGCCTTTTTTTTGAAAAACTAACACAAGATCATTCATGCAATGTGTCATTTTACTAACCGACGAATGTACTAACACCCTAACGACTCATCTTTGTTTTTAGTTTTTTTAATTAACAATCGTTCTGTTCACAATTTTTAATTTCCTTTCTTCCCCCTTTTCCGCAAAGCACTCAGGCATCGGACACGCTATGGTAAACAAACTACATTGTCTGGTAGATATCATTCTTATTGTCTCTTTTTTTGGGTTTGCCGTGTGTTGCCCCCCTTTTCCTCCCCAAACCCCCCTTTTATCCTCTTTAGAGTTGTTTCTTCTTTTAAAATTTTCTGTTGAATTAAATACGAGCCTTTCTTTTTCTTTAAGAAGAAAATGGAAGGGGATGCACCTGTCCTGACAATATTTGGATGAGTTTGGTTGGGACAGTTTTCCTTTTCTCTACTTTGTAATTTTTTTTTCCTAAAAAAAAGGTTTTTTTAAAGAAATGTTCTTTGTTGAGCTAAATTCGTTTTGTTTTGTTTTCTTATTTTGCGAGTTCCAAGTTATCGACTAGGGACAACAGAGATTTCTATTGAGGACTTTCTTCTCTCCGTGTCTTCCTACCCCTCACTCGTCCTCCTTTCTTTTCCCCCTTCCCCACTCCCGAATCCCTTTTTTCTTACCCTTTTGTGTGGCCACGGCTGCCACAGGTGATCTGGGGAGGAAAGTACTCGACTTCCTGTATTCTTCCTTTCCCTCCCTTCACCGTACTTCCCACCTTGGCCAAAGGGAGCTGTGCCAATTTGTGTTCTCCGTACAAACTCTGCATGGCATGTTCCTGTCTCGTGAATTTCCCCATGGGCATCAGAATCTGTTCCCTTGTTTTCCTCCTCAGTACTAACAACCTACCAGTCATCAACCCCACTCCACGTTCTCCTCTCTCTCTCTTTTGTCTCCATGCTTCTTCATGCTCCTCTCACCCTTCATATATTTTGGGGTTGGGTTTGGACTTTTTCTTTTCTTTTTTGTTAGTAAGGGAGGGTGGCAGGCAGGGGAAAGACTGCCCTTTAGTTTTGAGTGTGTGTTCTTCTTTTCACTCGCATCTTGTTTTTCCGTTGGTTTAGTGCATGTAAGTGTGAAGTGGATTTTGATTCTCTTCTTTAGCGCTCTTCTCCCTTGTCCCACTTCCCTCCCTTTATTCTTCTGCCTTCTCTCTTGGCTCCAGATGGTTTTCGCATGGGTGTGTCAGTGTACGGTGTGTGCACGCTTCGAGGCCCCATCTCTTCTCTGTGCCCTCTGCTCCTTTCATGGATGTTGGGTGTATGGGTGCCATCTATTTCCTGTGGGCATTGTTATTATTTTGGCTATTATGCCTCATCATTCTTTTTGTTAGCGTTGCCTTTTTTGGTTTGGATCATTTCTTCTCCGGCTGGTGGTGATGGCACACAAGGGAGGACAGGGGTTGGTGTCCTGGGTAGTCCGTGGCATGTATCACCCGTGACTCATCAAAATCAAGACCCTTTTCCTTCCCTCCCTGAATGCATGTTTGTCAGCGTGGTGTGAGCCCAAAAAGAAACAAATAAAAAAAGAAAAAGAAAAGAAAAAGAAAAAAAACATCAACAACCAAAGGCCAACCCCCTAACAAACCCCATTGTCAAACATCTCCTTTGCTGTTTCTCACGACCACTATAAATGACAATCTTTCAAAAGTAAATGCTCATTTTACCAATGAACTGAGACGTCTGAGGATAGTTCCATTTTCTAGCCTGACTGAGTGAAGAGGGCAATGGGTAGAGCGAGTTGCTCAGCTTGGCAGTTCCGGAAGAACTCTCCCAGGAGTCTGCAGGGAGACACTGGAGGCTTGGGCCGCAGGGAGGCAGACCAGAAAATGGAACTTGGCTGCACATACCAAAAAGCAATCCAAATTAGAGAGAATACCTCACCCAAATCTTAATGAAAGTGATGCCACTGGTAGGGGAAGCCCCTGGATTTTGATAGGACTGTAAGGTCATTGTTGGGGTTTTTTTTTTGTCCCTATGTCCCTCCACCAGGTGACAATCTCTGTGGATGGCATCCTTACCACGACTGGCTACACTCAAGAGGACTACACCATGCTGGGCTCAGATGACTTCTTCTATGTGGGAGGAAGCCCAAGCACCGCTGACTTGCCAGGCTCACCCGTCAGCAACAACTTCATGGGCTGCCTTAAAGAGGTAAGGTTCACCCATTCCATTTAATGCACTGACTGTCTAAGAACAAATGAAATTTTCAGGTCAGTGACTGGATCTGTCCTCTGATCTATTCTGTGAGGCCATAGGTTGTAGCAGAAAAGACTCTGGACTTAAAAGTAGAGGCCCTAGGTTTTGATCCCAGTTTAAGCTGGTTGCAGGACCTTGGGTTCGCCACTTAAGTACCCTGTGGTTCTGTTTCCTCATCTAACTAATGAGGAACCTGATCCCACAGGAAGCTGTGCTTTATAAATTACATGAAATAACTCAGACGAAAGGACTTTGAAATCACAAGGAACTAGACCTGTGTGAAGTTTGATTTTGTATTTTTGACTTGGCAAGTAGGGAAGCCTTAGCTAAAAGTGGCTCAATTTGTGGTTGTGTGTCTTGTCTGAAACATAACTTATGTATTATTTTACCTTTGCTAAGCTTGGTGTTCCCAAGAGTCTCATTATTCGAGATGAAGGAAAGTGCTCAGAATATAACATTAAGGCCCAGAAGACTCGTTTTTCCTTTTTTTTCCCCTCCCTGAGAGCTAGCAGCTGTGAGAAAGCAGTGGCGCTTTACCATTACTCATTTATTACTATTGTAGCTAATGTGTTGAGACCGCTGTCTGAGAGCAAAGGAGCTTCAGTCAAGTGTAAGTTCAATCTCTAAGGTCAATTGTTGAGGCAAAAAAAATCAAACTTGATTTGCTGGAGTTCTTTCAGCACACAGTATCATCAGAGCAGTGCACTGCACTTTTTTGTTTAATCTAAACTAAGCTTGATTGCCTAAGATAGCTATACCATTTCCCTGTGGAAATTCCTTGAGAAGCTAACAGTGTTCTTTCTTGTAGATAAAGATCCCTTGTGACATGTTATGAGCCTCCTCTCAGGGCACATGTTTTATTCTCATTATGGTTATTTGAAATTTGTTGCACATCAGTTACATATGAGATGGCATCGCACATGCATTCACTCACGCCACTCGGCTGTGAGCTGTGTCTAGACAGGAGTTGCGTCTGTTATACCTGGCATAGAGCAGGTGCATAATAATTATTTATTGAATGGAGACATTTATCAAATAATCATTGGGTACCTTTTTTGTGCGGTAACTAACCTTAATGGCTCTTTGCAAACCACGGTCTCCTTGTTGAAGACTTTGTAATCTGGGAAGGGAGATGAGATCTGTAAGGGAATAATTATAGCTCAGGGCACTGTGTGTTCAGTGCCACAGACGAAGTGATCTAATTGAGCAGAGGAAACAGATACATTTTAGGTGGGAGTCAGCATTGGAGAAGAATTGATATTTGAGCTGGGCCTTGCTACAATAAACCATGTGTGCATTGAGGGAAAGGGGGAGGAAGGAGAGACATGACAAAGGAGGGAAAAATCCAATTACAGCTTTGTATTGTCCTTGTTCTGAAGGAAAAATGACAGGAGAAAAGTCTTAGAGAGTTTTCCTCTCTCTGCTGGACATTACCTAGGCTTCTGCTGGCTACAGGGTCTCCACAGGTCATTCCTGACGGAATTGCAGTAGACATAGCGCACTTCTTCCCTGGGATTCACTCCTATTTGAATAGAATAACGGTATAAACTACTCTGTCTAATGAACCCTGAAAGATTCTTAAACACCATTAAATCACACTCCATTGGAATTGCACTCTCATGAGGTACGCGGGCCTCTCACTGTTGTGGCCTCTCCCGTTGTGGAGCACAGGCTCCGGACGCGCAGGCTCAGCGGCCATGGCTCACGGGCCTAGCCACTCCGCGGCATGTGGGATCCTCCCAGACCGGGGCACGAACCCGTGTCCCCTGCATTGGCAGGCGGACTCTCAACCACTGTGCCACCAGGGAAGCCCAGATAGAAGCATTCTTGTTCCACGTTTGTAGCTCAGGAATGAATTAGGCATTGACTGCTGTGGAGAGCTCATCCATTTTTGTCGTGAAGCAGCCCTGAGCCTGGAGCTTCTCCTGGACTGGGTCTAGGGGTGGCCTCTAGGACTAATTTTCCCCTGCACACAATTATGTTGAACTATCTCTCCATTATGTATTTTGAGACAAAGGAGCAATTTCCCAACCGCAGATCTATCAATCAGGAAGGATGCCCGTGAATATTTTGAAACAAGTCTCATAAAAACATGAAGATATCTCTGATGATTTTATCCATGCAGAACCTAAAGTAAATAAAGTCTGCACACACACGCACACCCACACACACGTACTCACATACTACACTGTCCAGATGGAGAGCAGACAGCTTCAAAAGTCTGTGAAAAGTGGCACTTAATAGCTTAAAAATTAAAGGCAGTTCTGAAAACCAGTGTCAGTGACAGAAATAACGGTAATAGTAATAAAAATATGCACATATCTTAGCTAGCAGCTAAGCAGAATGTAAATCCAGATCAAGTTAGAAGAAAGAAAGTCCAAAACAGTGAAGGAGGTGGTAGGCGAAACAAGAACTTAATATAAACTTTTGCACCATCTCTCCTTTATGTATATAGTATGGTCTTTCTAAGGGAGTTGGGAGGCCTTCTCATTTGTCTGAGTGCTTTAAACAGATAGCTTTGAGTTTAATGAAATCCTGGCATAGTCTTTCTTTCCATTTAATCATAATTCTCTTTTCTGTGGGAAAGTCTAGGAAATTCTTCTCTTGTTCCTGGCATTTCTCTTTGACAATTTCGTAAACACTAAAAGCTTCCAGCTATGTTGGGACTTCCCTCCTTGATAAATCCCACTTACCCACTTTAACTATTTCCCCTTAGAACAGTCAGCCGTTATTTTACAACTTCTTCTTCCCTTCCCTATCTCTTTCTTTCTCTTTCTTTCTTTTTCTGTCACCTCTGGCCATTTGTGGCTCTAAACGGCCTTAAGCTGAGCTGGGTGCTTTTATGTTTCATTTTTTTCAAAATGGGGACATGGTGAAGACCTTATGGGATTTCTCTTCCAGATCGTTGATACTTTGTGTGTGGCACAAAATAGTTTTTATCTTTGGAACTACAGTTACTTCACACCTGAAAGTTAAGTTCTGGCTCCACTCTTTTATCTATCTATCTGTCTATCTATCACATCTTTATTGGAGTATAAATGCTTTACAATGTTGTGTTAGTTTCTGCTGTACAACAAAGTGTGAATCAGCTATATGTATACATATATCCCCATATCCCCTCCCTCTTGTGTCTCCCTCCCACCCTCCTTAACCCACCCCTCTAGGCGGTCACAAAGCACCGAGCTGATCTCCCTGTGCTATGCGGCTGCTTCCCACTAGCTATCTATTTTACATTTGGTGGTGTATATATGTCCATGCCACTCTCTCACTTCGTCCCACCTTCCCCTTCCCCCTCCTCATGTCCTCAAGTCCATTCTCTACGCCTGCGTCTTTATTGCTGTCCTGCCTCTAGGTTCTTCAGAACCATTTTTTTTTTTTTTAGATTCCATATATATGTGTTAGTCTACGGTATTTGTTTTTCTCTTTCTGAGTTACTTCACTCTGTATGACATTACATTCTAGGTCCATCCACCTCACTACAAGTAACTCAATTTCATTCCTTTTTATGGCTGAGTAATATTCCATTGTACATTATGTGCCACATCTTCTTTATCCAGTCATCTGTCGATGGACACTTAGGTTGCTTCCATGTCCTGGCTATTGTAAATGGAGCTGCAGTGAACATTGTGGTATGTGACTCTTGTTGAATTATAAGGTTTTCTCAGGGTATATGCCCAGTAGTGGGATTGCTGGGTCATATGGTAGTTCTATTTGTAGTTTTTTAAGGAACCTCCATACTGTTCTCCATAGTGGCTGTATCAACTTACATTCCCACCAACAGTGCAGGAGGGCTCCCTTTTCTCCACACCCTCTGCAGCATTTATTGCTTATAGATTTTTTGATGATGGCCATTCTGACTGGTGTGAGGTGATACCTCATTGTGGTTTTGATTTTCATTTCTCTAATGATTAGTGATGTTGAGCATCTTTTCATGTAGTTTTTGGCCATCTGTACGTCTTCTTTGGAGAAATGTCTATTTACGTCTTCTGCTCATTTTTGGATTGGGTTTTTTGTTTTTGTGATATTGCTGGCTCCACTCGAGTCAAAATGATTGTGGATTTCACCTGTGCACACAGCTTCTAACTTGATTCCAGAGTAAAAGTGTGACAGAGAGGGTCCATGTTATCATCCAATTATTGAAGTACTCTGCATGCCCTAGTTATCAATTCAATATTTGTGTCCACTCAAGCATCACAAAAATCCCCACCTTGTACCTCTTCGTGCTTTTGTGTTTTAACATGTCTGTCATATTTTTGTTCTTGTTGTGTCCCCAGCTCTTAGAATTGTTCTTAGCACCTAGTGGGCGCTCAATAAATATTTGCCAAATGAAATCACATGTTTGTAAGTTAAAAAAAAAGCTTTTAGATAAATGCTCTTAGGCACTATTGACAATGTGACTTTCTTGGGATCATTAAAGAACATCCAGACATGGCAATAGTTGAATCTTTTAGGAACCTCCCAGCTATCTGAAATGAGTGAAGTATTACATAAAAAGGCCCAGCAAGACTAAAAGAAATGGGTTGGAACCCACTCTGAGAAGAATGGGATTGAAAAGGCTTTGAGGAGGCATCATAGTATAAATGAAAAGAATATTGGGTTTAAAATCAGAAAACCTTATTGGGAATACCAGCCTTATTACTTTACGGGCTATATGGCCTGGAATAAGCCACTGGTCTTATTTGAGCCTCAGTTTCCTAACCTATAACATGGAGATGATAAGACCTCTGTTGTGTTCTTAAGAACAAATAAAATAATATACGTAAAAGTGAAACCATATATAAATATACAGTGATGTTTTGCTACAATAATTATGATTAAGGATTATGTAATATTCTTATAAAACAGTTTATGAAATAAATTTAAGAGTAAGTGAATATACATTAGCACGTGCGTATGTTTGTATTTCCCGTATTACCAAATCACTATCTGGGGGAAAAACACAACTTTATTCTGAGGTTTGCCTTACTAAAATTCTCTCATCTTCACTGAAGTTGGAATAACCCATCCTACCCACCCTCAGTCATTATCTAGTCTGTTTCCTTTGGACACTGGTTTATTTGACAACTGTCAATCTCCCTTCTACAAAAATGTAAGCTCCCTGAGGACAAAGGCCTCATCTGTTCACAGGTGTTTCCCCAGCACCTAGAAGAGTTCCTGGCATAAAATAAAACACTCAATAAGCATGTCTGGAACAAATAAATACATTAATTCATTACTGAGCTAACCTCATGGAGCTCTAAAATGTGGCAGAGTTTAGATCCACAGGTATATGCTGAAAAAATACAGTATGCCAAGGAGTGTGCTAAGACAGAGAGATGAATCAGACACAGTTCTTGCCTCAGAGGACCTCACAGTTAGTGGGAGACACACAAATATAATTTCAAGGAAAAGCAGTTAATGCACAAAAAAAGAGGCATTCACAGGTGCGGTGGGGCTGCCGAGGAGAAGGACTTAGTATATCATGGGGTTCAGGAAAACGCTGTGGAGGAGATGATGCCCAAGGGCGGCTTGAAGACAGGTAGAAATGAACAAGGAAGAAGTGGTGCTCCGGGGTGATGGGGCAGCATGAGCAAGGGCCCAGAGACAGGGCACGTCGTGGTGTCTGGGTGAGGAACTTACAAACAGTTTGCCAATGTCAGGGCACAAAATATAAGATCAGGAGTTCTGAAAATGTATCTGAAAAGTTAGGTAGGGGCCAGGTCATAGAGAGCTTTATATCACACTCTACCCTTGGACTTGGGGTAATGGAGAGCCATTGAAGGATCTGAAGTAGTAGAATGACATAGATTGACAGCTTGTCCGTCAGGCTTTAAATTCCTTGAGAACTGAAGTTAGTCCATCTACTACTTCTACTTGATTCATCTTTTTGTCCTAGGGAGATGAGGAAGAGTTGGGAAGGCTGGTCCATTGGCTTTAGCACTGGGCCAGGAGAGTGCCTCTCTCAATCTTTAGGTTTCTGCAGAAAAGTGCTTCCTTCTAACTCCCATTTCAGTTTCCAATGACCCTCCTTGTCAGGACATTTATTTCTCCTTTCCTCTGTCCTTGACATTACTGAGCTACTGTTGTTGGATGAAGCACAGTGCAGTAGAGGAAAGCCAAATCAAGGCTGAGTTGCATGAATAGTGTCTCTATTATGAGGACCAGGGAGCTGACTAAAGCCCATCACAATATCCTCCTATGTGTTGGCGTCTTCTGTGTTGTTTGACTTGGTTCTTTCTACACCATCTTCCTTTCCCCTCAATCTGTTACTTCTCCGCTGGCATGTTGGTTCTCCATTTGGCTCTCCATTGCCCATGGAGAAGCTCACCTGCTGCTGAGAACTCTGAGACCGACTGGTCTATCCCACCTTTCTTTTCTCATGGCATCTCTAGTGGGGAGGAAGGAAAGCAGGAGAACGGGGTGAGTGGAACACATATTTAAAGGAAAAAGGATTGGGTAGAACATCATTGTGCACATTACAATCCACATCCCTTTGTGATTATTAGCCACTTAAAACTGAATGGGATTTTGCAGCCAGAGATAGTCTCCGAACAGATGACTAATGGTTTAATCTGTAATAACTTTACATTTTATAGAACCCTGATAGGAGTCCACATCTGGTGAGCCAGGCTATTTAAGGCTGTGTTAATTCTGTTAGTTGCTATATGTTTATTTGAATTGCTGGCACCTGTGGGCTTTAGGATAATGTGTTTGTTGTTGCTTTTCTTTTAAAAAAATATATGCTTATTTTGTCCTGTCTCACTGTCTTTTCTGCTGTCTGTTATGCGATCACAATTTCTCTTCTGGTTTTTCTTTTGTATTGTCCTCTTTCTCACTCGCTATACTTTTTTTTTTTTACCCCTGTTCTCATTTTTCCTGCCTCTGTGCTTCTCAGGCTCTTGTTTTGGTGTCCTTTCTGATTTCTCAGGTGGGGATAAATCACTCTGTCCATAACTAGGCAAATTTAGGTCATGGCATTGGGCCTAAAAATTTCCTTTTTCTTATAGCTTTGAGAATACTGTGTGGCCCCATGATGAGCAAGATCCAGTGAGGGTTTTAGGGTCAACATGGAAGATGAGAGGAGGGTTGACTTTGGAAGCACAGGTCCAGGGTTTGAGTCTTGTGTAGACTCATTCATTACCAGCTGCAAGACTCTTAGCAAGCCACTTGAATGCTCTTAGCCTCAGTTTTTTCATCAGATAATAATACTTACTTCAGGCATTTTCATGTTGGGAACAAATGGGATAAAAAAGATGGAGGTGCTTTATAAACTGTAAAGCACTGTGCAAATGCTAATGTTACTATTTATGTTAATAAATGAAACCAAATTGATCAGGTATGTTTAAGGAAGCACTTACTGCTATTTGCTGTTTCTGCGATTAAAAAACTGCAGAAGTTAGGAGAATCCAATGTATCTTAAAAAAGAGCAACTGAATTAGAACCTGGCTACCAGATGCATTTCTGGTACTAATTAGAAAACCATACAACCTCTTTGAACACCCATGTCTTGATCTGTAAAATGCGGATCGTTATCATTGTCAAACCAAACACACACTACTGTGGAATACTTCTAATGTAGAAAGACAAGTTGGATAGCAAAGCAGAATTTATTTCCCCATCCTTAGGAAGATACGCACAGTGTGAGCTTGGAGGGAAGAATGCCTTGGCAGAATGGAAGGGCCAATGCAAAAAGGAGACCAAGAAGGACAAGATTCCAACAAGGTAGAAAAAAGTGGAAACATGAATCAGAATCTGGGAAATTGGAAGAATGTAGCAGAAGAAGACAAGAAAGAGGAGAAACTGTGTCTCAGGAGAGGCCTATTGGGTTGACCATAGAAATTGCCATTTTTCTGGGTAAAAAAAAAAGTCAAATATTGGCAATGTCATGTGAGTCAGTTTAAGAATGAAAATTTTTGAAGAGGATAAACTGGATCTTCTTGAAAAGAGATTACCTTCTGGATTACCAGGAGCTGAAATGGGCAGGGGAGAGAATGGCATTTGATGCCACAGAGGAAGAGGAGACAAAGCCCTGAGCTACTGGGGATGTATGATGAATATGAGGTTTATTTCACAGAGGAGGCAAGGTGTGAGCACTTAGCCCAGGGTGGCTGTAAGAAAGTGGTGTGTACCTGAGGAAGAGTGTCAGCGGGGCTGAAGCCACAGGATATTTAGTGTTGCAGGGCTGTGGCAAAGAGAAAGACGTTCTTCAGTTAATGCCTGAAGAAGATATTAAAGAATGGTTTGCTACTTATAATTGATGGGCTATTGATGGAGAAGTGAGATACAGTAAACATTTTTTTAAGAGATCTGGTATTCATTTTCCCTTATTTCAATAAATGTTTCTTGATTTTTACTTTCCTTCATGCTCAGTCCAGTGATGTAGTGGCATTGACTCCATTCCTGGCTCACCTGATGAGCATGTGAGCTCTAAGTCCATCAGGAACTTCCATTACTCTGGCTGTGGTTATTTTGTTCATAGCTGGGCACCTAACCCACACCTAATGTCACAGTTTGGATCAGTGACATTCAGTCTCAGGACTCTGTTTATATCTTGTAGGGGGGTACTTCTCCTTCCTTTGAGCTACAACTTGGGATGGTATAAAACTGACCTTCTGGCCGCCATCTTGCTGCCACAATGGGACTAAAAATGAAGCTAGAATGGAGAAAAGCAGAGCTAAAATATGGGGAGAAACTAGGTTCTGGTGACATTTTAAGGCCCTGGATTAAACATTCTTCCACCTAGACTACCTCTGCCTTTCCAGCCATGATTGATTACATTCCTTCTTCTGTCTAAGCCAGCATGAGCTAGATTTTCTGTCATTGGCAACAGAGCCCTAAATGATGTGAAAGAATTCCTCACTCCTATTTTACCCCTGTCTTCTCTGACAAGAAAATAGGTCTTTGGCCAGGAAAAGATAGACAAAGTTAGGAAATTTAATATCAGAGCCTGTTAGAAAACACCTGATTGGTCTGCATTAAATCAAATTTCTTGACTTAGATGAATGATACAGAGAGGATTTGAAAATAAGATTTTTGAAATCCAGTTGGTTTTTGAGAAACTGTAGAGAATGGGGGAGGTTTGTAATGACTAAAGATGGAAAAAGTGTAGACAGTGCAAGTTATGGGCTTACGAACTTCATTGGCATCTGGGAAAGATTTTGGATTGCATTATTAACAGAAGATATGAGCCCACTGAAGAAAAAAGAGAACCATAGTCATTCACTAAAAACACTAAATGCAAGCCATATAAGCAAACTAAACTCACATATTATTCAATATTGTTACTATACTTAAAGCTCAGAAAAGTACCGTGGGCCTAGCATAGCGAAGTATCAGCAAGGTATTTGGCAATACCCTTTGTGATATCCTCATCCACAAGATGGGGAAAAAGGGATTGGATGTAAGAGCTATTCAGTAAAGCAGTGTCTATTTAAATATACCACTGGGTCCTGGTAAATGGGTCCATTTTGACTTACATGGAAGTTTCTGGTGAATGTCCAATGCTTTGTCTTACTCGCCATTTATTACGGGGCTTGAGGGAAGGTAAGAGAGCATGCTCGTCAACTTTGTGAATGGCAGGGAGCTGAGAATGATAGAAATTATGTGCCTTAATGTTCTGAGACTGAATTAATAAAGGTATGAAAACAAAGGAGACGACAGTTCTATAGTATAATTTATTGGCGAAAATAGTACGCTCTGGAGCTAGAGTTCTTGGCTGCAAAACCCGCCTCTATTCCCACAATCTGTGGAATGCTGGGCAAGTTACTTAACCCTCTCTGTACCTCACTTTGCTTATTTATTAAATGGGTGGAATAATTATACCTACTTGATAGGGTTGTTGTATTAACTGAGATAATAATTTTAAACTCCTTAGAACAATGCCTGGCATATAGAAAATGCTTGGTAAACTGTGTTTATCAACACCATCATCATCACCACTGTGTGATAATCTGGTTACTGGGAATATTTCTCTTCAGTTCTGAATGATAAGCACTTAAAAGGTTAGCTGACTAGTTGACAGAACATGTTTAGAGCCGAGCTGTGAAACAGATAGCAGTGTGCTCAAGAGTCTGACATAAAAAGAGTTGACTGATGGATCCAGGAACATTTAACCTGAGGGAAAGATGCCTGAGCTCATGGGTTGAGAGTTGTCTTCATATGTGAAGGACTGTCTTATGAAGTGGATTTGGACATGGTTCATATATCTTCAGGAAGAAGAACTGGGGCAGTTGAGTGGAAGCTGGGTATTAAATACAATGAAAACATTTCAATGAGAGCTGTCCAAAGTTGCCTTTAAAATAATGTATTCTCTGTCACTCAAGGCATCCAAGCAAAGTCTGGGCAACTGTCTTGCTGAGGTTGTAGAAGAGATTATAGCGCAAATGACTAGACAGTCTTGATTTTCTAGCTTCCTTCTAAACATAAGATCCTATACATATACATACTCCATTCTTTTTTTCAGATTCTATTCCCATATAGGTCATTACGGAGTATTGAGTAGAGTTCCCTGTGCTATACAGTAGGTTCTTGTTAGTTATCTATTGTATATATAGTAGTGTGTATATGTCAAACCCAGCCTCCCAATTTATCCCTCCCCCCTTTCCCCTTTGGTAACCATAAGTTTATTTTCTACATCTGTGACTCTATTTCTGTTTTGTAAATAGGTTCATTTGTACCATTTTTTTAGATTCCACATATAAGCAATATCATCATTTGTCTTTCTCTGCCTGACTTACTTCACTCAGTATGACAATATATGTATCAAATTATCACATTATATATCTTAAACTTACAATGTTATATGCCAATCATATCTCAATAAAGCTGGGGAGAAAAAAAACCCACGTAAGATCCTATAGTGAATGAGCCTTCTGAAAAGAAAGAATGGGACTTATTAATTAGACCAGGTTCATTGTGTTGAAGACTTTCCTGATGAATCTCCAAATCAGTTGACTACACATGTCCCACCAAGACTCACAGAGTTGCCCTTGCAGTAGGATTTGAGGTTCCCAGCCACTCTCATCACTTATTAGTCACTTATAATTATTTCTCTTTCCTCAGACCTTCACTGGCATCATCTCCAAAACCATGATAACTACAGCAATTATAATCATAATAACAGCAATAAAGACTACCAGTTATTGAGCACTTAACAGCGTGGATGCACGCGAAGTATGTCTCTGTGGCTAAGTGTTTCGTATGTATTCCCTAATTTAATTCTCAAAACAAACTTATGAGGTGGATTCTGTTACCATTACTAATTTGAATGTAAGGATAGTGGGCGTCTTGCCCAGGGCCACTCAGTTAGCAAGGATTGGAGCTGAGCTCTAAATACTGTTGCCGTCGTGACTCCTGCTGCCATCTCTATCAACTCAATCGAAAGACTTGGTGAAGAAGAAAAGGAAGAAGCTTTTCAGGAAAAGGTTGGTAATTCTGTGGTTAAAGCCACTCTAGGGAGTGGTCTCTCACTACTATTTACAGGCTTCACTTCAGAGGAGAGGTCATTTAATCAGGCAAAAAATGTCCTGCTGGGAGACTGGATACAGTTACGTATTTCTTTCACCTTGCCGTTGGTTGTTCTGAGAGGAAGGCAGTTTTTGCTTGGTTTCCGACTCTGGGCAAACTGATATTGCTCAACCTGTTAATGGAGGAATGATTTTTATTATGGGACCTGAGTGGGCAGTAGCTCCTCTTGGTATAAACGCCAAGCAGTGGAACACCTTTTTCTTGAGATGGGCAGCACATCTGTACTTTTGTTCCTGCCCAATATTTTCTGTGAAGTTGGAGCTATTTGCCTCCAATACCCTCAGAAAGCCAGAATGAGGAGATTTCTGGGCTTATGGTGAATTTTCAGTCTGATTCTGGGAGTCTCTCATTTAGCTTTGCCATTTGTTTTTTCTTCAGGATAAATTCAGTGGAACTCATTGCTTTCTAAAAATGTTACTTATTTACAGCAAATGTAATCTACCACAGCATTCCCACTGAGACAAAGTCTCTTGTGTCTTCAAATGCCTCAAAGGAGACAGAAAAAGTAGTCCTTGTACACATATATACCTACAGGATTAAAGTCATCATTGAGCTAATTAATTAGCTAATGTTTTTTAAAATTGCTTTGCAAATGCCAGAACGACTCTGACATTAGCATTATGTGCTTTTGTAACCTTGTGTTCCATCCCCCCATGTGGACAGTATGCCACAACTAGTTGCTGCATAAATTTCAAGAGAGATAGAAGGACACATTTTTCACTTTGAAAATCAGTGAAGATGCAGCGTAGGGCAGCAACATTGCACACCAATTATCAACCAGTAAAATTCTCCTCCTTCCCTTTCCCCCAGCTTCTCCCTCAGCAGCCAGTATTGGCAGATGGTCGATCTCATACTTCATGGAGAACATAGAAAATCTTTAGCTTATGCTTGCTAAAACTCTTCTCCCTCCACTTGTAGATTTACCTTCAAAGATAGTTATTGCTACCTCCTCTTCTTCTGTCTTATAGGATGAGCTGTCCTCCTCTTCTCTGAGTGTAACTGCTATTCTCTTTTGCCTCTTCTGAGATTTAGCCCCTTTAAGGAATCCCTCCCTTTTCGGTTACCTTAGATTTTCTCTTCACCTCTTTTCTATTCCCTCAAACTAGAGACATGCTCAAAATAATTTTCTTGATTCTGTTTCCTGATGAATTTGCATCTTAGTTCATTCCTTATTTCAGTGGAAAACTTCTTGGGAGAGTTGTATGTGTGTCCCACCTTCTCTACCTCATGGTTACTCCATACCCTCTGCGATTGCAGCCACCCACCAAAGCGCCACACCTGTCCTCAGCACTTTAGTAGAATTGTGTCTTCTGGCTTTGCCTTGCTTAAGTTAGGAGCACTTTATTGTATGCTCTCACAGCTCTCAGTTCTTAACTGCCTTGCATTATAAGTGCTATTATAGTTTATAGTACATTGTATTTTAATGATCTGTGCTCATATGTTTCCCTAATAGTATGGGCTTTTGTAAGCAGGGACTAGGATTTTTACAGATTGAGTATTCCCTTTAGAGTTGCATAAGTCCTGGCACATGAGTAGATGGAAAATGTTCTTCAAAAAACTAATAAATACTTGTGAATATCAGTAATAAAACGATTGCTTTAAATTTCCATTTCTGCCTGTATCCATTTTCTCAACAGCATATCATTCATTGACTTATTCATGAGTGCAGTGTATATTCGTGGAGCGACTACTCTGTTATCAGATCTGCTCTAAGTGTTGGAGTATGTGGTGAATGAGACCATATATAGGGTCCCTGAGCTTATGGAATTAATGTTATGGTTGAAGGAGACTAATAGCAAATGTGTAAAGACCTAATTAAGATACTTTGCAATAATGATATGTGGTATGAAGGAAGTAAAAGAGAATAACGGGGTAGTGAGTGGCAAGGAGGTTGGGTCTCCATTATTAGACTGAGTGGTCAGGGAATTATCACCTCTGAGGAGGTGATAATTAAGCTGGGACCTAAGATGCAAGAAAGATCTTTCTTGCACAAAGATCTTTGTGCAGTGCAAGAAAGATCTTTCTTGCACTGCACAAAGATCAGGGAGAGGCTCTTCCAATCAAAGGAAGCTGCGAGGATGAAAAGGACCCCAGGCAAGGGAAAGCTTGACATGTTCAAGACATGGCAAGGCGACTGATGTAGAAAACAAGCTAGTGGTTACCAGAGGGGAGTGGGGCGGGGGGAGGGGCAAGTTAGGGGTATGGGCTTAAAAGATACAAACTACTCAGTATAAAATAGATATGCAACAAGGATATATTATATAGCACAGGGAGAATTACAGCCATTCTCTTATAATGACTTTCAGTGGAGTATAATCTGTAAAAATGTTGAAACATTATGCTGTACACCCGAAACTAAAATAGTATTGTAAATCAACTATACTTCAATTTAAAAAAAAGAAATGGTAAGGAGACCATTGTGGCTGTGGCTCAGGGAGAGAGGGGGTGAGAGGAAAAATGTTTATGCTTAGACATCCGGCTTGTCTTAAAAGGTCCAAGTTAGGCAGTATCAACATGTCAAGCTTACCTCCACCTTGGAGTCTTCATTTGCTGTTTGTCTCCTATCTAGGTTGACTTTCTCTCTCCCTTTATTCCAGAGGACAAGGTGTCCCTCCAGGTTTCTAAGCTCACCTGCTCAACTCTGCTGAGCATCTCCTTCTCTCCCGTCACCTCCTGGCATCTACTCTTCAATTATCCCCACGCTCTCTTTCACCTTTGATCCTTGCCTCTCTATTTGTTTTTCCTTTGCAGGCTACAAACATGTGCTAGTCTAGCCTGTCCTTACATGAAATCCTTCCCTTGACCAGCACTTTCTTAAACTCAGGGAGAGAAAGAATTGCTTCTTTCCCAGAGATGGTAGGAAAGGAGACAAAACACAGAATGGTTTTGAGGTTTGAGAAAGGAACGATGAGAAAACTCACATGGGATGATCCATATCTGTCTAGAACAGAGGAGGGGCAGTGTGTTAAGTGTGAGAAGAATGCATGGTTATATATAATCCGGTAGGTTTAGAACAGCTGACACTACTGTCATCACACATTCACTCAAGTTGGAAACCTCAGGGTGAGCTCTGATCTTTCCTTCTCATTCCCCTTCTTCCCCTCTGCCCTCATCGCATCAGCCCCAAATCCCATTGACAATCCCCTTGTTGTATTTCTCATTCATTTCTTTCCTTTCTGGACAGTCGGCTCTCTCCTCCCCCTCTGCCTTCACCTGTTGTTGTGGTGTCATAACGAGTTTCCCCACCTCCATTCTCTCTGCCTGTCTCTGTAGTCTGCATTCTGCCCCACCTTGCCTTCTGTGCTGCTTTTCAGTAACATCCAGTGTCCACCAAGAGCCTGTGTTCTTCAGCTGCCCACTCATGGCCTTCCGTAGTTTGGCTTCAACTTTGTCACCTCTTCCTCATACTTCCTCTCTCTAGTTAACCAGAGTGGCTATTTCATCTTATTCTAAATATGTGTTCTGAGTTCTTGCTTCTAAAACTTCTTTATCTGGATATCCCAGCCAAGGATTTCACCCGTTCTCTGTGCCATGTGACTCTTACACATTCTTCCAGGACTCATCTCATGGTTGCCTGCTTGACCAGTCACCCTGGTTAGCAGGGGTCTTTGTCATTTCTGAATTCCAAGCACGTTTATATGGTATGTTGTGTGGGAGCTCAGATTTTGGAGGCAGACTTCCAGGCTTAAAGTTTTGTTCTGCCACTTACTATCTGCATGCCCTCGGACAAGTCAGTCAGCTTCTCTGAAACTCAGTTTCTTCATCTATAAAATGGGTTTCTTTTTTCTTTAAATTGAAGTATAGCTGATTTACAATGTTGTGTTAGTTTCTGGTATACAGCAAAGTGATTCAGTTTTATATATATATATATATATATATATATAAAATATATGTGTGTGTATATTCTTTTTCATATTCTTTTCCATTGTGGTTTATTGCAGGATAGTGAATATAGTTCCATGCTATACAGTAGGACTTTGTTGTTCGTCTGTTTTATATATAGTAGTTGTATCTGCTAATTCCAAACTCCTAATTTATCCCTCCCCCACCCCCTTTCCCCTTTGGTAACCATAAGTTTGTTTTCTATGTCTGTATATTTCTGTTCTGTAAATAAGTTCATTGTGTCGTATTTTAGATTCCACATATAAGTGATAACATATTGTATTTGTCTTTCTCTTTCTGACTTACTTCACTTAGTATGATAATGTCTATGTCTAGCTATGCTGCTGCAATGGCATTGTTTCATTTTTTTATGGCTGAGTAGTATTGCATTGTGTATATATACTGCTTCTTCTTTTTCTGTTCATCTATTGATGAACATTTAGGTTGCTTCCGTGTCTTGGTCATTATAAATAGTTCTGGTATTAACATTGGGGTGCATGTACCTTTTTGAATGATAGTTTTCTCTGGATATATGCCCAGAAGTGGGATTGCTGGATCATATGGTAGCTCATTTTTAGTTTTTTAAAGAACCTCCATACTGTTTTCCATAGTGGCTACACCAATTCACATTCCCACCAACCGTGTAGGAGGGTTCCCTTTTATCCACACCCTCGCCAGCATTTGTTATTTTTAGGCTCTTTAACGATGGCCATAAAATGGGTTTCTTAATAGTACCTACCTCATAGAATTTTTATGAGAATCAAATGAAATGAGGCAGTACCAGCACATGGTAAGTGCTTAGTAAATATTGGCTATTCTTGCCATTTATTTGGTCCTTAAAATGACCTGCATTTGTTTGTTAGCTTTTCTGGCAGACATATAATCCCTTTGAGGCAGAGAGGTTTTTGTAGTTTCAGCAGTGCTGTTTATATCATAGGTTTATTAATTAAAGGGAGTGGAAAGTAATTTATATCCTTCAAATGAATTTCTTGGTTGACTATAAGGAAGTTGCTGTTTCTCCATACCATAGTTTGACCCCAATTGAAATGACCCCATCTGCAAAATGAAAATAGTAATTTCTTCTTTATAGACAGTAAAAAAACTTCATTCATGGATTAATGAAAGGTATGTGCATACATGAAATATGAATTCAGTGATTTCATATTTTTAAATTCCTGGTAATCAAATGGTATTGTGATGGTGTTAGCATACTTTTTGTTCACAGAAATTTTAAATGAAACAGTTCTGAAAGTTGATGTTTAAAATGCTAAAGGAAATAAAACTTATCATTTATTAGCTTGACGGCCACCAATGTCCCTTTCAAGTCTAAAATTCTTATAAATTATAAATTGCTTCGAAATGTCTTAAAATCCCCCAACTACCTTTAAATGATTGATTTAATGAGCTTCTGTTATGTTCCAGGTATAGTGTCTGGAATACAAAGTGAACTGGGCACAGTTCCTTCCTTGGAAGATCTTATATAGTTCAGTGGTTGGCAACTTTTTTCTGTAAAGGGCCAGGTTAGTGGCTCTCAAATGGGGACAATTTTGACCTCAGGGAACATTTGGCAGTGTCTGGAGATATTTTTGGTTGTTAAGACTGGAGTGGGGGCTGGGTAGATGGAGTGAAGCAAAGGGGTAGTGAAGTGGTGGGGTAGGAATGCTCCCGGCATTTAGTGGGTAGAGGCCAAGGCTGTCGCTGTCCATTCTACCGTGCATAGGACAGTCTCTCTATGGCAAAGAATTATCCAACTCCAAATCTCAATAGTGCTAAGATTGAGAAATTCTGGATCAGATAATAAATAGTAAATAGATAGTACAGATATGGTTTTGTGGGCCAAGGGTCTCTGTCACAACTACCAAATTCTGCCTTTACACCAGGAAAGCAGCCACAAATAATATGTAAACAAATGGATAAGTCTGTGTTCTAGTAAACTTTATTTACATAAGAAAGTAGAAAGTAGGTTGGATTTGGCCCTAGGACAGTGCTTCCACCGTAGCAGTTAGGCAAATAGAACAACTCCAGGAAGAGGGAATAGCATCAGCAAAGACATAAAAATGTGAAACATGTGAAATAGTGTGGTGAGTGTGGGAAACTAATAATAAGAATAAAGGGAGTGGGAGTGGTGGTGGTAGTAATAATAATAATAGCAGCTAACATTTAGGGAGCACTTACTGTATGCCAGGAACTCTTCTTAGTATTTCACATGTGCTAACTCATCTCCTAGAAACAGAGCTCAGTGTGGCTGGGTGATGTGAGATTAGGTAGGAGCTGTGAGTGTGTACTGGAGCTAGGATATTATTCTATACATGGGTGAAAGTAGATATGAGAAGAGCAGCGAGGAAACAGTAAGACTTCTCAACTTGATTGGATGTTAAGGGTAAGGGTAGAGAGAGGTCACAAGTTTCTGGCTTGGTGACATTAATGGAATATAGAGCTACTGGAGGAGAGGCAAGCTTAATGGGGAAAATGCTAAGTTTAGTGTTGAATGTGTTGTGTTGGAGGTGCTTATGTTATCTGGAGTTCAGAGTCAAGTTCAGATAGTTGGAACTGTAACTGTAATAAGAATATAAGGAAATATTGTTAAGTTATTTAAAATCGATGAACCCAGGTAAGAAAGCACATCCTATAGAACAATGGTTTAAAAAAATAAAAGAATCCTGAGAGTCACTAATATTTAAAAGAAGAGTAGGTTTAAAAGGAAAAAATCAGGGAGGTAGGAGGAGAATCTGAGAAAGTGGTATCACGGAAGGCAAGAAAGTAGAAAGTTTCCGGGGCTTAGTGCCAAAGAGAGCACCAGTAAGTTGAGAAATGAAAGGGCCCTTGTAGCTGAGAATTCAGAGGTCATGGGTAATTTTATTTTGCTTTTGAATCAGAGAAACTTAATTGTTTTGAAATTCAGAGGCAAAAAGCCAGTAGAAGTGGAGAAGGTAAAGATATAAGAAACATAAATGTTGAAACAACATCCCAGGAGATAATTCCTAACTTGCGTTAAGTATTCATTAAGTAAAGTATGTACAAGAAATCTTATATTTTGTAAGCTTATATTTTGAGTTGTAGTACATTTTTTAGAAATGCATTTTTATATAATCTTTCAGTGATTCATGTTTTATAGTTATACTCTCCTTCCCCCAATTGTTTAGCTCTATCATTAGATTTTACTGAAGTTGTGGGCTGGAGGGGCTTAACATCTATTTGTTATAATAACATTTAAAAGCCATAATTGTAGGACAGTAAAACTTTGGGGATATTTTAATGTATATATGTATATACATATATGTATATATGTATATATATATACATATAATATATGTATATATTTTTATGTATATATATTTTATGCAAATAGGACACCAACCTCATAGATGTGAAATTTTAAGACACCAAAGAATATCTAGAACACAGTGTCAATTCAGTTGAGTTCAGTTCAATTTAAGTCATTCGTTGAATGCCATGCATTTTTATTAACAGTGATATGACAGAATGTTTTGCTCTCAAACAGCTTACCATCTTATCTGTTTTGTATGTTTATTGCACAAAGGATTTACAGCAACTAAGGATGTCATTGATGAGAAATGATTTACATACACAAAAGCACTTGAATCTAATCATGAAGAAATGTAATGAAATGCTATTATCACATGTAGAATCAGTGGTACAAGCAAGGTGTACTTTCAGGAAGGGAGAGTCTAGCATGTACTGGAATATTGGAAGCATCTCCATTTACCAGCTCTATATGGTGTTCTTCTCTGGAGAGAATTTAACTAAAGTACTCTTAATAGAAGAGTAAGTGCCAGTGATAAAGTACCAAGGGGTGATCCAAGCCATCAAAATACTGTTGGCTCCTTGAGGACAGACTGTGTCTTATCTTTGTATTCCCCTGGACCAAGGCACCATGGCTACCATTTATTAAGTGCACAGTCAGTGCTGAATTGATTATGTTTGGCCATTAATGCAGTGGAGGCAGGTTGCACTGTGTGCTTTGTGGACACTCTCCAAATAAGGGTGCCAGTGACAAAGAGCTTCAAGGTCAAGAGAAAGTGAATTGTAAGAACTCCACCTGTAGAGGACAGGGAGTGAAAATGTCTTTATAGGAGAAGAGAAGGCTAAGTGTTGGATGCATTATCAATGGGAGTTGGTCACACCCCCTGGGTTTCTTCCTACCTTACAACAGTACTTGATTCATAAAAACATGCTTCCTGTGTGAATGAATGAGCCAATTCTGGCTTGAGGTAGACAAACAAAAAAGAAATAACCAGTGCTTCCACCATAGCAGTTTCTTATGAAAGAAATTTAAGGTTAAGATAAAGCTTTATGAAAAAAATAAAGTGAAATCCATAAGACTTTTAGTTCTCACCTCTATGGGTTAATCACTCTGGCAGTTTCACGAAAACAGCATTGAGAATGACTGCTCTGTGATTTTTGCTAGGCTTTTAGTCCCTATAGGCAAAAAAGCCTTTCTGAAAGAGATTTGAAAGTTGTGGAGTCTGATAACACTGGTAGTTGTCAGGTTTTTCTCTAATGAACAGCTTATCAGTAAATGTGCTCAGTGGTTAATTACCACATTAGGGCTTATTGGCATAAAGTGTAGTAGAATGCCCATTATCCTTATGCAAATTTGGATTTACTGCAGGTTAAATCCTGTGACCTGAAATCTAAGTCACCTGTTATAAATTAACAGACCTATGTAGTAGCCCTGCTGGGATTGGCAGTGACAAAGGACCCCAGGAGTGGGGTGAATGAATCAAGCCTGGGTGGGTTGGACTTGCTCTTTGGAATGTCTCACAAAGGCTGGTGGAGCTAATTGTGCCACAGAGGCTGTTGGGTGTTTTTGTTTTGTTTTGATTTTGTTTCATTTTAAGGGCGACCACGTGGCCCAAGCCACTGTTGATGCCAAGGGGTGTCCTCCACCAGGTGGCCTGGGGCATTTGGAGTTGTAGGATTCAGGTAAAGCTGTACTGTAGTTTCAAGAGACCTATCAAATTAGGGGTGGGGATCCTAAGATAAAGATTCAGATTCCCAGGTGTTTTCATCAGCTTAGACTGCTATAACAAATACCATAGACCAGGTGACTTAAACTACAGACATTTATTTCTCATAGTTCTGGAGGCTGGGAAATCAAGGTTTCCACAGATTTGATATCTAATGATTCTCTTCCTGGTTTTTACATGGCTGTCTTGATGGACAGAGAAATCATCTCTCCTGTGCCTCTTCTTATGAGGGCACTAATCCCATCATGAGGGCTCGACCATCATGACCTCATTACCTTCCAAAGGCCCCACCTCCTAATGCGATCACACTGGGGATTAGGGCTTCAACACATGAGTCTGGGTGGGGGGGACACAAACATTCAGTCCACAGCACCTGGGAAGGCTTGGGACTCAAAGCAGGGAAGGCCAATCTAAGCAGACTGAGGTTCACAGTTGTCTCGGGTATTTCAAAAGGAATGGAGCACAAGGCAGCATATTCAAGAGAAGGCAGGCCTGCAGTAGAGCAGGAATGAGTGTCACATAGTGACCATGTGGGAGCCCATTGCTCAGGCGTACCCCTGGGTTTACAGACCTACTCCCACACTCTGGGGCAGAGGTGGCTACTCCTGTCCCATCAGGACTGACTCAGGAAAGAAGGGAGCCCGGGGCCCTGTGGGTCTCTCAACACTCTGCTGACTTGAGGTTAAAACAAGGCAGGAGCTGGTCTGACATAGTCAAAGCCTCATTCAAATCTATTTGCTTATAAAAGCAAGTTGGTGTTTAGGGACTTCTAATACATTTATGGGCACTGATTGATATTTCTGCAAACAATGGGGGACCTTTCTGAAGCCCTAGAGCCCTGGCTACTGTACCCTACTTCCAGCATATTGAAATCTGTAACTAAGAACAAGAGGCTGTCAACATCTCAAGGATAGGAAAATCATTACTTCAGAGGTCTCTTCAAATGAATCATTAGTGCTCAGAAAGGGAAATAGAGCCTTTCATGCCTAGGGCATGTGTCCAGGTAATTTTGGCAGGGAACAACTTTTCTTACCACACTGTGAGTGTTTACGTGGCTGGGGCAGAATACGTTGTGGTGTCAGTACTGCTCCATTAGCAGTGAGTGTGGTGGGTGAAAGTTCTTTCATTGGTCCCCAGGGTGAAAACAGCCTGGTATTTATAGGCTATTATTAGAGGCAAGGAGTTTAGGGAGGCAGGTGACTTGTCAGCTTTTTACACCAATGACTTTTCTGTCTTGCAGGTTACATTAAAATATTTCACTTGAATCAGGAAAATAGTTCTTTTCTGTCCCATCCTAAGTTCACTGTCTTAGAAGCATCCATAGAAAGCATCCCTCACTCTTCAGAATTTCCCATTACAAAAGAGGAGCAAGGCTTTCTCTATTTAAGGACAGTACAAACTGTTTTAGCTGTAAGATGTAGTCCACAAATTACCGAGGCAAAGAAGAACATGGAGCAGCAGTGTGTTCTCCACACAGCAAGTACTCACTGTAGGATGATGAGCAATTAGAGTGGCTGCCAAGTAGGTGGGGCCAGGCCCAGAAGAAGCACTTATTCACTGTATAGAAAATGTCAGACCAAATGCAGCTTTGAAGCTCTGTCTGGTCTCACTGTCCTGTGAACTGACTTAAGGCCTAGATGAGAGGCACAGTTGAGAGGCCTTCTTTCCTTTGAACCTCACCTTCTTGACCACTTAGCCTTCTAAGCATTGGAGGCAGGAGAGGTCTCCCAAATGAGAATCAGCCCAAGGTTATCTTATAGCAACCAAAACATGAGAGACAAGAAATAAAGGGATGAGAGGAGTCTAAGTCTCATATAAGAGAAAGACCCAAGAGGTCGTTCATCTGAGAGCCCATCATATAGAAAAGAGATCCAAGAGGAAAGCTGTGTGCAGAGATCCAGGAGAGTAAGTGGCCCCCTTTATTTCCATTTATTAAAACGTTATCCCTCTAAAAGCTTTCAGTCCTTCTTGAGTAGGTCCATTGGGTCACTGATGAGTTATTTTGCCCTCAACCAATTTTAAAGCTTGAAGAAAGGGTGAGAAGACAAGCTTTGAGCTATCGCTAGTGAAATTATAGGAAAAAATGTTTTATTATTATGCCAGCTCAGATATATTGGTAATGGTAGAGTTACGAAGGAGTCTGGCATCACAGGAAACAATTATCCTTGAGTTGCTATTTTGCTTTCTAGTTCATGTTTTACAACTTTATGTGTTTCTGTCTTTAAGCAATATATACTATAATTTGAGTGTTTGAAATTTGTATAAATGATATCTTACTCTGCATATTTTTGTATAACTTACTTTTTTATTTAACATAACATTTTCAAGATTTATCATAGAAGATTCATTTTAAGATGGAAGATAGTAGAGTTCATTTATTCGTGTTAACTGCTATTTAGTATCCCACTGTAGGAATATACTTTGTTTTACTTATTCTTGCCCTTTTCTAGTATGGCTCGATATTTATGTTGTTCCCAGTTTTCAGTATTTCAGTTAAGGCTAGAGTGAGTACCCCTGTATGTATTTTTATTCACATCTGTGCCAGAGTTTATCTAGGACATATACCTAGAGGTGAAGTTGTCTGCTGGGTCATAAGCTGGGTGCATCTTTAACTTGACCAGATATTGCCAAATTGCTCTACAAAGCGGTGTGCAAATTTGCACTCCCACTAGAAGTATGTGAATGTTTCTGTTTCCTTGATCCTTGACAATATTTGCCATTGACTGTAAATCAGATTATACAGTATAAGCCAACTCAATGGAGTTTAAGCCAGATTGACCCTATAAAATATATACCTCCAATCTTCTCTCAGTTTAAGTTCCTCATTCCAACTGAGAATCTACAGACCTTAAGGGGGTATAAATTGCATGTTTCTTACCTTTTTCCTTCTTACTCTGCTAAGCCCCAGTGAGAGGCTGCCCATTCAGGTGTCAGTTTGGAGCTTGTCTATTTATCAGAAGAAACTTGCTGTCTTGCCACTTAAAAATGTGTAGTTCTTCTAGTGCTTACAAAATTTTATTACCCAACCGCAGTATTTCAGATGTACTGCCTTTTTAAAAAATGTCAGGATATATGAGAAGATCACAGTCTGAATACCCACATTCAGAAGATAAAGCAAAAGGTACACGCTACTATATATAAAATAGATAAAGGAGCCCTGAACAAAGATGGTGGAGTAGAAGGACGTGCTCTCACTCCCTCTTGCGAGAACACCAGAATCACAGCTAACTGCCAAACAGTCATGGACAGGAAGACACTGGAACTCACCAAAAAAGATACCCCACATCCAAAGACAAAGGAGAAGCCACAATGAGACGGTAGGAGGGGTGCAATCACAATAAAATCAAATCCCGTAACCGCTGGGTGGGTGACTCACGCATTGGAGAACACTTATACCACAGAAGTCCACCCACTGGAGTGAAGGTTCTGAGCCCCACGTCAGGCTTCCCAACCTGGGGGTCCGGCAACGGGAGGAGGAATTCCTAGAGAATCAGACTTTGAAGGCTAGTGGAATTTGATTGCAGGACTCTGACAGGGCTGGGGGAAACAGAGACTCCACTCTTGGAGGGCACACACAAAGTAGTGTGCACATCGGGACCCAGGGAAAGGAGCAGTGACCCCAGGGGAGACTGAACCAGACCTACCTGCTAGTGTTGAAGGGTCTCCTGCAGAGGTGGGGGGGCGGCTGTGGGTTACCGTGGGGACAAGGACACTGGCAGCAGAAGTTCTGGGAAGTACTCCTTGGCCTGAGCCCTCCCAGAGTCCGCCATTAGCCCCAGCAAAGAGCCAGGTTAGGCTCCAGTGTTGGGTTGCCTCAGGCCAGACAACCAACAGGGAGGGAACCCAGCCCCACCCATCAGCAGTCAAGCAGATTAAAGTTTTACTGAGCTCTGCCCAGCAGAACAACACCCAGCTCTACCCACCACCAGTCCCTGCCATCAGGAAATTTGCACAAGCCTCTTAGTAGATAGCCTCATCCAGCAGAGGGAAGACAGCAGAAGCAAGAACTACAATCCTGCAGCCTGTGGAACAAAAACAACATTCACAGAAAGATAGACAAGATGAAAAGGCAGAGGGCTATGTACCAGATGAAGGAACAAGATAAAACCCCAGAAAAACAACTAAGTGAAGTGGAGATAGGCAACCTTCCAGAAAAAGAATTCAGAATGATGATAGTGAAGATGATCCAGGACCTCGGAAAAAGAATGGAGGCAAAGATCTAGAAGATGCAAGAAATGTTTAACAAAGACCTAAAAGAATTAAAGGAAAAACAAACAGAGATGAACAATACAATAACTGAAATGAAAACTACACTAGAAGGAATCAATAGCAGAATAACTGAGACAGAAGAATGGATAAGTGACCTGGAAGGCAGGTTGGTGGAATTCACTGCTGCAGAACAGAATAAAGAAAAAAGAATGAAAAGAAATGAAAACAGCCTAAGAGACCTCTGGGAAAACATTAAACGCAACAACATTGGCATTATAGGGGTCCCAGAAGGAGAAGAGAGAGACAAAGGACCTGAGAAAATATTTGAAGAGATTATAGTCGAAAACTTCCCTAACATGGGAAATGAAATAGCCACCCACGTCCAGGAAGCGCACAGAGTCCCATACAGGATAAACCCAAGGAGAAACATGCCGAGACACATAATAATCAAATTGGCAAAAATTAAAGAGAAAGAAAAATTACTGAAAGCAGCAAGGGAAAAACAACAAATAACATACAAGGGAACTCCCATAAGGTTAACAGCTGATTTCTCAGCAGAAACTCTACAAGTCAGAAGGAAGTGGCATGATATACTTAAAGTGATGAAAGAGAAGAAATTACAAGCAAGATTACTCTACCCGTCAAGGATCTCATTCAGATTTGATGGAGAAATCAAAAGCTTTACAGACAAGCAAAAGCTAAGAGAATTCAGCACCACCAAACCAGCTCTACAACAAATGCTAAAGGAACTTCTCTAAGTGGGAAACACAAGAGAAGAAAAGGACCTACAAAAACAAACCCAAAACAATTAAGAAAATGGTCATAGGAGCATACATATCGATAATTATCTTAAACGTGAATGGATTAAATGCTCCAACCAAAAGACACAGGCTTGCTGAATGGATACAAAAACAAGACCCATCTATATGCTATCTACAAGAGACCCATTTTAGACCTAGGGACACGTACAGACTGAAAGTGAGGGGATGGAAAAAGATATTCCATGCAAATGGAAATCAAAAGAAAGCTGGAGTAGCAATACTCATATCAGATAAAATAGACTTTAAAATAAAGAATGCTACAAGAGACAAGGAAGGACACTACATAATGATCAAGGAATCAATCCAAGAAGATATAACAATTATAAATATATATGCACCCAACATAGGAGCACCTCAATACATAAGGCAACTGTTAACAGCTATAAAAGAAGAAATCGACAGTAACACAATAATAGTGGGGGACTTTAACACCTCACTTACACCAATGGACAGATCATCCAAAGTGAAAATGAATAAGGAAACCGAAGCTTTAAATGACACAATAGACCAGATAGATTTAATTGATATTTATAGGACATTCCATCCAAAAACAGCAGATGGAATGGACATACACTTTCTTCTCAAGTGTGTATGGAACATTCTCCAGGATAGATCACATCTAAGGCCACAAATCAAGCCTCAGTAAATGTAAGAAAATTGAAATCATATCAAGCATCTTTTCTGACCACAACACTATGAGATTAGAAATCAATTACAGGGAAAAAACGGGAAGAGCACAAACATATGGAGGCTAAACAACATGTTACTAAAAACCAAGAGATCACTGAAGAAATCAAAGAGGAAATCAAAAAATACCTAGAGACAAATGACAATGAAAACCCTACAATCCAAAACCTATGGGATGCAACAAAAGCAGGTCTAAGAGGGAAGTTGATAGCAATACAAACCTACCTCAAGAAACAACAAATATCTCAAATAAACAATCTAACCTTACACCTAAAGGAACTAGAGAAAGAAGAACAAACAAAACGCAAAATTAGCAGAAGGAAAGAAATCATAAAGATCGGAGCAGAAATAAATGAAATAGAAACAGAGAAAACAGTAGCAAAGATCAATAAAACTAAAAGCTGCTTCTTTGAGAAGATAAACAAAACTGATAAACCATTAGCCAGACTCATCAAAAAAAAAGAGGAAGAGGACTCCAATCAATAAAATTAGAAATGAAAAAGGAGAAGATACAACAGACACCACAGGAATACTAAGCATCCTAAGAGAATACTACAAGCAACTCTGTGCCAATAAAATGGACAACCTGGAAGAAATGGAAAAATTCTTAGAAAGGTATAACCTTCTAGTACTGAACCAGGAAGAACTAGAAAATATGAACAGACCAATCACAAGTAATGAAATTGAAACTGTGATTAAAAATCTTCCAGCAAACAAAAGTCCAGGACCAGATGGCTTCACAGGTGAATTCTATCAAACATTTAGAGACGAGCTAACACCCCTCCTTCCCAAACTCTTCCAAAAAATTACAGAGGAAGGAGCACTTCCAAACTCATTCTTTGAGGCCACCATCACCCTGATACCCAAACCAGACAAAGATAGTACAAAAAAGAAAATTACAGACCAATATCACTGATGAATATACGTGCAAAAGTCTTCAACAAAATACTAGCAAACAGAATCCAGCAACACATTAAAAGGATCATACACCATGATCAAGTGATATTTATCCCAGGGATGCAACAATTTTTCAGTATACGCAAATCAATCAATGTGATACACCGTGTTAACAAATTGAAGAATAAAAACCATATGATCATCTCAAAAGATGCAGAAAAAGCTTTGGACAAAATTCAACACCCATTTATGATAAAAACTCTCCAGAAAGTGGGCATAGAGGGAACCTACCTCAACATAGTAAAGGCCATATACGACAAACCCACAGCAAACATCATTCTCAGTGGTGAAAAACTGAAAGCATTTCCTCTAAGATCAGGAACAAGACAAGGATGTCCACTCTCACCACGATTATTCAACATAGTTTTGGAAGTCCTAGCCACAGCAATCAGAGAAGAAAAAGAAATAAAAGGAATACACATTGGAAAAGAAGAAGTAAAACTGTCAATGTTTGCAGATGACATGATACTATACATAGAGAATCCTAAAGATGCCACCAGAAAACTACTAGAGCTAATCAATGAATTTGATAAAGTTGCAGGATACAAAATCAATGCACAGAAATCTCTTGCATTCCTATATACTAATGATGAAAAATCTGAAAGAGAAATTAAGGCAACACTCCCATTTACCATTGCAACAAAAAGAATAAAATACCTAGGAGTAAACCTACCTAGGGAGACAGAAGACCTGTATTCAGAAAAGTATAAGACACTGATGAAAGAAATTAAAGATGATAGCAACAGATGGAGAGATATATCATGTTCTTTGATTGGAAGAAGCAAATACTGTGAAAATGACTATACTACCCAAAGCAGTCTACAGATTCAATGCAATCTCTATCAAATTACCAATGGCATTTTTTACAGAACTAGAACAAAATATCTTAAAATTTGTATGGAGACACAGAAGACCCCAAAGAGCCAAAGCAGTCTTGAGGGGAAAAAACGGAGCTGGAGGAATCAGACTTCTTGACTTCAGACTATACTACAAAGCTACAGTAATCAAGACAATATGGTACTGGCCCCAAAACAGAAATACAGATCAATGGAACAAGATAGAAAGCCCGGAGATGAACCCACACACCTATGGTCATCTAATCTGTGACAAAGGAGGCAAGGATATACAATGGAGAAAAGACAGTGTCTTCAATAAGTGGTGCTGGGAAAACTGGACAGCTACATGTAAAAGAATGAAATTAGAACACTCCCTAACACCATACACAAAAATAAACTCAAAATGGATTATAGACCTAAATGTGAGACCGGACACTATAAAACTCTTAGAAGAAAACATAGGAAGAACACTCCTTTACATAAATCACTTAAGATCTTTTTTGATCCACCTCCTAGAGTAATGAAAATAGGAACAAAAATAAACAACTGGGACCTAATGAAACTTCAAAACTTTTGCACGGCAAAGGAAGCCATAAAGAAGACTAAAAGACAACCTTCAGAATGGGAGAAAATATTTGCAGACGAATCAATGGACCAAGGATTAATCTCCAGAATATATAAACAGCTCATGCAGCTCAATATTAAAAAAAACAAGCAACCCAATCCAAAAATGGGCAGAAGACCTAAATAGACATTTCTCCGAAGAAGATGTACAGATGGCCAAGATGCACATGAAAAGCTGCTCAGCATCACTAATTATTAGAGAAAAGCAAATCAAAACTACATCGAGGTATCACCTCACACCAGTTAGAATGGGCATCGTCAGAAAATCTACAAACAACAAATGCTGGACAGGATGTGGAGAAAAGGGAACCCTCTTGCACTGTTGGTGGGAATGTAAATTGATACAGCCACTATGGAGAACAGTATGGTGGTTCCTTAGAAAACTAAAAATAGAATTACCATATGATCCAGCAATCCCACTACTGGGCATATACCCAGAGAAAACCATAATTCAAAAAGACACATGCATCCCAATGTTCATTGCAGCACTGTTTACTGTAGCCAGATCATGGAAGCAAGCTAAATGCCCATTGACAGAGGAAAGGATAAAGAAGATGTGGTACATATATACAATGGAATATTACTCAGCCATGAAAAGGAACGAAATTGAGTCATTTGTTGAGATGTGGATGGATCTAGAGACTGTCATACAGAGTGAAGTAAGTCAGAAAGAGAAAAACAAATATCGTATGTTAACACATATTGTGGAACCTAGAAAAATGGCACAGATGAACTGGTTTGCAGGGCTGAAATTGAGACACAGATGTAGAGAACAAAGGTATGGACACCAATAGGGGAGAGCGGTAGGGGGATGGGGGTGGTGGTGTGATGAGTTGTGCAATTGGGATTGACATGTATACACTGATGTGTATAAAATTGATGACTAATAAGAATCTGCTGTATAAAAAAATAAATTAAAAAAAATAAAATAAGATTAGGACAAAAAAAATAGAATAGATAAACAACAAGGACCTACTGTATAGCACAGGGAGCTATATTCAGTATCTTGTAATAGACTGTAATGGGAAAGTATCTGAAAAATAAAAAATATATATGTAAAACTGAATCACTTTGCTATATACCTGAAACAGTGTAAATCAACTATACTTCATTAGAAAGAAAGATAAATCAAAACATAACCAAATCCCCAAAGCAGATATAATTACTGAGCAACTGAAAATGAAGGCATCAAAACTGTTAGAAAAGGATGTTTTTATGAAAAATATTGTTCCCCAAATGTGTTCATTCTTTTCCCACTTTAGGCCTTCCCATTCTGTGGTATTGATGGGTAGATGGGAAATCCTTGTGTTCTCC
Source organism: Delphinus delphis (assembly GCF_949987515.2). Taxonomy (NCBI): domain Eukaryota; kingdom Metazoa; phylum Chordata; class Mammalia; order Artiodactyla; family Delphinidae; genus Delphinus; species Delphinus delphis. The sequence continues at coordinate 24,778,485 of NC_082684.1, read as the reverse complement.
CTAGAGTTTAAAATGTGTGGTCAGCATTTGAGTCTCTCAGACCTATGACTCCCAACGATTCCTCTCATGGAAAGTCATAAGGTTATGTCTTATAGTGGACTATGTAGTTGACCTCACCTATCATTACTATTAGTGTTGACCCTTTCATGTATAAGTGTTTTTCTTACATTTTCTACAATAGTTAAAGCAAAGTATTTATTTTTGTTGTTATGTGCAAAGAAACAAAACTAGATCATGTAGTTTAGCCTGAAGACCCAGATGTGAGAAAAACAAATTCCTTGTTCTTAATTAATGGTTAATTTCAATTTGATGAATTAATTTCAATAGCATACCAATGCATAGAAAACTACCTGATTTTTCAGGATCAGTGTGTTGAGATTTTTCTACCAAGAATGGTGTTAGTTTTGCTTCAGTTCTTTGTGAATGAGAAGTGAAGTTCGATGCTACAGTGGCCTTACAGACAATTGAAAGAAGTAGTTTGACAAGGATGGAAAGTTTGAGATCACTGAACTATTGCGCTTGAATAAACTGAGCATTCCTTGATTAATTTATCAAATAACTATTAAGTGCTTCTATATGTCAGGTACTGTGCTAAGTGCTGAAGATAAAATGATGATCAGATAGAAGATATCCCATACCTTGTTGAGATCTGAGGTCTAGTTTTCATCATCTTTTTAATCAATGTGGTTTTTAAGGACATGAGATTCCATAGCCAAACAGAAGGATCCCTATATCTCTATGGCTTTAACATTTAACTTGAAAAGTAACATTAAGGATGTGTGATATGTGACTTAAGATTACATATGTAAGTGTTGTTATATTCTAAATATTTTTACTGCAATATGAATTTGTATTATAAATGTGTTTTGTATTCAGTGTTGAAAAAGAGGACAGTGGGGATAGAGACACAGAGACACACAGAAAGAAGTCATAGCATGAAGTGACCATTTTTAATATGCAAGTGCATAGAAAGAAGTTGAAGCAAAGAATGAAAAGTGTGATAAAGTCTATAATTTTTGTAAGAAAAAATTAATTTGTCTTCAAATAGTGTTAAAAAGCTGAAAAGACATTTCTCCCTTGGTGATATTCTCATTGTCTCTTTCTCCAGTTTAATTTAATTCATTTTAGCCAATGTATATTAAATATCTATTATTATTAAGCACTGTGCTAGGCACAGGGATACAGAATTAATATAAAATGGTTCCTTCCTTCAAGGGGCCCACAGACCAGTGAGAAATATTGGCAAGCGTATTGGAAATAATTGTAGTAATTATGATGAAGAATTAAGGATGCCAAATTAGAAAGATGTTTAAAATACTGTGTGAGATTTCTGGTTATGATGGATAAGCTTTTATCAGAGTGACCCTGTCACTAAGGACAACTAGAAAAGCCAGACAAAGCATAAAAATGATCAGTCTGTAGACATCAGAGATCTACCAAGGGCGAGAGGACTCAAAGGGCCAAGATGCTGAAAAAAGAGAAGGAAGGCACAAAAATGTGAGACCAGAAGTCTCACCAAAGAGCATATGTTTTCCCCTCAAGACATTTCCGAAGAGGCAGGAAGTGCCACCAAAGAGGCTGAGAATGTGAGCAGAACCTTCAGGAGTTTAATGGAGCTGGAGACAGAAATTGAGTCCAGATTTATCAGTAAGGAGGGGCCTTGACAATATTCCATTCCTAGGCATATGCCAACAGAAATGCATACATATTACATCACAGTATCTATACAAAAATGTCGATAAACACACTATTTAAAATAGTCCCAGACTGGAAATAACCCACATGGCCATGGACAGTAGAATCAACAGACTGTGTTATATTCACAAAATGGAATGTTATACAGTAATAAAAATGAATGAACTATCTACAACAACATAGATACATCTCTAAATATAATAGGGAGTAAAACAAGCCAGGTACAGAAGAGTACATATTATAATTTTCCTTTTGTAAGTTTTTGTAAGTTTTCAACAGGATAAACTATTCTATGCTGTTATAAATCAGTTATCTTTGAAGAAGAATGGGGTGAGTGGGGAGCAAGAAGGAGGCTTCTGGGGTGTTGTAATTGTCATATTTCTTGGTCTGGATGGTGAGTACATATAGATGATCACTGAATATTACTCGAGCTCTTGACTTTTGATTTGCTTACTTTTCTGAATGTGTGTTTTTATTAAATTAAAAAATATGTCAGCCCAGAGAGGAACATTATATTTTGCTTGAGAAGGCTTGAAGCAGATTTGAAAATTGGCCATGATTATTTTGGAAAAGAATGTTCCATTAAAGGAACAGCCTAAGCCAAATACACAGAAGTGGAAGGATTTATTTTCAATTAACAAGTGTTTGTGTCTAGAATGTTGATTATGTATGGGGAGAAGGGTAGGAGATTAGGCTAAAGATACAGGTTGGATCCTGTTTGTAGAGTGTCATAAATGGATTGCAAACCATAAAGAGATGACAGGTTCTTGAGCAGAAACTGTAACTTGTAACATGGACTTTTGGATTGGACTGCATTTGAAATACCACCAGCTAAAGACTGGTTTTGCCAGAAAATTTTGAGTTTGGAATTTAACTTCCTTTTTCCTGGAAACCCGTTCCTTCTCAGCTTATACATGAATGCAGAGTCTTCCATCTCCTTTTAATTAGTTCCTTGATCTATAGCAACAGAAAGTGGAGTGGTTTGGTTTTTTCAATTTGCATAAACAACACCTTTTTTGTAACTGTTGGCCTGTTGTTGTCTCTCTCCTTTATAGATGTCATTAAGTGAATTCCCTAGGTTTAAGAGGGCCTACAATGAGGATCTCAGTGCCTGCAGTGGCTGGCCCACCTCTTGAACCAGCTTGTCCACCGTCTAAAGTGTTACACCCTGAACTATACTCTAGTATTTCAAGTGGGCTCTGGATTGGCAGGAAGAGACCGTAAACACACACTTCATTTAATTTCTCAATTTCTCAGGGATAAAAGTACTATCAGAGACATGGTGACCACATAGGGGAGGAACAGATGTAGTGTTTCCTAATACAGCTTCGCTTGACACCCAGAGTCCTTCATAGCAGCGAGCAGCAACAAGAGACACTTCACTTGAGATTGAGTCTTTTCAAGTCTCTTTTTTTTTTTTTTTTTTGCGGTACGTGGGCCTCTCACTGCTGTGGCCTCTCCCACCGCGGAGCACAGGCTCCAGATGTGCAGGCTCAGTGGCCGTGGCTCACAGGCCCAGCCACTCCGCAGCATGTAGGATCCTCCCAGACTGGGGCACGAACCTGCATCCCCTGCATCGGCAGGTGGACTCTCAACCACTGTGCCACCAGGGAAGCCCCTTTCAAGTCTTTTTGAAAGCTCAGGTCTTATTATGACTCTGCCTTGTATGATTGGGACTTATGTCACAATCTAAAAGAATTGACACCAATAACCTATGCATGTCCATTTAAAGGAATGTTTGCAAATTCTGGACTATCTTGGCTGTTTATCCAAGTGTGGCATGGCAAGGCCACACCTTCACCTGGAGGGGCAGTCAGCATCCACGTGCTGGATAAGTAGCTTTGCTTCCATCTTTGTGGTGTTCTTGAAGACACTTTTCCAGACAGAGGCAAATACCATAAGAGAAAATAATAGAAAAATGGAATTCTTTTTCCTGAATCTTTACTGTAAGATCCTTCCCATGTTTTCAGTTTTCAAAATCAGTGAGATACTTCAGGTTAGTGGTGTGTAAATGGTTCCATGCAGATTCCTTGATAACAGCAGAGGTGGAAACAGAAGTATTTTTTTTTCTTTTTTTGGGGGCCAAAGTCATTCCCAGGCAGTGAAATTTCAGTGAGGCATGGACTTGGCTTATTTTACTAACTGCTTGAGCCTAAAGGAAAGTAGCTAGACCTCCCAAAGCAGCTGGCTGATTTGCAGGAAATGTTTTCGGAAAAATGGGTCTCCTACTTAAGTTCTCATTCCATTCCCATCCCATGTGTGTCCTATTGGCAATGATGGAGATTAGAAACCACTCTGGGTAAAAGATGTGCAGAAGATCAGGACATACTCCTTCTCTCAATCCATAATTGATACCCCTTTGCTGGTTCATTCCAGTGTTGGGAATTGGGAGGGATTTGCCAGAACCAATCTGGAACTGGTTTCTATGCTCTGTGATTCTGTTTCAATTGTGTGTTTATTCACTGCCCTGTCTAGTTCTTCTCCAGAACCATAGATGAGTGTGAGTCTGTCTGCATCACAAAGTGACAGTGGTGGGAGGAACAGGAAGACAGGCAGGTGCTTATACTGAAGGAAACAGGCAAGGACCCAAAAGAGTGTGGCAGCTCAACAGTAAGTGGGCTGTTGGAGTCTGGGCCTTAATAAGGTGGGTGCCTGTTCCCTTGTGGAATTACCTTAGCCATAGTCTGATCCGCATCCCTGTGGTCTCAGAGTTTCAATTTTAGCTAATGATGATGATGATGATGATGATGATGATGATATCATCAACATTAATTGATCACTTACTATATGCTAAGCAGTGTCCTAAGTGCTTACATTATGAACTCATCCAGTCTTCATACTAACTCTTAGGAGATAGGTACCACACTGTCACTGAAGAGAAAAAAACGAAACCAGAGAACAAAGATAGTTTGCTGAAAAGCCATACAGCCAGTTAAGAGTTGGAAATGAAATTACAATCCATACAGTCTGGTTTCAGACAACACTACTATAGAGATTGAAAAACGTGAATAATCTAGAGCACCCTTTTCTTTCTACCTGTAAAACTCAGTTGCTGCCCTGGAGTAGCTTGTGGTCAGCTTGGGACAGTTTGTCCACTGTTTGAGTTATGGGATCAGAGCAAGAGGTGCTGGTCCATTTTAGGGATATTTCATTTGGGCTGTAGAAGAGCACACTGAACTACTCTTATTCCAACAGAGTTCCCTGGCTTTACAGAGCAGAATATAGAAGGGTAGATTAAGTGAAAATAAGTGAATACAGATACATAGGTATTGACAGGTGGTTGGGATTCAGACAGGTGGAGCACAACTGCAGATTGTATCAGTGACAGTGAGTATATTATAGGGGAGGGGAGGGGCCTTATGTACGGTTAAGGTAGCAGCAGGACAAGTTGTAGGGAATCTTGGACGTCAGGAAAAGGAGTGCCTTTAGACTGATGAAAGTTTACTTTCCAAGTGTCCTTGTAGAATTCTTTATTGATCAACAGACTATTTTGTCATGATTGGCCTCATAATTTATGATATATTAAAATTTCCATATTTGGTATTTATGTTAGTGACATGTTAGAGTAAGGATTCCCTGGTGAAATTTAGAAAGACAACTTTCTAAGACAACTCACACCAGCAACCTTTATATAAATGCTTTCTAAGGATGGTTTACTTGGAGAACTCCCAAAGATGGGTATTGCCATCCATTGAATAAAGATTCTCATTTTTCTACTTGGGGGTCTTGTTCTCTTCCTAAACCTTTGTCCCTTAGGATTGATAAAGGACTGTATCTTATTTGGGGGCCTCTTTTTACTGGCTGCGTTAACCATACTGATCCTGGAATTGGAAGACCTTGGAAATATGCCAGATTCTAACAGTCGGGGTCTGTGGATCTTGGGCATGTGTTATAACCAGGCTGTGGCTGTGTGGACTGATGGAGGTCTCTAGAGGGCTGGCACAGAAGAGTCACAATTTACGTGGAGATTACATTTTAAAATTGGCACATGAAGTTAAAAAAAAAATGCTTATAGTCAACTTTATCCTTAACAAGTCTTTAAAATCACTCCCTGGAGTCCAGGAGCCTTGAAAGTTCCAAAACCAAGAGTTAGCATCCTTGATTTCTCTCTGCATTTCTGTTAAGGCAACTCTTTCCAGGAGATATGAAGGCCAGGTCTACTTGGAATAAGGCAACACATTAGGTGGTAAATAGACAATTTTCTCACTCCCTCTCATTTCCCCCTGAGTATGGGCAACTGAATTTGTGTAAGTTACATGTAAATATGATGCAACTCTACTGTAGTTTATTGTGTTAATAAATAAATTGACTCGTATTATGCTTTAACTGTTTCAGATTCATTGATTCACTTTTTTGTGACGAATGTGTGAAGACAGTGTTGAAAAAGCAGTTAAGACGTGTCTTTTTTTATTGAAGACCTCTGTCTCAGGTCAGGGAAACAGACAAGTAAACAAATTCTTATCCTGCAATTTGTGAAGTGCTTTAATGAGGCACTGCCTCAGTGTTTCAGGATCATAGCGAAGGGGCCAGTAAAGCGATCTGGGGGTCAGGAAGGAAGGGCTGTAAAGTGGGACATCCTGGTCCAAGGCACCGTCTTTTCTCACTAGATTGCAGCAACAACCTTCTAAATGCTCTCCCTGCTTCTGTTTTCACCTCTGGTTTTCCCCCTTCCCCAAGTCTATTCTGGTTCCCTAGCATCCAGAATTTTCCTCTTAAAACATAAAAGGGGGCTTCCCTGGTGGCGCAGTGGTTGAGAGTCCGCCTGCCGATGCAGGGGACACGGGTTCGTGCCCCGGTCCGGGAAGATCCCACATGCTGCAGAGTGGCTGGGCCCATGAGCCATGGCCGCTGAGCCTGTGCGTCCGGAGCCTGTGCTCCGCAACGGGAGAGGCCACAACAGTGAGAGGCCCGCGTACCGCAAAAACAAAAAACAAAAAACATAAAAGGAACATACACACCCCTCTGTTCAAAACCCTCCAGTGGCTTTCCATCTTGCTCAGAAGCAGAGTTTAGGTTCTTAGGAGGCCTGTAAGACCTTGTGGGCTCTGGCCTGTACTACCTCTCTGCCCTCATCTCTAGTTTGCTCCTCACCATTCCCCCTGATCCAGCCACATCAGCCTGTGATGTTCTTTGAATATGTCATACTTGACTGCTTAGGACTTAGGTAGCTGCTGTCTGTCTGCCTGGAATTCTCTTTCCCTAAATGTGTACGGGGCTTGTTCTCCAGTGTTTCCAAGTCCTTGCTGAAATATCACAGTATTTTAGAGGCCTTTCCTAGCTATCCTGAAAAAATAGTAGCAAGCGTCCAGCCCATCCCAGCACACACATGCTCTTTTAGCTTGTTTATCAGCTGACATACTGTAAGTTCACTTATTTATTCGCCCCATCAACTTAGATCGTAAGGTCCATGAGGGTAAGACTTTATCTTTTCCACTTTGGGACCATGCCTGTGCATATAGTATTAATTCAATAAATATTTGTTGAATGAGTAATTTATTTTTCTTCTCGTGCAGTATCTTTCACATATATTTGCCTAGTAAGTGGATGGATAGATGAATGATGAGTATATTCTCTTGGCACCAGCAGAAGCGATCATTCCCCAATGGACTGTTTCTCTGGAATGACTTTACAGTTTGTAATGGGGACACAAGATTTAATCAGAACTTGTCAGGAACTCTTGGGTTCTGCTGAGATAACATCTCAGTCACAGTTGTGGAAAGCAGGGTTTGGTACTGGGCAGAGGGAGTAGGAGAGGATTGGGCTGGCTCAAAGAGCCTCCCTCATGCTGAGAAATTTCATTGGTAACACCTGGTTAGCTGTTAGATTAAAACTGTGTGTGTATATATATGTGTGTGTGTATGTGTGTGCACCCACACACTTTGTGTATATTGTACGTTTACATAAGTACTTTTGTATATGTAAGCGTAAATATATATGACCTTAAGAATCAAAATAGAAGATCCCGAAAGTCCAAAGATTTGAACCCCACAAAGAACTCTGAAGGTTCGGTGGAACCCTTGATGCTTGGGGAACTAGAAGTATGGGGAAGGTTTATAGAGGTTTATATGGGGAAGGTTTCCCCTAGTGCACTTGTAGCTCATTAGTTACTACTTTCTGCTGAGGCTAGACATACAGCAGTGAGAAGCAACAACAACAACAAAAGTCCCTGCTTTCATAGGGCTTACCTCACGGTAGGTGGAAAGAACATGTAAGAAAGTAAATCTGAAGTGCTATATATGGTGATACAAATGCTTTGAGGAGAGGAAACAAAATATAATGTGGTGAGGGAGTGGAAGATAATGGAGTGCCATTTTAGAGAGTTGGGTTGGTAGGGAGCTGATGTTTGCTTGAGAAGAAGTCAAAGGATCAGTAATTGCAAAGACCTGAGAAGGAGGTGCTTGTGGAATTCAAGGGATATACAAGCGAATGAATTAAGCGAGACCAAGTTGCATGGAGCCTTTAAGCCCTGGTGAGGGATTTGGGTTTTAGTCTGATTACAGTGAAAGCCACTGGGCACTTTTTAGCAGGGAAGTGATTGATCTGAATTTAGAAGGTCCGTGGGGGGATGGGCCACAGTGCGCACTAGTAGAGAGAGAAGATGGGGAGGTGGCTGCTACCAGGCAGGCTGGAAAATAGAACAGTGTGAATGAGAGAGCAGCAGTGAGGTGCTAAGAGGTGGATGGATGTGGGATGTATTTTGGAGATAGAGTCAGTAGGCTTTATTGATGAACTGGGTGTTGGGCGTGAGAGGTGAGTAATTGTGGATATCCTTATTAGTCAGGATAAGCTAGGTTGTGTTGTAGCAACAAACTCCTCCAGAATATCAGAGGCTTAAAACAAAAGAGGTGTATTGTTCACTAACACTTCATATCCTTTGTGTGTTGGCTGGTGGGCCTTGATATTTTTATTATTGTTCTCACTCCGGGACATGGGATGACAGGGTAACCACTCACTGGAACATTGGTGGTTGACATTGAAAAGGGAGAAGAGAAATGAATGAATGAGATGTTTGGCCTGAAATGACACACGTCACTTGTGCTCAAAAGGAATTGGTGAAAAGTAATCACACAGCCCCACCGACTGCACGGTGGCCAAGAAATACAGTCCTGTCTCATGTCAGGCAGGTAAAGGATCAGAACTACTCAGACAGCAGCACTGTTAACTCCATGATGTCTTCCAGGTTTGGATAACTGTTAATAACATTGGCTAAGTGGAGATGCTTGGGAGGAATGGGCTTGGGAAAGGTGAAATCAATATTTCTCTTTTAGCCACGTTTAATTTAAAAGCCTGTTAAGTGGAGATGCCAAGAAGGCAGCTGGAAATGTGAGTCTGATGATCAGAGGAAACCTATGGCTAGAGATGTAAAGTTGAGCATCAACCATATACATATAATATACATATATATATATACATATATATATATATAATTTTGAAAATAATGAGACTCACAGAATGTAGTTGGAATCAGGAAGAGGGCCGAAGACAGAACTCTTGGACTCTTAACAGGTAGAGGTCTTATAGAGTAGTAACCAGTAAAGAAAACAGAGAGATTATTTAGGTAGGTAGAGACACAAGAGATTATGGAATCTTACAGGACCTTGAGAAGCAAATATTGCAAGAAGAATGTTGAGAGGTCAAGGGAAATGAGAATTTATTATTGGTTCTGGCAAGCTATTGACCACTCCTGTGGTGTGACGTGGGCAAGAGATTAATCTGAAGTGGATTGAGGAGAGAATAGCAAGTGTGGAATTGATGAAAGTAGGTACAGACAACTTTTGGAAGGGTTTTTCTCTAATCAGAGCAGTCAAATGGAGTCTGTAGTGAGGAGGGACATGGCACCAAGAAGATAAGAAGTTACGAGGGGGAGCAGATCTGTGGGCAAGAGGATGATTTTGTCTCTTAAAATGTTTTGACCTAAAAGAAAGTCAGCCAAATGAAAAATATTCAGATAATAGTTGGAGATATGAATCTGAACATAGAGAAGAATCAGAGCTGGCATAAATATTTCAGAGCCCTCTGCATAGAGAAGAGTTGGAACTGGGAACGTCAGTGAGCTCTGACAGGAAATGTGTAGAGACAGAAAAGCGGAGAGACCAAGGTTGGGCCTTAGGGAGCACACACTAATGAAATCAGGAGAAGAAAGCGCAGCTAGTTAAGAAATGGGAGAAAATAGGTTGACTAGTTATGTCGTACAAATCAGAGAGTTTCAATACCTGTTCAAGAGGTTTTTCTTCTATGTTCTCATAAATATGTAGTCCACATGCTATGATTTCAGGCCAGATTTGCTGTAGACACTATTGCAGTTGGTTAAATACATAGGTAAGAACTGTGGCACACGTGGGATAATGGATTTTTTTATCTCAAATACATGGGATTGATGCTTTTCACTTTTCTTTTTGCTATTGTTTCTTCTCATTGTTCTGAAATTTCTCTAAAGCTTACTTAAAAAACATATTATTAGTGCCTTACTCATCACTATCTTTTTCTTCTCCTGTTTCTCTTCCTCTTTCATCTTCATCATCATCAGTTGTCACCATCATCATTATCAAAATAATTATCACCATTAGACCTCATTGGAGCAGTTATTTTGGTATTTTAAAAATTTGGCTAGAACTCCTGAGAGGTATGCATTTTAGAATAGCAGGGTATACTGATAGCACTTTCGATTGTATGTTGAGTACTTACTGAGTGCTTATTTCAAAGATGAACATGATTCCTGCCCTAAGTTCTTTCAGTTCAGTTTCCTAGGAAAGATAACAGAGAATCAGGAAGGAGAAGAAGTGCTCAGAGGGAATACAGGAGATTAAGGCTTCATATATAGGTGTCACTAGAATACTTTGGAGAAGTCTTTTCTCTATTCAGGTTAGATATAAGAAGCATATGTAGATAAATAGTACTGGCATGTGGATGCAGGGTGAAGTGGTGACTACATATCTTAATATCAAATGGAATAAAAGTGGACTGTCTTTTTCTTCAAGCTAGGGATAATGTGGTTTTATGACACACCTTCTCTGGAGTATAATTTGATTCATTTTCAGTTCTGGTGGTATGTTTGGCTTCTTGGTCGAACCCTCCCACCCTCTGCTTCTCTCCCCTCTCCCTCCCTTCTTTCTCTCTCCCTCTTCCTCCCTTCCTTCCTTCCTTCCTCCCTCCTTCCTCCCCAGAACTTCTTATTCCTCCTACTGAATTTGTTCTATCAGTGACATGATATCTACCTAGTTACCCAAGCCAGAGACCTAGAAGTCATTACTGCTTCCCCGTCTTTCCTTAAACACTCCTCCAAGACCCATCTGTCCCTAAGGTATGTTGACTAGACTCATCTCTGTCTTACCCATTGCCACTTTCTTAGTACAGCTGTTCATTCTTTTCTGGATTGTTGTAATGCTATGGACCACAGACCAAGTGTAGGACAGCAGTATGAAGAACAGATTGAAGGAGAAGACATCAGAGTTGGAATTATTACTCATTAGGAATCTATATCATACTAGTCCATGTGAGACTTAATTCAGACTCCAATTCTCCAGGGAAGAATTGACCATTCTGCCTTGAGAATCTACTGCAGCCCATACATATTCCTCTTCTAACATCACTGTACATATATGTTTCCTTGTGAAACAGCTCTACTAAGAGGAAAGTTCCTTAAGGTCAGGGACCATACCATTCCTTACAGAGCCTAGCATTTAGTAAGTTCTCTATGGTTGTTCAGTGGATGATTAAAGAAAATGGAGGCCTGAACAGAACCAGTGGCAGCAGGGATGGAGTAGAGAAAATGAATGTGAAAGACTTGTTGGATATGGAACCACATGGACTTGGTAACAAGTTGATACTAGGGGCAATGAGGAGGGAAGGATCAGATATATCTTCAAAACTTTGAACTTGGGTGACCATTAACAGAAATAAGGAATCTGGGAGGGGAGGAGTTGATGAGTTTGTTTTTAAACAGGTTGATTCTAAGGTTCTTTGAAGAATTTTAATTTTAGGTAGATGATTGTTCCAGCAGACAATTCAGTTTGGATTGTGGGGCTTTGGAAAGTGTTTGGTCTAGAGATGAATATGTGTGAATGGAGGATGTTACCAATTGAGATAGAGTAGTGAAAAGGAGGAAGAGAACCTTCATCAGATGCTTGGGGAAAGCTTCTTTTTAAGCACTTTGGAAAAGATGCTGATGACAGAGGCAGAAAGTGAGTCATCAAAGAGTTACTTGGAAAATGTACAGTCACGAAACCCTGGAAAAGAGAATTTTGAGAAGGAAGTGATAGACAAAAAAAAAAAAAAAAAAAAAAAAAATAGCTATTTCACAGACATTGACTGTTCTGAGGACTGAGGCCTATTTAAATTTAGTTAATAAACATTAGTAATCTTATTTCAGAATTATTTACTCATAAGTTTAAAATGGTTTATCTTAGAAAGCCAGTAAGTTAAAACACAGTATTTTGAATGCTGCAAAGACAAGGTGGTAAAAATTCTCTCCTCTTGCATCTGTGGTTAAATAAAATACCTTTTATTGGTTTTTCTTGGAACTGTATCCTCTAGCCACACAGTCAAGTGGAATCCAGTGAAAGAAGCCAAAGAGATAAAAGCTAAGTGTCTCGATTTATCCCGTTGCCACTCTTGACTTTCTCTGTTCATTGTAAGGTATTAAGCAGTAGATTTAGGGTTATTGATAGAATTCAAATTGATGCCTTGTCTTTTCTTTGCCCTGGATCTAGGGACATTCTAGTCTCTCTTGATTTTTTTTCCCTTTCTGTACATTCATAGTTTGAGTAAGAGTAAGAGAGCCCTAGATAGACCCCAACAATCTTTTAGGTGCAATAGGCCATGCGGTCAGCATTTTCTTCAGGGCAGCCCATAAGGAGGCCAGGGAGAAGGATGCCACTATTCATGTCATGTCTTCCTCAATCCTTGGATTGTGGTAAATACAGAAGACACTTGCTGGTCAAAATTATGTCAGGCAGGAAAATAAACATTGTCTACCTTTGGGATGAAAGAAAACATAGACAAGGGCACGGCCAGTTAAATGGTCCGTTAGAAATGGGGAAAATAGTGACCATGTGGTCAGTGCTATGAAAGGTCCAGGAAAGGTCCTTGGTAAACTCTGCAACCATAAATTTAATTTTATACTGTTTGCTTTGTTTACAGGTAGAAACACTTTGCTATCTATCCTTTTTTAGTGTCAGCACCTCCTTAGGAAGCATTTAAAGAAACACATGATAGTGGTCACTTTCATGCCAGCCCCAAAATAAATTCTAAAAATCAAAGAGGCAGAGGTAAAGTGGGTAAGTTTTTCCAAAGTCTTAGCTTCCTCTCACGGTATCCATTAGACCTTTGGTTACAGGAAGGTCCCCCAAATGCCATGTATTCCCTAGGCTCATTGCCTATTTTTTGTTTCCTTGATCACTCCGGTTTGGCCTGATGAGATGGTACCAAGCTTTCCAGCTGCTGATTTGGATTTCAAGGAAAGTTGGTAAATGCAGTGACACACTGATTCATATATACAACAGTATATAAGTCTTTGTTGTGGTTTTGTCTGTGAACAGAGGAGTTCCTAGGTGGGGATGATTTCCTGAGAAGTAGTAATAGCATTGTGATTGAAAAGGTTGTTTCTAAACTGTTTTGTCCAAAGTAATTGGAATATACGGGCCAACCATGCAGCCTAATGTTTTTTTTTTTTTTTTAAACATCTTTATTAGAGTATAATTGCTTTACATTGGGAGCCTAATGGTTTTGAAAATCCATTTGGGAGTCAGATAGACTTGAGTTGAAATCCTTCCTCTGCCAGTTGAAAGCTTTGTGAGCCTGGGTAAGTCATTTTGACTTGTCCAGGTCTCAGTTTTCTCATCTGTGAAGTGGGACAGTGATGCTACCACATAGAATTGTGATAATTACAGGGGATTCTAAATATGAAGCATTTATCACCGTTCTTGGCACCCAGTATCTGTCCTTCATTATCAGTGTCAGATGGAGAACTGGATGTCTCAGCCGACCCAGCCAGTATAGCCTTCCCAGGGCCTCCAGCAAGTCATCAAGCCCTCTCAGCTTTATTTCTGAAATTTTTCTAGAATCTTCCCCTCCTTCCATTTTCATCAGCACTGCTCTAGACCTGGAAATTACTTTCTCTTATTTGGATATTTTTTTAATATGCTGCACACAGTTGCCATATTGTTTTTCATAAAACTTGGTTTCTGATTATGTTTCTCCTGCTCTGGATCCTCAGTGCTTAGCTTCTTTTTTTTTTTTAAGTCTTTATTGAATTTGTTACAGTATTGCTTCTGTTTTATGTTTTGGTTTTTTGGTCCCGAGGCATGTGGGATCTTAGCTCCGCAACCAGGGATCGAACCCACACACCCTGCATTGGAAGGCGAAGTCTCAACCACTGGACTGCCAGGGAAGTCCCCTTAGCTTCGTTTTTAAGACTGTGATTTGGCATGAGTTTATTTTTGCAGCTTGATCCTTTCTTCTTCATTTTCTTTACTCTTTTCTCTTACCTGACACGTACATCACCAAGCCATAATAATTCTATTCATTGCACTTTTTATACTTTTGGTCTTACATATGTCATGATGCTGTAGATTTTCAAGTTGTTTTTTGGCTTTTTTAAAAATTTGCTTCCTTTTAATTCATTTCCTGTGGCCACCAGATTAATCCTTTATACAGTGCCAACCTGACCTCATGACTCTCCCGCATGAGTGGTTCCCCACTGACTTTAGGACCAAATTAAAACTTTGCAGCCAAATGCAGGAGGTCTTCTGGGGTCTTAGCCAGTTTCCTTTTTTACCATCTTCTCTGCCGTCACCTCCATCCCTCCCACTACTCTGTGTAATTCAGACATACTAATCACTCTTCATTCTGTGAATATGCCAAGATTTTTTACCCTTGTCTCTCTTTCCGCACGTTGTTTCTCTTACTTTCCTCTTTCTCCTGGCTGATGCAAGTCATTTATTAAGTCTCACCTTAGTACTCTATCCTTTGGAAGGTCAATTTTTTGATTGACCCTTTTTCCCACTCATAGGTTGAATTAGGGCTCATCCTTGCTTTCATGGTAAGTAGGAATACTTTTTAGAAACCTTTGTCATGCAAATTGCTAACTTTTCTGACTGTCTCCCCTTCTAACAGAGGACTTATCTTTTTCATTTTTGTATTTCCACAGAGCATGACACTGAATGAATAGACAATGAGCATATGAATAACTGAATAAATGTGTATGTATCTGTTTCCTTTAATAGAGTAAAAAAAAAAAAAAAACTCTCTGAGGGAAGAGCCAGTGTCTCTTTCTTCTTTGTATCCCTCACACTTCCCAGCATGGTCCTTTGTACATAGTAGTTGCAAGGTAAATGCTCAGTGAATGGATAACAATATACATGTCTGTTTTCCCCAGAACATGCTAAGTTCTTCAGGAAAGAGATTGTGTTGTAAAAATTAGATGGCTTCTAGCACAGTGAATTGTACATAATTCATGTTTTAATTCTTATATTAATTTTTGCTTTGATTTGAACTCCAGCTATGGTTGGTTATGAGAGTCAGGCAGCCTCTCTTTATTATATAAGCACATACTTGATAAAGCTATGGGATCAAAAACCTGATAGCTAAGCATAGCTGGTAATTTAAACTTAAAGAGACAGTGCATCCTAGGATTGGATTACTAGTGTTGCTAGGCCTGGACAATTTTCCACTCTTGCTTGGGTCTTCCTCTTCAAACCTGAGAAATCCATGTATGGCAAGCCTCAAAGTAGGCAGGCTTTGCCTTGAGGGGGTTATTGCAAGTCAAACTTTAATAGGGGCTGGGGAATGAGAAGAGAAAGAGTGTATGTATTTCCTTCGGCTGCTGTAACAAAGTATCAGAAACTGGTGGCTTAACACAGCAGCAGCAATTTATTCTCTCACAGTCTTGGAGGTCAGAATTCCAAAATCAGTTTCCAGTTTCACCAGGCGGAATTCAAGAGGTCAGCAAGGCCACGCTCCCCCTGGAAGTTGTAGGGTAGAATCTGTTGCTTGCCTCTTCCAGTTTCTGGTAGCTGCTGCTATTTCTTGACTTGTGGCTTCATCTCTCCAAGCCTGCCACCACCTTTACATTGTCGTCTTCTCTCTGTATGTGTAGTCTCCCTTTGCTTCACTCTTATAAGGAAGGATACAGGTGATTGCATTTAGGGCCCACCTGGATAGTACAGGATAATCTCATCTCAAGAGCCTTAACCACATTTGCAAAGACCCTTTTCCAGTAAGGTAGTATTTTACAGATTTTAGCCATTAGGACCTGGTATCTTCGGGAAAAATTACTCAGCCTTTCAAAGAGACAGATGTTTTTCCCCTTGGCAGACTCAAAGTGCTTATTCTTCTAGGAACTTGGTTTGCTTACAGGCATACCTCATGGGTAAACCATTTTCAAACTGATGGCCCACTTAAAAGAAGCCAGGGGCTACTGTGAGGATGGCGCTAATTTAGGTGAGTCTCATGTCGCTGGACAGGTGGCCATGGTAACATTCCCAGCTCTCATTATGAAAATAAACAGTTAATACTTACTGAGGATCTGAGTAAGCACCAGAAGAGCTGGTTGGAGTTCTGGGTGAGTCGGCAGTGGCAGCTGGTTCCTGGCCCTGTTTTGGATGGATCACAGTCTAGTTCTGGGGGAACAGATGTGCTCAGCTGGCCTGGCACTCACTCTGCTGTGTCCAGCAGTTGCTTTTGCCATCTTTTTCATTAGGAGGGTCACAAAGGATGCAGGTGATCACTGGGAGGGAAATTCAGGTGGGAGCTCTGGATCGGGCCCCGTGTGCATGGTCGGAGCCGGGTCTTCAACAGGCTTTGAATTAGCGAACTTCAGCAGTTGAGTTTGGGAAGCAGCTTCTTCCTGGCTCCTTCACACCTCCTTTACACCTCTCTCATATAGCCTAAGGAGGGCATGGGTCCCAGGAGAGATCTTCCACAGGGCTGTGACGGATGCCCTGAGCATACTTCATTCAGTGTGCCTTCTTGCCTGTAACCTGCTAGCCGAAGCCTCAGGCAGGAGAGACTCCTATTTCTGGTGGTTCTCCTATAGTCCAGCTAGTTGGAGAAGCTGGATTATAGGAGGGCTCTTATGGAAACATTGTTTGTTTTCTTCTGTTGTACAGAGGTAGGATAGTAATAGAGCCTGAACACAGGCTCTCCAGCCAGACTTACTCCTAATTGATTCTGGCTGCACTACATAATAGCTGTGTGACCTTAGACAGATATTAAAATCTCTGATTCCCATTTCCTCTTCCGTAAAATGAAGATAATTGTAACCAACACTTACAATGTGCCAAGAGCTATTCTAAACCCCCTACGTTTACTTAATCTTCTAGTCCTCACAACAACCCTATGAGGTAAGAGTACTGTTATTATTCCCGCTTCAAAGATGAGGAAGCTGAGGTACAGAGAGGTTCAATAACTTGTCCAGGTTACACAATAACAAGAAGCAAAGTAAAGATTTGAACCCATATAGTTTGACTTCAGCAAAAGTCTCTTAACCCTAGGTATGGTGAGACCATTCAAGATGGACATTCTCTTGCTCTCTGTGCATCCCCCTACTCGACCACTTCTTGCTTCACTCACATGACCATCCAATCCTGTTAATTATAGGGCTTAATCAGTAACTGCCTGCATGTTTGCCCCCTGCCCCAGCTGCTGGTTTCCCTGGTAACTGATGAGCCAACCTGATGTCAATTCCCCCTATAAATGGTAGCCTCTTTCCCCACCAAGTAGCAAAGATGGCTGCTATGGTCTGCTTCTCGGCTGCCGTTCACAGTGGGGTGTTGCTCCAGGACCTTTTGCTGTGGACCAGTAAGATCCCCTGTCCAATGAACCGTTAATGTCTCTGTTCCTGTCTCCGGGCTCTTTCTTCAGTCTCCAGACTGGGCAGTTACAAGGCTTGCAGGCCCTCGGGTGCAGCCCAGCAACTGAAGAGCCAGCCAGGAGGCTGAGAAAACTCCTGTGAGTGCCAAGATGTCAGGAAATAAGGATGGGGAATGGAAAATTGCAGGGGTGATCCCGAGGTGGCCGTCCACTAGCCTGAGGGGCCCCGTGGCAGCCGACTGCCATGGGAGATGTCTTTCTCTTCCATTAGATTGATGATATCCTATTAACTTTGGAATCTCTTACCAGTTTAAAAGTAACAGCCCCGTGCTCGTGGTTCCTCTGACTGCATGGGGATCCCTGGTGAATACAGAAAAAAACGCAAGGACCTGGATTATCTATCAGATACTTGGGTGTTGTCTGACCCTCCACCCCTAAACAGTTACAGACACAGGCTTTAGGGATATTAACTCAGGGACAGACTTGTGACTTGGACGTGGCCAGTTACCTGGAAGGGTTTGCCTGGGGCCCGTGGCAACGGCAAACTAGTGAGAGTGTCCTTGGGCTCCTGATCCCAGCTACGGAAGCGGGCAGAGCAACCATATAGTGGATGGACCAGCAGCCATGTGCATCTACACAGCGTTACAGCAGGTGGGAGACCTTACAAGAGGCCTACCCGAGGCCTCGAGCAACGCCCAAAATCACATTCAGGGTCTAGAACAGCTGTGCGTGATGTACAGGACCCCCATGGACATTGGACAGTGACCCAGGGATCCACTTTACCAGCCATGAAGTTCAGGAGTGGGCCGATAAAAATGACATACGCTGGCATTTCCACCTGCCCTACAACCCCACTGCTGCCCGGCTAATTGGAAGGATGAACAGGCTACTTAAACAACAGCTGAGACGGGAAACCACTCTCTCAACATGAGGACCAGGAGGCTAACTCGAGCCCTACGAACTATAACTAAATATCCCAAGAGTGATGGTCCCAGTGCCTAGGCCGTGTTAACCCAGAGGCAACTAGGCAACACCATCCGAGTACAAACGTTAACCGCAAAGGACCTCGGCCAGCTGTCGGTCAGGACAGTAACTCACTTTTGCCCTCGCCACAGGATTTCCCCGGGGGACACATTATAAAAAGGCCCTGGGACTGGCGGTAAGTCCTCGGCTGTTTGGGTGTACCACCCCGTGGGGAAGAGGCTTAGAAAAGAACTTAGATTTCACCTGTCTTCTACCTGCCCCACTTAAGAAGACTAAGGTAATTAATCCAGGCCCCCTACTGGAGAAAGGCACCATTATATTAACCCTGTGGTCTGTTGTTAAACCGCCTTTCCAGTATTTGGCCTCAGCTGTGGGGACTGAGGACTAAGGGTGGTATCTCAGGATGCTGCTCTGCTTGCATTTTGCCTGATGGTAATGATCTCCCCCATATCGCGCCTGTTAAACATCTTACATTTCACCCCTAGTCTGAGCAGAGGGAGATCTGTTTGCAGACTGGCCTAGAATGGCGGCCTCACTGTGAAATGAGTCTGATTGCTGGGTCTACAGTGAGATGCTGTTGTTGTCCTCCTCTGGACTTTCATGAAAAATTGACCCAATAAGCACCTGGCTTACTCTTTAGCTGCTGTCTGTGTTGCACTTGTGGTATCTGGTTGCAGTGCACCTCTAAATGACCCCAGGCGTGTCGCAGAACAGGAGTGGACCAAGATTTTAAGGGTTGTGCAGGGTACGTAGGGATGAAATGTGTAGTCAGGCCACTCAAGATGGCTGCTCTCTTGCTCCTTGTATATCTTCCTGACCAGTCCCTGCTTCACTCACATGACCATGCAGTCCTCTTAATTATAGGGCTTAATCAGTAATTGCCTGCGTGCTTTCCCCCTGCCCCAGCCCTGGTTTCCCTGGTAACTGATGAACCAACCTGACGTCATTTCCCCCTATAAGTGGTAGCCGCCTCCTCCCCTGAGTAGGGAATATGGCTGCTGTGTCCTGCCTCCTGTCTGCTCGACACAGTGGGGTGTTGCTCCAGGCCCTTTTGCTGCAGACATGTAAGATCCCCATCCAATAAACTGTTGATGTCTCTGTAGCTGTCTCTGGGTTCTTTCTTCAGTCTGGAAGCTGGGCAGCTACAAGGCTTGCAGGCCAATACCTTAGTTACGCTGCCTCTCATGCCTCAGGTTGTTGTGAGGATCAAATAGGGTGACCGTCCAACTCAGGTAGTCTTGGAAAGTTCTGGGTTACCTGTTGTCCAGGTGAATTATTAAGTGCTCTCTTTTACTCTCAAAAGTAGTGTCAGGGCTTCCCTGGTGGCGCAGTGGTTGAGAGTCTGCCTGCCGATGCAGGGGACACGGGTTCGTGCCCTGGTCCGGGAAGATCCCACATGCCGCGGAGCGGCTGGGCCCGTGAGCCATGGCCGCTGAGCCTGCGCGTCCGGAGCCTGTGCTCCGCAACGGGAGAGGCCACAACAGTGAGAGGCCTGCGTACTGCAAAAAAAAAAAAAAAAAAAAAAGAAAAAGAAAAGAAAAAAAAAAAAGTAGTGTCATATCTTGGTTTGGGTTTATATCTTGATTTGGATATTTGCCATATGAGGGTTAAGTTATTTTATGTAAAATACTAAGAATAATACCTGGCCCATGGAAGGCCCTCCATTAGGGTTAGCTGTTGCTACTTTTGCTACTTCTACTACTACCGTCATCGTTGCTGCCATCACCCACGGTCATCCCAAGTCCGGGAGGCTTAGAGCTGTGGGTTAACTCAGGTTCTGCAAATGCATATCATGGGAGCCACCATGCCACATTTTCATAACCATATTAGATGTTTCTCATTATTGTGCTGTGACCAATCTTTCCTATTTTGTGTCCTAGGCAGTCACTCTTAATTGATCAAACTTGATATGTGAAATTAAAATTATTTGCCACACCTAATTTCATTGAATCTAACATTCCAACATATGGAGACTGAATTTAAGCTTAGCTTGTGGGTTTCTCCAGTTATATTGAAACTTATTTGATTCCTAAAAGTGATAATGAACTTTGGATCTCTTTAGACACCCTATATCCCTTTCCTGCAATACTTCTCTCTATTTCTCTATCATTTCTACCTCTAAATTTTAATTCATAATAGTTTCCTGTTCTCTACCTGTAATTTAATATTTCATCATAAAAGACAATCGAAATACTGTAGAAATGAACAAAATATAAATAAGGAGAAGGAGTGAGTTGTAATAGGAGTTATAGCTGACACCTAAGATCCAAGACTTAGAAAGGCTTTTCTTTAAATATGATTTGTGTAACTGGTAGTGAAATTCATCTCGGGTTGGTTTTATGTGGTATAAGGGCTATATAGGTCTCTGCAGATTTACTAAAGGTGAAGTCACAGGTGTAAGCACTGGGGCTAAGGGCCATCACCTTGAAAGGGAGCCCCTATAAGGAGGTTGGCCTTGTTTGTTGCACGACTCTTTATTTTGAAATTAACCAAGGGTAAAGGAACCTGTTTAGAAAAAATTAATTTGAGTCCTAGCACTTCTGTCTATATTATTGTCAGTTTGAACCCAACTCTTTTTGCTGTCTTTTGCACAAGGCTGGAAATGATTATGTTATCAGGTACCCGCCAGCCTGGCATATTCCTCCTATACTTTCCTCACCTCTTCTGCTGGTTGCAGAGGGGCTCTTTGGATCACTTTGAAAAGCCATCTGATTAGAGCCTTTATTAGGCTGGAAGCAGAGCTGCTTAGCAGGCTAGGCAAGAAATAGTTGATAATTGCTTCTGACAGGCAGATCCCCTTCTTAGAAAGTTGGGTGACCATCAGGAGGCCATACATCTCTGGTCCACATGTAGTTTGTATGAATGAATGGGCTTCACACTGTAAGAGGGTGAACTGCAAAGCCCCTATGTGAACTTGCCCTGTTAGCCTTAGATAGTCCTCCTGGAGCTTGTGCGTTGGTCAGCACCTCTTGGTGTAGTCTGTCCCTGGCCATGGTTCTGAACTCACTGCTTTCATTTTTCTGGGCTGCATGGAATACTTGGCTTTCCTGATATGCTACTGTAGTTTCCAGCCAACTATGTTAGACATCTTGAAGGTTCTGTTTCATTGAGTCCTTTTATAGTAGTTCTCCCTTGCTCTTTTGCCTTTGGGCTTTTCATACAATTTTTCTTCAAAAGCTGTGTGGCATTACTCTTGTTATCTATATTCTTGCAGGGTAGTTGGTGGCGGCCAGAAGTTGCTAGCCATGGCCAAAGACTTCATTGTTGGGGATTCATTCCTGGTTTTTTGACTCTGGGTGCAGGGGGTAAAAGGCTCTGAGGTATTGTTTCAAAATATGTTTTCTATGACAGTCCAGGCTACATGGTCGTAAAGAAGTGTACAGTAGTCTCCTAGCTGCTACAAGAGTGGGAGGCAGTGCTGGTGCTGAGCTTGGTCAGGCAGTCTCCCAGAGTACCCTGCTAGAATTCGTGATTGGGTTTTTTCACTGCTGCTTCTGCCAGAGTACCCTGCTAGAATTCGTGATTGGGTTTTTTCACTGCTGCTTCTGTTAGTGTTTTGCCAAGACACACAGGCTAATGACAGCTGCCACTCTAGGGTGCAGAACTTTCCATATTTATAGGCTTAAGATGTAAACACACTTCTTAAGCATGCACACTAGGGAAAACAACTATTCAATGGTTCTATCAGATTCTTTTTAACTGTGATACTTGAGCTTTCTACATTCTTGTCTCATCACTGTTAAGCAGAATGAATGTAGAGGCTTCTTTCTGCATTTCAGTCCTCCTTGACATAGAGGCATCAGGATGTAGACTTTGTGATCTTCCTTGCCCTTCCTCCTCTCCATTCTTCCACATCCTCCTAAAAACATTCACTGACTTTGTGCCAGGCACTGGGATAGACCATGGGAGACAGACAATTACAGCACAACTTGATAAATTCTGATAGCAGTTGGAATGTGGAGCTTTGGGAGCAGAGGGAAGGAAATCAGCCGTGAGTGGGAGTGAAATGGGCAAGAGTGTTGGGAAAGGCTTCCAAAGTAGGTGATACCTCAACTATGCCTCTCATGGTGAGCAGTAGTTATTCAGATAGAGAATCCAAGTGAGGTTTATCCTGGGGTGTGGGGAGTGGTGGCAGTGGTTTATTGGAAGAACTGCAGAACTTTAGCAAGGCTGGTGATGATGATGAGGGGGCTATGTCAGGAGGACTTCTATATAATGCTTCAAAGTTTGCATTTGATTCTGAAGTTGGTAGAAAACCATTGAAGGGTTCTAAGCAGGGGAGGGCATGTAATCCCCAGGGAAAAAAAAAGGTGATTAGAGTCACGTCTAGTCCTCAGAATAAAAATAACAGTAGGGCTTCCCTGGTGGTGCAGTGGTTGAGAGTCCGCCTGCTGATGCAGGGGACACGGGTTTGTGCCCCGGTCCGGGAAGATCCCACATGCCGCGGAGCGGCTGGGCCCATGAGCCATGGCCGCTGAGCCTGCGTGTCTGGAGCCTGTGCTCCGCAACAGGAGAGGCCACAACAGTGAGAGGCCCGTGTACTGCAAAAAGCAAACAAACAAACAAAAAAACAGTAGATTCCTAGTGATTCAGGAAGGCACCTTTTAAATTTTGTCATCTTTCTAATGAAACCACTAAAGGCTTCCTGTCTACTCTAATGGTTCCTTTTTTCCCAATTGCATAATGACTATATTTTTAGAGCTTTTCATAATCAGGTACCACCTACTCATCTGATCTTAGTTCCTCTGCTTTGTGACATGTAGCTTTCACTGTAGTCAGGTTGGTGGCCTCATCAAATATTCTAATACGGAAGGAAATGTAGGTGTTCACTGGATAGGTCAGTGTAGTACTTAAGAAAATACAAGAATTTAGAGTGTATATTTGTTGAGCCTCAACTGTGTTCCAGACACTGGAGATGCATTGGTTACGCCATCAGAAACACACAGGATCTTTGTTTATAAAGTCTAGAAGACCATAACAGTGCCATTCCTAGAAAGCAGAGGGAAGAGAAATATAGTCTGGGTCAAGTTTCTGATTATAGGTCCTTGCATGTTCATTAACTGCAGTGACAGATATCTTGCTCCAATTCTGATATAAATGATAAAACATCCTCCAACATTTCTAAGCATGTTGGTACCAGAGATTATATCTCATGTTACTTTGTGTCCTCCATGGTCTAGAGCTAAAGTTATTTGGCACAGTTACATGGATTTTGTTTTGTTTGTTTCCAGTGTTTTTAGCTTACATTAAGTTAGCTTAATAAATATTCTTTTTTTTAACATCTTTATCAGAGTATAATTGCTTTACAATGGTGTGTTAGTTTCTGCTTTATAACAAAGTGAATCAGCTATACATATACATATATCCCCATATATACTCCTCTTGCGTCTCCCTCCCACCCTCCCTGTCCCACCCCTCTAGGTGGTCACAAAGCGCTGAGCTGATCTCCCTGTGCTATGTGGCTGCTTCCCACTAGCTATCTATTTTACATTTGGTAGTGTATATATCTCCATGCTACTCGCTTACTTTGTCTCAGCTTACCCTTCCCTCTCCCTGTGTCCTCAAGTCCATTCTCTACATCTGTGTCTTTATTCCTGTCCTGACCCTAGATTCTTCATAACCATTTTCTTTTAGATTCCATATATATATATGTTAGCATATGGTATTTGTTTTTCTCTTTCTGATTTACTTCACTCTTCGTAACAGACTTTAGATCCATCCACCTCACTACAAATAACTCAATTTCGTTTCCTTTTATGGCTGAGTAATATTCCATTGTATATATGTGCCACATCTTCTTTATCCATTCATCTGTCAGTGGACACTTAAGTTGCTTCCATGTCCTGGCTATTGTAAATAGAGCTGCAATGAACATTGTGGTACATGACTCTTTTTAAATTATGGGTTTTTTTTCCAGGGTATAGGCCCAGTAATGGGATTGCTGAGTCATATGGTAGTTCTATTTGTAGTTTTTAGGGGAACCTCCATACTGTTCTCCATAGTGGCTGTATCAATTTACATTCCCACCAACAGTGCAAGAGGGTCTCCTTTTCTCCACATCCTCTCCAGCATTTGTTGTTTGTAGATTTTTTGATGATGGCCATTCTGACCGGTATGAGGTGATACCTCATTGTAGTTTTGATGTGCATTTCTCTAATGATTAGTGATGTTGAGCATTCTTTCATGTGTTTGTTGGCAATCTGTATATCTTCTTTGGAGAAATGTCTATTTAGGTCTTCTGCCCATTTTTGGATTGGGTTGTTTGTTTTTTTGAAATTGAGCTGCATGAGCTGCTTATAAATTTTGGAAATTAATCCTTTGTCAGTTGCTTCATTTGCAAATATTTTCTCCCATTCTGAGGGTTGTCTTTTCGTCTTGTTTATGGTTTCCTTTGCTGTGCAAAAGCTTTTATGTTTCATTAGGTCCCATTTGTTTATTTTTGCTTTTATTTCCATTTCTCTAGGAGGTGGGTCAAAAAGGATCTTGCTGTGATTTATGTCATACAGTGTTCTGCCTCTGATTTCCTCTAAGAATTTTATAGTGTCTGTCCTTACATTTAGGTCTCCAGTCCATTTTGAGTTTATTTTTGTGTGTGGTGTTAGGGGGTGTTCTAATTTCATTCTTTTACATGTAGCTGTCCAGTTTTCCCAGCACCACTTACTGAAGAGACTGTCTTTTCTCCACTGTGTATTCTTGCCTCCTTTATCAAAAATAAGGTGACCATATGTGTGTGGGTTTATCTCTGGGTTTTCTATCCTGTTCCATTGATCTATATTTCTGTTTTTGTGCCAGTACCATACTGTCTTGATTACTGTAGCTTTGTAGTGTAGTCTGAAGTCTGGGAGTCTGATTGCTCCAGCTACGTTTTTCTTTCTCAAGGTTGCTTTGGCTATTCAGGGTGTTTTGTGTTTCCATACAAATTGTGAAATTTTTGTTCTAGTTCTGTGAAAAATCCATTGCTAGTTTGATAGGGATTGCATTGAATCTGTAGATTGTTTTGGGTAGTATAGTCATTTTCACAATGTTGATTCTTCCAATCCAAGAACTTGGTATATCTCTCCATCTGTTTGTATCAACTTTCATTTATTTCATCAGTGTCTTAGTTTTCTGCATACAGGTCTTTTTTCTCCTTAGGTAGGTTTATTCCTAGGTATTTTATTCTTTTTGTTGCAGTGGTAAATGGGAGCGTTTCCTTAATTTCTCTTTCATATTTTTCATCATAAGTGTGTAGGAATGCAGGAGATTTCTGTGCATTAATTTTGTATCCTGCTACTTTACCAGATTCATTGATTAGCTCTAGTAGTTTTCTGGTGGCATCTTTAGGGTTCTCTTTGTATAGTATCATGTCAACTGCAAACAGTGACAGCTATACTTCTTCTTTTCCCATTTGGATTCCTTTTATTTCCTTTTCTTCTCTGATTGCTGTGGCTAAAACTTCCAAAACTATGTGGAATAATAGTGGTGAGAGTTGGCAACCTTCTCTTATTCCTAATCTTAGTGGAAATTGTTTCAGTTTTTCACCATTGAGAGCAGTGCTGGTTGTGGGTTTGTCATATATGGCCTTTATTATGTTGAGGTAAGTTCCCTCTATGCCTACATTCTGGAGGGTTTTTATCATAAATGGATGCTGAATTTTGTCAGAAGCTTTTTCTGCATCTGTTGAGATGATCATATGGTTTTTCTCCTCCAATTTGTTAATATGGTGTATCACGTTGATTGATTTGTGTATATTGAAGAATCCTTGCATTCCTGGAATAAACCCCACTTGATCATGGTGTATGATCCTTTTAATGTGCTGCTGGATTCTGTCTGCTAGTATTTTGTTGAGGATTTTTGCATCTATGTTCATCTGTGATATTGGCCTGTAGTTTTCTTTCTTTGTGACATCTTTGTCTGGTTTGGTGGCCTCATAGAATGAGTTTGGGAGTGTTCCTCCATCTGCTGTATCTTGGAAGAGTTTTAGAAGGATAGGTGTTAGCTCTTCTCTAAATGTTCGATAGAATTCGCCTGTGAAGCCATATGGTCCTGGGCTTTTGTTTGTTGGAAGATTTTTAATCACAGTTTCAATTTCAGTGCTTGTGATTGGTCTATTTATATTTTCTATTTCTTTCTGGTTCAGTCTCGGAAGGTTGTGCTTTTCTAAGAATTTGTCCATTTCTTCCAGGTTGTCCATTTTATTGGCATATAGTTGTTTGTAGTAATCTCTCATGATCTTTTGTATTTCTGCAGTGTCAGTTGTTACTTCTCCTTTTTCATTTCTAATTCTGTTGATTTGAGTCTTCTTCCTTTTTTTCTTGATGCGTCTGGCTAATGGTTTGTCAATTTTGTTCATCTTCTCAAAGAACCAGCTTTTAGTTTTCTTGATCTTTGCTATTGTTTCCTTCATTTCTTTTTCACTTATTTCTGATCTGATCTTTTTGATTTCTTTTCTTCTGCTAATTTTGGGGTTTTTTGTTCTTCTTTCGCTAATTGCTTTAAGTGTCAAGTTAGGTTGTTTATTTGAGATGTTTCCTGTTTCTCGAGATAGGATTGTATTGCTATAAACTTCCCTCTTAGAACTGCTTTTGCTGCATCCCATAGGTTTTGGCTCATCGTGTTTTCATTGTCATTTGTTTCTAGGTATTTTTTTATTTCCTCTTTGATTTCTTCAGTGAGCTCTTGGTTATTTAGTAGCATATTGTTTAGCTCCCATGTGTTTGTATTCTTTACAGTTTCTTTTTCCTGTAATTGATATGTAGTCTCATAATGTTGTGACTGGAAAAGATACTTGATACGATTTCAGTTTTCTTAAATTTACCAAGGCTTGATTTGTGACCCAAGATGAGATCTATCCTGGAGAATGTTCCATGAGCACTTGAGAAGAAAATGTATTCTGTTGTTTTTGGAAGGACTGTCCTATGAATATCAATGAAGTCCATCTTTAATGTATTATTTAAAGCTTCTGTTTCCTTATTTCTTTTCATTTTGGATGATCTGTCCTTTGGTGAAAAGGGGTGTTAAAGTCCCCTACTATGATTGTGTTATGTCGGTTTCTACTTTTATGACTGGCTGTTGTCATCTGCCTTACGTATTGAGGTGCTCCTATGTTGGGTGCATAAATATTTACAATTGTTATATCTTCCTCTTGGGTTGATCCCTTGATCATTATGTAGCGGCCTTCTTTGTCTCTTGTAATAGTCTTTATTTTAAAGTCTATTTTGTCTGATATGAGTATTGCTACTCCAGCTTTCTTTTGATTTCCATTTGCACAGGATATCTTTTTCCATCCCCCTCACTTTCAGTCTGTATGTGTCCCTAGGTCTGAAGTGCATCTCTTGTACACAGCATATATATGGGTCTTGTTTTTGTATCCATTCAGCCAGTCTGTGTCTTTTGGTTGGAGCATTTAATCCATTTACATTTAAGGTAATTATCGATATGTATGTTCCTGTTAGCATTTTCTTAATTGTTTTAGGTTTGTTATTGTAGGTCTTTTCCTTCTCTTGTGTTTCCTGCCTAGAGAAGTTCCTTTAGCTTTTGTTGTAAAGCTGGTTTGGTGGTGCTGAATTCTGTTAGCTTTTGCTTGTCGGTAAAGGTTTTCATTTCTCCGTGGAATCTGAATGAGATCCTTGCTGGGTAGAGTAATCTTGGTTGTAGGTTCTTCTCCTTCATCACTTTAAATATGTCCTTCCACTCCATTCTGGCTTGCAGATTTTCTGCTGAAAGATCAGCTGTTAACCTTATGGGGATTCCCTTGTATGTTATTTGTTGTTTTTCCCTTGCTGCTTTAAAAATTTTTTCTTTGTATTAAATTTTTGATAGTTTGATTAATTTGTGTCTTGGCGTGTTTCCCCTTGTATTTATCCTGTATGGGACTCTCTGTGCTTCCTGGACTTGATTGACTCTTTCCTTTCCCATGTTAGGGAAGTGTTGTGTTTTGGGGTGTCTGTGACCTTATTATGATTTTAGGCAGCTTCTCTGCTAATGGGTGGAGTTGTGTTCCTGTCTTGCTAGTTGTTTGGCATAGAGTGTCCAGCACTGTAGCTTGCTGGTCATTGAGTGGAGCTGGTCTTAGCATTGAGATGGAGATGTGTGGGAGAACTTTCACCATTTGATATGACATGGAGCCGGGAGGTCTCTGGTTGACCTGTGTCTTGAACTGAGCTTCCCAACTTAGAGCCACAGGACTGACACCTGGCCGGAGCACCAAGACCCTGTCAGCTACACGGAAAAAGAGAAAAAGGAAAAAGAAAATATATATCATTGCTCCCAAAGTCCACCTCCTCAATTTGGGATGACTCGTTGTCTATTCATGTATTCCACAGATGCAGGGTACATCAGGTTGATTGTGGAGCTTTAATCCGCTGCTTCTGAGGCTGCTGGGAGAGATTTCCCTTTCTCTTCTTTGTTTTCACAGCTCCCAGGGGCTCAGCTTTGGATTTGGCTCCGCCTCTGCGTGCAGGTCACCTGAGGGCGTCTGTTCTTTGCTCAGACAGGACGGGGTTAAAGGAGCAGCTGATTCTGGGGCTCTGGCTCACTCAGGCCGGGGGGAGGGAGGGATGCGGATGCGGGGTGAGCCTGCGGCAGCAGAGGCCAGCATGACATTGCACCAGCCTGAGGCACGCTGTGCATTTTCCCGGGGAAGTTGTCCCTGGATCTTGGGACCCTGGCAGTGGCGGGCTACACAGGATCCCGGGAGGGACGGTTTGGATAGTGACCTGTGCTCGCACACAGGCTTCTTGGTGGCTGCAGCAGCAGCCTTAGCGTCCCATGCCTGTCTCTGGGGTCTGTGCTGATAGCCGTGGCTCGCGCCTATCTCTGGAATTCTTTTTGACAGCGCTCTGAATCCCCTCTCCTGGTGCACTCTGAAACAATGGTCTCTTGCCTCTTAGGCAGGTCCAGACCTTTTCCTGGACTCATTCCTGGCTAGCTGTGGCGCACTAGCCCCCTTCAGGCTCTCTTCATGCAGCCAACCCCAGTCCTCTCCCTGGAATCTGACCTCCGAAGCCCGAGCCTCAGCTCCCAGCCCCTGCCCGCCCCAGCGGGTGAGCAGATAAGCCTCTCGGGCTGGTGAGTGCAGGTTGGCACCGATCCTCTGTGCGGGAATCTCTCCGCTTTGCCCTCCGCACCCCTGTGGCTGCGCTCTCCTCTGTGGCTCTGAATCTTACCCCCTGCCACCCCCTATCTCCACCAGTGAAGGGCTTCCTAGTGTGTGGAAACCTTTCCTCCTTCACAGCTCCCTCCCAGAGGTGCAGGTTATGTCCCTATTCTTTTGTCTCTGTTTTTTCTTTTTTCTTTTGCTCTACCCAGGTACGTGGGGAGTTTCTTGCCTTTTGGTAAGGCTGAGGTCTTCTCCCAGCGTTCAGTAGGTGTTCTGTAGGAGTTGTTCCACGTGTAGATGTATTTCTGTTGTATTTGTGGGGAGGAAGGTGATCTCCGCGTCTTGCTCTTCCACCATCTTGAAGGTCTCCTAATATTATTATTATTATTTTTTTTTTTTTGCGGTACGCAGGCCTCTCACCGTTGTGGCCTCTTCCCTTGTGGAGCACAGGCTCCGGACGCACAGGCTCATTGGCCATGGCTTACGGGCCTAGCCGCTCCACGGCATGTGGGATCCTCCCATACCAGGGCATGAACCCATGTCCCCTGCATTGGCAGGCAGACTCTCAACCACTGTGCCACCAGGGAAGCCCTCTCCTAATATTCTTAATTTACATTAAGTTGGCTTTTGTGTTAGAGGATAGCCAGAGTGGAGATAAGATTCACCGCGAGTTCCAGCTCTGGGACTGGTGGTAACTTCATAGAGCACTACCTTGAGAATTCTGAGGCTTCATCTGGGTTTAATGAGAAAGGGAGTAGAATAGAATTACATCAATTCTCAATGGATTCCATCATTTAGGAAGGAAGAGTAGAGAAATGTATTTGCCCATATGGCTCTAAGAGGTGGGAGAGTTTTCTATCTAGGTGTGGCTAAAAGGATCACCTGGAAAACTTCTCTAAATTATCTGGAAACTTTTTCAGTATTTGTTAAGGCCGGTCTTGGAGAACTATGGCCCATACATGCGCATTCATGTCTTATTTCTTTGCCTGGTTCTGGTTATGCCAAGTCTGTGGTTCATTAATTTAGGAAGAGCTTAGGAGGCTCTGTGAGGATGATGCAGCCTGAACTGACACATCTTATCTCCTGTGACAGACTGAACCTTGACAGTATCCTAAATACGCCACAAATTGCATTGGCTGAAAATTTTTTCTGCAGGATACATAGCCATATGTTCTTAATCAGCCTTTTTAGCTGAATAAAAGTCCTAAGAAAGTTCTTCTTGAGAAGAATAAAATTGAGACCTGCATGATGCCAAAGGTTGGAAGTCTTAAACTTCTTAGTGTTTCTGTCTGTAGTTGAGCACAGACTTACCTGATCATTGCTTTCTCACAAAGAATCCATCAAAATAAACGTTTGTCTAAGTCTTGAGGTCTTGCGTGTAAGTGATAATGACTTGCATCATTAGTGAGGCTCTTGGGCTGGCACCCATCGCCCTGGGTTTATGAGGTTAGAGTAACTGGCTGGTCCATAGTGCTTGCTTGTGTGCTGTCTCTCTCTGGACTGCTTGCATGGCCAGGTGACAGATGGCTTGCTTTCTTTTTTTTTTAAATGAGGAAGGGACTGAGGACTTGGCTGGTTCAACTTCAGTTCTCAAGTTTGTCTGGATCGTTCCTACTACTCCTGCTTGCTTTCTGTCCCTTTTAGCTTTGCCTACTGCTCTCTTACAAATTAAACCATAGATCAGAAACTATCAACTGGTAGTCTTTGGTGAGACCCAGCTTTCAGATACGTTTTGTTTGACCCACAGAGTGTTGGATCACACAGCCTTTTTAAAATTTAATTAATTGCCAACATTTCTACTACTGGTTTCAACTTTACCTGGAGTCTTTTTGGCCTTTATTTTGAACCCTAGAACTTAGACACTTTTTGGCTCCTGCCTTGCAAGTCTGAAACTCAATTCCCATTTTCTATTTCTGGTGCTTAGTTTTCATCTTTGGCAGATCCTGACCACTGTGAACAGAATATAAAGCATGAAAAGGGTGGTGTCCCTGCTATGCAGCAGTGGGGACTCTGGGCCCCAGGTTGGATGTCAGCTGTAGCTCATCAGGCAGAGTTAGTTTACTGATCCCTGTTAGAAAGACCAGAGATGTAGATGTGGCCCCAGCCATGCCAAATATTAGCTTCTTCTGACTTTGGAAGCTAGGGGGACCATCTGCTGCCCCATTTGTGCTTGAACTTCACTGTTGGAATTTGGTCAGTGGAACACTGTGATAGATAATGATGTTAATGCTAATGAATCCTAAATCTGTGCAAGTGCATGGTGTGTGTGTGAGAGACAGAATAGCTACCATTAGGCATTTTCACATATTATAAATGCCACATTAGGCGATTATATAATTTTTAATTCTTATTTTAACTTCAGAATTTGTTAAATCCAGAGTCTGTCACTAGTCTCTTGAGCTGGCAGCTGGCTTAGAACTTAGCCTCCGAGGCAATCTTTCCATTCTGATGACTCCATGCCAGGCTTTCCTGTCTGGTGATCTAGTTATGGCTTCTCAAAGAGAATAACAAAATTAATCGTGATAACTACCATTTATTGAATGCTTATGAAGTGCCAGGAGCTGCTAAAGTACCTTTACATATGATCATATTATCTCATTTATTTCTTAAAACCCTGTGAAGTGAGACTTGTTACCTGTAGTCTACAGGTGAAGAACCTGAGGCTGAGGCACTTTAACTGTTGTCCAAAGGGTGGAACAGAGCTCAGACCCCACTTACGGTGGCTGTGAAGTCCGTGATCTTAATCACTACCCTGTGCTACCACTTGAGCCCAACATCTAATTTAATGAAGATACAAGCATTTATTAAGCACCTGTACAACTAGGTGCTGTTTCAGATTTTAAAAGCTGTAATGTGTATTGTTTGCTAATAAGGTGTTTGAGGTTTGCTTAAAAGATAAGACCTGTGCTTATTCAAAGATAACAAGGTTGAGTGTTTTGAGTGACAAATGAGTGGAGCAGATAATTCATAGGAAAGAAAATCACAGCCGACCAGAGTCGTCAGTTGCCTAAAGGACGGAGGGGAAGTGGTGGAGAGAAAGTAGGATGTGTGATTCTGTGGCAACCGCAGAAGCAGGATTCTTTCACAGGGCTTCTTATTTATTTACCGTGAGTAGGAATGTCACATGATAAGAAGATTAGCGCCCCCCCCCCCCAATTTATCTAGAAGCTGCACCATCCTGTAAGCTGAAGAGAATAAGCTCATTTTGTTATTATCTGTTGTCCAAGGATTAAGTTGGGGTGGGGAGCACATCTTTGTCTTTTGCTTGTTGTATGTAAACTGCTCCACACATAGGCATAAAGTTGAAAGGCTTTATTGGGATTTGTTGTCAACACTGTTCCACATCAAGGCCCCCTGACGCTGGCTTTTTGCCACCGTTCTGTTTCGTCTGGCCTAGATACTCCAGAGAATGTCCCCCAGTGTCCTGACTTCAGATATCCTTCACTGACCTGGATCAGGTGCTCAGACATCAGGTCACAGGCCTGTAAATCATGGTCCCATAAGCCGATCTGGTGGTTTTTATTGAAATTGCCCTATGTGTAGACACATAGAGGATTAAAGGTGCTTTAAAAACAAGAGAAAGGAAAGGCCACGTGGTAAACCTTCTCTTCCTGGACAGGAGAAACAGTACTAAGAGGGCATCTGGACACTGCGGGGCACACACACTCCCTCCATTCCTTCCGGATCCCTTGCTGAAGTGCGTAGGAATGTGGCATTTACAGCAGAGTTTGTGGACATAACGTTCTTAGAAAGCTGAGAACAG
The DNA here is from genome assembly GCF_949987515.2 of Delphinus delphis. Classification (NCBI taxonomy): domain Eukaryota; kingdom Metazoa; phylum Chordata; class Mammalia; order Artiodactyla; family Delphinidae; genus Delphinus; species Delphinus delphis. Next base: position 24,745,153 of record NC_082684.1, on the reverse strand, counting down.
GGTGTCCTGGGATAAGATGGAAGAGGGAGAAAAATACTCCTGTGCACTGGGACTGTCTCTCCCCCTTAGATTCACTCTTATGGACCTGCTATATGCCTCGAGCACCATGGAAGAGTTTAACATGAAAAAGCACATCTTGTAGATTAGAACAGCCTCTCCTTTTCCAATCAGGCTTAGTGGTTTGGCCAGTAAGGCAGACAGCTTCATCATAGGCAGGCAATGTAAGAATTCTAAGTTTATCAAATGGTGGGCATCAGTAAGAACCAGAGTCGTCAGAGAGGTCCTGGAATGGGTTTGGATATAGATCCTGGTGAAGGGGCACCATTAGAGGCTGGAGACCAGAGGAAGGCACTGTAGGCTGGGAAACCTACAAGGTGAGCAGGTATGTAGAAGTTCTAATACTGAGTTCACACAGAGGCCTCCAAGTTGCCGTGGAGTGAGGAGGAGTAGGGATCCGACAGAGAGGAGAGACCAGGTATGAAGGGCTTAACACCTCTGCACGGAGCTGGGTGTGTTTTATGTGCCTGACTTAAGAGGTTTCTGCTTTGTGGGTAGGCATGTGCTACTGGAGAGCTTAGAAATTGCCACCTCTGGAGGGTGGCCTTGCCCCCATGCAGTCAGAGAGATCTGGGTTCAAGTCCTGGTTATGCCCTTAAGGGGCTATATGATCTTGGGCAAGTACCTGTCACCTCTGAGCTTCTTTTTTGCAAAATGATGCTAACGCTTCCTATTTCACTTCCTTAATTTGGATGATATACATTCGAGTTTTTATTAAGTGGTACATAGTAGGCTCTCAGTAGGTGGTAGCTGTTTTCGTTGTATTGTTCGTGTTGTCATGGCTTGCCTTACTCCTGGTATTGTGCCTGTGTGCCTCTGTATCAAAGATTAGGGAGACATACAAGAGTAGCTGTTCCAAGAGAGTCTGTCTTAACCCTGAGACTCTGTCCCCAGCTGTTTTACTGTCTGGCCTTCTAAGCATGAGCTGCAAGTCCAAACAGCAGCTTTTACAAGCCCACGGCTGGGGTGGTCAGACCTGCTTGTCACTCTCTTGACTCTGCCTCTGCGCCTTCCAGGTTGTGTGTCATCTCCCGTGGGGAGCTGTTACCGCTCTGTCTTTAATTGCTCCTTGTTGGGGCCATTGTCAGCCAAGGCTGCTTTCTGTCGCTTGCTGCCACATCTCTTCCTAGTTTAGTCATCGGGTGCGGGGGGGTGGGGGGAAGCGTTCATTTAGATGAAAGTCTGAATTTATGGAAAATACTATACCAGATACTAATTTGCCTTGTAAGGGGGTCCAGCAGGGTTTCTTGCCATGACGCTCTGCCCAAACAAAGTACTACTGCACTTCTTCATGGCCATGCCGTGGTCTTGCGCTGGACAGGGGGGCAGGGGGGAAGGTGAAGATGCCAGCCATGGAATTTCTCAACTGAGTATCACTGGGCTACAAGACCCCTGCCCTCCTGTCCCTTTCTTATTGGTAGGAGATCCTCAGAAGAGCATCAGTCCAGGCCCCTGTCAGTTTCCACCAGTACCCCAGTACTGCTGGAAACCAAGGTATACTATTGCTTGTTCCTAGGTTTGTGTACCATTGAGGATTTTCTGTGTTCTACCATGTATAATATCCCATTTCATCTCGATAACTGCCTGGGGGGTGGGGAAGGGAGCAGTTTCTAGAATAGGTATTGAGTCGCCTGCCTTTGGAAATAAATAAAACGGGACTCAAAGAGGTTACCCAGCCGTCGGTGGGAAAGGTGTGGAAACTGCGTATAAATAGACAAGTAACTTCAGGGCCGTGGAGTAGATAGAGAGCTCATTTTCAAATAGCTTCTGAGAGAAGTCTTTGTCTGGCAGTTTCTGGCCCGGATTCTCTTGTCTGTCTCTCCAGAAATCTGCATTGTAGTTATTCACTGTGTGTCCCAGTCTTGGTCATATACCCATTTCACGGAAGAGTTCCTCCTCATAGGACGCTGCATCCTTTTAAAAGGCCTTTTTCTTTTTATCCTTCTGCCTCCTCTAGGGATGTTTGAGCTCTTTCTTCACTTATAGTTCAACGAAGCCAAGCCTTAGTCTGTCCCTTTGGGATGAGCTATTGTTCTACATTAGTAATTAACCTTTACAAGAGCTCTGGTCGTAGGCATTTAACCCAGATTCAGAGAAAGTTGAAGTTTGGTTATGGCAGAGAGAGCTCACATGTTGGGGAGTGGGAGTTAGAAGGGAGAAGCTGTCGGTCATTAACCTTTTATCGTTTGTTTCCTCGTTCAGTCACTTGAGTGTTTGCCTAAGGACCTTGCAGTTTTTCCCCTTTGCACACGGTCAGTCCAGTAGAGCTAAGATGAGAAATTGAGCTTTTGAATTGGGAAGATGAATATGCATGATTTTCTATGTATTATTAAAGATGAGCTTCACGGGTGCTGGTACTAACTGTTATTGTTCTGAGTGTCCACAAGTGGTAAAGCACATGGACTCCGGAGCCTAACTCCTGGGTTCAAGTCCTGCTCTGCCAGTTACTGGCCGTGTGACCATGGGCTGGTTCCTTAACTACTCTCCATGTCTGTTTCTGCATCTGTAAAATGGGGGAATGATGGTAGGTATCTCAAACGGGTGTTGTCAGGATCTAATGGGATGCTAGGCTTCAGATCCTTAGCACAGTGCCTGGTAGTAGGTGCTCAGTAAATATTAGCATTGTTATTATTTTCAGTGTTATTGACTGTGGTTACACCCATGGTGAAGGTCATCTAGTAGGTGAGACATTTTCAATTCTTTGTTGTTAGTTAGATATTAAAAGGCAAATATCTCTGCTTGCTTCTCTCCTGGTGTTGGAGAGAAGGGAAGCAGCTCTACAGCTGGATGTTAGGGATTAAATAGTATATACTGGAATGACTCGTCCAATTAACTTTTTATCACTGAGATGGATTGTAAGACTTCAGCACTTAAGTCTTGTTACTTTATTAAAAAAGGAGAGGATAAGACAGCCTTCTCTGTGGAAGGGATAAAATGAGTTAACAGCCACGACAGCCACCCCCAAATAGCTGAGATTTTTATGCCCATACCATGTGCTACTTCTAAGTGCTTTGCGTGTATTAACTCATTTCATACTTAAGAAATAGTCTACTCCTATATTCGCATTTTCAGAGGAGGAAGCAGACCCAAGTAAGTTAAATAACTTTGAAGTTCACACAGCTTAGAAGTAGTGGATGTGGGATTTGAACCTAAATGGGGGTCCTCATCTAGAATTTGAATAAGACAATGTGAAGGACCTAGCAACGTGGTTTGCATAACCCACACTCAAATGCTAGCCCCTTTGCCTTCTGTTTTTGCTTGTTTATTATTAATGTATGGATGTGACATTGCATGGAGATCAGAGGACCAAGACCTATCCAAGGTTACTGCATCAAAATGCAGTTCTAATAACAGCAAAAGCTTTTAGAAATTCTGATCTTGGGGAACAAGTTTAATCTCTGCTTTTATATGGATTATACCGGGTTTAGAAAGTCATAATAGGTTTTTTAAAAATGTTTTAGGGTGTTTCATTCTCTCACTGTGTGTATATAGAGGACATGTGCAATTGTGCAAAAAAAATATATAGATCTCCTTCTCCACCAATGCTTAACACTCAATAATCTTCTTTAAAAAGAAAAACAATACAACAGGGTAGAGTGAAAAGTAAGTCTCCCTCCACTCCTGAATATTAATCCCACAAATCCTCTCCCCAGTGACAATTTTATAGCTTCTTGTGTTTCCTTCCAAAAATGTTTCATGCATTTACAAGCATATATACATGTAACACACACTTCCCAACACACACACTCTTTGCACAATGATAGCATAATGCACGCTGTCCTGTTCCTTACTAATTTCACTTAATGTTACTCAGAGTATCTATGTCAAAACTGGGAGCACTACCTTGTTTATTAGGGCTGCATAATGTTCCATTTTAAAGATGGGCCAGTCTGTTACTGCTGGTCATTTAGGTTGTTTCTGGTCTTTTACTGAGGACATTTCAGTAAATATCTCTGTAGGTAAGTATTTGTGTCTGTGCAACTCAGTCTCTTTTGATTTCTACTTGCAAGCTTATATTGTTTAACTTTCTGACAATGCAAAAAATTGGCCAGAAGGAAACAGACGAAAGGAATATAATGGAAATACAGGGGCTTATTCAGGGCTTGTGGGCACCTCAGAGGTCTGTGCAGATGCTTTTTCAAGTGCTGTATCTCATGTTTCTCATTGTTTCAGACTGTTGTGTCCTGAAGCTTCATTTTGGGCCTTTTGCCTGGGTGCCCAGTGAGCGATGGATGGTTACTGTTTGCAAGATTGATTCATGTAGCACTTGTCTGGCTTTTGACAGGTTGTTTATAAGAATAATGACATCCGTCTGGAGCTGTCTCGCTTGGCCAGAATTGGGGACACCAAGATGAAAATCTACGGTGAGGTTGTATTCAAGTGTGAGAATGTGGCCACACTGGACCCCATCAACTTTGAGACCCCGGAGGCTTACATCAGCTTGCCCAAATGGAACACCAAACGCATGGGCTCTATCTCCTTTGACTTTCGCACCACTGAGCCCAACGGCCTGATCCTCTTCACTCACGGCAAGCCCCAAGAGAGGAAGGATGCTCGGAGCCAGAAGAACACCAAGGTGGACTTCTTTGCCGTGGAACTCCTCGATGGCAACCTGTACCTACTGCTTGACATGGGCTCAGGCACCATTAAAGTGAAAGCCACTCAGAAGAAAGCCAACGATGGGGAATGGTACCATGTGGACATTCAGCGAGATGGCAGATCAGGTAGGAAGAAGCAAGGTGTGTGACTGAGACTAGGGGAAAGCTTCTGCTTCCTTATATTTTTTTATATTAGTTTTTGTGACTTGTTTGCTTGTTGATTCTTTTGCTGTTCTCCTTAATGCTTGTTATATGATTGTGTAAGATTATGTTTCTGAACCAGACACCTGTCTCATCGATGGCTGACATTCTCCTCATCTCCCCTGTCACTCACTGCGCAATGGTCTCAGCGATACCTCCAAGACCCTGGGGCTAAGGATGTTTTTACAAGCAGCATTTCCGCTGCTACCAAAGTGACTGTCATGTCACTCGTGTGATGGGTTTTTTCCCTCTTTATTCTCCTTTTTCCATCACCATGGAAACCAATTGTGACATCACAGTTGCTGCATTATGTGATTACTCTGTACGATAAGCTGCACTGTGCAAGAGTTTATGCAGTGAAACACCCTTCAGTAATTGGCAAGAGTCATATTGCAGGGAAAAATTATGACAAGAAAGGAAAAGGCAAATTGATTTTTCCTAAAGTCATGTTCAATTTAAAGCCTTCCTTTGGTGTGAAAGCCTATATTTCACTCTTTGCTCAGACCTTACTAACTTTCCCTTCCTCTTCATAACCTTTTACATTGGGTTTAAACGGCTTTGTTTGTTTCTGCAGCTGCAGACCAAGCAAGCTAGCCCCAGGCAGTACATAGCCACTCTGGAATAGTAACAAAGCAGGGCAGGGGAAGGAAACACAAATAGAGAGTCTGAGACTTTGAATGCCTGAACAGTCTGCCTCACTTTCTGTGGACATGTGGCAGTGAAGGTCACATTCTGTGCATCAGAAAGGGCATTTCACCCAGAGAAGTAATTAGAGCATTTGAATTTCACACTTATTTCCTGATTCTCCATTTAGGTAGTATTGTACTCAATAAGGGTCTTGGCTATATTTTCATATTTTTAAGGATTTACTCTCCTGGTAAACACAAAAATGTCTTCCTTTTAGACATTTTTGCATTTGGCCAACAATAGAAAGCAATAGGTTCCCCTAAAAGGCTGTAGCCACTAATGGCTGAGCTTGCGGGGATGGCTTTTCTGCGTAATTCCAGAGCTAGAGGGGTGGCGGAGATGAGCAGTGTTGCCCTTAGGTAAGCAGCTGGTTGGGTTCTGTGCAGAGGGCAGACAGGTGGCAGATTGCAGACCTGGACAGTTTATTGCCCAGCAGGATGCCTTATCAATTGCCTGAAATTTGATCAGAACCAAGAGGCTTCAAATTAAATGTGCTTGTTGGGCAAGAATGAACATTTTGTTCTTTTTTAAGAGAAAAATACACAAAAAATCATTTCTGAGGCCAAATCTTTTGAAGTTTATCCATTAAAAAATGTCAGCAGGGGCAGAGAGCTAGAAAGCTGTCTCAGAATTATAAGGGACGCACTCCTGTTGGTTTTTAAGACAATGCGTTTTGGGTCTCTGGAGTCCGGACATGGTTGATGGGTTTCATGATTGACTAACGTAGACCTTGGTACAGCTGAAATGTCACCTATCTGTGTCACAGGCAGGCTAGGACATGTAAAATCGCCACACCTCTGTTTCTGATATTCTCAACACGAATTGCTTTTTCAAGTAGGGCAGTTGTTTCGTTTTGTTAGAACCATCAGTAGACCCATTTTTTGACAAATAAGTTTGGATTACAGAAGCCTTAAATTTCATACCTGGGTGCTGTGGCATTGGCTAATACTTTGAAATACTGATACATTTGATCAAAGCCTATAAAAATTTACTGAGTACACAAGTCGTTGTCATGTAAAAGCAGCATAACAGAATTTTAACATGATATACTAAACTTCATTTCTTCACGAGGGTATTTTCTGGTATGTTCTTACAGACCTGTATTAAAATGACTAGTTATAAAAACACAAGTGTATCTAATTGTGGTACCTCCTTCCCTGCCTATCCTGAAGGATATGACTGAGAGGTGATCTCAGGAAACTTTCATCTTCATTCCCCAGCTGAGGGACTGATTCTCAAAACAGCTGTGGTCCCACACTCTGAGGATGAAGTTTCCTCAGGATGTATTTAAGGGTCCACTATTTAAATCAGTTCGGGTACTGTTCTTACTCGGCAGTAGATGCTCCTCCCTGTTAGTTGGTGATCAGATTAACTCTGTGGACATGTGGGTGAAGAAAGCAAACTGCAAGAGAGAAGAAAATTACCCAAGCCTCAACTTCCTCATTTGTGAAATAGGGGAAATACGAATGCCTACCTCACAGGATTGTTTTGAGGATTGAGTCCAGAAAAGCACAGAAAGTACTAAAAATGGTGGCTGGGACATTTTTATTGTTATGTAGGTTTTTAAAAGATTAAAAAGCAAAAAGGCAAAGCAGATTTGTCCAGGAGAAAACTTCCAGGGAAGAGTAGGGGGAAGCACGCCTAGCTGAATCCTCCAGAGACCCCTCATACTCTTTCTGCTCTTCTACCCCTGGGTTGACTTTGTGATTTAGAGTGTACTTCACTTTCTTGATCTCATTTGATCTTCTAGGCCCTTCAGGCTTTCCCCTGTCATAGCTGAGGGAATTGAGACTCAGATAAGTGAAAGCTGGCTGATGGATGGCCCAGTTATCTTGGTACCAATAAAGCACTTTAAGAATACTAAATTTCTAAAATTTCTGGCATGAAGTTTAGATATCACTCTGATTTAACAGTTTAGGAAATTGAGCTGTTGAGGAAATCGAGGGGTTCAGTGACTGGTACAGGGTTAGAAAGACTAGAATCCCTGTTCCCAAGTTCCCAGGTCAGGCTTCAGGGTTACATCTTCTGTGATTTCTTGTGCCTGGTCTAGCTCTGATCTCATCTCTTCTTGACTTCCTCTGGCCTCCTGTACTCTAGCCACACTCCCGCCTGTCCCAGGGCCTTTGTAGGTGCCATTCCCTGTGCCGGGCACATTCTCCCCCTGGGACTTGGCATGGTTGGATCTTTCTCAACATCCTGGTTTCAACTTACCTCTCACCTGGTTAGAGAAGCCTTTATCGACCGTACACTTTAAAGTTGAACTTGTGGGCTGCTGTAGCACCCATTTTACTCTCTTCCTCCCACTTGCCATTTTCCAATTTCTGTTCATTGGGTGATTTGTTTATTTTCTGTTCCTCTGCTGTGGAACATCAGCTCCATGAAAGCAGGCACGCCTGTCAAGTTCATGTATATGTCTAGAACTATACTGGAGACAGAACAGGTGTTCAATACATGTTTGTTACATGAGTACATAAAGAAACATGTTCCGAAGATGATGGAGGAGTAGGACTTGGAGATCACCTTCCTCCCCACAGATACATCAGAAGTACATCTACATGTGGAACAACTCCTACAGAACACCTACTGAATGCTGGTAGAAGACCTCAGACTTCCGAAAAGAAGGCAGACCACCACCTAAACAAGCTCCAGAGATGGGTGCGAGCCGTGGCTATCAGCGCAGACACCAGAGACAGGCATGAAACGCTAACGCTGCTGCTGTAGCCATCAAGGAGCCTGTGTGCAAGCACAGGTCACTATCCACACCCCCCAGGAGGCTGTACAACATGCCACTGCCAGGGCCCTGTGATTCAGGGACAACTTCCCCAGGAGAACACACGGCGCACCTCAGGCTGTTGCAGTGTCACACTGGCCTCTGCCACTGCAGGCTCGCCCCACATTCCAAGTATAACAACCGTACCCCTCCCTCCCCCGGCCTGAGTGAGCCAGAGCCCCCTAATCAGCCTCTGCTTTAACCCCCTCCTGTCCGGGCAGGAAGAGATGCCTGAGGGCGATCTACACACAGAGGTGGGGCCACAACCAAAGCTGAACCCCAGGAGCTGTGCAAACAAAGAAGAGAAACGGAAATTTCTCTGTGCAGCCTCAGGAGCAGCGGATTAAATATCCACAATCAACTTGATGTACCCTGCATCTGTGGAATATCTGAATAGACAATGAATCATCCCAAAATTGAGGAGGTGGACTTTGGGAGCAGCTGTAGACTTGGGGTTTACTGTCTGTGACTGATTTGTTACTGATTTTTATGTTTATCTTAATATAGTTTTTAATGCTTGTTATCATTGGTGGATTTGTTTATTCGTTTGGTTGCTCTCTTCTTCTTTCCTTTTATTCCCTTTGTTTTTATTATTACGTTTTTATTTTAATAATTTTTAAAAATTTATTATTTTTTTTTCTTTCTTTTCTTCTTCTCCCTTTTCTTCTGAGCCTTGTAGCTGACAGGGTCTTGGTGCTCCAGCCTGGTGTAAGGCCTGAGCCTCTGAGGTGGGAGGGTGAGTTCAGGACATTGGTCCACCAGAGACCTCCGGGCCCCACGTAATATCAATTGGCGAGAGCTCTCCCAGAGATCTCCGTCTCAACACTAAGGCCCAGCTCGACTCAACTGCTAGCAAGCTCCAGTGCTGGACGCCCCATGCCAAACAACTAGCAAGACAGGAACACAACCCCACCCATTAACAGACAGGTTGCCTAAAGGCATACTAAGTTCACAGGCACCCCAAAACATACCACCATATGTGGCCCTGTCCACCAGAAAGACAAGTTCCAGACCCACCCCCAGAACAGAGGCACCAGTCCCCTCCCCCAAGAAGCCTACATAAGCCACTGAACCAACTTCCCCCACTGGGGGCAGACACCAAAAACAACGGGAAGTACGAACCTGCAGCCTGTGAAAAGGAGACCCCCAAACACACTAAGTTAAACAAGATGAGAAGACAGAGAAATATGCAGCAGATGAAGGAGCAAAGTAAAAACCCACCAGACCAAACAAATGAAGAGGAAATGGCAGTCTACCTGAAAAAGAATTCAGAGTAATGATAGTAAAGATAATCCAAAATCTTGGAAATAGAATGGAGAAAATATAAGAAGTGTTTAACAAGAACCTAGAACTAAAGAGCAAACAAACAATGATGAACAACACAATAAATGAAATTTTAAAATCTCTAGAAGGAATCAATAGCAGAAGAACTGAGGCAGAAAGTGGATAAGTGACCTGGAAGATAAAATAGTGGAAATAACTGCCACAGCAGAATAAAGAAAAAAGAATGAAAAGAATTGAGGACAGTCCAGAGACCTCTGGGACAACATTAAACGCACCAACACTCGAATTATAGGGGTCCAAGAAGAAGAAGAGAAAAAGAAAGGCACTGGGAAAATATCTGAAGAGATTATAGTTGAAAACTTCCCTAACATGGGAAAGGAAATAGTCAATCAAGTCCAGGAAGCACAAAGAGTCCCATACAGGATAAATCCAAGAAGAAACACGCCAAGACACATATTAATCAAACTATCAAAAATTAAATACAAACAAAAAATATTAAAAGCAGCAAGGGAAAAACAACAAATAACATACAAGGGAATCCCCATGAGGTTAACAGCTGATCTTTCAGCAGAAAATCTGCAAGCCAGAAGGGAGTGGCAGGACATATTTAAAGTGATGAAGGAGAAAAACCTACAACCAAGATTACTCTGCATAGCAAGGATCTCATTCAGATTTCACAGAGAAATGAAAACCTTTACAGACAAGCAAAAGCTAAGAAAATTCAGCACCACCAAACCAGCTTTACAACAAATGCTAAAGGAACTTCTCTAGGCAGGAAACACAAGAGAAGGAAAAGACCTACAATAACAAACCCAAAACAGTTAAGAAAATGCTAACAAGAACATACATATCAATAATTACCTTAAATGTAAATGGATTAAATGCTCCAACCAAAAGACACAGACTGGCTGAATGGATACAAAAACAAGACCCACATATATTCTGTCTACAAGAGATGCACTTCAGACCTAGGGACACATACAGACTGAAAGTGAGGGGATGGAAAAAGATATTCCATGCAAATGGAAATCAGAAGAAAGCTGGAGTAGCAATTCTCATATCAGACAAAATAGACTTTAAAATAAAGACTATTACATGAGACAAAGAAGGACGCTCCATAATGATTAAGAGATCAATTCAAGAAGAAGATATAACAGTTGTAAATATTTATGCACCCAGCACAGGAGCACCTCACTACACAAGGCAAATGCTAAGAGCCATAGAAGGGGAAATCGAGAGTAACACAATCATAGTAGGGGACTTTAACACCCCAGTTTCACCAATGGGCAGAACATCCAAAATGAAAATAAATAGGGAAACACAAACTTTAAAGTACACATTAAACAAGATGGACTTAATTGATATTCATAGGACAGTCCTTCCAAAAACAACAGAATACATTTTCTTCTAAAGTGCTCATGGAACATTCTCCAGGTTAGATCGTATCTTGGGGTCACAAATCAAGCATTGGTAAATTTAAGAAAATTGAAATCATATCAAGTATCTTTTCTGAGCATAATGCTATAAGACTAGATATCAATTACAGGAAAAGAAAACTGTAAAAAATAAAAACACATGGAGGCTAAGCAATACGCTACTAAATAGCCAAGAGATAACTGAAGAAATCAAACAGGAAATCAAAAAATACATAGAAACAAATGACAATGAAAACATGGCAACCCAACACCTATGGGATGCAGCAAAAGCAGTTCTAAGAGGGAAGTTTATAGCAATACAATCCTACCTCAAGAAACAAGAAACATCTTAAATAAACAACCTAACCTTACACCTAAAACAATTAGAGAAAGAAGAACAAAAAACCCTAAAGTTAGCAGAAGGAAAGAAATCATAGAGATCAGATCAGAAATAAGTGAAAAGGAAATGAAGGAAACAATAGCAAAGATCAATAAAACTAAAAGCTGGTTCTTTGAGAAGATAAACAAAATTGACAAACCATTAGCCAGACTCATCAGGAAGAAAAGGGAGAAGACTCAGCAGAATTAGAAATTAAAAAGGAGAAGTAACAACTGACACTGCAGAAATACAAAGCATCATGAGAGATTACTACAAGCAACTCTATGCCAATAAAATGGACAACCTGGAAGAAATGGACAAATTCTTAGAAAAGCACAGCCTTCTGCGACTGAACCAGGAAAAAAATAGAATATATAAACAGACCAATCACAAGCACTGAAATTGAAATTGTGATTAAAACTCTTCCAACAGGGCTTCCCTGGTGGCCCAGTGGTTGAGAGTCTGCCTGCCGATGCAGGGGATGTGGGTTCATGCCCCGGTCCGGGAGGATCCCACGTGCCGCGGAGCTGCTGGGCCCATGAGCCATGGCCACTGAGCCTGCGCGTCCGGAGCCTGTGCTGCGCAACGGGAGAGGCCACAACAGTGAGAGGCCCATGTACCACAAAAAAAAATAAATAAAATAAATCTTCCAACAAACGAAAACCCAGGACCAGATGGCTTCACAGGAGAATTCTATCAAACATTTAGAGAAGAGCTAACAGCTATCCTTCTCAAACTCTTCCAAAATATAGCAGAGGGAGGAACACTCCCAAACTCATTCTATGAGGCCACCATCACCCTGATACCAAAAACAGAGATGTCACAAAGAAAGAAAACTACAGGCCAATATCACTGATGAACATAGATGCAAAAATTGTCAACAAAATACTAGCAGACAGAATCCAACAGCACATTAAAAGGTTCATACACCATGATCAAGTGGGTTTTATCCCAAGAATGCAAGCATTCTTCAATATACACAAATCAATCTCATTATCAAACTGAAGGATAAAAACCATATGATAATCTCAGTAGATGCAGAAAAATCTTTCGACAAAATTCAACAGCCATTTATGATCAAAACTCTCAGAACGCAGGCATAGAGGGAACCTACCTCAACATAATAAAGGCCATATATGACAGACCCACAGCCAATATCGTTCTCAATGGTAAAAAACTGAAACTGTTTCCTCTAAGATCAGGAACAAGACAAGGTCACCCACTCTCACCACTATTATTCAACATATTTTTGGAAGTTTTAGCCACAGCAATCAGAGAAGAAAAAGAAATAAAAGGAATCAAAATGGGAAAAGAAGAAGTAAAACTGTCACTTTTTGCAGATGACATGATACTATATACATAGAGAATCCTAAAGATGCCACCAGAAAACTACTAGAGCTAATCAATGAATTTGGTAAAGCAGCAGGATACAGAATTAATGCACAGGAATCTCTTGCATTCCTATACACTAATGATGAAAAACCTGAAAGAGAAATTAAAGAAACACTCCCATTTACCACTGCAACAACAACAACAAAAATACCTAGGAATAAACCTACCTAAGGAGACAAAAGACCTGTACTCAGAAGACTATAAGACACTGTGAAAGAAATTAAAGATGATACAAACAGATGGAGAGATATACTATGTTCTTGGATTGGAAGAATCAACATTGTGAAAGTGACTATACTACCCAAAGCAATGTACAGTTTCAATGCAATCCCTATCAGACCACCAATGGCATTTTTCACAGAAGTAAAACAAAAAATTTCACAATTTGTAAGGAAACACAAAAGACCCTGAATAGCCAAAGTGATCTTGAGAAAGAAAAACAGAGCTGGAGGAATCAGACTCCCTGACTTCAGACTAAACTACAAAGCTATAGTAATCAAGACAGTTCAGTACTGGCACAAAAATAGAAATACAGATCAATGTAACAGGATAGAAAGCCCAGAGCTAAACCCATGCACCTGTGGTCACCTTATCTTTGTTAAAGGTGGCAAGAATATACAGTGGAGAAACAACAACCTCTTCAATAAGTGGTGCTGAGAAAACTGCACAGATACATGTAAAAGAATGAAATTAGAATACTCCCTAACACCATATACAAAAATAAACTCAAAATGGACTGGAGACCTACATGTAAGGCCAGAAACTATCAAACTCTTAGAGGAAAACATAGGCAGAACACTCTTTGATATAAATCACAGCAAGATCCTTTTTGACCCATCTCCTAGAGAAATGGAAATAAAAACAAAAATAAACAAATGGGACCTAATGAAACTTCAAAGCTTTTGCACAGCAAAGGAAATCATAAACAAGACGAAAGAACAGACCTCAGAATGGGAGAAAATATTTGCAAATGAAGCAACTGACAAAGGATTAATCTCCAAAATTTACAAGTAGCTCATGCAGCTCAATATCAAAAAAACAAACAACCCAATCCCAAAATGGGCAGAAGATCTAAGTAGACATTTCTCCAAAGAAGATATACAGATTGCCAACAAACACATGAAAGGATGCTCGACATCACTAATCATTAGAGAAATGCAAATCAGAACTATAGTGAGGTATCACCTCACACCGGTCAGAATGGCCATCATCAAAAAATCTACAAACGATAAATGCTGGAGAGGGTGTGGAGAAAAGGGAACCGTCTTGCACTGTTGGTGGGAATGTAAATTGATACAGCCACTATGGAGAACAGTATGGAGGTTCCTTAAAAAACTACAAATAGAACTACCATAAGACCCAGCAATCCCACTGTTGGGCACATACCCTGAGAAAACCATAATTTAAAAAGAGTCATGTACCACAATGTTCATTGCAGCACTATTTACAATAGCCAGGACATGGAAGCAACCTAAATGTCCTTTGACAGATGAATGGGTAAAGAAGATGTGACCCATATACACAATGGAATATTACTCAGCCATAAAAAGGAGTAAAATTGAGTTATTTGTAGTGAGGTTGATGGAGCTAGAGTCTGTCATACAGAGAGAAGTAAGTCAGAAAGAGAAAAGCAAATACCGTATGCTAACACATATATATGGAATCTAAAAAAGAAATGGTTCTGAAGAACCTAGGGGCAGGACAGGAATAAAGATGCAGACGTAGAGAATGGACTTGAGGACACGGGGAGGGGGAAGGGTAAGCTGGGACGAAATGAGAGATTAGCACTGACATATATACACTACCAAATGTAAAATAGATAGCTAGTGGGAAGCAGCTGCATAGCACAGGGAGATCCGCTCTGTGCTTTGTGACCACTTAGGGGGTGGGATAGGGAAGATGGGAGGGGACATGGGGATATATGTATACATATAGCTGATTCACTTTGTTGTACAGCAGAAACTAACACAATAAACGTGTTACAAACATTAAAAAAAAAACTAAAATATTTGATTTATAGTCAAGAAGAAAAGAAAGAAAGAAAGAAAGACGTTCCAGTTAAAATTTATCAAAGGCAATGAATGTCAAAAATATGCCCTGGCAGGGCTGGTAGCTAAGGCCAGTACAGAGGGTATCAGCTCATGGAGAGAGAAAGAGAAGAGCAGGTTCCATCCTTCGGGTGATGGTGAGCCAGTGATGAAGACTCAGGCAGGACCTACAGCCTGTGTCCCAGGTACAGAGTAAGAAGCACCTTACATGAATGAGCTCATTTACTTATCACACCAACCTGTGAGGTGGGGACAGTTCTTTTCCCATTTTACAGATGAGGAAATTGAGGACTAGGAAGGAGAAGTCACTTCTTCAAGGTTATCCAGCTAGTACGTGGCGGGGCTGGGATTTAAACACAGGCACCGTCTGTGCTGCTGTCAACCTGTGTGATGTGCAACCTCTCAGCCAAAACTTTTAGGTAGAAAAAAAGATAATCATACTAGGTGCTAGGCCACGGAGATTCCTCTGGGCCAGGCTGTCTTAGCTGGCAGGGATTGGAGCCAAATGGCCTACATTGTCCTTTTTACCATTTTGCGGCATTTCGTTCCCTTGCTTACATTGTTCCTTCCTGGCCAGGCAACAGTGGTCTCCCATCTCACCTGCTAGGCTCCTTTTGTTTGGTTCATCAACTGGCAGCCTCACCTGTGATGCCAAGAGGGCTGTTAGCTCACTTTGTTTCTTTCCTCCCATTCCAGGTACCATATCAGTGAACAGCAGGCGCACGCCGTTCACCGCTAGTGGGGAGAGCGAGATCCTGGACCTGGAAGGGGACATGTACCTGGGCGGGCTGCCGGAGCACCGTGCTGGCCTCATCCTCCCCACTGAGCTCTGGACCGC
Source organism: Delphinus delphis (assembly GCF_949987515.2). NCBI lineage: Eukaryota > Metazoa > Chordata > Mammalia > Artiodactyla > Delphinidae > Delphinus > Delphinus delphis. The sequence continues at coordinate 24,729,484 of NC_082684.1, read as the reverse complement.
CATGCTCAACTATGGCTACGTGGGCTGCATCCGTGACCTGTTCATTGACGGGCGCAGCAAAAACATCCGGCAGCTGGCGGAGATGCAGAATGCTGCAGGCGTCAAGTCCTCCTGTTCACGGATGAGCGCTAAGCAGTGTGACAGCTACCCCTGCAAGAACAACGCCGTGTGCAAAGATGGCTGGAACCGCTTCATCTGCGACTGCACGGGCACCGGCTACTGGGGCCGAACCTGCGAGAGGGGTGAGTAGGCCCTCGTGGTGGCACGCTGCGTCTGAGTGGGGGTGATGTGCTGCAGCTGTGTCCCTGGTTGCACCTGCCTGTGCTTCCTTTGCTACTACAGGCTCTCCCTTTGGACCTCCCTGTTCTTGCGTTCTTCTGGAGAAGATTTTTCTAGGGTTCACTCCTTTCCAGATCATACCCTTTCTAGTTCTGGATGCTTGGATTTGTTTGGCTAGGGTTGGGCTGCAGAGAGGGAAACTGTAGAGTAAATATTACCGTGATCATGCTACTTTCTTGATTAAGTGTTAGACATCTATTTGAGAAGGTGAATTCTTTTGGGATTCTGGGTGGGCTCACCAACTGGCTGTTTCCTTTGTTCATTTAACTCATGCTTTTTTTTTTTTTTTGCGATACACGGGCCTCTCTCTGTTGTGGCCTCTCCCGTTGTGGAGCACAGGCTCCGGACGCGCAGGCTCAGCGGCCATGGCTCACGGGCCCAGCCGCTCTGCGGCATGTGGGACCTTCCCGGACCGGGGCACGAACCAATGTCCCCTGCATCAGCAGGCGGACTCTCAACCACTGCGCCACCAGGGAACTCATGCTTTTTGATGCTTTCTTTCGTGCTAGCTCTTGGATTAGGCTCTAGAAATACACTGTTGAACAAAATAGCCCCAGCCCTGTTCTGTGGAGCTTGCTGCCTAGCGGAATGCTTAGCTGTTAAATAATCACAGACATGTTGAGTTTTATAAGAAGCAGTGTCATGTGTTGGTTAAGAACATGAATTCTGGGGCCAGACTCGGTGAGAGATGTAGCCCTCATGGAGTGATACAAACTTTCTCAAGATAATATCTTTGAGACTTGATTTCCTCATTTGCAAAATGGAGATAATTAGGTACCTACCTCACAGGATATTAATGAGGATCAAGTGAGTCAGTAGGTTCCTGGACTATGGAAAGCATTTAGTAAATGTTAATGATTGTTACAGTCATAATTATTGTCATCAACATCATTAAAGGAAAAGCACAGAGAAGTTTGGGAGGCCTTTGCAAGGGGACCCAACATACCGTAGAGATTCATAGAAAGCTTCTTCAAGAAAGAAATATACAGGTTGAGACTTGAAATATAAGTAAGAGTTAGCTTGGCAACGAGGTGGGAGGAAGCCGGGTGTCTTTTACATGAGGGCAACGTGTGCCAAGAGGTAAGAGACCATGGCACACCAGGACTTCCCTGGCGATCAGTGGTTGAGACTTCACCTTCCAATGCAGGGGATGCAGGTTCGATTCCTGGTCGGGGAGCTAAGATCCCACATGCCTCGCAGCCAAAAAACCAAAACATAAGCAACAGAAGCAGTATTGTAACAAATTCAATAAAGACTTTAAAAATGGTCCACATCAAGGAAAAGAAAAACTTAAAAACAAAAATCTCCTCTAAAAAAAAAAACCAAAGGAGACCATGGCACAGTTGAGGAACCAAACAAAGTCCATAACAGAATGGAGTGTGTAGTGAGGTGGGGGGAAGGGTGTGAGAGGTAGCTGAAGAGTTGGGGGACAAAGAGTGGGGGCTGACCATTTACAACAGGCCAGGATGCTGGGGGAAGCCCCTTTCTCTCTACCGCTTTAGGATCTTACACTTGCACTGAATTTACAGTTTGGGTAAAGGGCAGAGATAAAGGTAAGCAAAGAGACAACATCAAGACAAAGAGATCCTAGTCTATAAGCCACATCCAGATTGCAGCTTGGTTAATTGTTTTATATGCCAACCACACCGAATCTGGTTGGCTGTCCATGAGTTGTCAGTCTCTATTTTGTATGAAAGGATAATTTGCATAGTTATCAAGTTTTGCTGAGGGTGTAGTTATAGGGCTTTGAGGATACTGTGTGTGTAGTAGAGGTAGTTTCTGTCTACAGAAGCTTATCATTTCTTTAGCTGAGGAGTTGACACATCGATATAAGAAGCAGTAATAAAATGATACAAGGCCACAGCATGGGCTGGACCACTAGGGGGACATGGAAATTTAGTGAAGACTTTCCTGAGGAGAGGGACATGCAGGGTCACACCCTTAAAGACTACCAGTGGCCAGAATTGTCCAGGTATCAGAAGTCTGGTGATAAGGAGGGATCCTGGAACATGCTTGGATAACCAGTCAAGAATTTTCAAGGAGTCATTTTTGTGAGATCAACCATATTGCTAGTTAAAGTATATTTCAAGAGAACTGCAAACCTTCCCTACAGCTGGACCAGAAGGAGGACACAGGATATTGGAGTAAAAGAAAAGGAGCTTTTTTGGGGCTCATAGAAGTGAAATTCAGATTCACTGAATTTTCAAAGCAGCCACCCCAGAACATGAACTAAGATGGGGAGGCGGCCATCCGGCACAGAAGTGGGTCTCATTTGGCTGGCCAGTCTGTCAAGCTCCTGAACTCTTTCCAAATCTCTTTTTGGGGTAGACTATCCTGGTTGCTGGTTTGGGGAGATAGAAAAGTCATTCGACCTCTGGGATGCATGAGACCATTTTGATATAAGCCAGGAAATTGTGGATCATCCACTGTCTAGGAAGGTAGTGTAAGAACCAAAGGTCCCTTCAGGCATGTCACTTCTTTCTCCTGGGTATCTTTCCAACTCAAGGGAATGCAGCAGGGACTGGAGACCGCTGAGCAAGGTGTCCCTGAGATCAACTGTTCCAAGGGCAAATCAATGGGAGTTGGTCCAAGATTTGCCAAGTACAGTGAAGGTCACTGCACCTTTTACGCTGTCACTTGCTGACTAGTCATTAAAAGGCAGCTGATTGGGGATATATGAGGGACAATTATTCCTGGTACAGTGCAGCCAAGAATCATCCATTGTGGCCAAATGAGAAGGAGCCTGGCAAATTTAAGACATTTAATCTACATGTCGCTCAAATCCCAGATGGTTCAACTGATTGTTTTGTTCCCCCGCTAATTGTTTTCTGGCCCTGTATTGTTCCTGACACCATGTTCAGAATGGATCAGTGGAGTGTAAAAATGATAGGACTCTACTTTGCTGGCAAAGAAAACTGTTTCCCTATGACACTGTTTTTCTTTATTGAAACTGATTCGTCAGTGGAGATGGTTTTGACTTTTGTTCATTTTTCATACATGCAGCAGGCATTTATTGAAACCCTAATTTGTTCCAGGCACTGTATTAGATGCTGGCAATGCAAAAAAAAAAAACCCAAAAAACGGACACAGCTTCTGGTTTTGATCAAGGGGTGTATAGTCCTACTGGACAAGGAAAGGTGGGAACTGTGCTAATGTTTGGTAGATGTCATGCCTGATCTTTTAGGGGAATAGCAGGGCAGACAGATGGGAGAGGCCATGCCTACATGGGTGAGTGATGGTTGGGAAAAGGGGACCTGAGGTTTCTTAGATTTTCTTGTCTGCTATTAATAATAAAACTATGGCCTCTCTTTACCTCCGACCCTCAGTGTCCATTATAGGCACTTCTGAAGAGTGGTAAAGGAAGAGCATTAACATTCTTTATGCAAGAGCATGATCCCCTTTGTCAAGGAATGCTGCCCCACGCACCATAACACCATCAGCAAGTTCACTCAATTTACCATTCTCTAATTTTTTTCTAGAAGCATTAACCCTAAGCCCACTAAGTGACACTTAGTGGGGACCAAGTGTCAATAGGCAAGGCTATGGATTTAATTTATTTGTGGACTATCGAACTTCAATTTGAGGCCACTGCAGATTCTACCCCCTTCCCTAGATGGCTTTTCCTGAATGTATGCCATCATTTGTTTAGCAAGAAATAAAATAGGACTCAGCACAGGTTCATCCCTATGACAAAAATAAACGACACTATAGCACTTAGAGTCAGGATGGCTTAGTGGTTAATGGCGTGAATTTTAGTCAGATGTACCTTGGTTCCTGAGTTGGTTCTGTCAGTAGCTAGGTAATATACAACAAATTTTTTATTTTGTCCAAGTCTTAGTTTCCTTATCTGTAAAATGGGGACACTGATAATTACTAGGTAAGGTTCCCTTGGTTGCAAGCTACAGAATTGACAATGACTAACAGAGTAAAGGAAGAAGACATATTGCATGATTACCTAGAGAGTTATTGATCAAATAACGATCTCACCAATTACATCTTGAAAAGGGAAGCAGAACAACTCTGGGGATCCCAAGGCACTGTGATTGAAGTGATGCATCTCTCTTGACCTACGGGTTCTGGAGTTTTCCATTCACAGTTTACATTTTCCAGAAAGAGAGCCCAATTGGCCCAGTTTAGTTCATCTGTCTGTTCTTCTACAATCAGCTCTGTCCAGGTGGGCAGTCACCTAGAATAGATATGAAGGATCACCTAATATGTAAATATATAATCTTACTGAACCATTTCCTTAGTGTTCCTCCATGGTGAAGCTTGGGGTGCCCTGATCCATAAGGCCATGTCCTGTTATAGATGCCCAGCCACATGGACTACTTCCGTGTGCTAAACAAAAATATTTCCTGGGGTCATGGATATTGGATGCCTTTGAGAATATTAAATTGTAGAACTAAGAAAATGTGATACAGAGGGTAGATCTGCCCTTCTCACTGGTCCCCGGGATTCCATTTATCTGACATAAACACCAGCTGAAAACCAAGAATGCAGATATTATGGGTTCTCTCAAATGACCCTGTTCCGGCAGGAAAGGCTTGCAGGCAGCAGCTGCTCGGGGGCTGTGCTTTCAGCCAGCCCCTCTGGTGGCTGCTGTGTGCTCCTGGGGCAGCAGTACGTCCTGCTGGGGAGGGTGAGACACTGACTTTAGAGGAGGCTAGAGTGTGTCATTTGGATGCCACATGGAAATCAAGACATCAGGACGTAGCAGGCCTGGCAGATTCAGTTGATGTTACCTGTACCTAATCCGCATTTCAGCAAGGGAGCAATTGGAAGCCCTGAAAAGTTAATCTCACTTTCCCTTGGAGCAGCTGTAGAATGGTTAAAATGCATGGATCCTGACTCCTAATCCACTGTACTTTCCATGACGTTGAGTAGCCTTTCCTCCTCTTATATATGAAAGGGGTTGGATTATAAGGTCATTGAAGGAAAAACAGTGCATTAGGTATTTTTGTTTTCCCACAGTCTCCAGCACTGTGCTGTACACATACTACGAGGTTATTAAATGTTGGAGGAAGGGTCCCAGTCCTCTGTCCTGGGTCTCCTCCTGGTCTGCACGTTGCCCTTTGTGCCCTCATCCACTGCCATGGTGTCAAAGGTTATCTATATGTCAGTGACTCCCAAATCAGTCTCTCTAGCCTCGAACTCTCTCTGGAGCCCCAGATTTCTATATCCAGTTGTCTGCTTGACGTCTTCATTTGGATATCTGATAGATATCTTAATCATAACATTGAAAAATAGAAATCTTCAGTGCCTCCTCCCTGCCTTAGACTTTTTTTTTCTTTTCTTTTTTTTTTTTTACTTTTAGTTTTTCCCATCTCAGTAAATGGCATCACCATTGTCCTTGGCATTTTCCTCGAGTTTTCTTCTCCCGTCTCATTCAGTCTGTCTCAGCAAGTTCCTGTCGTCTCCTCATCTAAACCCATCCTGCATCTGTCCACTTCTCTCCCTCTCCACTGCTATCATCCTAGGTCAACCTACATCGATCTCTTCTTTGGAAAACTAGGTAGCATGTCATACGTTAGGAAAAGCTCAAATTCATTTTGCGCCTTCCTCAGAGTATTGAAGTGAGATTATTAAAATGTTTAAATATTCAACACATTCTTACGTAGCTTTAGTTTCAGTGGCTTTTGGTCCCTCAAATTGCAGGAAATGAAGCTATGATACTTCTTTGGAATTAACTTCAACATTCACATTTCCATCCCTTTTCTCTGTACCAAGCTTGGTGAGCTCAGTTGTGAGGATACAAATTTGTAGAAGCCATAGTTTCAATTCTTGAGCTCACAGTCTAATAATCTGCAAATTGTAATGCAATCTACCAAGGGCAATGATCCAGGAATATCATAGGAAAGAATGAGATAAAAATTAGAAAGCAAATTATGTCCAACATGATATACCACTTTATAACCAGTTCTGGATCTACTGGGGTCTGCTCAGACTGACTCACTGGTGTGGGAACAAAAGAAACCCTGGCTTCCAGGGTCAAATATAAAAATGCATGTTGCTTTCCCTTGTTCCCGTGCCATTGAGGCTCTGCTCTTATTCCCCTAGGAACATCCAGGCCCTTTATTTAGATATGTGACCTTGAGATTCTTACTGGGATCCTCTGGCCTCTCTGTTCTGCAAAAACAAAATGAGGCAATTGGGTTTCATGCTCTCTCAGGGCCCATCCAGTTATAAAACTCTGTGATTCTCAAATGTCATCAGCTTGGCAGTGGCGTCCCTTATCCTGAGTAGAGGGGTAAAGGTGAGTGAAAGGCAGGGCAGGGATGCTAGTCCTTGTTTCTTGCGGTCTGCAGTACCGTCTGGGTTAGGAGGCTCAGTTTAGTCATATCAGCACTGCGATGAAGTTGTCACGTCTCTTGATTCATTCATCTAAACATACGAATACCTTGATATGCTGGGAATACTTCAGGTCCATGACTTAAAAGTTTTAATTGCTGGATTAATGAGTAGAGCCTTGGATTTCTTAAGATCATTAAAAGACTGTCTCTTTTCCAGTCCATTGTTTACCCCCTTTCAAGGGTAAATACATGTATTAGAGAAAGAGGGCCCCCCAAGAAATACATAATTCATCAACATCAACCAACATGTCCCCATTTTTTCTTATCCATTGGTGCTTTTTAAATTTTTCTTTTATATTGCAGTATAGTTGATTAACAATGTTATGTTAGTTTCAGGTGTACAGCAAAGTGAGTCAGTTGTACACATACACATATCCATTCTTTTTCAAATTCTTTTCCCATTTAGGTTATTACAGCGTATTGAGCAGAGTTCCCTGTGCTATACAGTAGGTCCTTGTTGGTTATCTCTTTTAAATATAGCAGTGTGTATATGTCATTCCCAAGCTCCCAATCTATCCCTCCCCTCCCACACTTCCCCCCGGTAACCACAAGTTCCTTCTCTAAGTCTGTGAGTCTGTGTCTGTTTTGTAAATAAATTCATTTGTATCATTTTTTAAGATTCCTCATATAAGCAATATCATATGATATTTGTCTTCCTCTGTATGACTTACTTTACTTAGTATGATAATCTCCAGGTCCATCTATGTTGCTGCAAATGGCATTATTTCATTCTTTTTAATGGCTGAGTAATATTCCATTGTATATATGTACCACATCTTTTTTTAAAAAGATTTTTATTGGAGTATAGTTGCTTTACAATGTTGTGTTAGTTTCTGCTGTACAGCAAAGTGAATCAGTTATACGTATACATGTATCCCCTCTTTTTTGGATTTCCTTCACATTTAGGTCACCACAGAGCACTGAGTAGAGTTTCCTGTGCTATACAGTAGGTTCTCATTAGTTATCTGTTTTATACACAGTAGTGTATATATGTCAGTCCCAATCTCCCCATTCATCCCACCCTGCCACCTCCTTGGTATCCATAAGTTTGTTCTCTACATCTTTGTCTGTATTTCTGCTTTGCAAATAAGTTCATCTGTACTATTTTTCTAGATTCCACATATAAATGATATTACATGATATTTGATTTTCTCTTTCTGACTTACTTCACTCTGACAGTCTCTAGGTCTGTCCATGTCTCTGCAAATGGCACTATTTTTCATGTCTGAGTAATATTCCATTGTATATATGTACCACATCTTTATCCATTCCTCTGCTGATGGACATATAGGTTGCTTCCATGTCTTGGCTATTGTAAATAGTGCTGCAATGAACATTGGGGTGCATGTCCCCTTTGAACCATGTTTATCTCCAAATATATGCCCAGGAATGGGATAGCTGGATCATATGGTAGCTTTGTTTTTAGTTTCTTAAGGAAGCTCTGTACTGTTCTCCATAGTGGCTGTACCAATTTACATTCCCACCAGCAGTGTAGGAGGGTTCCCTTTTCTCCACACCCTCTCCAGCATTTATTGTTTGTAGACTTTTGATGATGGCTGTTCCGACTGGTGTGAGGTGATACCTCATTGTAGTTTTGATTTGCACTTCTCTAATAATTAGTGATGTTGAGCATCTTTTCATGTGCCTCTTGGCCATCTGTATGTCTTCTTTGGAGAAATGTCAGTTTAGGTCTTCTGCCCATTTTTTAATTGTGTTAAGACACACAGCTATATCCCTGGTGATGACCGTAGCGTTGCTCAGATTCAGCCTCTTCTTGTTTCTCTTCCTGTTCTCCTTTCCACAGGCCCAGGATTGTATGATCCCAGGAAATTGTCTTATAATCCATGAACCCTTCCTAAGTGTTATTCTGCCAGGTTGGGGTCTGAGATACCCCTGATCACAGCTTCTCCTGATGGTCTAAAGAAGAGAGTAAGGGAGGAAGATTCTAGTCGTTTGAGAAGCTTGAAGCTCCAGGGGTCTCAGAAGGACAGGCTGGGGACTTTGGCGATCTTTGGAAAATCTACAGCTAGGCCTGTGTTTAGCCTGAGAATGTGAAGGTCAGCACTTTGAGGCAGAGCGTGACAGCTGCTTAGAACTGTGGCACACCTGCTGTTGGCTGTGATTCTGTCAAATGCAGAGACATGGTGGCCGTTTATATTACTGCTTTGTACCTTTATTACTGCCTTTGCTAAAGGCTGCTTAACTGCCAGCAGACGTCTGCCCATTATAGATGCAATAAACTGAGATGCTGCTAAATTATGAGAAACAAGTGCTTCAAAATGCAACACAAGGGGATTGTCATAGCATTTTTTAGCTGCATCTTGGGTCTTTTCACAGATAGATGAATCCTTCCTTGCTCCAGTCTAGATTAAGAGGAAAGGAAAGTTAACTTTTTTGAGAGAAATTATATGCCTGCTTTGTATTCTTAATATACACTGGGCCATTTAACCCTCACATCCATTCTTCAGGCTGCGTAATCTTAGCCTCATTTCCTAGATGAAGAAAATAAGGCCCCAAGTCATTCATTCCAAAGCACCTGTTGAGTACTGTGTGCCAGCGGCCGCTTTGATCCTTCGAGATACAATAGAATTGATTGTGATGTTCCTCATAAACATATCAATATATTCTGATACCTGAGAAAAGGACATAAATGCGAGGAGAAATATCATGGACAGTGTCAGAGATTGGGTGACACTAGAGCTGAGGCTTGGTGGAGTAGCAGGAATCTCCCAGGAAGACCAGGCAGGGAAAAGTATTTCAAGCAGAAGGAACAGATATGCAAAGATGACTTCTGTAAACAGGAAGTTTTCCTCGTGGATGGTATCTAAGTCTTAAATTTGAGGGGATGTTTTAGAAGGTGTGGCTGAAGAAGTGGTAGGGTCAGTTGTGAGGCGCCTTGTTTGTTCTCCCCAGAAGTTTGGACCTTACCAAACTCGTAAGGGGGCATGCCAGTTTTAGCAATGGGATAACAAAGTCAAATCCCTCTGGCAAGGGATGATTGGCACGTGGGAGACAGTAGGCCAAGAGACCAGTGTGCGTTAGTTCAGTTTGCATTTATATTAATTCAGGGTGGGAAATAAGAGTCCTAACTGTGATAGGGAGAATGGAGGTCGAGTTCTGGGGACACATCCAATAGATATTTAAGGGGTAATGTTGATAGGATTTACTAACCAGTGGTACACAGCTAGAGAGTGGCCGAGACTGGATTAGAATAAGGGTTTGGTCGTAGAAGCCCCTTGTTTCTTCCCTGTGCCACTCAAGCATCTCAGATCAGTTGGAGAGTCTTGGGAGGAGTGGGGAAGAGTGAGGTAGCGATTAAGGGGATATAGCTAGGAGTCGCCTATATATACTGGTCTCACTCTGAACATATGTGACTTCTCTCTCTGTGCCTCAGTTTCCGTATTTACCACTGAGAATATCAACAGTGGTTGCTTAATTGGCTTTTTGTGAGCCTCTTTTTTATAGAGTCAAAGTGTATGTTGTGTTCACAGAGACCATAAGCCAGCATGTCCCTTTCTGAAGCTAGAATTCTGCAATTCAAGAATGAAAAAATTCTCAGACTGGTGTTTTTTTTATTCAGTTTTTTCTTGTGTTGTAGAAATGACCTAGATATGATTTCTGTGTTTAAGTATATGATATAGGCTAGAACTTAACAGGGGGAAGGAAGGTTGCACCAGAAGGGAACATACCAAAGCATGCTTTTCTCCATACTTCACGTGGTTTGTATTTGGAATCAAGACATGACTACTGTAATCCCAGATTTTGAAGAATTATGCTAAAATGGTCTGTTGTTACTGTGATTATCTCAACCAAGCTTTGCATGTATTTGGTGGAAAAATGAATTGTTTCTCTTTCTCTTGTAAAAGTGGCCATATTTGAAATTAAGCTAAAAGATTCTTTCCTTATAGGTAGGAAAAATCGTATTTTTAGTTTCTCTGTATTCTGGTCTCCCATTAGGACTTCACATCAATGACACCCAATGCTGGGGATTGTGTGCGTGTGAGTGATAGAGCACACGTGTAGTTTCCCTCTAGTTTCTGAGATGTTTTGCTGTTCTGTTTTTAATATCATCAGAGATTATTTAAGGAAGAGAAACGCAAACATGTAACAGTCATGAATAGAAGGGCCAAACTGAAACCTAGACCTGGATTGATCCAAAGAAAACCAGATGAGTGTAAAGCGCTGTAGAATTATTTGTCTCGCCAGAGGCCCAGATACCATCTCGCACAACCCCCCTACCCCCAGTTCTAGATCAGGAAGCTGAAGGCTCCAGGTAGGAAATAAGTTGCCCAAAGAATAGAATATAGTGTTTCTAGCCCCTCCTTTTGGTTCTCCTATCATTGGATTTTTCAAAGAAATCCGAAGATACTGCAGGGGCAGTATTTGTGCATATTTTATGAAGATGTATGTTTATGTCCCCATGGATTACTGAGCAGTACAATCATGCATTGTAACAAAGGTATTTGGTTAGTCTCCAGTCTTATTCTTGTTGGTAAATTTATTTAGAATGTTGGCAATTGATTTAGAGAAAAGAAATATGAAGGGAAAAGACATGTGTACATGTCTCTTATTTCATCAACAATCTCATATTACCCCATATGACAAATAAATCCAGCCCAACAGAGAGAATTTTGGAGTGACAAGTGCATTTGGTACTTGGGGCCGGGAACTCTGGGTATATAGCTCTCAAAAGGTCCCCTTCTATGGAATATTGGCCAGCTATGTCCCTGGCAAGGAAATGCAAGGTTTCTTGGAGATCACTTCATGCTTCTTAGCATGTTGAACCTTTACAGCAAGGCATTCTCATCAAAATGACAAACCCCCACAGAGCCTTCTGAGAGGCCAGTTAATCAGAAACCTTATGAAATCTGTGGGGTTAGCACGCTCCCCATCTTTTTTCCTCCAGGGGAAGAAAGCCCTGTGTCTTTCAGATTTCAGTCTTCTCTGCAAACCCCTTGTCTGCAGCTTCCTGCTGTGACCCACAGATATTAGAGTATTGTTTTCCTGTGGTCTCCCAGGGCCACATACTGACACCAGCTAAGGCTAGTACATTTTTAATCTCCATCAGCGACATTGTAAGGAAAGATGACTGCTCTGATGTTTGCTTACTTGAATTCTCCCTACTCCAGAAGTCTTCAGACCCCCAGAAAGGATCTGAAGATAGTGGCTCACTCTTAATGTCACCGCATATGGTGGCAGGCGGTTGCTGACAGGGACCTCAACTCCAGCTGGCTGTCTCTGCTCCCTTTGCCCCATTTCTCAGGCTGTAATGAAACTTATTTCACAAGCATCCCAGCTTCTCCAGATACTGTAAGATGGAGCCTCCTGTGGAAATCCACAAAGTCAGGTCTATGTTGAGAGCAGAAGTAGAAAGAGAAAAGATCGATGAGTAAAAGTCAGGTAGCTGTACAGGTGATAAAAACATTGATTGGGATGAGGGTGGGGGTGACTCTATCAGAATTTAGATTCATATTTAGTTGGAAAAGACCTCTGAGGTTTTCGAGTGTGACCTAACATCTGATGCATGAACACCCTTGACAAAATCTCTGAAATGCTGTATGGACTCTATGGGAACATTTTCTGTTTCCATATGCTGCGCTAAGTGCACAGCAGTGGGTAGCTTAATCATTGCGATAACTGTGTGAGTAGGTGCTATTTCATTCTCAATTTACATCTGAGGAATGGAGGTCACGGCTACATTAAATAACTTGCCTAAGGTCACTGAGTTCTTCTGGACCTTTCACTCCAGAGCCTACTCTTCTGTGATCAATATATTCTACTGCTCACAGTGACAGGGGAGCTCACTCTTCAAGAAGCTGCTGTTTCAGTTTTGGAGAGCACCAAATACAGACATACCCCGGAGATATTGCAGGTTTGGTTCCAGACCACCTCAATAAAGTAAGTATCACAGTAAAGTGAGTCACATGAAGTTTTTGGTTTTCCAGTGCATATGAAAGCTATGTTTATGTTATACTGTAGTCTATTAAGTGTGCAATAGCATTATGTCTAAACAATGTGTGTACCTTCATTTAAAAATACTTTATTGCTAAAAAAATGCTACCCGTCATCTGGGCCTTTAGTGAGTTGTCATCTTTTTGCTGGTGGAAGGTTGGAAATATTGCAAGAATGACCAAAATGTGACACAGAGACACAAAGTGAGCAAATGCCATCGGAAGAATGGGGCTGATAGTCTTCTCGTTCAACACAGGGTTGCCACAGACCTTCAATTTGTAAAACACACAATATCGGCTAAGCACAATAAAGCAAAGTGCAATAAAATTAGGTATACCTTTATTCTGAATATCTCCCGTTTACTGTAAACTGAAGTCTCTCTTCTTCTAATATCTTTCTTTTGATCTTGGTTCTGGCTTTGGGAACTATACAGGATTTAATCCCTCAATTAATATTTACTTGGTACTTACTGCGCCTTGGGCACCTGGGATATATAGAACTATCAAACCTAAACGCTCTTCTGTAGTAGACCTTTAGGTAGTTAAAGAGGTCTGTCATTTTTCCACTGAAAGGTTGTCAGTCATTCTCAGGATAAACTATTAGTTTCTTCAAGTAGTCCTCATCTATTGTGGTCTTGAGTTCCTCCATCATCCAGTAGTCATTGAGGGAATGAAGGAGGGTGAGGAGGGGCTGTGTATTCACTGAATGCAAGGATGGCTTCCAGGACCAGGGAACTTTGTGGCTCTGCCCCTTTAAGCAGCAGGCATTTGTTACTAATGCTATAACCCATATGATCACTGGACATTGTAACGTCATATGGACTATGGATTTGTGAGGCCAGTGGGATTCACTGGTGTATTTCTGAGAGGTGATTGCTAGTTGTATATCCTGAAAACAAAATATCTTGAGCCCACAATAGGCAGCATCACATTTATTTCCTAATCTTATTGCTCAAAATAGTCCTAGACTGAGTGTGGTTAAATCACATATTTCAAAAGCAAGGCTACATTTATCTTTGGCCTTAGGAATATCTCAGGGTATCATTTGACAAGGAAACCATGGCTTTGACAAATATCAGCTGATATAGAATCATTGAATGCTGGAGTTGGTCAGAAACATAAAAATCATATATTCTGGTGCTGATAAGTTACAAAGGAAGAACTGAGGTTCGGATGGTTATGTATTACACAGGTGGTCCAAAGTCATACAGGTAGTCATGGTGGGACTCGTATCTCAATATTTTGAAACCTGGACCATAGCTCTCGATCCTAAAGCAATGTCAGGAGGTGCTCTGGCTTTGTGCCTTTCGGGTGGTCTTCCTGTGTAGCTGACAGTTAGATCCTTGTGCAACGCAGCTCCGAACCTTTCTGCACAAGATCAATGGGTCCTTGTGATTTTTTTTTTTTTACATGTAATAGTCCCTTTATTTACTGCAAATAGACTAGGCAATTAATTCAGTTAGCAGCTTATGGCCTGGGAAATCTCATTACCCAAACCTTACATTATCAACACATCTGTTTAAAAAGAGATGCTTAAAGAACTGGTCTGAATATTCAGATTTCTGGTCATCTCCAAGAATAGGGGAACTACTGAAAGGCAACTGTGGAGAGAGTGTAGGGTCGTACCAAGGTTATCAAACCCACTGAAATGCACACCTCAGGAGGTATAAAAAGGGAATTCACATTTACTGAGTACCTGTTATATGCCAGGTATAACTTGATGTTTAAGATGCAGGAGCTCTGGTGTGGAACAGAGCCGGATATGAATGCTAATTCCATCACTGATTATTATATGATCTTGGGTGTGTTTTTAACTTCTCTGAACCTCAGCTTTCTGATCTATAAAACAAACTCCTTGGGGTTGTTGTGAGGCTTAAATAAGATGATTATGTAAAAATCTTAGCACAGCGCCTGTAACTTTGTGTTTAATACCTGGAGGAGTATTAGTCTCTCATTTAAATTTAGAACAAGCTTATAAAGTTTGAGGTATCATTCATATCTTTTAATTAAACCAAGGCTCAGAAAGATGAAATAACTTGTCATAGTCACAACGTTAGTGAATACTGGAGGTAGCATTTGTAAAACCCAGTCCATCAGATTTTCTGTTATGCTTTGCCATTCCTTAAAATGGGAGGTCTTGGAGGTGGGATCTGGTATCACATGAGGGAAAAAGAGCTGTGGGGAAATGGAGAGATCCTTGTTTATCTTCCAACCCTGTCTGTTCTCTGCTTCAGGACTTTCAGGGGTGAATCTCAGGAATAAGCAGTGCTAGAAGCTGTGCATTTGAAGTAAATTCAGGATTTAGAAGAGTGATCAGCATCTTCCACATCCTCTTGCCTACATTCTTGATTCCTAAGTAAAGGAGAGGAACTCTTAAGTTTCCATGGGGCTGCTCCAGAAAAGCACAAAATCTATACAGCTTGGGCTGGTGAGATAGACTTTGCCCTATCACAGTTTATCCAGGGCCGCCATGTACCCAAACTCACACCTACGTTCATACCCACATGTACACACAGACATACCACATGCTTCAGCCATAAACCTGGACCTCTCTGTATTTTGTTTTGCTTATCTGTCTCCTGCCATCAAGCATATATCAAGTATCCCACTGCCAAGGATAGAAAAGCAGTTCACTCCGTGTTTGCGGAGGGAGAAAATGAAAGGCTGAATGAAAGCCTAAATGAGTGGGGTTAGCTCTGAGTTACTCTACTGAAGTTAGAATTGTGGTTTACTAGCAGATAAATTTGGAGAAACTTGGGGCCTGAATGTCCCTTCTCTCTACCCCCAGACACACACACAGATTGGGATTTTCTGGTGGGCAGAGGTGGAGATGTGCCTGGAGGAGAGTCGTCCAGCAGCTCCCTTAGGCTGAGGCCTAGCGTCTTTGCCCCGTAACAGCTGTTGCCAGCATTATCTGTAGAGAAGCAAGGGTCAGTGTTGCTTAGTGGACAGATGGGCAGGCGTGGAAAGAACGAAGCTCGGGTAGAAGGAGAAGCTGACTCGTGCATCCTGGGCAGGCACTTCTGCCATCTGAAACAATGCACTGACCTTGGTGAGAAGAGTTTCCAGTTCCCTTTTGCTCCCTCTCACTCTTTCCCCTTGCCTTTCCCTGTCCTCCTTACTCTTCCCCCTCTTTCCTCTTCTTTATCCCCTCTTCTTTATTTCTTCCTGATCAGTCTCACACAGTCCTTTCTTCCCTTGTCTATCCATCTTTTAGGCTTGATATAGCAATAATGTCTACCTTTTAATGGACAGTTCCTTGCCAGAGGGATGAAATTGACCCTTGTTTGTTCAAAATGATTGGCACGGAGGCTGCCATAAAATGTGGGCTGGCACCTATGTCTGCCTAGACAGGTGACAGAGGTAGAAGGGAAGGACAGGCCCCCAAGGCCTCTGCAAGCACATTGCCTAGCCTGGAAACAATCTCTTTTTGAACTGTGGGAATGAGAGGTGGTCTTGGCAAGAGGGGGTCATGACTCTGAAACCAAATGGCTAAAATTTTGTGGGGAGCGCAGAGCAGTGCACTGGGATATCAATCCCTACTCGAGGGTATGACTTGGCTGCTGCAGAAGAGGCTCTCTCTTTCTGATGTTGGGTCTGCCCCCTGGGGCTTTCTGTACATGGAGGTTGATGGCAGTGGTGTGATGGGGAAGCAGTATGTCCTCAAATGAAGCTGAACAGAAAGGTTTCTTTGTAAGTTTTCTTTTCCCCTTTCTTCCTTCAATTCTCTCACTTCTTGCTCACCCTTCTTTCACCTTCCTGCTTTTCTTGCCCTCAGCCCTTTCAGAACACTTGTCATTTTTTTACCTCTGTGTATGACATGTTTGACCCATCCCATTTTTTTTTACTGCAAAGAAGTGTTCCTGGGGGCTCTGATGGAACAATTGAAATAACGAACCTTGACTTTGGTAGGACTCTTACTATTATGTCTTCATAAAATGCTAATCAATAAACCAATCTCCAGGTTATAGTTCTGTTAGGAGTGTTTACCACTGCTGGGAAGAAGCCTCATAAAGAATTGTCACCATTGGATTATTACCAATATTCTAGGTCATGGATCTCCATTTTTAAAAATAAACACTTGTGATTACAAAAGCGATATATGTTCACTGTAGAAAATTTGGATATATGGAAATTTATTAGTTCAACTATTTATTTAGCCAATATTGAGTACCTATTTCATGGCAGATAATAAAAAAAGCTAAAATCAAGCATAATTATACCAACCAGAGATGGTCATTGTTAACATGCTGGAATGCTTTATTTTATTCCTTTGGGCAATGTATGTCTAAAATATGTATCTTAAAAGTAATTTTCTATCCTGAGTTTTTCAGTTAGCTTTCATAGATTCAATTATATGATAATTTCAAAATTATATCATAATGTCAGTTTAGCATTATGTTATAACCTTTATCTCAAATTATAAAAAAAAAACTTAAAAGTTTTTTTTTTTTTTTTTGCGGTACGTGGGCCTCTCACTGTCGTGGCCTCTCCCGTTGCGGAGCACAGGCTCCAGACGCGCAGGCTCAGTGGCCATGGCTCACGGGCCCAGCCGCTCCGCGGCATGTGGGATCTTCCCGGACCGGGGCACGAACCCGTGTCCCCTGCATCAGCAGACGGACTCTCAACCACTGCGCCACCAGGGAAGCCCAAAAGTATTTTTTAATGACTTCACAGTAGCTATATTTGCCCGTTATTGTCTCGATAATGTTGTTAATAAGCCACTCCAAAACGTAGTGGCTTACAGCAAACAACATTTAAATTTTATAACTACAGATCTGTGGATAGGTCGGGGAGGCTATCCTCCAAGTTGTGAAATGGCTGGACATAGCTGCAGGTTTTAAAATTGGATTTGAGTCCACTCCATGGTCTTCATATTCTCCTTGGACCAGAAGCTGCCCAGGGAATATTTTCTTGGCAAGATAATGCTTATGACCATTATTGCAGAAGGGCTTAAGGAGAAGAAGCCTAAGACCCAGCAGGAACAGTTGCGGAAAAGCAGCAGCCTCAGCGCTAGAGGTGAGGCAGAAAGACTTGATACCTGGTTTGAGGGTGGCTCCAGAAAACATAACAGAGACCAGGGAACTTCAGTGGGCTAAGGTGCTCAGACATTTGGGCTCTCTAGGAACGGTAAGGAATGATCGAATCCCATTCTTTTGTTTTAAAATTCAGAATCACTGAATTATGCTCTTGTGATCTGTGCTGATTTACTTTTAAGTCTGGAATTCTTTTCCTGCTTGAGGTTTTATCAGGGCTCTGAGTGTGTGCTGCTTAGGGTTCTGGTATTCAGGCTATTATTTTCTTTTTTTTCAGGCTATTATTTTTGGTACTTCTCTGTTCGTTTTTTTTTTTTTTTTTTTTTGCGGTACGCGGGCCTCTCACTGTTGTGGCCTCTCCCGTTGCGGAGCACAGGCTCCGGACGCGCAGCCTCAGCGGCCATGGCTCACGGGCCCAGCCGCTCCCATGTGCGATCTTCCCGGACCGGGGCACGAACCCGTGTCCCCTGCATCGGCAGGTGGACTCTCAACCACTGCACCACCAGGGAAGCCCACTTCTCTGTTCTTAATGCTTGGTGTCCTGTGTCTCTCCTGATGGACCTCTTAATTTTGTTTCTTTTGTATCCCTCTGCTTTTAGTTGGTATTTATTTTTTGAAATACATACTCCATTTTGCACAGTAGAGCCAAATAACACACATCTACATCTGTAAAGATAAATGAAACAGACACGCACACACACACCCTTTCCCGTTTACTGGTTCATTTATCTGCTATTCCGTGACTGATGAAATTATCGCAGTTTCAGATGCAGGATCAAAATAAAGTCATTTTAACATGACTATAGTTAACACTGCTGTACGGTATATTTGAAAGTTAAGAGAGTAGATCTTAAGATTTCTCATAACAAGGAAGAAAACACTTTTTTCTTTCTTTTTTGGGGGGGGGTATCTGTATGACATGATGGATGTTAACTTACTGTGGTGATCATTTCACAATATGTATAAATCGAGTCATGCTGTACACCTTAAGCTCCTACAGTGCCGTATATCACTTATATCTCAATAAAACTGGGAAAAGTCATTTATTCCAGAGACTCACCATTTCAAGGATGTATCATACTATATAAAAGAAAGCTCTTGCATGTTACACTGTTCTTCACACCATCATTTAAAATGATATTCATTTGAATATTACTTAGCGCCTACAATACGCCAGACAGAATATGACAACCCCTGAGTGATACAATGGTGAGCAAAAATTGACCCAGCCTTGGCCTCATAGAACTTACAGTCTGGCGACAGGAGAAAGGCATCAAATAATCATCAACTAAACATAGAATTTGAAACTTTCTTAAACTTGAGAAGTGTGGAAAACCTGGCCTAATTGGAGGATCCAGAAATATTTTCCCGAAGTAATGATGCTTGAGCTGATCTTTGGAAGATAGGCAAGAGGTACCCAGGCGAGGGTGGATGTAGTCTTCCAGGAAGAAGGTTGTTGCAAGCCCAAGGGATGAAAAGGAGAATGTCAAGTTAAAGTCTAAGGAACAGAAGCTGGGTTGGTGGGGATGGAGTACAGAGAGGGAGAGTGGAGGGGAAGGCAGGGGCATGGTCATATAGCCCTCTGATAGTACAGTGTGGTACTGATTTAGACTTTATCCTAAAGGCAGTGACAAATTGTTGAATAGTGATAAGCAGAGAAGTAACATGACCATGATTTATATTTTATTTATTTATTTATTTTCATGATTTATTTTTTAAAGATCACTTTGGCTATGGGATGGAGAGTGGATTGGAGGAGACTAACAGTTGATGCTAAAATACTAGCTCTCCAGGAAAGAGTCCATAGTGGACTAAATTTGGACTAGGGCAGTGACTGTGAATGTGAAGGGAAGTGAGAGAATTTGAGATATCTTTAGAAAGTCGTGTATTTGTAGCATTTGAGATGTCAAAGAAAAACAAATCAGGGCTTAGTAAAGAGAGACTTTGTTCATAAAGATTATTGCAAGGGAAGGAAAGGCACTATTGCAGTAGGGAGAATGCTATGACAGTGAGATCTGAAAGTACTGGCAAACCAAACAAAACAGAAAAAAAAGGTTTTTTTCTTTTCTAGGGAGAAAAAGGCAAGCAGGGATAAGCAGAATCTTTGGAGGGGATGTTGGACAAGCATGGGGAAATAACCATTGGGTCTGACAGCAATAAGATCTCACTGTGGTTGGCTGATTCCCAGGAGAAACTGATAAGGGAGTCATGTTCCACTTTTTGTGTCTGTGTTTTAGGGGCACACACAGTTCAAGGTCAGGGGCCTGTAGGAATGACTCAAGTTCGGTCAAGACAAAGCAGAGGATAAGAAATGGCGATTGTGAATGCTTGGTTAGAGTACGATCCACCACGACCCAAGAGGTGACTTTTCAGGGGCAAACAGGAGAGGCCAAAGCTTCTCAGTGGATCAGTGAATCCTTGTACCCCTTTCTGTAGGGGAGAGTCAATATCTTCATTTTATATTAGGGGTTGGCAGAGTTTTCTTACAGCCTTGAGTTCATTTACCCTCACAACACCCGAAGAAGTCTATTACAGTAGGAAGAGTTGGATTAGCAGTCAGTCTTCTGTCCATTTCTTTTATACTCTAGAGAGGGAAATTGACTTACCCAAGATATCACAGCTAGATGGTAGGAAGACTGTGACCTGGACCCTGAACTTCCAACATCCAGTGTGGGAATGATCTTGCTTTATATAACTGCTTCCCATCTGGGAATTTTCATGACACTTCAGTGTAGCACTGTAGATTCCTCCCAGGTAGCAAATTGAAGTGCTTTCCACCCTCTCCATCTGCTACACAGCTATATCCACAGATATTTACTATACACACATCATGCCTATCTTATTCTGAAGGATGCAAGATGTCAATTTGAAATTTAATCTAATTCGCTTACTTAAGTTTTTGATTCCCATCATCGTGCTCTATCTTGTGCTTAGCTTGGCCATCCTGGGGTTCAGGATGTAGCTGAAAGGCAGATGTGACTTTACTGTGACAGATAGATTATGAATGTGGTGTGGCAGATAGACTGTAGGCTTTGTGGGCAGGCAAAGCTTGGTTAGAATCCTATGTCTAACATTCACTAGCTCTTGTCACCTAGGGCAAGTCATTTATGTTCTTGAAACCTTATTTTTTTCATTTGTGGAGTTGGATACTTATAATTGCTTCATTTGATTGTTCCAAGTATTAGATGGGGGTATAGTCATGTTAGCCATCCTTTTATTGGGCTTGCACTATGTGTCAGGCATTGTGCAAAGTGATTTACAGAAATATCTTTTTTTATTCACTTATTATTGTTCACTTTTTATTCACATATGCCTAATATGTTCCAGGCATCCTTCTAGGGACACAGAGAAAAAAATGTGACAAAATTTCTTGCCCCTACGGAGTTTACAATCTAGTGGGGAGAAATAGAAAATAAGCAGAAGACATTAAAATATGTATATGTTTTTGTCAGATAAGTGCTCTGGAGAAAAGTGAAACAGCTAAAGGAAAAACAAAATAAACTAGGGGATGGGAAAGTGTCAGGGAGCTACTGAGTGTGGTGTAGCAGGGAGGTTGGTCAGTGTGCCTATGGAGACTGCAGGCACAGTTGAGCTAATTTGCTTTTTGGTAAAATATAGCAGTTGGTAGATTTCCCCTTCCTTCCCTTACCCCCCCCCCCCCCCCCCCCCCCCCCCCCCCCGCCTTCCTTCTTTTAATCCCTTAATGCATTGAGCATCCATGGTATTTCCTGTGTTAGTCACTGGGGACGTGAAGTTGAATGTTTCTTTTATCCCCTAATCTATCTACCCTTCTACCCGCTTAATCCCCAATTTGTTCCACAAAGATTTAAGACAAATAAAACAGATACGAAGTGGTCCCATCTTTTAATTCCTCTGCTTGGGCCATGCAGGTCTGCTGGAGTGGTTTGGCATCTGGAAGCTGAACTGTCCCAGGGGTCCAGTGCATTTCTCAAGTGCACTGTAGGAAGTTGTAGAATTGGCACTATCGTACCTTAGCCTGCACCCCTGGGGTGATCCCTAAAAATCTGCTCCGCCTACTGCATGCCTCCTGTCGGGCTTCCCCAGCCTGTCCTCTTTGCAGATGGTGAGTGCCTTCATTCAAACTGTAGGTAGGGCCTTGAGGCTTGGAGCTGCAGCTGCAGCCCAGGAGAGCTTTGCTTCCAACACCCACCCACCCCGACCCCCAGGAGAGGGAGGGAAAGAATTTACCAGGATGCAGTAGAAAAAGGGCATAGGGATGTAAACATTTTCAAATTAGTTTCAGAAATCCACTCTTAGCTATGTGGGTTTAATAACTGAAACTCTTTTTTCCGTTTGGGAGCAGCATGTGTCCCTTGAGGAGGGGTGCCATTATCAAGCAGTTAAATCGTTAGAGGCTGCTTAGGGGCTGGCAGGCAGTCTGCTGGGAAAGAGGAGGATTCATCCCTTTGTGGCAGTGACCTGAGTGTAGCAGCACCCCCTGCCTCAGGCTATCCCCCTAACCCCGCAGTTTCTGAAGATTGCTCTGATATGTTTGTCACTGAGAGGGGTGGGAGGTACCATCCCTTACAAGGGAAGCTAAAAGGGCCAGGAAAAGCCATGCTTCTGCATTGGCTTGAAGAACCTAATGGACTGCTTGATTTTGTTTTTGAATTTTATTTTATTTATTTTTTTATACAGCAGGTTCTTATTAGTCATCCATTTTATACACATCAGTGCATACATGTCAATCCCAATCGCCCAATTCATCCCACCACCCGCGCCACTTTCCCCCTTGGTGTCCATATGTTTGTTCTCTACATCTCTGTCTCAATTTCTGCCCTGCACACCGGTTCATCTGTACCATTTTTCTAGGTTCCACATATATGTGTTAATATACGATATTTGTTTTTCCCTTTCTGACTTACTTCACTCTGTATGACAGTCTCTAGGTCCATCCATGTCTCTACAAATGACCCAATTTCGTTCCTTTTTATGGCTGAGTAATATTCCATTGTATATATGTACCATATCTTTATCCATTCCTCTGACGATGGGCATCTAGGTTGCTTCCATGACCTGGCTGTTGTAAATAGTGCTGCAGTGAACATTGGGGTGCATGTGTCTTTTTGAATTATAAGGTTTTCTCTGGGTATATGCCCGGTAGTGGGATTGCTGGGTCATATGGTAATTCTATTTTTAGTTTTTTAAGGAACCTCCATACTGTTCTCCATAGTGGCTCTATCAATTTACATTCCCAACAACAGTGCAAGGGGTTTCCCTTTTCTCCACACCCTCTCCAGCATTTGTTGTTTGTAGATTTTCTGATGATGCCCATTCTAACTGGTGTGAGGTGATACCTCATTGTAGTTTTGATTTGCATTTCTCTAATAATTAGTGATGTTGAGCAGCTTTTCATGTGCCTCTTGGCCATCTGTATATCTTCTTTGGAGAAATCTCTATTTAGGTCTTCTGCCCATTTTTGGATTGGGTTGCTTGTTTTTTTTAACATTGAGCTACATGAGCTGTTTATATATTTTGGACATTAATCCTTTGTCCGTTGATTCATTTGCAAATATTTTCTCACATTCTGAGGGTTGTCTTTTCGTCTGGTTTATGGTTTCCTTTGCTGTGCACAAGCTTTTAAGTTTCATTAGGTCCCATTTGTTTATTTTTGTTTTTATTTCCATTACTCTAGGAGGCGGATCAAAAAAGATCTTGCTGTGATTTATGTCATAGAGTGTTCTTCCTATGTTTTCCTCTAAGAGTGTTATAGTGTCCGGTCTTACATTTAGGTCTCTAATCCATTTTGAGTTTATTTCTGTGTATGGTGTTTGGGAGTCTTCTAATTTCATTCTTTTACATGTAGCTGTCCAGTTTTCCCAGCACCACTTATTGAAGACACTGTTTTTTCTCCATTGTATATTCTTGCCTCCTTTGTCATAGATTAGTTGACCATAGGTACATGGGTTTATCTCTGGGCTTTCTATCTTGTTCCATTGATCTATATTTCTGCTTTTGTTCCAGTACCATATTGTCTTGATTACTGTAGATTTGTAGTATAGTCTGAAGTCAGGGAGTCTGATTCCTCCAGCTCCACTTTTTTCCCTCAAGATTGCTTTGGCTATTCAGAGTCTTTTGTGTCTCCATACACATTTTAAGATTTTTTTTTTGTAGTTCTGTAAAAAGTGTCATTGGTATTTTGATAGGGATTGCATTGAATCTGTAGATTGCTTTGGGTAGTATAGTCATTTTCACAATATTGATTCTTTCAATCCAAAAACATGGTATATCTCTCCATCTGCCTGGTATCATCTTTAATTTCTTTCATCAGTGTCATATAGTTTTGTACATACAGGTCTTTTGTCTTCCTAGGTAGGTTCATTCCTAGGTATTTTATTCTTTTTGTTGCAATGGTAAATGGGAGTGTTTCCTTAATTTCTCTTTCATATTTTTCATCATTAGTATATAGGAATGCAAGAGATTTTTGTGCATTGATTTTGTATCCTGCAACTTCACCAAATTCATTGATTAGCTCTAGTAGTTTTCTGGTGGCATCTTTAGGATTCTTTATGTATATAGTATCATTACATCTGCAGTGACAGTTTTAATTCTTTTTCAATTTGTATCCTTTTATTTCTTTTTCTTCTCTTATTGCCATGGCTAGGACTTCCAAAACTATGTTGAATAATAGTGGCAACAGTGGACATCCTTGTCTTGTTCCTGATCTTAGAGGAAATGCTTTCAGTTTTTCACTGTTGAGAATGTTTGCTGTGGTTTTGTCATATATGGCCTTTATTATGTTGAAGTAGCTTCCCTCTATGCCCACTTTCTGGAGAGTTTTTATCATAAATGGGTGTTGAATTTTGTCAAAAGCTTTTTCTGCATCTACTAAGATGATTTTTATTCTTCAATTTGTTAATATGGTGTATCACATTGATTGATTTGCATATATTGAAGAATCCTTGCATCCCTGGGATAAATTCCACTTGATCATGCTGTATGATCTTTTTAGTGTGTTGTTGGATTCTGTTTGCTAGTATTTTATGGAAGATTTTTGCATCTATATTCATCAGTGATATTGGTCTGTAATTTTCTTTTTTTGTAGTATCTTTGTCTGGTTTTGATATCAGGGTGATGGTGGCCTCATAGAATTAGTTTGAGAATGTTCCTACCTCGCAATTTTTTGGAAGAGTTTGAGAAGGATGGGTGTTAGCTCTTCCCTAAATGTTTGATAGAATTCACCTGTGAAGCCGTCTTGTCCTGGACTTTTGTTTGCTGGAAGATTTTTAATCACAGTTTCAATTTTATTACTTGTGATTGGTCTGATCATATTTTCTATTTCTTCCTGGTTCAGTACTGGAAGGTTATACCTTTCTAAGAATTCATCCATTTCTTCCAGGTTGTCCATTTTATTGGCATAGAGTTGCTTGTAGTAGTCTCTTAGTATGCTTTGTATTTCTGTGGTGTCTGTTGTAATTTCTTTTTCATTTCTAATTTTATTGATTTGAGTCCTCTCCCTCTTTTTCTTGATGAGTCTGGCTAATGGTTTATCAATTTTGTTTATCTTCTCAAAGAACCAGCTTTTAGTATTATTGATGTTTGCCATTGTTTTCTTTGTTTCTATTTCATTTATTTCTGCTCTGATCTTTATGATTTCTTTCCTTCTGCTAACTTTGGGTTTTGTTTGTTCTTCTTTCTCTGGTTCCTTTAGGTGTAACGTTAGATTGTTAAGATTTTTCTTGTTTCCTGAGGTGGGCTTGTATAGCTGTAAATTTCCCTCTTAGAAATGCTTTTGCTGCATCCCATAGGTTTTGGATCGTTGTGTTTTCACTGTCATTTTCTCATTTTTGATTTCCTCTTTGCTTTCTTCAGTGATATTTTGGTTATTTAGTAACGTATTGTTTAGCCTCCATGTGTTTGTGTTTTTTACATTTTTTCCCTTGTAATTCATTTATAATCTCACAGCGTTGTGGTCAGAAAAGATGCTTGATGTGATTTCAGTTTTCTTAAATTTACTGAGGCTTTATTTGTGACCCAGGATGTGATCTGTCCTGGAGAATGTTCCGTGCACACTTGAGAAGAAAGTGTAATCTGCTGCTTTTGGATGCAGTGTCCTATAAATATCAATTAAATCTATCTGGTCTATTGTGTCATTTAAAGCTTCTGTTTCCTTATTAATTTTCTGTTTGTAAGATCTGTCCATTGGTGTAAGTGAGGTGCTAAAGTCCCCCACTATTATTGTGTTACTGTTGATTTCCTCTTTTATAGTTGTTATCAGTTGCCTTATGTATTGAGGTGCTCCTGTGTTGGGTGCATATATATTTATAATTGTTATATCTTCTTCTTGGATTGATCCCTTGATTATTATATAGTATTCTTCCTTGTCTCTTGTAAAATTCTTTATTTTAAAGTCTATTTTATCTGATATGAGTATTGCTACTCCAGCTTTCTTTTGATTTCCATTTGCATGGAATATCTCTTTCCATCCCCTCACTTTCAGTCTGTATGTGTCTCTAGGTGTGAAGTGGGTCTCTTGTAGACAGCATATTTATGGGTCTTCTTTTTGTATCCATTCAGCAAGCCTGTGTCTTTTGGTTGGAGCATTTAATCCACTCACATTTAAGATAATTATCGATATGTATGTTCCTGTGACCATTTTCTTAATTGTTTTGGACTTGTGTTTGTAGGTCCTTTTCTTCTCTTGTGTTTCCCACTTAGAGAAGTTCCTTTAGCATTTGTTGTAGAGCTGGTTTGGTGGTGCTGAATTCTCTTAGCTTTCGCTTGTCTGTAAAGCTTTTGATTTCTCCATCGAATCTGAATGAGATCCTTGTCGGGTAGAGTAATCTTGCTTATAAGTTCTTCCCTTTCATCACTTTAAGTATATCATGCCACTTCCTTCTGACTTGTAGAGTTTCTGTTGAGAAATCAGCTGTTAACCTTATGGGAGTTCCCTTGTATGTTATTTGTTGTTTTTCCCTTGCTGCTTTCAGTAATTTTTCTTTGTCTTTAATTTTTGCCAGTTTGATTACTGTGTGTTTCGGCGTGTTTCTCCTTGGGTTTATCCTGTATGGGACTCTGTGTGCTTCCTGGACTTGGATGGCTGTTTCCTTTCTCATGTTAGGGAAGTTTTCAACTATAATCTCTTCAAAGATTTTCTCGGGTCCTTTCTCTCTCTCTTCTCCTTCTGGGATCCCTATAATGAGAATGTTTTTGAGTTTAATGTTGTCCCAGAGGTCTCTTAGGCTGTCTTCGTTTCTTTTCATTCTTTTTTCTTTATTCTGTTCTGCAGCAGTGAATTGCACGATTCTGTCTTCCAGGTCACTTATCCATTCTCCTGCCTCACTTGTTCTGCTGTTTATTTCTTCTGGTGTATATTTCATTTCAATTATTGTGTTGTTCATCTCTGTTTGTTTGTTCTTTAATTCCTCTAGATCTTTGTTAAACATTTCTTGTATGTTCTCGACCTTTGCCTCCATTCTTTTTCCGAGGTCCTGGGTCATCTTCACTATTGTTATTCTGAATTCTTTTTCTGGAAGGTTGCCTATCTCCACTTCACTTAGTTGTTTTTCTGGGGTTTTATCTTGTTCCTTCATCTGGTACATAGCCCTCTGTCTTTTCATCTTGTCTCTCTTCCTGTGAATGTGGTTATTGTTCCACAGGCTGCAGATTGTAGTTCTTCTTGCTTCTGCTTTCTGTACTCTGGTGGATGAGGCTATCTCGACTGGGTGTTTATTTATTTATTTTTTTAAGATGTTGGGGGTAGGAGTTTATTAATTAATTTATTTATTTTTGCTGTGTTGGGTCTTTGTTTCTGTGTGAGGGCTTTCTCTAGTTGTGGCAAGCGGGGGCCACTCTTCATCGCAGTGCGTGGGCCTCTCACTATCGCGGCCTCTCTTTTTGCGGAGCACAGGCTCCAGACGCACAGGCTCAGTAGTTGTGGCTCACAGGCCTAGTTGCTCCACAGCATGTGGGATCCTCCCAGACCAGGGCTCGAACCTGTGTCCCCTGCATTAGCAGGCATATTCTCAACCACTGCACTACCAGGGAAGCCCTCGACTGGTTGATTTTTAAGGACTGAGGATTGAGGAAGGAATTGTGTGTCTTCTATCTGCCACTGCCACCACAACAATAACAGCAGTAAGAACAGCTACATCCACAACACACCTCAACAACAACAATAGCTAATGCTTATGTAGAAGTTTCTGAGTTCCCAAACAGTCAGTCCTTATTCATTCACTGTTTATTGATCATCTGGTACATGCCATGCGTTGTGCTATAAGCACCGGGAGTAAAGCAGGAGCTAAGGCAGCCATAGTCCTTCTCCTTATGGAGCTTGCAGTCTAGAGGAAAAGGTCAAATGGAGCGTCTGAGGAACCCAAATCTGGTCTCCAGAGATGTCAGCTCACCTTTGGAGGAATGAGCCTCAGCATGGTCCTCTCACTCCCAGCCTAGCTGGGGGATGTCAACTTATGTGAAAGCTCCACCCCTTCTCCTTCCCTTGCCTCTCAGACCCCACCCTTGGGGAAGGGGTGTCTTTATTTAACCTCCATCTGGGTGTTGCTGCACATCACTTCAGAGGGACCAGGAGTGCCTGATAAAAACCTTAAGGTCATCGGTCATGAGACCTTCTGTTCTCTTTGCTGCCCTGACCTATTTTAGGGAAAAGCCCTAAACATGGAGAGGGAGGCTGGAAAGACACAGGCTGAAAGAAATATTTGCCTCTTTCTTTCTCATCCCTCATGGTTTTCTCCTTCTTTGTCTTTTGTGTTATCTATTTTATGATTTTATTTTTCATTTTAATGCTATGGGTGGGCTTTTAAACCAGAGCCAGAAGCACACAGGCATCATATTGGGAAAATAATGAGAAGGCAGGTGGAGGACAGAGCTGTGAGTAAAGCAGAGTGCTGGGAGGAATCAGCATTGACTGTGCCATGCTCATGGGGCTAATGGGCCTGCAGAAGAAACGAGAACAGTGCAACCATAAGTACAGATTAGAATTGAATACAGAATTAGAATTAAAAGACGTGCAGCAGCAGCAGGAATGCAATGCGCTTATTACATGCTGTCTGTGCCTCTCTTAGAGTCTGCTTGCAGACACCAGGCCTCCACTCTCCTCCCCAGATCCTGTTCTCAGTCAGAAAGTCTTCATCACAAATCCTCACTTCTTCGATTCCCATCTGGATTAACACAGGAGGCGTTGTCCTTTTTCATCATTTTCCTTCTTCCATGACCTTTCCTTTTACTGTTTTCCTCCTGTATTAATTAGGAATGCCTCCAGCTAAAAGTGGTAGAAAAATCAAAGAATGGTAGTTTAGACAAGTAGGGATGCTTTTTTCTTCCGTACCCCTGAGTTCCAAGCTTTGCAGTCCAGGGCTGCTACCACAGTCCAACAATGCCACTAGGGAATACATTTTTTTTCAGCCCATCATCCATAGCATGTTGACGTTTATCCTCCAGTTTTCTGCCTCATGCTCGCAGTGTGGCTCCTGACATCCAGGCATCACGCCCTCATTCCAGGCTGGAGGAAGGAAGGAGGACAAAGAACTTTCTCTGAATGAGGCATTAGCAGTCCTCCACAGCAAACCTCTCATGTCTTATGAGCCCACCTGTTCATCCTAAGACCAGTAATTGGAGGCAGGGTTGCAGTTACTCTGCCTGGTTTGCACCAATCATGCTTCATCTTCTGGGGGTGGGTGTAGGTAGGGGCCTACTTGCTCTGAGAACAAGGGCCCTCCACCCCTACCTGAACAAACCAGGGTTCTGTTATCAGAGAAGCAATGGCTCTTGGACAACACCTGCCACCCTTCTTTTTTGAGGCCCTCCTTTTGCCTAGCTTTGGTGCCCTCGAGTCTCTTAATTTGGGGATCGGTGTGGGAAGGGGTGTCTGTTTATGCAAATATTTTTGATGTCCAAAAGAAGCTCGTGTGCAGTTTCTGACATACCATTGCACTTTGGAATTTTCAGAGCCCTGCCCTAGTCTCTGGATTACAATTCTAGTTTTGGAAGCTTTTCTAGGCTTGTTTTTCCAAAAGAAACCATTTGGTTAAACTGAGCCCATTTGCCTGAATGAATATCACTCGATGTCTTGCAGCTTAAGAACGCAGGTAGTTCTTCGTTCTTTCTCCTAGCAGGAAGTGATAAAGCATCTGCTTGTGTAGAGAAGCATTGAGGATCTGTGTGTCCCTCATCAGGATAACCAGGCTGCAGCTAGCAATTGGCGATGACCATTGTGCGTTTCATAGCAGGAGGAAGAGGATACAATGTTTTCCCCCAAGAAATCTGGGAATCCTCATTTTCCATCCATACTGAAGAGTTCTAGTGCAGAATTCCCTTCACCCCGACTTGTTCCTCTGCCCCTCTCTACTCTAACAATAAGTGGGAAGATATGATGGAAGGGAATGAACCCTTCACCTCAGAGGAAAAGCATCAACATTTTATTTGGTTTGGAAGCCAGAGCAGAGGGTGAGAAGCTGACCAGGATTTCCAGGAAGTAATGTAAGTAGTTTTGGAACCCTTACCTCGATCTTTACAAAAGCACATGTTGCCCCTGGATGTATGTGGTGCGTCCTCCTCTCATCAAATTGAGTTTTCAAAGGGGCTGTTTCCTCATGTTACTCCCTGTGAGAATTATCTAATTTAGCCGGCTTCCCACAGGAACTGATGGCATCTGGTGATTGTTTACTTCTCAGTCTTGATGTAGACCAAGATGCCATGGGAGGAAACACACACACATGTCGGTGGGCATCCATCCCAAGCCCACGAGCTTTCTCCAGGTGGAAGGCAGTCACGCCACGGTCCAATAAATTGTTGCACGTTAGGTTTTGGCATTTTCACTGTTCGTTCCCAAGAGCTTGCATTAGGCATTAAATAATAATAATGAGGAAATTCAATTAGAAACTATTTCAGAGCTCTTAGAGAAGGTAATGACTATAAATAAGAAAGGGAATAAGGCTTATCACCTGCTGAATGTACATTGCATAAATAGCTTGTTTTGCTTAAACATTAGTTAAGCAACATTAAATTTAAAGGGCGTTTCCATTAGCCAAAGGTATGTGTTGGGTGATAGAGTGATTACTGCAAATTTGACCAGATTTTCTGTTGGAGTAAGAGAAAATCTGGCCAGGGTATGGCTGACAGGTTGATCACAAATTTCTAATGTCCATCAAAAGTGGACTTACGGGGCTTCCCTGGTGGCGCAGTGGTTGAGAGTCTGCCTGCCGATGCAGGGGACACGGGTTCGTGCCCCGGTCCGGGAAGATCCCACATGCCGCAGAGTGGCTAGGCCCGTGAGCCATGGCCGCTGAGCCTGCGCATCCGGAGCCTGTGTTCTGCAACGAGAGAGGCCACAACGGTGAGAGGCCTGCGTACCGTGAAAAAAAAAAAAAAAAGTGGACTTACGACTTTATAATGAAGACCTGCCTTTAACTATGTAATACTATTCTTATCCCATTTTACAGGTAATGAAAGTTTACAGGGAAATTAAATTTTAAGCTTCTCCATATAATAAGTTATCACAGGAAGTGCTTTCCCATAGACTCTGAAGATAAGAAAGCTCTTCTTTTAGCTGTAACTCCTTAATTTTCTACTTCTTGCAAATAACCATTTAGTTAATTAACTTAAGGGACCACCATTAACGAATTCATTACTTAAAGTCTAATAGTCCTTTTATTATCAAGCATAATCACTTCTTTATTTACATTGAGCTGTATTTAGTTTATTGCTTCTAGCATTGCCCGAGAGAGGAGGATAGATATTTTGTCGTCAGGCTTATGCGGTAGAGTGTAATTTTAATATCATGGGGTTTAAAGTTAAAAAAAAAAAAAGTTTGGATATAAACTCAGCTTCCTCATTAACTAGCCTGGCCACCTT
Source organism: Delphinus delphis (assembly GCF_949987515.2). NCBI lineage: Eukaryota > Metazoa > Chordata > Mammalia > Artiodactyla > Delphinidae > Delphinus > Delphinus delphis. The sequence goes on along the minus strand of NC_082684.1, from coordinate 24,697,978 downwards.
TCTCAAATGATTATAGCTTCTGAAAGCCTCAGTTTCTTTTTCTGAAAAATAGGTTATCTATTCTGCTTACACGTGTCAGTGACGCGAGGAAAGATGATCTTTCCGCAGCCATTCTGCCCTGTCTGGTGTTCACCTTGTAGAATGTTTTGTGTGAATTGGGCTAAATAAAGCCCTTAAATGTTGGTATTTAATCGGTTTAATCAGCATTCCACCATCAACCTGTTACTCTTTGCTCTCTGCATAACTTCCTAGGGGATCTCTTTCACTTGCATCATGGGGTCAACTTTTGTCTATCCAGCTGACTTCAGGTTTTATTCCCATAGCCGGCATTTCCCATGAGCCTCAGACACACAGATCTGCCTGCTTACCTGACATTTCTAACTAGATATTTCACAGTCAACTCAAAAGAGAATTCTCATCACCAGATATCTGAGAACGATCCATAGCTGAATGTCATTTCTTAAGACTAAATCACTAAGTATGTGTGGAGTAGAGATGGGAGACAAAGGAGAAAACAAAGGCAAAAGCCAGATTGTGGAGGACCTTATGTGCCAAGCAGAAAATGTTCATTTTTATTCTGAAGGCAAGGAAAGGATCTTTCAATGGAAGGCTTCTTAGCAAGTATGTAACATGGTCAGATTCAAAACCTCAGAGTTGGGAGGGCCTTCTTCATAAGCTGGTAACATTTTCTTTTACAAAGTAACAGATACCCCAGCATTTCTCAGCTTGCCCAAGGTCACTCAGCAGGCAGATGGCAAACACCAGACTGGCATCCTATGGTCCTGAGATACAGTTCTGTGGGTTTGCCTTGGAGAAAAAGAGAATTTCAGTTGTCTATTTTCATACATTTTTACATGGCAGCTTTGTTTTTTTTTTTTGAAAAGGAAAAAATTTGGAAGGGCTTTATTTTGGCGACATTATTTTGCCCATTTTATAGATATGGGTTTTCGGGCTTGAGGAGGTACGACTTTTTTTTTTTTTGCATATAAATTTTTCTTTCAAAACATCTGATCCCAAGAATGTCTTCCACAATAAGTGATTGACAGTCATCAATAGGATATTCTGTGGTGATGTTTTCCACAAGGTACCCCCCAGTGAATGGCAAACCTGTCCCTTAATGAACTCAAATCTCTTAATTTTAACTCCTATGCATTTTCCATGATACCACACTGAGGTAGGTTCCTGCTTTTCTGTTCTTGTATGCAGCTAGGACTGTACAGAGGCTTGTAGACTCAATGGAAGTTACACACAGAGATAGAGATATCAAGTAAAAAAGGCAAACTGGGAGATGCAGGATGTCCACAGGATGCCTTATCATGGTGACTTCTTTGTGGCTTCAGCCCAGTCAGCAGTCTTACAGAGTCCGAATCCTGGTTCTGATCACCAACAAATCTTGGTCAGTACATCCAGAGTGGCTTCATCTTCCAGGCATGAACCCACATTAGTTAAGCTCCAAGAGACTGATGTATAAAACCATAATGTCAGTTTACTAAAGTACAGTAAAAAAATAGATTCTCAGATACACCTAAGGTTGCCTGTTGGCATGTCTTACACTTTAACTGTACTTTCTTTTTCTGTAGAGAAGGTAAATTTTAATCAAAAAGTTGCTTGGTGAACTTGGAATTCAAAAAAAGGGGTTTAGGTCATCTTGAGCAGTTTTCCTCAGCTGAGATAGCTTGCTGCTGCTATCTTTCTGAACCTTGTCAATAGCGCCAGAATACTAAGTCTGCTCATCAAGATGCTATCTCCTGTGGAGACAGAAAGCCCATCAGCGCCGGCTTTGCTCACTGTCCCTTCACCCCCTCCATCTTCCATTGCTGACCAGCTCCCTTTCTGATCGACACATCATTTCTTTAGATACATTGATACTCTCCATAATATTATCATGGAGTTTATTAGACTGGGAAACATTCTATTCCTTTGATCTACTTTGTCTATCTTTGCACTGAGCCTTTGTGTGTTAGTTTATAGTTGTTTTCTCACGAATAGTCTGATTTCCATTATATCTATGTTTATCAGGAGCCCTCTGCTTTTGGCCCTTTTTCTATAGACTCTACAGGGTATGGTGCCAGGCACAGTGTTTTCTTTTATAGTATATGCTGAAAGAATCAATTTTTCCATCTTTATTGTCATCCAGAGTAACAGGGACACTTAGTAGCTCCTTTTTGCATCTCAACAATTGATTCTTTTTTGCTTAGATTAAAACGTATTTGTTTTCCAAGAGTGTGTATGTTAGAATGAAAGTAGCAGGAGTTATTGAGTCAATTGGAACTGGGTTCAGAACGTAGTTCCAAGATTTCCTCAACCTCTCTGAACCTGTTTCTTCCCTGTAAAGATTGATATAACTACCTTATGGGGATTATAAGGCTTAAGCAAGATTAAGTACACTAATTTATTTAATATACATAGTAAGAACTCAGTCAATGCTAGTTTATTCCCACTTAAACTTGGATACTGATTTTTGAAAGGGGGATAAATGCATTCTGGAAAAGGAAGGGTATTGATACGCTCTGATTCTGGCAGCTCAAACTATAGGCCATGGCATGTTAGAGAAAAATGAAAGGTGCCCAAGGCTCATTAGATTAAAATGCTGCCAGTGTCCTCTAAGCTGTAAGCTTATTTTTGCCCACATTTCTGAAGGTTGGTTTCTAATGGGGTCAGAAATGACATAGGTTGATGGCATCGTCTCTGTGCCACAGGATTCCCAGGACACGCAGTCGTATTATGTTGGGTTGCTCTAAGTGAGAACACACAGAGACCTTTATAAATCTCACAAAGGCATGCTCTTTGCCTGGAGCATGTAACTCTGTGTGTGTTGACCTTTAGTCGGACAAGTTCTTACAATGGAGCTACTCGGGGGACGAAACCTCATGACTTTATTTTAAGAAGATAACACTGTTGATTGACTTTACAAACCCACTCTGGGTGTCTTGGTTTGTCAAAGTAGGAGTCTTTGAATGCACAGGAAATTCATAACACCCTAAGTAATTGTACAAGATAACCTTATCTAAAAGAACTGAGTGAGTCCTTTCTATTTAAGGAAAGTGGGAAACATGAACTAAATAGGGAATTCTGCAGTAGAGCTGCTGGACCACTCATGGGTGTGCTTACTTTTACTTGTGCAGGGTGCTTGCACAACCTCATCACATTTGCTCTCCGTACCCTGTTCGTACTCTGTAGCTTAGTGAAGAAGGGGCTTGGGGGAGCACATTTTCTGAGAGTAATGCCTTTTCAACACATTTTCCAAGTAATTTGTTGAGCGATTGCTGTTAAGACTATGATGAAAAGATAATTGAAGAAGGCAGACCGTGACACACTCGTCAAGGTAGGTAAATCCTGACCCCCTCTCCCTTGTCGTGATCCTTGCATGTTAAAATTTGGTTAATGTCTCTGTTTATAAGGAATATGTGGGTGGACAGGGCAGGTGTAGGCAGTCCATTTTAGAGAAGAGGAAGGCCAAGTGCCAGGGATGATGTTAAGTGAGTTGGCAAGGCACCAAAACTCATAAATGGCAGAGCCAGAACTAGGGGTTGAGAGTCTAATGTCCTACATTCCACCATGACCTCTCTGGCCAGTGTTGTGTGTGAACTTCAGAGGCCAACAGACGAGCTCAAATCCTTATGTAAATTTCATCCATTTTCTTAACCCCCCCTAAGCCTCACTTATCTGTGATGTGGGTGTCATAAATCTACTTTTTATGTATATGGAGTGAAATAACATATGCAAGTGAGGTATCCAGTAATTGTTAGTTCCTTTGCCTTCACCTTTCCTCACCAAGGAAACCAAGGTGCAGTGAGCTTTAGTGACCTGATGAGGCCATGTGGCTGTATATAGTAAGAGAGAAGATCAAGAATTCAACAAGATTTTTCTGACCCCAATTTTATATACTTTGGTGGTTATACAGCCTAGTCCATGAGTTTCTTTCACTTTGTTCCTGGAGAAGTTGATTTCCATTTTCCAAATTCCTCCTAATTTGAACTTAGAGCCTCTGCTTTTCTCCTTCCAGTCTGAGAACTTGCAGGTTCTTTTATGAGTTCCAACGAGAATATGGCGTTGCACCCAGGCTTAATTGTAGTTTTGAGAGCTTCTTTACTTCTACATGATAACCACCATTTTAGCTGCAACTTCTCAGTCATCCCCTGAAACACCATTCTCATACTGTCACCCTCTCCTAATTTCCAGGCTGTTTCTCCTTCAGCTCAGAGATCTGTTCTGCCTCCTTTAGTTTCCCTGCTTATACATTCCCCTCTCTTCTCCCTATACCTTGTCCTGCACGTTGTGGGACTTTCTCCCAGTCTGTTTTGGAGTCAGGCACTTTTCTATTCTAAATGTACTTATTCAAGTACTTTCATTTTCCACAGTAAGAAAGCCTCTGGGTATGAGGGAAATGACTGATAAAGCCCACACTCTGGGGGAAATGTGATTGAAGGGTATTATACATCTTATCTTTCCCTCTCACTCTTTTCTATTTAATTCCATAAAGGCTGAGGACTTTAAAAGCTTCGGTGGGGCTTCCCTGGTGGCGCAGTGGTTGAGAGTCCGCCTGCTGATGCAGGGGACGTGGGTTCGTGCCCCAGTCTGGGAAGATCCCACATGCCGCGAAGTGGCTGGGCCCGTGAGCCATGGCCGCTGAGCCTGCGCGTCCGGAGCCGGTGCTCTGCAACGGGAGAGGCCACAACAGTGAGATGCCCGCGTACCGCGAAAAAAAAAAAAAAAAAAAAAAGCTTAGGTGGCTTCTTCTCCTCTCTGAGGGCCAGAGTTCCCAGAGCTCAAGGAACCAGCGCTGACCCTTCCTCCAGTTTCTGTTGATAGCTCATTACTCAAGAACCCCAGAGGAGCAGTTTTCCAGAATCTTACCATGACAGTTTCACTATATTGAATATATATTAAGCTGACATTAAGAGTGACAGGCATAATTCCTACCAAGGTGGGGAGGCCATTTTGTCATGCAGCTTAGCCTGAGGAGAGAAAGTAAAAGCTGTTAGGCTCTCTGAAGTCTCTAAAACAAATCCTTGGCTTTGCCTATAACACCGGTTATGCTCTTGTCTTTTTTTAAAATTATTTTTTGTAATACATTCTTTACAGTTTCACAGTTACTGTCTACCCTGTGGTCTCTGTGACCCGGAGACCCTACAAACAGGGATTCGGAGAATGCTTGAGTTACTTTGGTGGGTTTAAGGTGTTAAAGGGAAGTCACCTGCTCTCCATGGCATCCCTGGTGTTCTGAGCAAAGGAAGTGGAGCGTATGTTTCGCCTGGGGATAAAGTCACTTTCAGCTAATTAAAGTTGCCCCCAGTGTGGTGATGCACATTTGGGGATAGACTGGCTCCGGGGGTGAGTCCAGCTGCTGCCTTTCTCATGTTTTTCCCTCAGTGTTTTTCCCTCCTGGTGCCACCGCCTTCTTCACCCCCTTAATTCATGTAGACCATGTCTCCTGTCACTCTGTTTTTACAACCAGTGCTAGTCTAAAATCACAGTTATTAGACCACATTAAGCTCCTGAAAGTGGGTGAATTGGCTGTGAGTGTCTCATTAAGTCCTGGACAGAAGTGGTCCTGCCATCCCTCTCCTCTAATTAAGGGATTTTTGCTCTCCCTCCACTCCTGGCTGCTTCCTGGGGAATGTGCACCTGCCCTGGGGGGATGGAAGTGGGGAGTGAGTGAGGAGAGTGCCATGGAAGCTTCTCCACGATTGAGGACCTCGCCCAAAAGTGTGGCCCCCTGAAGCCACAGCAGCACTGGGGAACTTGTTAGAAATGCAGACCCTGGGCCCCACCCGAGACCTATTCAGTTGTGTTTTGCAGTTTAATAAGGCCAGTAGATGATTCATAAACACCTTAAAGTTTGGGAAGCACTGGGCAGGAAATAGATAGATGGGTGTTATGGGCTGACTGTTGGCGTCCCTCCAAAACTCATCTGTTAAATCCTAACCCGCAGTACTAGGAGGTCTGGCCTTTGGGTGGTGGCTGGGTCATGAAGGGGGAGCACTCATGAATGGGATTCGTGTCCTTATAGAAAAGATGGTAGAGAGCTCCCTTGCCCCTCTGCCATGTGAGGACACAGCCAGAAGACAGCTATCTGAACCAGGAAGCAGGCTCTCACCAGACACAATCTGTTGGCACCTTGATCTTGGACTTCCCAGTCTATAGAACTGTGAAAAATAAGTGTTTGTTGTTTAAGCCACCCAGTCTACAGTATTTTTGTTACAGTAGTCAAAATGAACTAAGATAATGGGTGAATTCCAGGACTTGAACTGAGAGAATCCTGGGTATTAAGAAAACTATGAGCTTCTCTATAGAAAGAATTCATCTCTGTAGAAACTGAAGTCTCCAGTGGCAAATAACCAGTACGTATGCATGACATGCCTTAGCAACTGTGTGTGTGTGTGTGTGTGTGTGTGTGCGCGCGTGTGCATGCACACGCATACTTGCATGTGTGCACATGTTTTGGCCTTGTGAAAGGATGAGAATAATAATGTCATTGGACGAATATTTATTTAGAGCCCCAAGCATTAGAGGTGGATTCGAGTATAAGGCAAACCTGGTACCCCTCTTGAGGAATTTACAGGGAAGGTGTATATTGAATAAATATCCCTGAGCGGGGCTCTGTGGGGATTCTTAGGCACTGAGCTCACCTCTTGGAAGAAGAGATGTTAAGCTGAGACTTGACGTACGGACAAATGTAGGGGTTGGGAGGGTGTGCCAGGTGTAAGAGGCAGAGGAAGCAGTGGACAAAGGCACAGAGACTGTCCTCAGGTCCAGTGCAGATTGGCTGGAACGTGGGGCCCGGTTGGGGGAGTGTGAGATGAGGCTGGAGCGGCGGGCCAAGGTCACTTCATACAGGAGTTTATAAGCCTGTTCATTTAGAGCTTTACTGTAAGGATGTTGGGAAGTTGTTGAGGGGTTTGTAACAGAATTTTGAGCAGGAGGTGGGCAGTGAGAGAATGTCCTGACCGTCGTCCACAGGCTGGACATTGACTCAGCATTCAACGAGGTCCAGCCCTCCCGGGCTGTGGGGATTGGTGTGGGCACTGTGCAGCTTTCAGGGAGACAGTGTTCCACTGACTACGCTATTAGATACAGTGACCCCAGCCATCAATTCAGAAACAACATGTTCACACATCCCTCTCTCCTTGAGTGGTGGGAAATTGAGGAGAAACGGGAGCTGGGAGTTTTGGTGATGGTGGTGGAACGAACTGCCTCCAAATCCAGCCGACCGTAACAACATGGAAGGGTTCCCATTCGCACTCAACAAATAAGAAATGAGTTACAGACGCTCTTCTAGGTACCTGGGATGTGACAGTGAGCAAAACAGAAAAAAGAAGAATTCTGTGGAGCTTGTATTTGGGGTTGGGGTGGGGAGCAATATTGATTTCTGCTGTGAACTCTTAATTTTGTGGACCCTGAAACTGCTTGGGTTTGGGGCAATTTAGAGATTCCCCTCTCTTCCTTTGTGGTTTAAGCTGTTGCCACCTTTACAGTAAGACAAGTTACCGGAAAAGGCTTTTAAGAAAGTTAAATATATTTTCTCCTGCCCTGTGGATATAACAGTGTGTGTGTGGGGGGGGGGGCGGTTCTCAGTGAATAACGATGATAATGGCAGCTAGAATTTGAATGTTTACTCTGTGCCAGACAGGGGTCTAAGTATCATACATGATCAGTTCAGCCATCCTCACAAAACTTATCCGAAAGGAATTATCAGCATTTTACAGGTGAGGAAACTGATGCTCAGAAGGGTGTGTGACCCATGTAGGCTGTAATTGGCAGAGCTGAGATCCAAAGAAGAGACATTCAGCACTGATGGTGTGACAGTGATCCGTTCCCTAGAGGAAGTCAGAAAAACTTTTCAGAAATTGAGTGATCTAGTTATGTCACCTCATCGCTCACCAACAACCTTCCTTGGCTGTCCAAGCCTCGCTGAATAAGATGTACCTATGGTGGGCCTGTGAGGCCCTGCAGCAGTTGGCCCCTGCTTCTCTCTTCAGCCCTGGTCCTGGGCATTCCCCCACCCACTCTCCTCCGGGCCACATAGACCGCCTTCTTTCAGCCCCCAGTTCTTGCCCTGCTCCTTTGCCCACAGGGGCTTTGCACGTGCTATTCCCAACGCCTAAAATTACTTCTTCACTTTTTTCATTTTTGTGCGTTTTCTCTAACACCAACTAAGATCTCGTATTGAAAGTCATTTGCTTTGGGAAGCCATCTCTAACTTCCCTCACTAGATCAAATCCCCCTAGTATAGGTTCTGTTAATTCCATCTACCTCTCCAAGGCAACACTTAGGAAAATCATAATCTTCTACTTATTAGTGCAATGATCCTCAGCATATCTTTACATCAGCAGCGTCAGCACTAACTGGGAACTTGTTAGAAGTGCAGATTCTTCCACTCGCCCCAGACCTACTGAACCAGAGACTCTGGGGATGGGGCCCCGTAACCCGCATTTTACTAACTGTCTGGATAATTCCAACACACACGCGTTCTAGAACCACTGCTTCAGCGTCGTTCTTTAATTGACGTCTTTATGAGGAGCCTCATAGGCTCTTGATTCCATCAAAGCAGAGCCTGAGTTGTGACTGTGTTTCTTCACTTTCTATCTGGCACACATTAGATATTCAGTTAACAGTTTAGTGGATAAATGAATGAGCTCATTTGATTTTTGTACCAACTTTTAAAAGAGGTATTATTTTCAATTTTACAGATAAAAAACTGAAGCTTTGGAATTCTAGTGGCTGCTAGGCATGTCCAGTGAATTTACAGGTTTTCCCTTTGGAGGAAATATCAAAGATGTGACAGCTTTAGGTACAAAACTTCTTTGAGTAGATTCCGTTGATATTTAAGGGATCCAGAAGGGGAAACGTAATAGTGCTCACCTGAAATAAACCTGCTTTGCTCCCTTCCTTACTCAAGTGTTTATTGAGTACAGTATACTAGGTGCTGTTGGGGTTACCCAAATGAGCACTGTCCTCAAAGAGCTTCTGTTGTCCATATGTCTACCTGTCGATGGTTTGTGTGTGTGTACATTCTGTATGCATGCACGTTTTTATAATAAACTGCTAGGTAGACAGGGATGTATTCTAGAGAACGATAATCAGATGAGAACAAAACACTTCCAATTGAAAAATATAGGTTGCTTTATGGATTTGCATGATGTCTTTGGACATGGAAATTATGAGAGAGATTTCTCACAAGGCTGCTTGTAGCAACTAAAATAATATTAGGAGTATTCTATTTCCCATTGAATTATTTGCCCAAAGCCATTGGCTACCCCGGGTATTATTTATGCATTTTGTGTGGGAAGTATCATATTCAAGGGAAACTATTTCCACATTTAACAGTTCAAAATGCTCAGACGTAGAATGAAAGTTTGGCTGTGTTTGCTCGTCTAAATCATTTATGCCATTTCTCTCTCACTCCCACTTTTAAAACTTGCCTTTGTTAAAAAAATAAAAATAAAACAGCTGTACTTGGCAGCTGGACTCATGGCCTTGGGGAACTGGGGAATTTGCACAATTCACAGCTATATATAGATACCAGCTCCAGGATGAGAATGTTCAACGGTGTGCCACTGTTTAACTGTGGTCCATGCGATAGACTTATTAAAAGCTTATTTACACTTCTTCTAAGTTCCTACAGCTCCTGATTTTCTTCCTTAATTTTTCATTTGGTGGGTTGTCAGATTTGGTGGAAGGGAACGCTGATGCTGTTTAAGTGTTTAACAGACTGTTTTCTCTTTCCAGCTGGTGTCTGTTATGTTTCGTATTCACTCTGCGTTTGAAAATTAGCTTTGCTGTGTCAGCCAAAATTGTTGCTACGTTTTTGAACATGCTCCCATTCTACCTTTTTAAAAAATATATACTTACCTGAATTTTAAGGCTGATGGTCCAGATTTTCATAATGATGATTAAAACAGGGTTTTGTGTAGCTAAGTTCATCAGCAAACATCATGTACTTCCAGTGTGCTGGGCCAAGCTAGGCATCAGGAAAGGCTTGGTGTCTGTCTTCAAAATACTGAAACTCTTAGTTTCACAAAGGAGGCACAAAGGATCATTGCTAAATAATGTGATACACGGAATGGAATTTTAAATGCTATGTAGTATCCTGGGTTGGATCCTGGAACAGAAGGAGGCCATTAGTGGAAAACTGGTGAAATCTGGATAAAATCTGAAGTTTAGTTAGTGGTAATGGGCCAATGTTAGTCTCTCAGGTTTGGCAAGTGCACCATGGTTACGTAAGATGCTAACATTAGGCAAAAGAGGGTGAAGGGCATGTGGGAACTGGCTGTGCTAGATTTGTAAGTTTTCTGTAAATCTAAAATTATTCCAAAATAAAATGTTTATTTTTAAATGAAAGTGCTAGGATTTTAGTAGGAACTTAATTGAAAATTCCTATGATATTTGTGGGAAATAGTTGTTCTCAGGAAAGCACCATATTCTTGCTTCCTCTTCCCTGAGTCTTAGAAGATGTGTGAGGAATTGACTGACCATCGGGGAATGAACTGGCTTTTTGTGGATCAGGGCTGTGCAAAATGACCATGGTCTTGTGAAGCAGCACTAAGGCTTGACTTCATGACCCTGACGCCTGTTTGCCACTTTGTAATTGTGTAATCTCAGTTCAGCTAATCCATCTGAGCCTTGGGTTTTTCATCTGTATAATGAACATACTGTTTTGCTTGTGCAGGTAATGGGACTACTCTGCATAGTGAATTTCAAATGAAGTAGCGCCTTGAAAGTGCTCTCATTATTGTGCTCTGGAAATGTGGGAAAGGTACTGGAAAACCATCCAGCCATGGCACAGGTGACTAATGACAGCTGAGAGCGGTGCTTCCCAGACTTGCGCCTTCAACAACCGAAAGCTGATTCCTTATCGAAGAGAGACAAGGCCTTCCTTGGAAAAATGGCCTTGGAAAAAATGTGTGCTTTATTCTCTTCCGGTGGATGGCCCAAGCACTGCACGCTCTTCTTGGCCTTTGGTGTGCCAGCAAAGGGCAGCTCCGGATAGGATGGCAATCTTATGCATTTCAGTAGCTCTGCTCTGTAATTTCCACCTTGGGGCAGCTCCATGCTTTTTTTTTTTTCTTCTTATGGTGCCTCAAATGGTCTCATGACAGCGCTGTACTGTTAATGTGTCATTTTCTGAGAATGCTCCAATGCTCCCCCCCTTATACCTCCAGGGTTGACTTTGTCACTCCATCCCTTTCTGCTTTATTTCAGCATACTTAGCATAAAGCCTATAGCAGTGGGACGCAAAACCTTAGCTTAGCTGCATTGTGGTCTGAGCAGCATCCTTCACAAAGAGGGATAGCCCTGGATTTTCCCTTCAGGAGAAACCCATCCTAATATTCAGTTTTGTCTTCTTTCATTTTGCTTTCTGTGTAGCAGCAAAGCAGCAGTGCCGGCACAGAAATGAGGAACTTTTCATCCATTCATTCACTCCCCACCCCCCAGCTTTGAATTTCCTCAGCTGGGTACAGGAGCAAAGACATTCTCCCTCAACTTCACCTGCACCACAGGTACACTTTGAGGACCTGTTCCACCAGAGCGGGCGTCAGGCACTTGAGAGTCTGAGGGCTGCTGCCTGGGAAGACAGGGGCAATGCATAAACATTCTCGCAATGTAAGGCAGATGTAAATCAGTGCCCACTTGGTGTTATTACCAATTGGTGATATAGCTAATAATAATAATAATAAAACCATTAAATAAGTTCTTACTGTGAGCTGACTTCTGACTAGGTGCTTTACATGCACTATCTGATTTGCTATTCCTAATAATACTGCAGGATATTACTCTTAGGAGTATTTTTACAAATGAGGAAACGGGGGCTCAGATAAATAAATTACCCAAATATAACCTTAAGGTTATAGGAAGCAGGTGAGAAAATAATTTTGGTTATGCAAATACATAGCTGCACACTGACACACTACTTTCACTACTTCATATCACACATCACTCATTTTTTTTCCCCCTGGGGATTCTGGAATTGACCTCACATTGCTTCTTAACCCTGACTCTAGGCAGTCATCGTTTATTGATTAGGGTTGATCAGTCCTATTTTCCATCCAGTAAATAAATGTTTGTCGAAAGAAAGGAGGATACAAATCTCTGGGCTGAGGCAGTCAAGGGAAAGCTTCACAGAGGAGTAGAAATTCAGCTCAGTCTTGAAAGGAAGTTGCAGGGCCTGGATAAGCAGTGAGCTATGATAGTAGCTTAATTTTTGAGTGCTTACTGGCCGTCAGCTCTTGCCCAGGACTGCTGTGAATTCATGTAAAACCCATGGCATTTCTAGGAGATACATACCATTGGTATCCCCATTTCACAGAGGAGAAATAGAGTAGAGAAAGGTTAAGTAGCTTGTGCAAGATCACACAGTCCATTGAAAGCAGGGCCAGGATTATAACGCAGGTGGTGTGGATCTAGAGCCTGCACTCTTAGTATAGCATCCTGTTGTAAGTGGGCAGAGGTATCTGATCACTGGTGTATCCTAAGTGTCTGGCACTTAGTAGGCACTTGCTATATAGTGAATGGATGAACACCTTTTTCCTTTGGTCAAATAAAAGATGAAAGGTGTTCCAGGTAGGGTGGGGGGAATAGCAAAAGCAATGACACAGAAGGGGAAATACCAATGATGTGCTAGCGATGAATGGGTTTCTGTGTAGCGCAGGGATTGAACATACATTTGGCAAGGCCGACTTTAGCCAGCCTAAGGCGTTTGGTCTTTGTTTGGTTTGCTTGTCATCAAGGTCATCGCTTTGTGCCTGTCCAGGTTTGCACAAATCATCTCTGCTATTTTATGGTTCCATATGGTGAAGATTGTGTAATCACCTAACGGTGACTCGCAGCAGTCTAAATAAAAAACTGTCCTCAAGTTTTTCTCATAAGCGCTTTGAGTAGTGGGCCAAGAGTAAACAGATGACATGTTTGTGGAAACGGAAACGGTTATAATTTTCCGAGGAGAATGTCAGCATGAAGAAGTGGGAGATATCATGGCCTGGAAAAGAGTAGGTGAAATACCTGGTTCTAACAAGGTCTTGGTTATTAACCTCTATTTCCTTTGCTTTTCAAAGTTCTAGTAACCAAACAGACCAGTTTAGATCACTTTTAATAGAGTATTTGGAATTTTCTGAGCAACTCGTATTTTATGTAAATTGAAGGTATTCCAATGCATTTTATTATGTGATTACCCTAGAATGCCATATCTGGGGCTGGGGAAAGTTAATCATCAAAAACAATCTTCACTGAGATTTCAGCTGCAGGAAAAGACAGAAATGAACCCAAATCCCTCACCATCATTCTTCTCCCTCCTGACCATTTACAGTGTGTCTTTCTTCTTAAGTCCCTGGATATCCTGAGAAAAATCCTCCGTCTGAGAAAATGGAAATTAATCCAGGTAGTATTTGGATCCTTGCTGATAATAATGTCAAGAAAAATGACTCCTGGGTACCAATAGGCTGAGAGTGTGAAAGTCAAAACCCATTTTAAAAAAACCAGGGGGAATTGTCTGTGAAATAAAGCGGCTTTGTGAATGCGTGGGTGGCTTCGATTTCCAGGTGGATTGTGCAGTCAGGCAGTCTCTCTGAAGATAATTTAGCTTGTTTAACTCAATGACATTTTCACTCATCATTCTTTTATTTCTCATCTCAGGCAGAGTAGACAGTATCAGTTCTGAACAAAACTGAGGTTGGACTTTTACTCTACTGTGTTCTCCCATCTATAAACTCTTATCAGGGTTATAAAACTGGGAATGAAATCTAGCAGTTGGAAAAAAAAAAATCATTTCACTAATGAAAGTCTGTGGCTGGTGTAAAATACACATTGGGGCCTCATTTGAAGAATTAACCAAGGATTAAGGAAAAGCTGCTCTTCGTGGGAACTAATCTCAGGAATATCTTTGTGTAAACATGTGAGAAATGGATGCCGATGGACACTTTTTGGACAGCATTTGGTGTAAACCCTGGGAGAGAAATGAAATAACAAGGATGTAATGGCATGTAGAGGTTATTCAGGTATTTTTGTGTACATAATCTCATGGGAATCCTCATAACAGTTCACATCAAGTTGGGGGCATTGTTAACCTTATTTTACAGATAGGGAAATTGAAGTTCAGGTGGCTTAGGTGACTAGCCTCAGGTCATGCACAGAGAAAGTAGGAGCAGGGATTCAAAGTCAGAACTGTCTTTCTCCAAAGAGCATTCTCTTAACCACTGAACTGTTGATGAATAGTGATTCCCAAAGGTCTGTTTCCTATGAAAGCATCATTGTGCATGCTGGACCAAGCCTTTCTTCTCGGGAAGTTGTGATGGGTTGATGGTTCCTAATTTCTCTTCTAGCATATAACACATCTCCCTGAGCCTGCCACCTAATGCAAAACACAGCATTCATTCATTCATTCTGTTCTTGCATGCTTTAAAGCTGAAAAACATTTGTTTTTATACCTAGCATGAGGGACAGGGTTTGGTAAGGGAATGGACAAGCGTAGACCAGCTATGACTCTGCCTCTTGAGAAAGTTACCTCATCTCTTTGAGCCTCAGTTTCCTCACCTGAATGATGGAACTTATACTGGTACTGACCACATATTTTTTGTATGGATAAGTGTGGTAATGTCTGTCACCTAGCCCATTGGATATGTCCACAGGTGGCTGCTGGATAAAAAGAGAGATGTGGGTGAGACAGTCTCTACCATGAAGAAGCTCTTAGTCCAATGGACAGGGGAGCAGATGAGCAATCTATGTCAATCCAGTTTCCTCAGCTGAAAAATGAGGGTAATGACATTACTTATCTCTTAGGATGATTATTAAATGGAATAAGGCATGGAGAACACTTAGAATAGTGCCTGGCTACACAGTAGGTGCTCAGTAAATTCTAGCTGTAATAATAGTAATTATTAAGTGCTCAAACATAGGCTTTCACCAGTGTTATAGCTGTTCAGAAGAAAGAGGGTCAATTATTAGGTTAAGTCAGAGAAGGCTTTGTAAAAACAGTAGCATCTGAGCTGGGTCTTGATGAATGTGGAAGAGCCTTCCATGATGTCCAAAATTCTGCTCACTGATGGTTAATTTTATAATTAAGCTTTAGTTCAGTGGAGCGAAAGTTGGTGACCACAGGACTGCTGGCAGGTGTTGGCGTAAGGGTGGAAGGGAATGCAGTATCATTGCCAAGGAATGTCAAAATTTATGAAAACAAAAATATCTAGCAAAGTGCAGATTAAAGACAACACTGTCCCCTTTGCTGCTGATCCACTATGTTCATAACAGCCTTTATTAGGAACCTTAGCAGATGGTTGGGAGCAACATTCTTTGGGGTTTAATTGTAAAGAAAGAGAGGTATAGTGGAACAAAAACAGACTTACATTCAGATCCTGCCTTATGACTAACTGGCTGGGTGATCTTGGCATAATTACATTGCCTTTCTGAGGTTTCACTTCCCCAAATCTTCAAAGGAAGTCATAATTACCTACCTTGAAGTATTGCTGTAAACACTTAGATACTACACGTAAGGTACATGACGTATTGGTAGATTCTCAGAGAAAGAAAAATACTATGTATTTATGATTATAAATAAAATGATAATTTATATTTACATACAAGTATATTTTTATAGATTTACATAATATATTTGATATATATTATAGTTATACTTCTATTTGTAATTATAGCTAAGTGCTAAGCACTGTGCTGAGGACTCTATAGGAAATACCTTCTTTAATCTTCTCAATAAATACAAAAAAATAAGTAAATTCATGGGTACATATGGATATTATCCTTATTTTGCAGAGAAGGAAATTCAACCTTAGAAAGTATATGACTGTCAAAATGGGATGGTGACATGATTGATGCAAAGATGCCAACACGCTCAGTTGAGGATATAAAGTTTCTTTAATGACAAAGGTTGCAGCAGCATACAGAGGTGGTATAGTGGAGCTGCTGCTTTAAAGGCTGTCCAAGAGAGAGATGTAGCTTCTCGGGTCTCCTAATGCCCCTTATGGAGCATGCAGCTGGGGATGCCATCGCCTGCCTGACCAAAGGGTTCTTTTGGGTGCAAGGAGCTCCCTTTGCTGTTCTCAAGGGGTGTTTATCTCCTGGCACTCTTCCCTCCACATTTCACTGTTCTGGAAATATACTCTGGCCGCTACCAGCTGGCCTGTACAACAGCTGTGAGTAGTGAGTGCCAAGCAACCCCAGCACGTTTCTGAGAGTTGACTGTGACACTGGATGTCAGTTCCCCAGGAGCATTCCCTGTGGGAATGGGCTTTAGGTCTGTCTAAAGCTCCCTACAGCAGAACTTGCTCAAAGTCATACAACCAGAACATAGGAGAATTAGAGCTCACGGGTGATCTCTGTGACTCCTGAGCATTCCTAGTGATCATGCCTCTTCCCAGTTAAGGTTTGTGTTATGCATATAATTGGCAAATTAGTTAAGAGTAGAAGGAGGAAAGCAAAACATCTACTTCCAAAGCAACAGAAGTTAGATATCTCAGAAGAAAGTTATATATTTCCTGATGCTGGTAGAAGTAAGGATCAAAGGAGTTAAAGAAGAGAGCTGACCAAGGGCTGGAATGACTGCTGAGGAGAAGGTACATTCCAGGCAGGCCAACAACTTCCAGGAGGGCTTACTACCTCTCCTAACACCATCAGGCTTCCTGTGTTCCAGCTGAAATACAACCACTAGCTCTCACTTTCCGCTTAACATGAAGCTGCCCGTCTTTCACACTCCAGAACAACATGTGGGAAACATATTTTTAAACAACAGCTTTTCAGTTTTTTCTTCATTTATCTTTTGTTTTTACTTTTTGTGATTGATTTGCTCTGGCTCCATAAGGAATAACAATTCCTAAGCCTAAGATATGTTGTAAGAATGTGAAGAATTTTTCTCCTGTTTTGCCGAAGTGACCACTGGCTTGAGGGTGAGTTTGGAATGAGTGGTGAGAAGCAACTTAGCAGAGACAAGGAAGTAATCATTTCCTGAACACAGAAAATAATGAGAGAACACTCAGGGTTGAGATAGTGCAAAAAGGAGATGGTGAGTTAGATCACGCTTCCAAGAGTTTTCACAAGGAGAACACCATTAGACCTCACTCAGCCAGACACCTTCCAAGGTCCCCTGACTGGCTCTTTGGCATCCAGGTGACTGTACCAGCCTGCCCAGCTCTACCGAAGGGCTTAGGGGTCAATACCTGGGAGGTACATGTGTAATCCAGTCATGACACACAAACTAGGAATCAGACAAAGTGTGTTTTGCTACTGAAGGGAGTGGGTAGAAGAATTATTTGACCTTCAGCTGGCTGCCCAGCTAGAGAGAGGGAGCTGAGTTCATGCTCTGGGTCACCTTAGCTGGGGAAGAAAGTGTGGCACATTGTACCTTCTTCCAAATTATTCTCCCCCTTTTGTTTACCTGGCATACTTTTAGTCATCCTTGAAGACCCGAATAACTACTACTCTTAGAAACGGCCTTCCTCAGGCACACTTTATAGCTTCCACATTTGTCCTTGAATGGATTCCATGTGTTACAGTGATTCCTTGACAAGTCGATTTCCCCTACTGGGGTCAACGTGGGATGGTGAACAATGGCTTGCTCATCTTTGTACTGCTACTCGCCGGTAGAGTGCATTTATCGACTGAAGTGTTTTCAATGAATGCTTATTGGACAAATGTTGAAAGCTGTAGTCTTTACTCCACTCACTGATTCTTTGGGCAAGGTCACCTGACTTCTTTTTGTTTCAGCCTGCATACTAGGCTCTATCTATCACTGGTTGAAGGGTTCTCTGAGCTTCTCAGTGGTTATGACAAAAAGAGCTTTAACAGTCTGTAACTATGCCTGGGAGCCATTAGGCAGACTGAAATACCTCCAGCTGAAGGAGATAGTGTTTATGCAGAGACCAGGACCCAGCCCATGAAACAGTCCTTGGTTTGGTTTAGTGCCAGAGGTACCTCCAACTGAGAGGTAACTCAACCTCGGTTTTGAGATGTTCTTCCCCTGCTAAAGATGACATCTTAGTAGAAAGGAGTTAATAATCATGGATGTTCCTTGACAAACATCTGTTGCTATAGGACCTCTAGTTGTCTTTACCTTGAACAGCTTCTTATAAAGCAAAATAAGGGAGAAAACAAGCAATGGGAAGGAAAAATTGCATTAGGCTGCACAAGCTAAATAACTTCTCTGGCTTATACTCCTGTAATTTGGTTTACAAAAGGAGAATATTTATAGTAGTCTACCTACCCAATTACACTGCAAACAAATTTAATTGCTTTTAAGGCGCTTTTAAAAAAAACTTTCCTTTTCCACTGCCATCACCCATATCAGTAATTTCTAGCTTGTGGTCAGTGTCTAAAGGATAAGAATCTCCAGAATTGATTGCTGATATCTGAATCGAATTGAATTACATGTGATGAACCAACTCTTGAACTCCCACATTCCCCTCATTGCCTTCTTCCTAGGATTCAATGCCTTGTCTTTGTGGGTTCTGAAATGTAGAGAAGCAGTCACATGAGATGGGGCCAGCACTGCAAGGAAGGGGGCATTATCTAACACAATTTTGTGATTTCAGGTCAGCAGCTTATAGTGTCTTGGAAGGAACATGGGCTTTGCAGTCAGATAGACCTAGTTGAGTTTGAAACCCAGCTCGTCACTCATTCTCCTTTTACCTTGGGCAGGATTCCTGAACCCTCTCTTCTCAACTTTCCTCATCTTTACAATGAGGTCTGTAATTCCTCAGAGGGCTGCCATGATGGGTATCTAAGAAAAGCCTCACTGGATATCAAGATTCTCCACACTCAAATTGCACTTATCCTCTAACATAATTTCCCAGCAACTCCCTCGTTAGCTTTCTCTTGTTGCATAACTAATTACCACAGACTTAACTGCTTAAACCAACACAGGTTTATTACCTCACAGTTTCTGGAGGTCATAAGTCCAGGCATGGGTTGGTTGGAACCCAACTGCTTTAAGTCCTCACAAGGCTGCAGTCAAGGTTCAGCCAGGGCTGGGATCTCATGTGAGACTTGGGATCGTCTTCCAAACTCACATGGCTGTTGTCAGGATTAGGTTCCTTGCAGTTGCAGGACTAAGGCCTTCAGCTTCTAGAGGTTGCCCACAGTTCCCTGACATGTGGCCCTTTTCATAGGCAGTTCACAGTTCAAAACGAGTTTGCACTTTTGAAGCCAACGGTAAAGAAAGTTTTTATATATTTATTAACATAATCACAAGAGTTATGTCTTATCACTTTTGTTATATTCTGTTGGTTTGAAGCGAGTCACAGGCTCCACCCATACTCAAGGAGAGGGAATTACACAAAGGTGTGAACACCTAGAGATGAGGGGTATCGGGGGTCACCATAGGATCTGCCCCCCACACTCTCAAAGTGCAACAAGCCACAGTGTACCCTCCTGTCTGTGTTGGTTGCTAATTGTTTCAGTGAAATTAGTTTCATCTTTCCCAAGAAATCAGAGATGGCAAACAGTTGGGAAAGTGTGATCTGTTTTCACATTCCTCACCAGTGTAGACAAAGATAACTGATGCAGAGCTTTTGTTTCCTGAGCGTTCAAACTCAGTCTCAAAATTCTTTGAAGGACAATGCAAAAGATAGAAGCTACCATTTGATCGGTGCTGGGAAGTGTTACAAAACCTATTTGCCATCCTTGAACTGTACTGTACATCCTGGTGAGCTAGACCCATGGATTTGCCCAGCATAATATAAAGGGAAGTGATAGCCTGGTGCCTGAGGTCCTTAACACACCAGCACCTTTAGCAAGGACAACGATAATTCATGTGGAACTAACAGGAATTTCCATATATAGAAAGTGTTCTTTACTCTGTTCCCTAACAGGAAACATCAGTGAAAAACCTTAAAACCAACTGGATGACAATGCAATAGAACACAATTATGCTTACAAAGGGAAAAAAATATATAGGTTGTGTAACTAGAGAAATTGTTAACACAACAACTGAGAAACTATATGAGTTTGAGTCCCTTGGGAAAGAGAAATGTAGCTGTAAATAAGTTTATTTCTCTGGCAATATTTGCTTGTCTTTGTATGCCTCTCCATGTCCTAAGAGTTTTCTTACCATGCCTTCATGAGTATATGAGTGAATTACTAGGAATGCTATTATTTTCATTGTATTCTAAGCCTTATAGGAGATAAAAGAACACCCTGTACCTGTCCTTGGGCTCAATTTAAGTTAGAGAAAAAAAAAATTCTCTGTATAAGAAAAAGTTTTTTTTTTTTCTCAGTAAAACAGTTTTTAATCAATTATAATAGGCTTACCAACCATACTAACAATTACTTATACATCTTTAGCTTTTGCTGTTCTTTTTTTTATTTTTATTTTGAAATTTTTTTTTGGCTGCGTTCAAGAAAAAGTTCTTATAAGATGGCAGAGACATACTATTGATGTAAGGCTCATTTGTTTTAATAGAGGTCCTTAGTCATGGATTATCAGTGGAAAGCATTACACAGTGAGTGCAATTTTAAGCAAGACCTTGTCCTTCTAGCTGCATAAGGGATCTCTACAGAATAAGAAGCAAGAAATGATTATTTTACTGGCAGAAATGGAGAAAAGATAGATATATGTTTTGATAGAAGTACGTACAAATATATATAAATAGCTTACTATGGAAAGAAACAGAGCCTGAATATATCTTCCACTCTTAAAGTTCGGACACAATATATCAATAGGTACATAGTAAGCATATAATTAATATTTATATATTTCAGGAACAGAGTTTGGCACTAAAATGACAATATTTGGGTATAGTCATTTGATCCAGGAGAATGGAAATTGTCAGCAAACCTCCAAACCAGTGATGCTAAATCTATAACCTTATCTTAACCCTGGAGACTGTGGATGGTGATGCCACAGTCTATTCTGCGGAACTGAATGTATAAATGGTTTGTAAATAAATATTTATGGACCTGTTTTACTTACTTTCAAGGTTGAGACTTGTGGAGATGTTTCTTAGAATCTATGAAATAAAAGGAATTGTTAGATCTGTTTCATATCATCTGAAAAATATATAATAATGTAATACTGAGATAATTTTAGAAAACTACACTTCAAGTAGGATATTGTCTTTTGAGCCATGGGGAATATGGTAAATGGTTACTATATCTGTTACTCAGGGCAGCTGTAATAAAATATTTAAAGTAAATAAACTGGGTGGCTTAAAACGGAAGTTTGTTATCTCACAGTTCTGGAGACTAGAAGCAAACAAATCTTGGCATTAGCAGGGCAATGCTCTCAAAGGATCTAGAGGAGGATCCCTTCTTGCCTCTTCCTGGCTGGTTGCCACGAATCCTTGGTATTTCTTGGCTGGTAGACACTTCACTCCAATCTCTACCTCCGTCGTCATATGGCAGTCTTCCTCTTTGTGTGGCTGTCTCTGTGTCAAGATTTCCCCTTCCTTGTAAGGAGACCCATCATTGGATTAGGGCCAACCCTATCCAATATGACATCAATGTAACTTGATTACATCTATAAAGACCCTGTTTCCTTCCAAATAAGGATCACACTTATAGGTACTAGGAGTTAGGACTTGAACGTATATTTTTAAGAGACACAGTTCAACCCATGACAATTACTAATTGGCTTCTCTTCTTCAGAGCTACCCTGTGATTGAAACTCAGTGATTCTCTCTAGGGATAAGTACTTTGAAGATATATTCTATAATCAGAAGGTCCCAGTTGCTTTTAGGTCTAGCCTACTCACTTTAGTAGAGTTCACTTCCATGCATTATACTGAACCCAAGGCGAGACCCCAGAGAGGTTCAGAAAGCAGTGGCAAGGGCACACATAACTACACTGGAAGGCAGAATAGAATGAGTACAACACAGATGAAGTAGGGTGGAGATATAGAAAAGGGAGATGACCGAGCTGCTGAGGAGGTGATTGCGGGAGGGCAGTAGCAATTTTGAGGGGCAGAAACAGTCTTAGCAGAGGCACAGAGATAAGGAAACATAGGATAGGTTGCATGGCTGACTGCAAGGTGTCCCATTCACCTGGAGCATAAGGTGAATTTAGAGGAACAGGGGTAGAGGGGTATGGCATCACAGGTTTTCATTGTCTGGGTAAAAGAAAAGGAACTTCATGGGATTTTCTTGTCTATTTTTATTGCTAGTGGCTAAAGGCAGGACATCTCCAGACATGTGTGTGTGTGTGTGTGTGTGTGTTGCCCAGGGATCTGTATGTGTACAGGTATAGTAACAATAGGATTTACCGACACTACTGGGTGATGGGTTTCGATATCAAGATGTTAATTCTTATAACAACACTGTGATTTGGGTTGTGTTGATACCCCCATTTTGCAGATGAGTAAACCGTGACTTAAAACATTAAGAAACTAATTCAGGGTCACACATCCCTGGTAAGCATTGGGTGTATGTATTAGGCAGGGTTCTCCAGAAAAACAGAACCAATAGGAGATACACACACACACACATATATAAACACACACATAAACACACACATACAAATACATACAGAGAGAGAGAGAGAGATTTATTTTAGGAATTGGCTCACAGCATGATTATGGAGTCAAAGAAGTGTCATGACTTACTGTCTGCAAGTTGGAGAACAGGAAAGCTGGTGGTATAATTCAGTCTGAGACCAAAAGCTCTGAGAAACAGAGCACTAATGTCCAAGGGCAGGAGAAGGTGGATGGACCAGTTCAGGCAGAGAGAGCAAATTTGCCTCTCTTCTGCCTTTTTGTTCTGTTTGGGCCCTCAGTGGATGGGATGATACCCCCCCACATTGGGGAGGTCCATCTACTTCACTCAGTTTACTAATTCAAATGCTGACCTCTTCTAGAAACCCGCTCACGGACACGCCCTGAAACAATGTTTTACCAGCTATCTTGGTATTCCTAAGCCCAGTCACGTTGACACAAAATTAATCATCACAGTCTAGGAACTGAACCCCATTCTGGGTGGTCCCAGAGCACACACTGGTAACCTCTACAGCACAGCTTATGGTTGGGCTCAGGGAAGCCAGCACTTTGGTGCTGTGCACCTACCCGTAATTTACCTCAGAGTGAGTTCTCTGTGTCATCTTGGGACTAATGCCTGTGTGTTGGAGGACTTTTGAAGATAACAATAACATTCATGCACTTGGTCACTGGATGAAACTGTGTCTTGGAACAGAGATGTACAAAGGTGGCTCTTCTCCATTCTTGTTTATAAAAATTGGTGGATTTGCTGATTGGGGAAATAGCGGCCGAATGACTCAAGTAGATAAGAGCATTTGAGAGTAAAAAAAATGTTTTGGAGACCTTTAGATTATTTATTATCTAGATAAAGAATAAGAAATTAAGAGACTTGAAGTGACTGTTCTTTATATATAGTGTATGATACTTAGTAGTTGATCAATAATTTTTAAATAAAGGATAAAAATGTTCAAATCAAATGGGAAATTAGTGGCCAGGTAAAGACTATTTGAGGCTTTCTTACTTCAGGTTCAGTGTATTTTGTACTATATTTTAAAAAAAGGAAATTGGCAAAGATTTGGAGAGCAGGAACAAAGTAAGGCAGGGACATGGTGGATACGAGGGAGAGATGGAGGGAGGCTTCTGTTAAGAAAAGCATACAGATTTCAGGAGGTGCTAAAGGGAGCTGTTTGGAATCATGGCAAATATGCTTCACTCCAAAAAGTGCAGTAACTGTAGTCATTAGAGGTAATGCGTTAAGAAGGGAAATAACAATCAGAAAAATGCAGTTTCACGGACGGTCCTTTATAGAACACCCCTATGGTTCTGTGCTGTCATTAATACTCGCCTCATTCTGGTTTCCTGGACTGCACAAATGCTTCGTGCCACTGAAGTAAAGCCATGGTTGCTAATTGTGCTGAACACCTTCAGAGGTGGCATCGTGGAGCACGACCAGGCAGACCCAGCCCTAATGGACTTGATTCTGGTCTCTGGAGTGAAAACACCTCTTGAAAGCTGCTGCAAGACAGCTATAGGGAGGCTTGGTGGGAAGATTTAGTGCTGCAATTTGAGGGAGCGATTCTAAGCTACTCAGTGTCTCCTGACACCCCAGATGGATTCTAGGTGGTTCCCAAGGTGGTACAGATCTAACCATCATCGACATAAATTTCTCTCTCTGAATAGGGGCCCTTCACTGTCTTATGAGAGCTCAAAGTCTAGTTTTAGAGGTAGGACAAACACACACAAAGTGATGAATGAGCATTAACTGCTGGGTTGCATACTCCTGATGGCCTATTCAAGGTTCAGAGACAGGAGTTCCAAGGGGGCAACAATGCTCGGAATTGAGGAGGTGAGAGTGGCAGAATTTGAAGGCACTTGGCATGCTTTGGAGAAGCAGACAGTTGGTATCAGGGTGGATTCTAGGGCGTGGGAACAGCCTGCAGGTGGGAATGAGGACTTGAGTAGAATGGAAAATGTGTGTTTTGTTTGATTATATCAAGGAAAAAGTCAAGTTTGTTTGTTTTTAACACCCCCTAACCCTTATTAATTTCCTTTATTTGCAAAAAGATATCAGGCCTCGGGCTCAGTCTTTACAGACATTATTAACATTCTTTTTATTCTATTTATTTTTATGGTTAACTTCTATAGACAAATTATACTGGTTTTCCATTTTTAGTACAAGTATAAATTTATTTTAAAATACAAATATGCGAAGTAAAAAGAAATGAGGCCATTTAAAGAAAAAGATGAAGTAAATAAGAATTCAGGATATATATATAGATGGGTAAATGTGTGACATTGCTACATCATTGACCAAAGTTTGGGAAAAGTGCCGTTGACAAGTGGTGGCCATTGCGGGATGTTGATCCTGGTCTTCAAGTTTCTCATCCTCCTTCCATTACTCACCATGCATATTCCCGCAAAATAGAATTGCTGCACGTTCCCCATAAAACATTCACGCTTTCACCCTTACTTATTCCTGCTGTCTGCCTGTCTTCAAAGTGAAAATGTTTTCTTTGGAACATTCAAACCTGGCCTTGCACTAAGTAGGTCCCAGTAAATATTTGATGAATAAATGAGTGTAAGAATGAGTCAGTAAATAAATCAGTTGTGACTTCTCAAAA
Organism: Delphinus delphis; assembly: GCF_949987515.2. NCBI lineage: Eukaryota > Metazoa > Chordata > Mammalia > Artiodactyla > Delphinidae > Delphinus > Delphinus delphis. Next base: position 24,672,952 of record NC_082684.1, on the reverse strand, counting down.
AAGAAAAAAATCATCTTGTAATAGGGTCTAAACTAGAGTAATGGCAATGAAAAGCAAGAGAAAGGGGCCAATCCAGGTGACACTTGAAAGTGAGAAATGAGAGATCAGATTTAGGTCGCTGCTTCTTAGACTTTAATCTGCATACCAGTCATGTGGGCATCTTGTGGAAATGCAGATACCATTCATTAGGTCTGGGATGGGGCCTGAGGTTCTGCATTTCTAACAGGCTCCCCGGGGATGCTGCTGTGGCTGGTGGGGAGATATATGTTGAGTGTAAAGTTTTAGGTGACATTGGAGAGGGGGAGAAACAAAGTGAACTCCAATTTTTTGTGGTACTTTAAAATGTTTAAAATGCTATTTTAAAGATGAAATTTGGGAAAAGAAAAAAACGCCTAAACATTCAAGGGGGTTCTTTTTCCTATAAACTTTAGCAATGTTTTTCAATTCTGTAATCTCCTGTTTTATTTCTGTAAGTCATTTTTGGTCATGTTTTGCTCTTGTTTCTCTTGAATATAGAGCTCTGATTGGCCCATAAGAAACACTGAGCAGAGGAGTGCTGTGAAGTATTGTATAATCATGATCTTATTAAAGTAGGCTTGTTTGCACTTGAGGAGTGAAGCTGTCCAAGGCAATAGAATAAAGGGCAAAGCTGTTCCACAAACTCAGGTCCTCTGACTCTAAGTGGGCGCTCTTTCCCTCAATACTCACTGCCATCCAATAACAAAATCTTTCAACCTAAATTGTTACCCTAGCTCCTGGGACTACTGGTGGGAGATTCTGTGTGTCAAGGCTATTGAGTGTTGCAGGGGTGAGACTCTGGCTCCCCTCCTCTCTTTGTCCTTCAGGCCCAGTCCCAGGAGCACAGGGAAGGGAGCATGCAGTGTCAGCCAGGCACTCCTCTGCTGCAGGGAGCTGCCTACCAGCCAGAGCTTGGTAATTATTATTTTACGAAAGTACATTTTGGGGATGGGCAGATCTCTGAAAGCAGGATAAAGGAACAACACAGAATTCAGTTCCCTCCCTCCCCTGTGGTTATAGACCATACTTGGCTTTTTAAAATTTTTACTTTAGGTTTAGAAGCTTCAGTCAAGAACAACAAATTAAATTGTGTACCATAGTCTTCCAGCTCATATGCTGTCGCTAGGCTGTAATTACTGCTCGACACCCTTCCTCAACATTGACATCTTCACCAGCCTGAAAAATCAAAACACAATTATTTATTTGTTTTAGGTTGGTTTTCTTCCATTAATTTTAATAATCCATGTATTTCTCTTTATTAATTTCTTATTTGCATGTTTTATGCCTGCTATTACTTAGTTTCTGTGGTGTTTCCCAGAAATATGGAATCAGTTATGCTGGATACTCTGTTCAGAAAACTCAGTAGTCACACAGCATTATAATGGTTAAATACCAGGGCTAGTAACTAAGCGCTGCTGATGTAGAGACAATTTGTGATAAAGGATCAGGACCTGAGTTCCCTTGGGAGAGAGGGGATATATCTCTAAATATCTATCTATAAATATATACAAATTTATATGTATGTTAGTACATGTGTGTTTATGTTACATGTATATATGTATGTATATAAATTAATAATAAACTCAGCATATGCCCAATTTGAAAAAAACTGGGAAATATTGAAAAAGAGATAGTAAAAGATAACTATTACCCAAATTTATCAACCAGAAATAACTATAATTTACATTTTAGTATAGTAAGCATTTTTCTATACATAGGAGAGAGTACACTTAATTTTTTGGATACTTCTGATTTTAAACCTAACACTTACTTCCCTATGTTGTTAAAAATCTTCGGCCTTTTTATTATTTTAAATTACATGTATTTTTTTCATCGATTATCAAATTAATGGACGTTTACTGTAGAAATTTGGTAAATACTGAAAATTTTAAAGAAAAATAAAATAATCCATAATTACACTACTCACAGTTAACAAGTGTTACTCTTTAGTATACTTCTCTCATATATAATACACACATACATATATATGAACTAAATAAAATTTAATAATTTCTAACAAAACTGAATCATATTACATTTACAGCACTTTAATCTTTTTCCACTTAAGTTTTAGCATGCGCTTTCCCCGTGTTGATAAATGTTCTTTAAAATGATTTTTAAATGGCTGCATAATATTCCATCATGTGTTAATTAATAATAAATCATGAGAATCTAATACCCAACTAAATGAGATCTAGTTCATTCAGTCCATGTCTGTGTCTGAACAAAACGAATAGTTTGATAGTTTGAGGGATATCATAGTTCTTTTGAAGTTGTGTAACTCAAATTTTAAAATATATCTTAAATAGATCCCATGCTATAAATATCTATTATTATTATCATTATTAATAGCTATCACATATTGATCTATAAGTATTAAGCATCATGTACATTATCTAGTCAATATTTGCAACTCTTTGAGGTGGATACTGTTATCTCTGCTTTACAATTAAGGAAACTGAGAGTCAAAAATAGAGGTTAAATAACTCATTAGTGGCTAAGCTTAGATTCCAACTATCTATGTAATTCCACCATCTATGCTCTTAACCACTAGACTGTGCCCATTTAATATTAACAATAGATGCATTTGTACCTTTCCTGAATGTATTTATTTTCACCCTATATACCTCCCAAATAACGTGATTCATAATCAGTATTTTCATTCTACATTTAATGTGTGTAATGCACTATGCTCAGTTCTGCTAAGAAATACATAGAAACAGAAGCCATAGTATTTGCTCAAGAGCTTCTCAACATCTCATTAGGGGTGCAGTGTCTACATGTGTGCAGCGTTTAGATTCATGAAAGACTTAAGCATGAATACAAGTTAGTAGGATAAGAGCTAGCCCATAGTAGTACACAAATAATTTCCAATTTGGTATTATGGTTCAGAGAAATGACATGCCATTGTGGGATAGAGTAGCCTGGAATATTCTACTAGGCCAATAAGTATCTCTGATGCTTACAGAATAGATAACTGCTGCTAAAAAAATACAATATATTTTTTAAATTTGAAGACATGCTCCTTTATTTTGCTATTTCTGGCTTTGCTAAACAAGACCATGTTTGATGTCTGTCTTTTAAAATGATTCTGTTGGATAGTTATTAGATTCTGTTAATCTCTAGGAATTCACCAAGAACAATTTTATATATATGATCCAAGAGTCCATTTTAGCTAGTCAGGTACCCACAGCTAAGACTGCAGATTTTGGTAAAATACGGTCTGAAAATTATTTTATGGAGCATAGTTATGTGGTTATGTTTTATGAACAGTTTTGCAAACACACGTTAATGTAATGCTAACTATATTTGAGGGTGCCAGTTACCTTCTAGAACCTTTCCACATTTTAACTCTGATTTTCAGATCAGTTGTGAAACCAGAATTCCCTTTCATCACTCTATTCTGCCTCTGATTAAATACCTTCTTTGTATAGATCCTTATATAACACAGAGGCAGATATAATCCTTCTAGTGGTCTCAAAATTTTGTATAAACCCGACCAGATAATCATATAGGGGAAATAGGATTTAGGGAAATTCATTTTGATAACTATGAGACAAGATTTGTAGGTCAGTGTGGCATTATATTTAATCCACTTTCATCTTATTACAAATTTGGCTCAGGACATAAAATGTGTACTGACATGAGATCTGCGCATTAGGTAGGTGGTTATTTTCCTTTGAATATTCCTCTGTAAAACAAAATGTTGGTGATGAAAATGCTAGCTGGTTAGTCTTATTTGCCAGGATTCGTGACCTGCATTGTGAAGGGCTTAACCGTATCAGGAACACTGAACTTCAGAGCTGAAAGGGATATCTGAGCTTGTTGAGTCTAGTGGCTCTCAAACTTCAGTGTGTGTGAGTTCACCTAGAGGGCTTAGTATAGCACAGCTTGCTGGGTTCCCTGCCTCAACGCCTCTGATTCAGGAGGTGAGGCCTGGGAATATGCATTCTAACATGTTTCCAGGTGACGCTGATGTTGCTGATTTGGGAGCTATACTTTGAGAACCACTCTTCTAGTTTAAGGCTTTCTTTTTACCAATGAGAAAACTGAGGACACAAGAGAGGTCATCCATGTATGTGTATAAATCACATCCTGTTCCTCTGCTGCTAAAAGCCCTTCTGTGGTTTCTTGTTGCACTTGGAATAAAATCTCCAATCCTTATTATCCAGAATATCCTGAATGCCTGGTCCCTGCCTGTCCCTCCGCACCACGGTCCCCATAGAGATTTATTGCACTTTGTTCCAGTTATTCAAGGGCCACGTCCTTATTTCAGCATAAAAAGCGACGAATACGGCGACATGGCACAGAGCAAGGAGTGAAGGATTGACTTCTAGAGGCTTTCAGTCCCATTTTTCAATGCTTGCCATTTGCTTGGGGCTCCAAATATAGTTAATATTAGCCACATGCTTAGTGATTTATCAGTGTTCACTTCCATGCAATAGGTCCATCTTGATTTTTCTATATATTTTACTTGGCAGAGAAGCTGATTCTCATAATAATAGCTAACATTTATTAGCTATGTGCCACATACCATGCCAGGTATTGAACAAACATTATATTTAATCTTCATAAAAGCCATATAAAGTAGGTATTACTCATATCTATTTTACTAGTGAGGGAACTAAGGCTTAGAGGATTAAGTAACCTTTTGAATGTCACAGTGCTAATAAGGACAGTACTGAGATTTCGACTCTGATTTCTGGGGCTAGAATCTCCATTCTTGGACTGTAAACTATACTGCCTCACAATTTTATCGTGAAATAACTACTGTGTTCGTCTAAAGAGCCCCAACTGGCCAAATGATGACAACCCCTTCTCCTGGATGCTGTTTTACTGACTATCAGAAAATCAGGTGATGCCTTTGGAGGGAGAAAAGGGAGTTTTAGCTTGAAAGGGACTTTACAAATACATATAAAGTGAGTAAATTGGGGTTAAGCATGGTCACATTAAAACAAAGTTCAGTACCTCAAAGTGTCATGTCTTTTATCTTGATAATTGAAGAGTTTATGTGAGAGTCAATACAAGAGAGGCATTCGGTCTACTTTACATGCTATTTCTCAACTGTTTTTGAGAGTGGTTTATCTCTCCTACATCCACGATAATAGAAGAGCCTAATACACTGAGATTGCTTTTAAGGCTAAAGGAATTCCAGAGGCAGCCGCCCATAGGGTGAGAACAATAGAAACTCCTTTAGCCTGAAGTTACAAAAAGACACCAGGCAAACACTGCTTCCTCCGAGAAGTTATTTGTGATCAAGACTCAATCATTGGTCAAATGAACAAATGATCTCTTTATTTCTGAAGGATCAGAAAAATATTGGAGCAATCTTACTTTCCTCCTGAAGCAAGTCTGAAATGAGTTTTACAGAAGCAAATTCCTTCAGTGATTTTTTTTTTCATTTGTTTCCTCTTAACAAACTACTTTACTTAAAAGTATCATCACTTTTTGAAATTTTGCCTTGAGAAATTCTTTTTTTTTTCTTTCTCTTCTTACTTTATTTCATTTAAGCATTAATTCCCTTATTCATTCTACACATAGTTATTTCACACTTACAATGTGCCTGAGTTTATTTATTTTAAATATTAAAACCCACTAGAGCTGAAGTTTAAATATGGGACCTCTGTAGTGGTGAGACCACCTGTCATGAAGAGCTCGGTGTAATTCAGAAACTGAATCAACATGGATGGAAACCAACACAGGCCCAGTTTTATACCATTATAGTATCTTCCATTCCAAAGCACAATTGTATGTGCATTAAATATATGCTTCTAATAAAATAAAAGACCAGCAAATATAATACGGAATTATTTCCATATTTAGAAAAATACATCATAAACAAGGAGGGATTTTCTTAGGAATGTAAGGATAACATCAGGAAATATATTAATTAAATTTAATATAAGATAGTAATAATGATATTAAAGATAAAGGTGGAAAACCAAAATAATTTAAATAATCAAGGAAGTAATTGATATAATCAATATATATTATTAAAATAATCTGAATAACCTTAGATTGGAATAGAATTTTTAATCTTGATAATGGGAAGTTATCAAGAACCTATAGCAAATATCATATTTATTCAGGTTAAAAACAAAGCAAGGATGCCCACTATCATTTCTATTTATTGTTGAAATAGAGAAACTAACCAATAGAATAAGAAAAGAAAATCAGATACATAAAGATTGGAGAGGAATATACTGAACTTTCCTTAATTTGTGGAAAATCCATGAAGGTCCATTGGCAGACTATTAGAGCTAAAAGTGATTTCAGCAAGTTTGCTAATTAGAAGATAAACATATAAACCTAATTAGCTTTTCTCTGCAATTATAATTACCAATTAAAATGTAGAACAGAAAAAAAATCCTGTATGCAATAGCTACAACAATATAAAGAAGCTATAAATCAATCTAAAAAGATTCATGACCTTTATAAAAAGACAAATGACAAAATATCATTGAAGATTATAAAGTTCTGAGTAAATCGTCAATATCTGTCATTTCATGAGTATACTCAATAACATGAAGATGCCAATTCTCCCTAAATTATTCCATAAATCTAACACCACTCTACTCAACATCCCAACAGAAGTTTTTATGTAACCTGACACAGCTGACCCTATAAAACTCATGTGTAAATGCAAGGAGCCAAAATAGCCAAGATAATTCTGGAGGAAGAAAAAAAAAAAGAACAAGAGAAAAGACTTGTCCTACCAGATATCAAGACATTTTATAGCCATAATAATTACGATAGTGTGACACAGGCATATAGACATATGGGATAGAATAGAGCTCAGTGACTGTCTTGTGCAATATAGAAAATTCATACATGACCAGGTGGATGTTACAAATCAGTGGTCAGTGGACAAACTAATCAGTAATGGTGCTGGGATAACTGGTTATCTATATGGAGAAAAATTAGATTTCATCTTTACATCAAACATGAAAATAAATTGAATACTTAAAAATTTAAATTTAAAATGCAAAACTTTAAAATTTTTAGAAGAAAATAAAGGTGAAAGGCTTTATGACCTATGTGTGGAAAAGATTTCTTTTAAAAGGCCAGAAACAAAGCATATACCATAAAGAAAATGTTGATAAGTTTTTCAAGGAAAAACATGATAAAAAACATAAGCCACTGACTGGGAGAAACTATTGGCAATGCATATATGTAATATACGAAGGATTGGTATTACAGGTTGTATAATGAACTCCTACAAGTCATCAAAAGAAAAAGAACCCCACAAAAAAATGAACAAAGGATATGAGTAAGGAAATCATAGATGCCAAAGCAAAATGGATTGTAAACATGTAAAAGGATGTACAGTCATAATAGTAAACCTGAGACTGCAAATAATATTGTGACATTACTTCAAACCACCAGATTAGCAAAAATTAATAATTCTGATGATACTAAGTGTTGTAATTCTGATGATACTAAGTGTTGGCAAAGAGGAGGAGCAATGAGAACCCTCATATACTAAATAGTGGGAGTGTGAAATAAGGCCACCACTTTGGAGTGCAATTTAGCATTGAAATGGAACATGACATTTGACCTAATAATTGTACATCTATGTAAATGCTTTAGAGAGACTCTCTAACAAATTTGTATTTAGGTAATTACTAGAAGGTACATTGGAACACTACTTGCAATTTAAAAAAAAATTAGAAACAATCTAAATCAGCACGAGAGAACGTAAATAAATTGTAGTATCTCTATACAATAGAATCCCATCCAGCAGTGGAGCAGAACAAAGTAGAGCCGCATGTAACAACATTGGTAAACCTCAAATTCATAGTCTCGAATGAAAAAAGCAACTTATGCAATAAAGGTACAGCGTGATCCCTTTATGTAAAGTTTATAAACATGCCATATAATCCAAAATACTTTATGTACAGATACACATATATAAAGAATAAAAAAAAAACATGCCTAGACATGATGAACATCCCAATAAAAAGGTTACTTCTGGGGAGAAAGGTGGGACTGCTATAAGGGGGATTTACCTATGTTTGTAACATTCTGTTTCTTCAAAAAGTATCTGAAACAAATACACCAGAATATTGAGTTAAAAAAGATTCAGATACACATATATTTATTATATTATTATTTCTGTTTGTTTGAGTGAAACATTTCAAAGTTAAATAAAGAACCACTTAGCCTTACTGAGGTCATGGATGCTGAGTGCTCAGCCAGGTTTATTCACTAAGTTCTTCTACTTCCTGCTCTCAATGGGACTGATTACAATTATATATGACCACATAGCATAACTCTTCAGACTCTTTGGGAAAATGTCAAAATTGTGAATGTTAAATTCTGAAATGTCAAGGGCCAACTATAGACATACAAAACCAGCTAAGGACTAAACGGATAAAAATGAAAACAACATAAAATAAATGCTGTTTGACATAAAGTTGAGAAGAATATATAATCTCTCCTTCCCCCCTAAAATCAGCCCAGAGGATTGGCATTCGCCCTCCTGAAGGATTATCTGTCTATATGAGCTAAGCGCCAGCCTGAAAAACTACACAGGGTGATATAAAACAAAATGAAACAAAACCTGCTCATGTGAAGGGAAAAGAACACTCCACAAAATGGCTGCGCCTTCCCCAATACATCCTTCAGCTCCCCAAACAGCTTTCCCATCCTTGACCTTCTCTTTAGAAGCCCCTCCTTAAGCAGTTACACACAGCTCTGCAAATGTTAGAGTGACATTTGGACTGGGCTTGCGTGATCAGTTCGCCCGCGTGTCTGTGCTCCCCGGGGACCTGCCAAGCTTCAGAGCAGCGGTATTAGCCTCACCCCCCAGAGCTAGCAATAACATTTACCAGCTACAGTTCTCTCCATCTTCAAATATTTCCTCTGGCCCACGAGAAGGTGATCCAGCCCCTCCATAGACTGGGACCTAAAGAGAGTGGTTGAGAGGGAGGTGACCCCTCCTTTAAGAACTTTTAACATTTACCTTTCATTAAAGATTGTACTTGTATTTTAATTGGGCTTCCCTCCTAGGATTCTGATATGTTTGGAAAAAATTAATTACTGAAATTGCATACCTGTTAGGGGCGGGGCACACCTTTGATGGAAACTCTGCAAAAACCTGGCTCTGGCTGGTGAGGAATGGCATCTGAGTACTCACTGAAATCCATAAAAGTCCAGAGTTGGCAAGGAAACCATACAATTATTAATTATAACTTAGAAAACAGTTTTGGAGCCCTGTATGCTTAATATACGTCTAGGACTGGGCTAGTCAAGACTTAAGTCAAAATGATCTCTTTTGTTTGTTGTATCTCCAGTGCCTGAATGGATGGATGATTGAACTGATGAGGAATGAATTGAATATCCTCCCAACAGTCTAATGAGTTATGTGCTAATCATCCTTATTTTATTAATGAGGAAACTGAAGCTCAGAGAGATTAACTTGTTAATCTTTGTTAATCTTTGCAACTTGTCCAGTTGCAAAGCTAGCTCCTGTCAGGCCTTGTATACAGCCTGAGAGCATAATTGCTCTGCTATAATCTGTACTTATAGAGGCATATGTGTGTCAGAAATGTGATGATAAGCATTCGTAGGGAAGTTAAAAGTGAATAAGAACACAATAGAATTCTAATTAACAAATGTGGAAGGAAAGAGGGCAAGAGGGAATCACCATTAGGCAAATACTGCAGTAAAAAATGTTGCAGATACGATCCACTGATGGATGGTAAAATTAGTGGATGAAAGTTTGAGGAGAATCAGAATTTGCATAGGCTCAAAGTATCTTCCACAAGATATTTATCAAGTACAAAGGAAAAGACAGGTATTTAACTTTTTTGCTTAAAAGACCTGGGAGATACCAACTTAAGTAATCAAGAAAACATCACTAGTAAAAAGACACGTCAACATCATGAACACCTTGATATAATGCACTGAGAAGGACACAGTGTCATTTTCATGGTATTCTTGCCTAAAATGCATAACCTCACTCCAGTCATGAACAAACATTGGAAAAACTCAAATTGAAAATATTTAATAAAATATCTGACCAGTACTCTCCTTTTTTTTTTTTTTTGCGGTACGCGGGCCTCTCACTGTTGTGGCCTCTCCCGTTGCGGAGCACAGGCTCCGGATGCGCAGGCTCAGCGGCCATGGCTCACGGGCCTAGCCGCTCCGCGTCATGTGGGATCTTCCCGGACCAGGGCACGAACCCGTGTCCCCTGCATCGGCAGGCGGACTCTCAACCACTGTGCCACCAGGGAAGCCCCTGACCAGTACTCTTTAAAATGACGTGAAAAGCAAGGAAAGATTGAGGGGCTATTATAGACTGGAGAAAACTAAGGAGAAATAACAGCTAATGCAGTGTAGGATCCTGAAACAGAAAAAGAACATTAGTGGAAAAAGTCATAAAACTGAAAAAGATCTGAAGTTTATTTAAAATATTGTGCCAATGTTAACTTTCTATTATTTAAAATCATGCTATGGTTATGCATTAGGAGAAATAGGGTGAGAGGTGTAAGAGAATGCTTGATATAGTTTTTGCAACTTTTCTGTAAGTATGTAAGTTTGAAATACAAGGTTTATAACAACAAACAAAATGAAACAAAAAATGAGCAGGAAGTACACTTGCCTTCAGATTTGCTTGCAGCTTGAAGAGAGAAGCAAACTTGTAAACTAAAATGAAAGGCACACAAAAACAGTCTTGTAGGCATTGCCTGTAATATATGTGCACCAGATAGAAAGGGGCCATGGAGAAGGAGTGGTTGATCTTATCTGCAAAGGGAGTGCAGGTAGCCAGGATAGACTGAACAGAGAAGGTGATGCTTGAGGTCTTTTATCTACCATCTATTTTACTGAGAACCTGCTGTAGGCCAGGCACTCCTCTAAAAAGAAGCTACATGGTAGTAAACATGAAAAAGTACTGCTTTCATGGAGCTTCCATTCTAGAAGGAGGTGTCAGATAAACACATGAACAAAAACCTGACATTTTAAGTGCTGGGATGAAAAATAAATGAGCCAATGTGATAGAACATGCTTGGGGGAAACGGGCAGTTAGATAGGGTGATTGGGGAATACCTTTTTGAGGAGCTGATAGTTAAGCTGTTAGGACCAAGGTATGAATGAGAAGGAGCAAGCCATGCAAAAAAAATCAGGGAGCAGGTAATTCCATGATGAAGAACAGGTTGGCTGAATGCCCGACCACAGGAACAAATTGCTGTGTCCTATTCAATAGGACAAAAAGAGGCCAGCATGCTGGGCTATAATGGATAAGGGGATAATGGTAGAAGATGAGCTGTAGAAGTAGGTTGACCACCTGGCTTTAAGTCCAAACTGACATACTTTTGAATAAAAGGTGGTGCTATTAATAATTACACCAGGACAATAGAAGTAAAATGGAACTGTCTGGGCTAAACCTAGACATACGATCACCCTATAGAGAAGAAACAAATCGTGTAGGACTTTGTGAGTCAGGCAAGCAGTACAAATGTATTCTAAGTGCATTAGGAAGCCATGGGAGGGTAGATCAGGGGAAGGAAGTGATTGCTCTGGCTGCCAAGTGGAGAATAGACTATTGAGAGTGAAGAATGAAAGTAGGGGGAAGATTAGAAGTCTAACTAGCAGGCAGAGAATGGGGCCTTGAGCTAAGGAAGTAGACACGGAAAAGGAGACTCACTCAGTTTTGAAAGCAGAGTCAATGAGCCTTGCTTACTCTTAGTAGATAGGCCAGGATTAGCCAGTTGTTTAGGGACTATAGAACATTCCATACGAAGGTAGTGGCAAGAGCAGAGTCACAGGAGCAGGTCATATTCTAGGAGCCCATAGTGTATTCTATGGCAAAAGTGAAGGGGCACAGAGGGGACAGGCAAAACTGTGTTGGAGATATGACCACAGGCCAGATCATCAAAGACAGAATCCAATGCTAAATAGTAGATATTGTGATGCCATTGAAAGTCCTTGACTGGAAAGTGACATGATTTGTTTTGTTTTTAGAAAAATGACACTAGGTCAACTATGAGGAAAACAAAAGAGCAAAGGAAAACCCCCCATGAAAACAGATAGAGATACCTTCTGCTAGTTAGAAGAATAAACAAGAAACCAGAAATATTTTGAGGGTGGTATAACAAGGTGAGGGGCCTTTCATTTGTACTAGAAGCTGTCCACCTGTTCATCACACGCACCCTTGATTGTCTAGTGGTTTACAGTATAATTAACTGTTGACTCAGGGACTGCTAGATAGTGTCGCTGAGTCATAAAGAAGCTCCAAGAGGAAAACTTGAGGGACAAATTAATGTCATGTACCATGTCACTTTCTTCTTCTGCTCCAGTGCTGTTCTTGGCCCACTCATTTCTAAGTTTTAGCAATGTCTCTCAGACTAGTGTGCCTCACATGCAATTTTGGCAAGCTAAGCACGGTGGCGGAGCCAGATAACTTGTTCCCTGTAGACTTAGAAACTCCTGAGCTGCGGGCTGTAATATAATTTACAATACAGTTAGCCAGCCCTGTAAAACAGCGTTCTGTTTGCAGGGGAATGGGGGCCTGACAAGAAGAAGTGTTTATAGCTTAACTTTAGCTGTGTTCTCCATTGTTACATGGTAGCAGCCTGCATATGATGCATCCTAGTCATCGGTCAGATAGTTACAACTTTTCTTTTTTAATTTGGCAAGCTAAGCATAACATCAGGCTTTGCATAATAGCCGCCCCAGCGTCCCTTACCTTAGGAAGTGGTAGCCCTAGCATGCACCCCCATCTTTTAGGACAAAGGAATTGAGACATAATTGTTAGATATTCCATGGCTGTGGCTTATGCCTTGATAAAATTATCCGATGTCTTACTCTTCTAAAAGTCTTATACCATGATATTGATAGAAGACTCGCGAATAAGAAAATCTGAGCGATGCCTGTTGATTTTTTTTTCTCCCTAGTGTGTTACAATAGCTACTTGCCACTTACATCACTCAACTAACAAGGTTACTTCTATTCAGCCATTGCCCCTAGGAGACTATAGCTAATATTAAAGCTCCACAGGTGGGGACTTTGTCGATTTCTAGATCCCCAGTCTAGCACAGTGCCGGAAAACATAATAGGCACTAAAATACTATGTTTTGATTAAATAAGCCCAACTATTAGCTTAAAAATGTGCCCTAATGATTTGGAAATGAATACCACATATGATGTAGAAGAACATATTCTACTGAGCCAGAGTTGGCCAGGGGGTTGATGAACTGATGTATCAACCTGAGACACTACAAAGGATCCAACATTCACTCTAACAACATTCTGAGTTTTGCAAAACTATGTGGAATTCAATTCCAAGGCTAGTTTATTAACCCGGGCAACTCTAGATTCTACTGTACACGAATGTAGATTTGTGAGATGTCCCTCTATTAATGCTCTTAGTTACACCCGTTAGAAAAAATATCTTTTAATTCATGTCCATCGTGAGTTGGGTGCAATGTCTGGCACTGTCACAGTTCTTCTGTACTTCCATTCCATACTTAACTCTGCTTAAGTAGTGTTGGAAATAGCTTGTATACATATCATGTATGTCATATATATAACATATATCTTATATACATATGATATATGTATATCGTATATATCATATATATGTATCAACAGTACTCTGAACTAGGTGCTTCAATAGATCTTTAAGTGTGTGTGTGTGTGTGTGTGTGTGTGTGTGATCTATTGATTCACCTGTTTCAGATCATTACTGATTTTGTGCAGCCTGATTTTGGAAGCAGGATCCCAAATAGGAAAAAAAAGAAGGTCTTTAATATCTCCTTAAGAAAAAAAAAGTCAAAGCTTTTAAATATTACCTCAGTCTCCTCAGTTTTGAAATAAAGGTTTGAATGCAGGTAAATTTTAAGTTTTGAACTCTAAATTTCTCTGCAATTCAGAAAGAGTAATTTTACAACTTCTGTATTCTTTTTTTTTTCTTATAAAAATCACAAGAGACTGATTCTACTTTAATCAGCTAATTAAACTTCTGGCCATTTCTTCATTGGTTTGACTTTTCTAGGAAATGTATTTTATATTCCTAAACAATTTGATTTTGGTTCATGTTGAAATACTGGCCCTGTCTCTCCTTATAAGAAATCTGTACATAACTGAGGTTGGTTGAGCTGGTACATTGCAGAACAGTTGGCAAGTAGAAAGTGTCTTCTCTTTTGCTGCCCTGGAGAACTTGTTTCTCTGGTCTGGCCTTAGACAATAATGGAGCGATCACATTTTGGTGAGCACAGCTGTATGCAGAACAGTTCTCTGAGCCTTCAATCCAATCATTTGGGACTGAAAACATCAAAAACTAGCCTGGGAAACACAACCAGGACAGGCTGCAAGTTGGCCGTTAATCACTTTACTGTGTCTGCTCAATGCTATTGTCTAACAGTGTTCTAGAATAAAGTAAAGGTGATAAGTATACAGATCCATTCAATATAGTTCCATACCTGCCATCAGTCATCCTTGTTGATGGATCAGAGGTAAAACTTTTTTTATTCAAATTTTTTGTAACCGATCATCAGTGATAATGAGAGAGCAAATGTATTCTCTGGAATACTGACAGGAAGAATATGACAGAGTGAGGCAGCAAGCTTTGGGCAAAAATGAAAGTCTACAGAATAGTGCTGTCTGTTTTTCAGGATGGAAATCGTAGCTGGGTGTCAGGTTCAATCACTGAACATAGTCTGCCTATGACCGTAATGAGCCATGCTTATTATCAAAGGTAAATAATAGGACTCTAGTGTTCTTGAATGCAATCTCTACCATTATTATGAAAGTAGACCCATTGTGTAGGGAATTTGAGAACAGAAGAAAGCAGAATGTCTACCTTATTTCTCTATTTAACCAAAGTAGACTTTATAATAAAGAGGAAGACTAACAAAACACTTTAACCACAATTACATTCCACTTTATAGTTTGCAGAGCTCTTTTAAACATATTTTCTTATATGACTTTTGAAAATGATTGAAGATTTACATAAAGGAAAAGGAAAGTCAGAGAATGTGCAACTTGCCTGAGGTTGCGCGCCCATAAGAGGTGGAGCTGGGAGTGGAGTGTTGGCCTCCAGACACCTAGGCTCTTTTTACTGATCAGTGCTGCCTCTAATATGGAAGTGTCTGCACGTGAAAGCAATGGGTCATCTCCAGACATCAGGGAAGTTAAAACACGTGTGTGTGCACGACACATGTAACATTCATTGAGGACCCATTAATTTCAGACATTTGGATATCTTCGCAGTCATTCTCTTGGGCTCACCTTTGTGATGGATAGCTTTTCTTTGCAACCCTGGATCCATTCTTCGCCCTTCTTCATACTTTTTTACTCAGCTTTGTAGCCTGGAAGGTTATCCTATAGGGATTGCATTAACAGCCTCTCTTACCCTTTTGTATTCCAGTTGAATTTGCCCAATGGGAAGCATGCAAGAAAGATGAGAAGGAATGATGAGAATGAGGTCTGAATATTTAATTTCTTGTCTGTGATATGGCTTCCAACTGGCTGCACCCCTTGACATAAGGTCACAGTCTTGTGAGGCACTCATAGTGCACCCTTGTTCTCTCTCTCCCTCTTCCACTCCCCGCTCAGGGTTCTGGCAGTTGACCTTCTGCTTGCTCTGTCAGGCCTAGACGTAGTAATAATATGGGTCTGCTTTTACTAGCCCTAAATACCATATTACCTCTGGAGGGTTCACTATTCCCTACCTTTACCATTGTAAATATTACTTTTATTAAACCTTCATCAAATGGCATAATTCGAGTTGGCCGTCTATTTCCTATTAGTATCCTGGCTGATTCAGTATTATTATTATACATGTTACAGATGGGGAAACGGAAGTCCAAGAATATTTCACAGTTAAATAACTTGCAGATCTAAGACTTCCCTGGTGGTCCAGTGGTTAGGACTCCGTGCTTCTAATGCAGGGGGCATGGGTTTGATCCCTGGTCGGGGAACTAAGATTATCCCACATGCTGTGCTAAGATCCCACATGCCAGTGAGGCCAAAAAAATAAAAATAAAAATAAAATAACTTGCAGATCTAGGACTCTACCCGAATTCTCTAACTCCACGCTTATATACTCATAGTGACAGCACACTGAGCAATGATTCTGAATAGGTGTAATTACATATGTGTAATTACAGCTCTGCCCAATAGAGCTTTCTTGAATTGACTCAAAGAGTCAGATCAATTCTAAGAAACATACCACCATCATTTATAAATATTGTTTTGAAATTTCATAATACGTTTGCAAAATAAAGCAGCGGCAATAGTATCTGGAGGAAAATTGGGTAAGATTGCATCTAATCTCTTACCATGCCATTCTGTCTTCCCTGCAGCACCACAGTTAGCCTAAAAAGCAAGTCTTATCGTGTCACTTCCTGTCTTAAACACCCTCTTATGTTAACTAATATCCAAACTTCCTAATTGTGCTTATTAGCTCTTTTATAATGGACCCTCTGCATCTCCCTTCAGTCTTAACTTTATCACTCCAGTCCATATACTCTAGCCCATATGGGATCATCATTGTGGTTCTCACCTGGGCTGGGGGTGGGGATTTTTCCCCCAAGAGGCATTTGACAATGTCTGGAGATATTTTGGGTTGTCATGACTAAAGAGAATGCTTCTGTCATGGCTTCAGAGTGCTTTAATTGTTTGGGGATGGGGAAGCAATCGAACTGTATGTAATGGCAGCACGATGTTGAGAATGTGAAAAGTTAGTTCTTCTCAGCCTTGTCCATGAGAGGGAGGACATCACCTCATATCAGTTTTGATTCCCTGGAACTGTTGGCTACTGTTGGGTCTGCTCAGACCTAGAAATGTATGTTGCTCCTGCTGCTGCAAAATACAGAATTAGAACATGGTGGGCATTCCTGCATAGATTTGCACAGTGTTTAAGATCAGCCCAGTTTGGGTAGAGAGGAAGCAATCTGTGTGTTCTGGAAGCTTTATTAGAATAAAACACACTTAGGGAGTGTATGAGGCCAGTGGCTGCATGAGTGAACAGGAGGATGTCTTGAAAGTACAAAAAGAGAAGATGGTGAGGCGGGTGATTGTTTATTGGTACTTTGCTTACAAGGCTGGCTGTGAGAGTATCTTCTCTCTACAGTAGATGGCTTAAGGGCCCGTGGGTAGTGCTAGGAAGTCTGCTTGGTATGCTAAGTGCAAAGTGAGACCTGAGAAGTCTACTACATGAAAGCACATTGCTAGTTGCTCATAGTACTGTATCTATGTCAGGGGACCCCTTGCATTCGTTAGCAGCATTACATCGATTGTGTTGTCTAGTGCTTTTGTTTTATCCCTTCCCTGTCCATGCCTACCAATCTGGCTTTCTCTTTTAAAACTGTAGGAAATGTAAATGGTATCACTTCCAAGTTTGTGTAGGAAAGAAGAACTTCTCTGTACCATTTACTTTCTACAGTCAATTTTCTGTATAATTTTCACTTATCTTCTTGATTAGGACCTCATAACATCTAAAACAACATATGCTTATAATAACATTAAAGAACCCTCAGTTTTGATTATTTCCTATCTGTTCCTTTGGTGTTAGATGCAATAATTTGATTATGAAAAGTACGAAGATGGTAGGGGAAAGTTGCCTACCAGAAACTCTCTTTCAAGTTAAACAGAAAAGGGTATACCAGCCAAATAATTGTCAGCCATAAGTAAGGAAAGAGGCACAACTCAGTGTCGTAAGTCTCAAAAAATAGGAGCAAGATAACTGATTTCTGAAGCCAAGTTAAGAGGAATGGTCAAACGTGATGAGGCTGCCAGCCCTGCCTGTGTTCCTCAGATACAGTACTGTCCAGTTGATAAAAAAATATTGAGAATTATCCCTAAAATACCTTTATAGGGGGAAATAAATAGATTGAGTAGATGTTCTTATCTGAGTGAAGAATAATGGGGATGTCTGTAAGAGGTAAATACATGTAACAGAAACAAACAACAGGACTGAGGATCAAAAGAGATGTCAGCAGGACTAAAGGGCTCAGAAGTTCTAATGTATCATTCCCACCACCATGGCCTTGGGATACACTCTTCAACCAGGTGGGCTGTCTTTGAGTAGAGGACATTTAACAAAGCTTCAGAAATGACAGCACAGCTCTGAAAGCTAAATGAAGGTTACACACAGTCTCGGCTGAGCTCTTCATTTCTCCCATCCATTTCCTTCCACATTGCTGTCTCTCAGCCTACAGGAAAAAAAAAAGTACATAGAACTAAAAATATGAAGCCATTAAACTGTAGATGACCCTGGGAGCCAGTAAGTCGCTGAAACTATATGTGAACAACTAGAAACTCTGGACAGAGCCACCTGAGTATGAGCAGGAAAGACAATGACATGACAGTGCAAATAGAAAACATCAGGCAAATACAATTTCAAAAAACATAGGTATAGCTTAGAAAACTGAAGGAATTTGATCTAGAAGAAAACAAACCAAAGGACAGAAAACTTTCCCATGAGCTGTATAGTTTGTAGCTCATTTGCACTGTAGAATATTTTAAGAGAATTTAATTAATGGTATAAGAATTCAAAGAAAAAGTAAAAACAAATGAGTGAATGGAAAAGAGAGACTGTATATGGAATATCTGAGAGCCAAAATATGATCACATAACTTATTTGAAATAATTAGTAACCACAGGGGTGCAGATAATACACGGCTAAATATTGATGTATTGATAGAAGGAAAATGCTTCTCAGTGAATGCTGATGAAAAGTCAAAGAGCCAAAATCCATAATAAAGAAACTAAGAGATATGAGGACAGACAAGATAATTGGACCTCGGAAACAGAAAAACTGAGTACTTTAACAGAGATTACCTAAAGGCATCAAACCAGAAATTTGTTCTTAATATAAAGAACTGACTCCATAAAGTTCAAAATAGCATGATGGGTTCTAAGAAAATCAGATACAGTATATTCAACACTGAGATGTGTATTGATTATGTCATTGGGCTTCAAGGAATAAAATAATAGTCTTTAGGCATTTATACAAAATTTACATCATTTCCCACCTATGAGAGGAAATGTTGGCATTATACAATCTCAAGAACAATAAATCGAGGTGTATAAAATTCTGCATGAAATGAAGGGAGACTCAAGAATTACACACAACCACAATGTAATTCAAATATCAAGAGCACAAATAGACTTTCACAAACATGAACAAACTTTGGTAATAATAATACTAGTGAGTTCTTTTTAAAAAGGTGTTACCATACACTTTGTGACCACCTAGAGGGGTGGGATAGGGAAGGTGGGAGGGAGACGCAAGAGGGAGGGGATATGGGGATATATGTATACGTATAGCTGATTCACTTTGTTATACAGCAGCAGCTAACACAACAATGTAAAGCAATTATACTCCAATAAAGATGTTAAAAAAAAAAGAAACTGATGGGTATGTTTAAAACAAAAAACAACAAAAAATAAAATAAAATAAAAAAGGTGTCACCATAAAATCCAAGCACTTAAAAGATGAAATAAAATTACTCAGAAATGGAGAAACTATGACAAAAGGCATGGTGAGAATAGTGACCATCTTTGAATATACAACAAACACATAATGATCGTACGCATTATGAATGCAGAACAAAGAATACAGTTCATAATATCCTTGGGTTCCACAGCCATGGACTCAGCCAACCTTAGATCAAAAGTATTTTTTAAATTCCAGAAATTTCCAAAAAGCAAAACTTGAATTTGCCACACTGGCAACCATTTACAGAGCATTTACATTGTATTTAACACTATTTACATAGCATTTATATTGTATGAGGTATTGTAAGTATCTAGAGATGATTTTAAGTATATGGGAGGATATTTGTAGGTTATATGCAAATACTGTGCCATTTTACATAAGGGATTGAGCATCCGAAGATTTTGTTGTCTGCAAGGGGTCCTGGAACCAGTCCCCCAGTACACTCAGGACAACTGTATGTGGGTATCAGAGGTCCCCAGAACCACTCTCAATTTGAATATTTCTCTAGAAGGACTCACAGGACTCGAGATATTATATTCATGGTCATGGTTTATTACAGCAAAAGTTACAGAGTAAAATCAGCAAAGGGAAAAGGCATGTGGGGCAAAGTCTGGAGGAAAACAAGCCCAAGCCTCCAAGAGTACTCTTCCAGTTGAGGTGAACAAAACGTGTGCTTAATCTCCAGGAGTGACGTGCAACAACAAATGCAAAGTGTTGCCAGCCAGGGAACCTCACCTGAATCTGGAGTCCAGGAATTTTATGGGAAAAGATATATAAGACATTTTTAATAATCAAAATAGGGAACTCTAGAATGGCTGGACGAGGAACTCAGCAGATCTCCCCAGTGAAACAACCATTTAATTGGTGAAAATTATTAAAACACACACAACCATTTAAAATCTCTGAAAATTGTTCTAAGGACATACAACAAATGGAGAAACATTTATTTAAGAGATCTACTAAATCTCACTAAGAGAAGTGAGAGCTATGGTATTTAAACCACAACCTGCTCCCTTCTCCTACCCCAACCCTGCTCCTTGTTCTGGAAGCTTCATTCCAGGTGGTTGTGGCCAAGAAGACAGGATCTCCCTCTTCAACCAGTTACACTAGGACTACAGTTTCACCTCAGATGGTCAGGCTACTGGTACCTCTCAACTCTCCCCAGTTCCATGTTGCAGAAGCGATATTCCTGGTAGGCACAGCCAAGAAGAGGCCTCACTTGTCCTCCTAAATCTCCATTCATAGAGCAGAAGCTCTATCCCAGGTTTGGCATGTCAAGAATATAGGGGCTCCAATTGTCCCTGCCCCAGCTGAGTCATGTTTCATGTTAGGAGGGGCAAGCTGAGAAGACCAGGACTATCATCTTCCTCCCGTGCCCACTTTTAGAATGGGAATGTCACTCAGGGGGAGTGGGCCACTGTTTCTGCACACAGCTGGTTGTGTAGTGGCACAGAGGTTCTGCTCTGGGGTAGGTGCAAGTTATTAGGACGCAGAGCTCTACAACTCTGCCTGGCTGTTTAGAACAAGGATTAGAGAAGTTCATGGGTAAAGGGCTTTTGAAAATAATGGTGATCTTGGTCACTCTCAATTTTGAAGGGACAGGTAGATCTATGATACTAGTAGCAATGAGTGAAATGGCATACCAGAAGTTTGCTAATGTCAGAAGTTTAGCAAAGAGAATCAGAGGTAGAGAAAGCCATGGAGGTCTAGAGGGTTGTACACATTTGCTGGGATACACTCAGAGCTAATTAGAGGAGGAGGTGGGGAAGATTTGAAAGTATTACCAAGCTACACATACATCCACCAGTAAGAGGAAGAGCCTATTGGCTCAAGGGGCTTAAGGTACAACCTCTTAACTGACTGAACGATAAGCTGCTTTTAGCCAGGGGATACCCCTAGGAGACCAGGCTTAAAGCGAAAACCACACTTATCCTTGGTGGGCTGGAGGACTGTGCATATTCCCAAGACTGCACCGACTCAGGAGTGACAGGCGGGGCAACTTCCAAGTACTAGTCCCTGGCTGAACGTGAGGCAGTCTTAAGCTTACTGAACTGTGAAAGCAGTCTCCACGTCACACAAATCCACCAGATAATGAGTAAAAATTAACTGACCAAGGGGGCTTAGGTATAATAGTTGATCAATAGTGGCTTATACCAACCTAGGAACAACACCTAGGAAGACAGGCTAAAAGATAAAGAATGGAAAAATATCTGAACAAGGACATCAGAGCCTTCACACTGCTGGGAAAATATGTCACAGAATTAGTTCAGCCAAGTCATTAAACAAATAAATGAATGAACAAACAGAAAGAGGTAGCCCTGGTGGTGGTCACGGAGGGGAGAGCAGTATCCAGACGTGCTACAATCTGTTACCTAAAATGTCCAGTTTTCAACAGAAAATTATGAAACATACACAAAAAAGGAAAGTGTGACCCATACATAGGAGTACATACAGGCAATAGAAACTGCCCGGATGTTGCATTTAGCAGACAACTACACCAAAGCTATTATAAATATTTTCAAAGGGATTTGTGGGAATTAAGGGAAACTGTGCTTAAAGAATTAAAGCAAAATAAGATAACTGTGATTTATCAAATAGATAATGTTAATAAAGAGATTAAAATTATATATATTTATATATCTATTTTTCAACTTTTCAATTCCAAAATTTCTATCATTTGGGGAGTATTTATCTATCTACCTATCTACCTACGTACCTACCTATCTATCCCTGTCTCTCTGTCTGTCTATCTATCTATCTATCTAAAATGCTTGAAAGCACAATAATCTAAATGAAAAATTCGCCAGAGGGGCTCAACAGAAAATGTGACTTAGCAGAAGAAAGAATCTGCAAACTTGAAGATAGATCAGTAGGATTATACAGTCTAAATAGAAGAAAGAAAAATGAATGAAGATAAACAAAGCATCAGAGAAATATGGGACATCATTAAGAGTACCAACATATGTATGATGGCAGTCCTGGAAAAAAGGAGAGAGAGAATAGGACAGAAAAAATATTTAAAGAATTAATGATTGAAGATTTCCTAAATTTGAGGAAAAACACTAATTTACACATCAGTGAGCTCTAAGTAGGATCAGTACAAAGGAATTCGTTCACATCCAGACTTATTATAATAGAAATGTTGAAAGTCAAAGAGAAAATCTTGAAAGCAGCAAGAGAAAAGTGGCTTATCATATACAAAGGCCCACAATAAGATTAACAGCTGATGTCTCTTCACAATGTAGGCCAAAGGCAGTGAGTTGACATTGAAAGTGCTGAAAAAAATATAACATCAGCTAAGAATCCTATAGCCAACAAAAGCATCTTCAAAAGTGAAAGTGAAACAAAGATGTATCCAGGTAAACAAAAAAACAGAATTCATTGCTAGTATACCTGCCTTATAAGAACTACTAAAAGAAGTTCAGGAAGTGACTGCAGACAGTAATTTGAATCTACATGAAAAAACAAAGAGCTCCAGTTAGGGTAATTATGTAGGTAATGATAAAAGAGTATAATCACACATTTCTTTTTCTTTCTTCTTTTAACTGATTTAAAAAGCAATTACATAAAACAATATAAAATTGTATTGTTGGGCCTATAACATAGAATTGTAATATATTTGATAATAAAAAATGAATGAAGCTACATTGAAGAAAGGGAATGACACCAGATGGTACTGCTAATCCACAAAAAGAAATGAAGAGAGACAGACATGGTAAATAATAAGCTTATTTAAAAAAAAACTCTATAAATATATCTGAGCTCTCCTTTCTTCACTTCATAAGAAGAAGTTTTTATAAAGCAATAATTATAACAATGTATTTTTGAGTTTGAAACATATATAGACATTATATGAATAACAATAATAACACAAAAAGGAGGACCAGAAGAAAGCTATGTAAGAGTAAAGTTTCTGTATCTTACTGGAATTAAGTTAGTATAAATATGAAGTAGATTCTGATAAATTAAGATGTATGTTGTAAGCCCTAGACCAACCACTAAGAAAGTAGCTCTTAGTTACTTGGTTATTTAGTGAAGAACCATCAAAGGAATTAAAATAATATGCTAGGAAATATTCACTTAAGACAAAAGGAAGTAGTAAAGGAGGAAAAGAGGAACAAAGTAGGAGAACTGGGGATTTCCCTGGTGGCACAGGGGTTAAGAATTAGCCTGCCAGTGCAGGGGACACGGGTTGGAGCCCTGGTCCGGGAAGATCCCACATGCTGTGGAGCAGCTAAGCTCGTGCACCACAACTACTGAGCCTGCACTCTAGAGCCTGCGAGCCACAACTACTGAGCCCACATGCCACAACTACTGAAGCCCACGCATCTAAAGCCCGTGCTTCACAATAAGAGAAGCCATGGCAATGAGAAGCCCGTGTGCCACAACGAAGAGTAGCCCGCTGCTTGCCTCAACTAGAGAAAGCCCGCACGCAGCAATGAAAACCCAATGCAGCCAATAAATAAATAAATAAATTAATTAATTAATTTAAAAAAGGAGAACTGTGTAAGTACTATTATGTCAGCATTTCATGATGTGGTCTTTCAACACTCAATAATCTGATAGTTTTTAGATCAAATAACTTTCCTTATTTAGACTTATTTTCCATTGAATAGTATTCCATTCATGGTACCCCTTGTGTTTGAAATCTTATAAGCAAATTAATATGAATTCTGAAACAAATTTTGTTTCAGCTGATTCCTATATTAACTCTTTTGCTTCATCACCCTCCCCTTAAAAATACCATGTTAATAGTAGAACATACTCACCAAGATACACACAAAGGTGTACATTGAGATACATACTTTATTTTGTACCATTAGGTGTTTAACTACATATGCACCTGATATTTGTTCTCTGACACTACCAATATTGACATAAAGATACATTCATTTATGCATATATTCTGCCACTGTACATATCCAGAGAGATAAAAGTGGCCATTAGTTTTGGAATTATTTAAGTTGAATGCATCAAAACAACCATCTCATGGCTCACTGAATACCCTAACATCTTTTAAAAAGGAGTGTATTTTTGTGTGGGTGTCTATAGTAGAAGGTACACAGTAGTAATTAATGGTGTTCATAATTACACAAACACACAGCATTGTGCCTAGTAATATATAACAATATATTATTTAGAAATACATATCATCTCTATATAATTGTATATGTTCATAAAATACAACTTTAAATAATGGCGTATATGTATATATATATGTGCACACGTGTGCATGCCTGTGCATGCACTCACACACACACACAAGAACACCACAGTCTGCCATGAAGCATTATAGATGTACTTTATGTGCTAAGAAACATGGGTGTGCTCCTAGTATAACTCTCTCACAATTTGGCAGAATCATTATGTATACAGCCATGAGAATCGGACTGCCTACATTTAACTTCCAGCTCTGCCATTTCTTGGATGTGTGACCTGGTATCTATAAAATATAATAATATTGTCTTCTTCACGAAGTACTTGTGAGGATTAAGTGCCATCTTAATGCATGTAAAATCCTAGAAAGCACCAGGCAAATAGTAAGTGCTCAATAAATTTTAGCTATTGTTATTGATCTTTTGATTCTGCTCTTTCAGGAGATAAACGTTTCTTTTACATCTTGAGCATGTGTTACATTTAGATAATGCTTCTCATCTAAGAAGAGATCTTCAAAATATGTTTTTCATTTTGATGGTGTCTGTAACTGTCACACCTTTGTTTGTGATCCTCTTGGAGTTTGCACATTATAATATACAACTATGAGCATGTCATGGATTTTACCCAGGTGAAGGTTGATTCCCAGGAATGACTGGTGTATTTATGTTTTTTTCATGGACCTTTTGTGTGTTGTGTAAATCAGGTTGGGTGTATGATGATGACGTACTATTTTGAGAACTTTCCACGTGGTCTGCCTTGTCTCTCCGTGTTCCTATGCCTTTTATGCATGAGGACAGAAGATGTTTGTTTCTTTTGTTCACTGTCACGTCCTCAACACCTAGAAGAGTGCCTGGTATATAGTCACAAATGAGCATATTGTGGTACCTCATAATCTAAAACTATTCATTTACTTCCCAGTATCTACCAAAGTCCATTGATTTTATTCTAATCTCAAAGCACCTTTGTATAACTATTCTTAAAATATGCTTGACGCTTCTGTTAAATTGAAGTTTGTTATTATCTGAGCATACCCCTCTTCTTTCCTTTTCGTGTATAGAGATACTGTTTTATCTACCTGTGAAATCTGATGCCATCACTTCTTTCATTAAAAACCCCACCCATCTATCAAGACCAGCTTCAGACTTTACCACATCAATTCTACTCACCTGCATGCTATAGCCTCTCTCTTCTGAATGCTCCTGGCTTTATCAATATATCTTTGCTGGGTCATTTAGCCATGTTTATATTCTAGTAGTTATTTGTGTGTGCTTAGTCTCCCTTCAGGACAGGGGCTGTTGTCTGCTTCACCTTTGTACCCTCCATAGTGCATATTGGAATGTAGCAAATATTTAGTAAGGACCTTTTCAGTGCCAGGTGCTGAGTTCAGTGGCAGTTGGCTTCATAGGAATGTGAGTGATACTCTCTTCCTGTGTTCTCTAAAATATTTGCTAAACAAATGATTAAACAAATTCACGTTTTGAGCCACATGGTGCTACATAACAGGCCCTGGACTTGGTATTGGATGTACCGGGTTAAAGTCCAGACTGTGGGGCTTCCCTGGTGGCGCAGTGGTTGAGGGTCCGCCTGCCGATGCAGGGGACACGGGTTCGTGCCCCGGTCCGGGAAGATCCCACATGCCGCGGAGCGGCTGGGCCCGTGAGCCATGGCCGCTGAGCCTGCGCGTCCGGAGCCTGTGCTCTGCAATGGGAGAGGCCACAACAGTGAAAGGCCCGCGTACCGCAAAAAAAAAAAAAAAAAAGTCCAGACTGTGTGACTTAGGGATGATAACCTACTCCCCCTAAGACCCTTGGTTTTCTGTTCGAAAGTAGGAATGGTAGAGCCACGTTGTGGCATTAAATGAGATAACATATTGGAGGGGGTGGAGGGCTCATAACCAAAGTGTTTGGACTAGAGAAGGTTTCAAATAAAAGTGAGCTTCCTCCTTTCCTATAAAAGTGCTATTTGGATAAAAGTAAAATGTCTGGTTCCCGAAGGTGTGCTTAGCTTTTGTTGTTGTTGTTCTGGCCCTGGCTCCATCAGTCTTCTTTGAACAGGCCAAGCAAACTTCTACGAGGCCTGGCTGTGCTGCTGCTCTTTTCTTTTTCTAGCAGCACTCTGGCAAGTATGTATTTGTTCGCTGTGGTGATTATAAACTGCTGCTTCCCTCCTGTTCTTCATGAAATATTTACAGGACTCAAGTTTTGTTTAGTGTCTTGTTTTGCTTTGTCGTGTCTACAGCATACAGAATTACTACCATTTATGAGGGCATTTTCACTTTTGCAAAATGCCTTCACATCCATTATTTCATGTGGTACCATTGACAAGTCAGTGAGCATGGTAGGGCAGGGACCAGCGCCATCAGATGCCTTTTACAAATGAGGAAGTAGAACCTCAGAGTTTAAGGGGTCTGCATACAGCTTAAAAGCGGCAGTGGAGGTCTAGCAAGCACAAGCCACCTGTCTACTAATTTGGTGCCCTCTCCTTCTACTCTGCTTACCCTGGAAGCAAAGGCAGACTCTGGCATCCTTCCTCCTGACCATACCCTCTTTCTTCTTTGCAGAGGCGTCCATCCTGAGCTACGACGGCAGCATGTACATGAAGATCATCATGCCCATGGTCATGCACACCGAGGCAGAGGACGTGTCCTTCCGCTTCATGTCCCAGCGAGCTTACGGGCTGCTGGTGGCCACTACCTCCAGGGACTCTGCCGACACCCTGCGCTTGGAGCTGGATGGGGGGCGCGTGAAGCTCATGGTTAACTTAGGTATCGTATGAAGTACCCTCTGCCACTCTGTTTGGGCTTGTCTTCCCTTTCTTTTCTGATTTTCATTGGTTTGACTGAATTCTTTGTTTGTTTCTTGAAATTTAGCTGCTCACCTCTTGTTTAATAGGCCAAGGATAAATCCCAACAGCAACAAACACCTTCTTGTTTCTGCATGAGGTTTTGATGTCAATTTCTGGTTTCTGACAGTGGTGGTTTCTTTACTAGAAGATTTGTTTTCTAAGTTTCCTTTCTTGGTTTTTTGAATCGTTTAGCTTTGTGTAAAACACGCTACTTTGGTCCATCTTTTGATCAAGCACATTCCCATTAAGTCCAACTCCTTGGTCACCACTCAAAACAGTCAAAGCAGAGGACAGGGACAGGGCATGAGATGGAAGCAAAATGGGAGGGTGGTGTTTGAGAGGACGAAGCCATGTGAGTGGGATGAGAAATGCATTGTTTGAAGCTCCGCAAGGACTGTTCCCATGGGAAATTCTGGTGGCCTTGATGACACTAGTATCTCCTCATATTTACTCTCTCCTAGTGGGGAGCACAAGTCACATTACTTCTGTTGTCCCATCGGGGAAAACTTCTATAAGTTTAGAGTCTCTGACACATGGAAGGATGGTGTGGCTCTTGGTATGCTTCCCTTCTTCCTTCCTGACATTCCTACCCTCACTAGACGGCCCTTTTGATAAAAATTATTAAGTCACACTGTTACCAGTTACTCTGTTCTTATATAATACATATGCATTTTTCCTTAGTGTTGAGAAATTATGACAGTTTCAAATTTGTAGCTTGATTGAGAGAGGGCCTGTTCTTCTACTGTAATTACCTATAATGATACTTTGGAAATCCCTCTTTTATGGCCTCACATCCTCTCAGGCTGCTGACCTTCTTGGCTGGATTCTAATCAATCTTCTATGGAGAGTGAGGACCTCTTGGTTTTTGGAAGGAAAAAAAGCAATCTCTATTTCTGCTGATTCTACTCAGTAGAAAGTCCGTGCCCTGTGTTGACAGGATTGTGATACAGCTGTGCTCAAACTTCCTAAGCCTCTGATTTGTTTGGCTATGTAGAATATGTTTAGATATACAACTCCTTCATAAAGATGTCAGTGGAATGGTTTGTCAGAGGCATGGAGAAGACATGATGGACAAATGTATCAGATGCAGGACGATACACAGCCCTAGATGGCCTGGTGGGAAGGTGGGAAATCAATACCAGTCTTATCTGCTGTCAGGTCAACTGGTCACTCTTGAAAAATGCCTATACGCGACAATCCTAAAAATCTCGAGGACACAGAAGACTGTTTTGAGCAGTGGCTTGTTCAGTTGTGTGTCCCTTTTTTTTTCCCCAAGTTGCAGCTTTTACAACACTATGCCCTTTTTCTTTTCCAAGCATATTTGATTTCTGTTGTCAGTGTGTCTCTTGGTTTTTCTTTGGTTTGCGTATGTGTGTGTTTGGTTATTTTGGGTTTTGTTTTTCTCTTTTGCTAGATCTTTGTGGGTGTTCTTGAGTTTCCAATCCTCCCCACCATCAGCCATGGTAAATCAAAAGATGGTATTCAACCCTTCAAAGGCCCAAAGCCTGCGGCCCGCATAGCAAACAGCCTTGAGAACAGAGTGTACTGAGCAGCCTGCAGGGACTGGCATTCCCCTGTCCTCCTCACCTTCCCCTCCCTACACCATGCTGCCCACCTGAAACCAACCAACCAGAGTGCATACCTGAAACCACCACCAGTAGCCTACTGTCAAGTTCTCTGAAAAACAACAGAAGAAATAAAAATTTAAAAAAAACCCTCCCACAACTAAAATGAAAACAAATGTGACCTCCTAACTAGCTCACAGAAAAGAAGATAGGGTCAGTTTTTAACTCTCTATTTCAAGGTAAGAGAGAGCCAGAGATATAAGGAATATTCAGCCCTGTGGGGTCCTGGGGAAATGCACATTGCCTTTAAACAGACAACTTTTTTTTTTTTCCTTTTTAGATGTTGTTTTGTAAGATTAGAAGGCCAACTATGACAGGTCTCACATCTTAGAAGGAAAAATGGAGGTGGAGGGAGATAAAAGGGGATGAAGAAAGAGATGAACAGGTTCTCTCTCTCTCCTTCTCTCTCCCTCTCTGTCTCTCTCTCTCTCACACACACACACA
Source organism: Delphinus delphis (assembly GCF_949987515.2). Taxonomy (NCBI): domain Eukaryota; kingdom Metazoa; phylum Chordata; class Mammalia; order Artiodactyla; family Delphinidae; genus Delphinus; species Delphinus delphis. Next base: position 24,643,414 of record NC_082684.1, on the reverse strand, counting down.
TACACACAGTCATAGATCCCAGGTGTATTCCTAGAAGCATTATTTTTGCATTTTAAACTGTCACGAAAATCTGGGAGGCGTGTGTTTTTTTGTTGTTGTTGTTGTTTTTTCCGGTACGCGGGCCTCTCACTGCTGTGGCTTCTCCTGTTGCGGAGCACAGGCTCCGGACGCGTAGGTTCAGTGGCCTTGGCTCACGGGCCCAGCCGCTCCGCGGCATGTGGGATCTTCCCGGACCGGGGCACGAACCTGAGTCCCCTGCATCGGCAGGTGGACTCTCAACCACTGTGCCACCAGGGAAGCCCCAAGGTGTGCTTTTTTAAAAGACTCTGCTTTTGCCTCCTGACTCCTTTCTGCACATGATCAGTGTAGCTCTCCTAAGTTGAGGCATCTTAGGCGAAAGAGCACTGTGCTTCTCTAGAAACAGTGGTCACTTCTTTTTTCCCTGAAGGGTATGGTTCACCACAATTACTGGTTTGAATTTACTTTCTTTCAAACCTAACACAGAAAACTGAACTTAAATTCCTTGGACATGTGTGCACAACTGTTCATACTCATGCTTTGTTTGAAGGTTCTCCTACCCCCCTCCCTAGAATATAGCCCTTCATAAATGCTTTTTTCCTCCGTGTCATGAATTCATATTACCCTTTTTTCATTATAGTAGAAAATATCTCCAAGCAGAGTGTGCATTTATGTACACAAGCCCCAAAACTAATTTCAAAGGATCCCTCCCTCCATTTAAGTTGTGTCTCTTTTCTAGCACAGGCACGAATGATATTCCAGTTTATTTCAAATTGTTCACACATAGAAGGTCATGATATAAATGTCTGTATTTTTCTGATGTAACGTGTCTCTTAAATATCAAGGGGACTAGGCTTTTCCAAGGGCCTTGCCTTCTGAAGATAGCCAGCCGTGGCAACAGCAGCCACGAGCAATGTCCAGCTACACACAGCACGTTTTTAAAAGCTTTGAGGTTGGCCATTGACCAATCATATTTTTATCTCTTAGTATTAAACGATATAATAATAATTTTTACTATTATAGTATTTTTAAATATTTTGAAAACCTTATTTTAATCTCACAGTAACTTTCTGAGATAAGTCAATAGTGTTTTTATGATTGCTTGATAGATGTGAAACAAAGAAAGTAGGTCACAGAGGTGGGACTACCCATGTTTCTAAACTACTCAGTCATCATGGGTTATCCGTTACCTCCACAGATCAATACTGTGGATCAGTGATGTGACAGACTTAATGACTTCTAACTGCTTTCATGATGGTCACCTTTTAAACATGCACGGAAGGCATCTTTTTCTTAGTGCTTGGTTTGAATTGAGCCATACAGCAGAAAAGTCAATCAGTATTGGTACAGCCTCATTCACGGGCCTGTAAGAATCCTCAGCAGAAGGCAGGCAGCCCTTCTTCAGTGGTGGAGGCTTGTAGGCAGTGCCATGCAGCTTGGTTAATTGCATTCAGATTCTCCAGATGTTCTCTCTCTGGAAACATGGACTTGCAGACTACTGTTTACTGTATGCATCACTGAAGACATAAAACACCTAGAAACATTCACCTCTTCCGTGCTCAACCTGAAGCTCACCAATATAGAAAATAATAATTTCCCCTTATTTACTAAAATTAAATGAAACAACTGAAACAGAATGAACAGCACACACACACATACCCACATCCCTCAAATACCATGCCAAGGCTCAGGCAGAGAGAGGACTTCGGCTGCTACTGGAGATCTAAAGGAAATTGCCCTCCCAGGTCAGTTCTTCTGATTCATTTTTTCATTAAAAAACAATACATCGGGCTTCCCTGGTGGTGCAGTGGTTGAGAGTCCGCCTGCCAGTGCAGGGGACACGGGTTCGTGCCCTGGTCTGGGAGGATCCCACATGCTGCGGAGCGGCTGGGCCCGTGAGCCATGGCCGCTGAGCCTGTGCGCCTGGAGCCTGTGCTCTGCAACGGGAGAGGCCACAACAGTGAGAGGCCCGCGTACCGCAAAAAAAAAAAAAAAAAAACATCATCACTATCAAGACCACCCTCTCAGACCCTGTGAACAAGGAACTGGGGTAGATTTTTCTCCTCAAACTTATTCTTCAAGGAAAGTAGCAAAATAATTTTTCACTTCTTGACTTAACATACCCAATTGTCTGCTGTCTTGAAAGCTGCAAGTCCTCACATTGTTTTAAAGACACCATTCAGTTCATGGAATCACTTGAGTGAACCCAGAAGGACAAGCCCAACCCAGCACCTCTGCCTAGACCAGGTCCTTGACTAAGAATAAATCCTCAGCAGCACAGAAACCAAAGCAGAAAACCACTTCTTGTTTAAAGTTCTTGGGGTTGTTGCTTTAGGCTCACTCTTTCCCCTTCCTTCTCTGAAGCACGCCCATACTTCTGCTTCCCCTCTTTCTTGAATCCATCAGTGAGGGGCATTTCTCCAGCATTTCTCCAGCCTCGGGTGATGGTAGGCGAACCGGCAGCTGAGGCCCCACTTCTTCCTCCCTCCCTGCCCTCCCCTTCCCCAGTCCTCACCAGGGGCATGGCCTCCTCTGTCCGGTGATCGTACCAGTTGCTCCAGGGCTGTTTGCTCCCACTTTTCTGTTGCGGTTGACGACACATGACAAACCTAACCGCACGAAACCAAACCCAGATTTTTCTCAAGAGATGTTCTTCTGGGGAACAAATAAGCTTCCTGCCCGCTTCCTCAGAACGCTTGGGTGTTATAAATTGCTCCTATCTGGATTCACGTAGTTTCATTCTGCCCTGTCATTTGCCACTGGTTTCTTTCTCACGTGCTTAAAATGGTTTACTTCAGGAAATTCAAATCGTGGCATTATCTTCCACAAGTCCTCCAAAACTATTGGGTTAACCTTAGCTAGAAGAAAAGCACAGTTTCTAACTGTATTTTTTTCCTGTAATTTTCTCCTTTCTTTATCATTTTACTTCTACCTTTTAATGTCTGGCTTTAAACAAATTCTTATAGGAATTCCCACAATTGAAAACCAAACTTAGGATCAACTGGGAAGCCTGGTAACAGTTAACCTGAGACATTTCTCTGACCATTCTTCCCAACCCCTACTAACACCCATTGACTCTGCTCTATACCTTTTATGCTGTGTGTCCCTGACTCCAAACAGATATTAATAAAAGGATAGATACTCTGATCTCTGACACAAAATACCTTGTCTGGTGACCAGCACAAGAAAATTAGCCACCCTTTATTCCCTCTCTTTCCCATTAAAAAAAAAGAATTTTCTTTCTTCAAGATGCAGGATCACAGAGGGAAATAGGTAGGATGTCAAAGGTGCCCAAGACCTCCTCCGCATGTGCCTGTCTCGCCTTCTCCTCAAATGCTGTGGGCGCTTGATTCAGTCTGAGCATTCAGGCAGGAAGACGGAGATGGACTTCATGAGGGGGTTGGTCTGGGGGCCTTTGAAACTACAGCAGAGACCCCAATCAATTATGATAATATCATACAACTCCTTTTAGCCAGCACCCGAGCCCGCCTCTCTAAAATCTGGGATGGGTGTTTGTGCGGTTAGCTGTTTGCAAGTGGCCATTTTATGACAGAAGATGACCAGGTGGTGTTAACCCTTTCCTTACCTCTGAGGGTAACGGCAAATCTGCCTGCATAAATTTCTATAGCATTTGGGGCCTGACCTGAGGAGAGAGGGTGGAGGGAGTTTGGTTTTAGAAAAAGAGAAAGGGTTAAATACTGCACTGAGAAACTTCATGGACAGATTGGTTAAAATGATACGATATGTCAGACTGGTGATATATCTTTGAAATACTAAAACAAAAATTGTCTTGATGGTACTATTAAAGATAAATTTTAAGAAAAACCAGTTGTAGAGAGAAACAAACTAAAACCTACATTTGGTGGGGACATTTTTGCAGTATTTTCCAAGTTTAACAAAATTAATATTTCAAAGTCCAGTTTTGAAATACTTTATATAAGTGAATAGGATTTTTGAAAGAAAAAAAAAGCCTACTCGGTGTCTATTGTGGATATATATGTATACCAGTATATATCTCTATACATACGTGTATATATATATGTGTGTGTGTATATATATATGTATCCAACTTTACTAAACAATATACTGTACATATACAGCCACCCTTAAACTTGTGCATACTGTATATATAGATATAAAATGGCCACATTTCTTGCGTGTGTCTGTCCCCGGAAGGGTGGACTGATTGTTTTTGGATGTCTGCAGCTGTTACCTTGAAGGATGCAATTTCATCTTTCATTTATTTTTCCCCATCTAGACTGTATCAGGATAAACTGTAACTCCAGTAAGTTTTCCCTCAAGTTTCATTTTGTTCTTTAAAAAAAAAAAGAAAACTGACTTTATTTTGTTTACTGTTTTATGAGCTGTTTTTTATTTGAATTATTTTATTTTTTGACAGTGGAGTTGGGGGGAACTGGGGTTTACAAGCTGAAGGGCTGGGGTGATGGTTTGGGCTGAGTGTGGCCCAGGGTGTGGTTTCGGAATTGCGGCAGGTCCTCTCTTCTTTCCTTGCATTTGTTCTATATGCGGAAAAGGAGGAAAGGGTACCTGGATAATGACTTTGAAAATGAATTGAAATGGTAATTTGTTGTTTTGGGAAAATAACTCTCAGGGGTGGACAAAAAGCATTAGAGCAACCAGAATGCACTTCTCCACTACCAAAAGCTTCAGAAAATGAAAGCAAAGTTCATGACCCACAGGGTGGCTGCCAACTCTGACATTTGTTTCTTGGCATTTATCGCTGTAGGTTTTTTTTTTTGTTTCCCCCTAAGGAGGGTGGGCAAAGCATTGCTCTTGGTAATAATGTAACATTTTAACCAAAGACTTGAGATACATTCTAGCTCTTCTGAATAAAGAATGGCAGACTATTATTTTTACCTTATTCCATTCAAATATTCCACCTCTTGAAGAAGGGTCTTAAGGAGGAACAGGCTGAATACTACTCACGCATTTCTTCCTGTCTCAGAAGTGCACATTAACTGGAGTCATGAAGTAGGGCCATAGGAGGAGAAAGAGGAAAGATGGGCATGAGGGAAAGAGTAGAACTAGGTGATAAAAGGAAGAAAGGAAGAAATATACTTTGAGCTCTATAGTGTGTCATATTAGTTAAGGCAATTAAATAACAATTAAGCAACTAGGATAATTGGTTAGGGTGATAAGCTACAACAGACAATCCCAGCATTTCAATGGCTCAACAAAAAAGGTTTCTTTCTTGTTCGGGCAAAGTCCAATGCCAGTTGAGCAGCGCTCCTGGTCAGCTCTCTTCAAAGAAGTAATTCAGGCAACTAAGATTCTTCCATGAGTTGGGTTCAACAACCTTGGAGTTTTTCACCTCTCGTTCTATCCATAGGGAAGAGAGAGAGAGCTTGGATAGTTATGCAATATGTTTTATTGCCTTGCCTGAAAATGCCATACATCGCTTCCGCTTATATTTTGTCAGACATGGTTCCATCTTAAACTCAGAGGAAACTGGGAAATAACAGTCTCCCGTGGACCAGGAAGACAAAACTGGATTGACTGAGCATCTAACACACGTGATTCGCAGTATTGTCTCCTGATTTTTTGCTGCTTTCCTTGCTAGGGTCTTTCTGTAGGAACAAACTCAGAAAAGGAGATAGCCTCTTACATTTCATTTACTTGTTTGTCCCATCCTTCTAAAAATTTTAAAGGTGTTAGCTGGTTTAACCTTCTTTCTTGGGAGATACATTATCAGGATGACAAACTAATGAAGCCCAAATCCACTTCTGGGTGGCAAATGTTCCATATAAATGAACAGCAACAACAAAAAGAAATGTAAAAAATTGATATAAACAACAACTTCCTAAAGTACAGTGCTTTCTGCTTGTCCTGGCATCACTTTCAGTTAATTTAAGCAATGTCCTATATTGCTGTGTTTAAATATTTCTAATTAGACAGAAATTTCTCATGATATTTAGATCATTACAAGTCTAATTGAAACATCCTTTTTCTCCGAAGACTGGCATTTTCTCTTTCCTTAAGCAGCTTTATTGATATATAATTTCCATACCACAGAGTTCATCCATTGTAAGCCTACAGTTCAGTGATTTTTATTAAATTTCTAGGGTTGTCCAGATATCACCATATTCACATTTTAGAACATTTCCAACACTCCCCAAATTTCTCTTATGTCCTTTTGCAGTTAATCCCTTCTCCTGCCCATACTCCTAGACAGCTGTTGGTCTGCTTTTGTCTCTATAAACCTACCTTTTCTGGGCATTTTGTATAAATGGAATCATATAACATGTAGTCATCTGTGTCTGGCTTCTTAAAAAAATATAGCATATCTATAGAAAACTTTTTCTTTTGCATTAGTTTCCAGAAGGAAATAAGATGAAAGCTGAGCATGAAGGTGGAGAACGTCTTCCAAAGTTGAAGCTGGCACCTTCTGGCTTCAGAGACTTATTTGCAGAACAGAGAACTGAGGGAGTTATTTGATCAGGGTATCAGGGCCTGCTTTTTGTGTTCTATCCATACTTTATCTTACATTTAATTCCATATATTCCATCTGATCAGCCATGGAGAGTCATCATAAGACAAGTTCCCAAATTCTTTCTCCTGGGAATACAGTGATTCTTATCCAGGACACAGATGCCAGCAGATTTTCTAAGCCTGAGAAAAGATTTTCTATTCAGAGCCACCAGAAGCAGCATCGAGAGGAAATGCACACGGCAAAGATGCGTTCCCGACTTCGATCACAGCATAGAAAGAATATAACTGGCTTAAATCAATATTTAGGTAAAAAGCCAAGATTGGATTTTGAAAAATCAATTTTGAATTCTCATGATAAATCTTTAACATACTACGGAAGTTAGTTTGGGTGAAAGCATCAGAGAAAGAATACATAGTGCCCACTAGTTGCACAGGGGTTGAATAGAAACAAAACAAAACAAAACAAAACACAAGCTCTTCAAACTAATCTAAGTCCTTTAATGCTGAGGTGTATAGATGTGTACCCAGGGTACTGTAGAGTCACAAAGTATATGTGATACATTTTCTTGAAGTTAATTGTTGATTTGGAGTAAAAACTTGAGTTGAAAGCAAAGTGATATATGATGCAGAAGAACACAAATAAACGTGAATCTTATTTAATAGATAAACCTTATTCTTATGTTTTAAGAAAAAAACATAAGAATTCAAAGTCCTATCATTTTTATTGTGTATCTTCTCTATTCCATTCCCACCATTATTGGCATTTGGGTAGAAAAGTTTGAGAAGACTATACAACTAAATTAGGAGATAAAACAGGTACAGGTGACTAGAACTTTTAAACCCCTCTTCTCACATACCTATCAGAGTTCATAGTTCAACCTGTTATAGAATCTCAAGTTGTTTCTGTAATCTCAAGTTGTGCGGATCCTGCCTCTTACACAGTTTTTCACTGGAAGAGTACAAGAAGTAAGATTGATTTGCAGCCTGAGTGTGAGAGGGAAGGACTTTCCACTTACTCCTGAGCTCCAGCTGGCATTTCAGTAGCTGTCATAGGGTGTAATTGCTCAAGTTGCAACACAAAACTTTTTTCTCTTGAAGGGACATAGTGAATTAAACTTTAAGTTTGTATATAAGTTCATGAATTTTTCCAGTTAATTCTTTTTTAGAATGCCTGTTCTGTGAAAAGTCAGTCAGGTAACATACTGAATGACATCATCTGTTTGTTTTTTTTTTTTTCCTGTTCATCTGCCTCAAAATATTGTTCATTCAGGGAAATGGCTATTTCCAAGGGTTTGTGTGACTGTCTTTTTAATGGCAAGAAGAACATGAAGAAGGACCATCTTCCAGTGTGAGGAGAAAATAACTGGACATGATAGAGGGCAGTGATCACAAGACAAAAGCCTTTTTCCTTTTGGCTTTCTTGGCTGGCCCTTCTGTCAGTAACTGACACAGCTCCATGACAAGGGTTTCCAAGAAGCAGAAACAATTTTCTAATCAGGTTCTCTGCCTTTCTCCCTTTCTTACTTTCTCTTTTCCAGTACTTTGTCTTTCCCCATAATATCTATGATATACTTATCATTACTCATTCCAAATATTACTACCCCTGCTCTCCAAATCCTGCAAGGTACCACACCATAAACTCTTCTCAGGCTGTTATCACCAAACATTTATTAGAGACTGTGCCAATCAAAGTCTTTGGTTGAATTGGGGATATGCTGTGTTTGATTCATCTGCCAGGGATATTTCAAAATAAGTAGTAAGGAAATTTCCAATTTAGAACTGACTTTAAAACTGCGAAAGAGCAACAGAGTTGGCAGTCATCATGGTGGATTGAACTCCAGGGTGACCTGGAGCACAGCTAAAGAAAACAGGGCTGCTTTCTGGGAATTTCTGGAGGAAATCACTCATTCCTATGGTTCCAGTTCCATGAGGCTGGCAGTACCTAAGAGGCATGCAGTTCTGAAAACAGGTATGAACTTCTTGTTGATCTCGTGGGTGTTTGCTCAAATGAAAGTCTGTAAAATGGTTTGTCGTCTTGAACCTTGTCTGATTGTGACTCTGCCCTATGATTTCCTAGCCCCTCCTTCATCCCATCCCTTTTAAGCTGTGTGCTGTATGAATGAATACAGTGACCTCATATTGATTAAATGAGTATAGTATGAATGAATATAGTGAACACAAATTAATGAATGTCAGTTTCCCGCTTTTTTCCAGTCTTTCTCTCTCAAAGGCTAATTCCTCTGTGTGTGGCCATTCTCTCAATCTTTCTGGAAAGGAGGGCATATATCACATGAAAGTTGTGAGGAAATCGTGAGTTTTGTGTATATGCCTGACTATTTAGGTATATGTAGAGCTCCCCCCAGTTACTTTGAACTTGAAGCCTTACTAACTTACCTGTGATAAGATTAATGTTTTCCTTCTTTGACATACAAAAATATACTGACCTTAAGACAGGGAAGTGCCACAATGTAGTCATTTGTGTCTGAGAACAGCTTTTATAATCTTGTCCACTTCCCACAGACTCTGTTATCTTTGAATCATAGAGATGCACAGTAATATAAGAGCTGCAAGAAAATAACATCACAAGGATGTTCTATATCTCCAAATCATACCTCTGAAAACTACTAGTGTTTACTAAATATTCCTTCTCTCGCACTTGCTCTGCCTTGCACCTGTTTTTTGCTTTTTGCCTTCGCTTCTCTGCTTTGGGTTTCCAGGCAGACTCAATGCCAGTGTTTTGGCAAAGTCAACAGGGTGTGGGTGGTTCTTGCTTAATTTAGGCATTAAAATTTATTACACTAGACTTCTGGTTTTCTTCTCTTTTTCTCTGTCTTCCCTGTCTGTGGTACCAGAATAAGTGACATCATCTTTAGGCCTGCTTCATCTAGAAATCCCAGAGCTGACTTGTTGAGCTTATCCCTTTAACTCAGAAACACTTACCTCCTCAGGTCAACCAGGAGGCTGACTTCTTCATTATTAAGTCTCTGCAAAGGAAACTGTAGAACCTCTCTGGTATCCATTCCAAGATTTGGATCACCATTGCTGTCAGCCTGATCATACTACTTCTCTTAGTAGAGTTTTAGTGAAGATGGAAAAAAATCACAAAGCAGAATCTTATATCCAATAATGTATTATTCTTTATCCAACTATCAACATCACACCTGAGACTTTGTATTTCTTTATGGAATGATTATGGTGTACTTCAACTTTTACCAAAACCTGAATTTTAAAAGATAACACATAATTTTGTTGCTCTTTGGAATGTTTTATATTTCTTGTGACATATAAAATACCTCACATGTAAGTTTATTCATAGTATCAATAATAGGCAGATTTGACTGTGATAGTAGGATGCTTCCTAAATAAACATTGAATATTACAAAGATAGGCTGGGTTCAACCCTTTCTATACCACTAATGAGTTTTGTGTCTGTGGACAATTTACTTTAACCCTCAGTTTCCTCAGTTGTAAAATGTGCATAATTATAGTATCTGCGTCTTTGAGTAAGAACAGAAGCTAGAACGTAACATGTGCTAAATGTGTGGTGATGGTGATGGTTTTGGTGATGATGAGGATGACTTGTACTAGCAGAGTATTTCAACTGAAAAGATGATCTTTTGAGAACTGTTTTTGTTCAAGAATGGATACCTATGTATTCTTAAAGCCTTTCTTGGTAGCTTAATAGATGCCTGTAAAATGAGCATCCTACTTCCTTCAGTCTATTACTCAGGGCAATAATAAACTCTTTTCAAGGTCATCAGAGTTGCATTGGATTCTGCATCAATAGCATTACTAATACTGTTGATGAGAACATCACATTGGCTTTTTTTTCCCCCTCAGTGCATTATGATAAACAAATACTTGATGTTAACCCAGAACTAATGAAAGTATTTTGGTTTCATGAGTTCTTCTGTTTTTGTCTTGGAGACTCTGATATCATTTTAATGAAAGCTTAATAGTGTTCTAAAATGAAAATATTATCTTTAAAGTGCACAGATATGATTCAATGATATCATATTTGTGACTTTAATATCTTCTAATATCAATTTTGTATAATCTAAACAGGAACTAAAATAAAAGAGAGTCAGAGAAATAAGAGTTTTTGCAGCAAGGGTACAGATTTCTGGCTAAGAACATTACTGTCTCTCTGGCTTCCTTGACACATTCCTGGCATGGATTTAAAAGTCATCAAGTTTATTCAGACCATTGTGAGAAAGGAGGGCTAGATCACCAAGAGGAGAAGAGAGTCATCCCCTTCTTAGGAGATCTTGTATTTTGGTTTCAACCAGTTTGTTGAGGCATAGCATAAGTCAGTATGTTAAGAGATTCACATGTGGACCTTTGGGTAATTGAAATTACACATATTCCATACACATACACAAAGGCTGGTGGTTCAGGCCTTATCAGATTTATACATGATGCCCAGAGAAGTAGAGAATTAATGACCATTTAGCAGTTAGAACTACAGTACCATCCATCCCCAAATTCTGAGAATGTCCTTTGAGCACAGGTTAAAATAGAGAAAATCAGAAGAAGGAACGTCTCTTTCAGTGGCTTTAGCTAAGACCACTTTTTCTGTGATTTGAAACTGATCCCTGGGCTCTAACATGCAAATCTATCACTTTTTGGTCTGCTTCTCTTATGTACAGTGGGCTCCTGGTATGGAAAAGGCCACTCAGGAAGGTATTTTAACATTTGTAATCCATCTGGATTTTAGAAAGGATAAAGGGATTGGGATCAAGCACCCAATTAAAGAGTAGATAGAAGTGAGATTGAAGCATTATATTATAAATAAGTGGCTTCCCAAGGAGAGTGTTTTGTCTCATAAAAGGAAGAAGCAGAGGAAATAGCAAAGGAGATGGAAAAAACAAAGAAGTTAAAAACACACTTCACGAAGTATATAGATATAAGCAAAGTTGATAGAGTTACTGAATTTTAGAAAAGGTTGATAAATAAAGGCGTAAAATTTCTCTATCTGAACATCCTAAAAAAGAGCAAACACCTTGCCAATTTAGGAATGATCTATGGTGAACTGAACTGTCTGGCAAGAGCGGCAATATAGACTCCTAGAACTGTTTACAATCACAGTTCAAGCCACTGTACTTTTCCATGAAATTAGTGTGCATAGTTTGGAGATATGTACATACATATAGTGATATCTTATGTCAACACAGCCTCAAATTTTTATGCTGATATCTGGCCACTGTAGGATTTTCATGACCTGAAGCTACCTTGGACATAGTGTATACTTAAAAAATAATTAAGTCACTGAGGTAATGAATTGTACCCATTTCTCTACCTTAATTTATTATTTTTACAAATACTCTTAGGGATCGATACAGAGATACAAGCCAGAAAAATATAAACTACAGCTCTTTGTTTTGTTGTCATTCTAAAAGGAAGAAAAAAATAACTGGAGTGAATTTGTTCTTTTATCCCTAATAATCTGAAAGAATAAATATTATTTCCTCTGTAAAGCAGGGAATTTCAGACAAAATGAAGGTTTTCATGAAATCCAATTTGTCCAGGCTTTGGTTGGGTCAGAAGAATTTCATGAAGGAAGGTGAATGTGTATCAGTAAATATTACATGTTGTCACTCTTTGTTCACTTATTCGATGATCATTTACTGAGAGTTAACTGGGTTCCAGGTGTTGATGTCAGTTTTAGGGATTTATACTGTGGATTTCCAAGGAAAATGCAGAAGGAATCCTCATAGACTAGGCACACACCCATTTTCCCCTCGTTTTCTGTTTCTCTTAGAGAAATTGAAACTCAGATGTATGTACCTTTAAAATCCAGATGAGTTTCTCATAGATTTTATTCAGCAATTGTTCATTTCAGTATTCCATTCAACATAATGGTTTCTTTTTTTCACAATGTATGTATATTCCTAGTGCTGAGGCCCTGAACACTGGGTCTCCTTAGTCACGTCTTTTTCCTTATTTTCCTTTTTCTGTTTTGGCTTGTCCTCCTGCGTCTGACCACCTGCTTAGAGCCATACAAAACGTCAACAGCTGATGTTTCAGGCGCTGTAATTTTGACTATAAATGGTGTTTCTGTTTTTCATTCTACGGTTTGAAAATGTCTTTTTATACTCTGATCCATTTTATTTGTCTAACTGCCGCAGTAAGGTTTACAAGGTTCGCTATATACAAGTTCGCTAAGTATTAGGCACAGTTTATATTTAGGAACAGTTTATATTTTGAAAATTAGGAAGGATCACTTTATCAATGAGGTGTAGTACGTGTAGTAACCATTTGACAAGTTAACATTACCAACCAAACCCTTTATTCCTGTTTGATAACAAGATAAATGCATCAGTGAATATACTTCTTTTTTGTTGCTTTTCACTAGATAGTATATATAGTGCAGCAGGTTTCACTCATACATTATTTAGGAGAAGATTATAATTTGAATTATAGAATTTCTGGAACAGTTAACCACAAAGTGCAAGTCTCCCTACTGATTCAGAGCATCTCAGCAGAGTTTATCTCAGTTTTAGAATCAATTTTGGGAAGAAAACTTACACACCAGGGGATGTTGCTTCTGAAAGAAACAGAGTAATTTTCTGGCTGTTCTATTGATTAAGTGACTAAAATCACAAGGCTTTCTAACTGGATGTTTATTAGAAGTTGGAGAAATAAATCTTAAAGGGGATGTTTACATTTTCCTTCTGACAATGAAGTTGTTTCAGAGTAAATCTGATTATACAATATTTGTATACAAAACAATTTTGCTGTCATCCCAAAAGCCTTGTGAAAGCAAGAGGTATATGGTGCTTAGTTATAGTAATCTAAGTCTTCCTGAATGGCTGACATTATATTGCAATAGGAAAATGTTAAAAAGCATGTGTTCTAAAAGAGAGACAAAATGTAATAGAGATCATATCCCCTGAAGCAAAGTCTCTGAACGGTTATGAGCTCAGGATCCTCCCAGTAGGCCTGTCAGGGGCATATATTTAAATATTAACATATTATGAATGGGGAAGCCAAGGCTTGTGGAAGGTGCGTGCATTGCATAAGGTCTCAGGGTGATCAGTGGCAGGCATGAGTCTTCAAAAATTTCATTTTCTGATTCTTAATCAAATGAACACCATTTGTCACCTAAGTTGTAGTCTTTTAGTGATGCTACGAAACATGATTTTCTTCAGAATTAGTTTTAAAAAATGCAGGGTGGGGGGGTAAACCACTGCAAAGATACCAAATTAGGAAGGATATGGTGACCTAAACTCTTGGTTGTTGGGTGAACAGCATTATGAATAGAGTGAGGTTTAGTTCTGAAGTCTAAGAGATGACAGAGAGGTGAAATTCATGTTACCTACAAGTGTGGGCAGGATAAAGTCTAAAACAGTAAACGGGGGCTATTCCTCTGTTCTTAAGAAAATAAAACGTAAGAAAATTAGAAATGTTCAAGGTGGAGAGAAGAAGGGCTGTCTATTTCCTCTGAGTGGTTTTCCTGTGACAGTCTGTCAGGAAGCCCTTTTCCTTCCAAGGAGAAGGAACTACCCCACTGACCGAAAGGAGGATGCCCCCAGGAGTGGGGTGGTGAGAGAAGCAGAGACAGAAAACAGGAAAGGAGCCGAAGCAGCAGGTGGCAAGAACATAATGTGTGCAAAGTAGGCAAAGACCAAGAGAAAGGACACACATGAGTATTTGTAATGGAGTAGCATAAGAGGAATGTGTTCTATCGCTGTAGAAAAATTCTGTATCTTTCTGATCTCACAAAGAAAAAGAAAACACAGTAGAAGGTGAATAAAGACAATATGGTGAAGCCATTGGCCTAGGGGATGGCTAGAGAAGGCTTGCCATCTCCTTATAAGAAGAAATTCATGGTTGAAATTAAAGTCATATTGTATACCTGTCAATAGTTGGAATGTTTAACTTAACTGTTTGATTCACTGATTGTTATTTACAAGCAAACTCCCTATTTGATAAAAGAACCAATTAAAAAAAAAAAACTTGCTGATTATCAGAAATAGAAAAGCTAGGTGTTCTATTACCCTAATGACTAGGTAAGTGCCCAGGTACTTATCCATGACTGAGTTTATCCATACCCCTACATACCTGGTAGAATGAGAATCTCATGATTGACATCTCAAAGGCAAGAAAATTGAACACTAAGTGAAGACACAACCCCATTCTTTCCCCTTGACAAATTTTCCCTGAATGCTTTTCTTCCTTTGTTACAGCAAAGATGGATGCTGCTAAGTCCATATACAAGGACATTTGCAATAACAAATTTTAAACCTTTGCTATTGTTATATAAAGTGATCGACTTTACAAATGGCTACTAGTTACAGTAAAAATTATAGCCAAGATTGTTTTCTGCCTGCCAGGCTCTGAGATGAGCAGTTTGCTTGCATGATCTTGTTTAATCTTCACCATGGCCTTATAAGGTGTTATTATCCTCATTTTAGACATGAGACTTAATCATGTGAAATGCTTTGCCTGGCCTCACCTTCAGTATATCTGACCTCAATGCTGTGCTCCTCACGACCGCACATGTTACCTCTCCAGCTCAGATGCTGACATGTTGAGGCTCAAATGAACGCAATCAGCACTCCAGGACAAAGGCTAATGGTCCCCACGAAAGACGCTGCATCTAGTCACTAATAAATCCTATTTCTTTAGCTTGTCTTTCTGTAACCTTGACCTTTCCGGAGTCAGGCTTCCTCACCTCAGCTTTATAGACATATTAGTGTCCCGTTCTTATTCATAACTAGTCTCTAAGGCACTGCTTAATTCTGTGACAGGAAGGTACTTGGCATGTAGGGGTGCATAGA
This sequence comes from Delphinus delphis, assembly GCF_949987515.2. Lineage (NCBI taxonomy): Eukaryota > Metazoa > Chordata > Mammalia > Artiodactyla > Delphinidae > Delphinus > Delphinus delphis. The sequence continues at coordinate 24,628,163 of NC_082684.1, read as the reverse complement.
GGATGAATTAGGAATTATCACAGACATAGGGATGACTAAGAAGAGGGTAGTGTTGGAATGCCGTAACAGTTAATTGCTGAGTCATCCTCCATGTGCCTGATGCCTAGTTGGTATTCCTTGTCTTTTATCTCTTTCCATTAGACCCTAGTGCTCTAGTCTCAGCAAACAGATTGTGGTTACCCGACTTCCCCAAACTCTCTTATACCTCCGTTTCTGCATCCATGCTTTACCTTATGTGGACCATTTCTGTCTGTATCTCCATAGCCAACTGCTTCTCATCCTTCATGACAGCTCAGGGGTCACCACTCTTGCGAAGCCTTCCCTTCCTCAGGCGTGTCTAGGTTTGTTCATCTCTAAAGTTCCAGAGCACCCTGAATGCACAGCTTTCAGAAGTCTCATCACATTTGTGTTGCTTTATTTGCTTACATGTGTACCTCCTGAACCAATCTTTGGATTCCTCACAGTTTGGGAAAATGTCCTATTCGTCATTGTATCTTCACTGTCTGGCCAGTGCCAGACATATAGTTGGCCTTAATGCACATTTATTGAATTAATAATTATAAGCCTAATGACTTGAAACTTTGGATGACAAGAGAAATCTCCATGTATGAATACAGATTACTTAGTAAGAGGAAAATTGTTCCATATTTAACAAAGAAGGAAATCTCAGCAGATCCAATTAGAATACCATAGATTAACATGTTAAGGATATTTGTCCAGGTCCTAAAGAGAAATATGTTTTTAGAAATCCTTACTAAATACTACTATGTTAGAAGGCTGACATTTAAAATGAGGAAATGTGATTTCAAATTGATCTGACTCTTCTTTTGATTGTTCAAAGAAACATGGGAAGCACAAATTGCTTTTGGGCAGTATTGTTCTGTACATGTCAAATTGTGTAGGTTTTATGTCTCACCCACCCTGGATAGAAATCTATACTCTTTCCTGTATTATTTTTATAGGCCCCTTTAAGCTTCAAACTGATCCTAAAGAGAATGAGGAACATTACTCAGAGCAGAAAAACAAAACAAAAACAAACAACAACAGCATGGGTGGCAGCGTTACCTGGTGGGAAGAAAAGAACTTGTGGGTTCAGTTATACCTGCTCTGCTACTCATTAGCCCTTGTCCCTAAGGCAATTTCTCTGAGCCATCATTATTAGTAGTAATAGCTATAACATCATTTGATGAAGAAGAAAAATAATTGAACGGAAGCCTTGCTCCCAACCATGTGATTTTCATCCCAGCATTTAAACGGGCACTAAAACCCGCTGTCACTCCTGTGGCCCTCATGTCTCACAGCTTGGATTGCTCGTTGATCATTTGAACTTGTAACAATAGAAACATCAGTTACCCGGGCCTCCTGGGTACTTGCCTAACCTTTCTGATTTTTCAAAGGAAATTGCTTCTTTTGTAAAATGTTTCACAGGAGATAGGACAGGAATCAGTGTTTGAAGAAGCTGAGTGTGCCCGAGATAACTTCCAGGGTTTTAATGTAGCAGCTGGTATAGAATCTTGTGTGAAATGAATTCAGGGCTTTTTCTCTCACTCCAAGTAAGGTCATATTATTAAGAGTGAGGATCCTCATCTAGCAAAGTCACAGGGATCAAGGGTTCAGTTTAATGCCAGAGAGGTTAAGCTGTCCTTGGTAAAGCTGAGTGGTACAAGTGCCACGCCTTTATGTTTGCCTATGAAGAGATATATACAGAAGAAACAAAAACATCAAAAATGGACCAGTGTTCAGTGAGCGTTTATTTTGGGCCATGTAATATTTTCAGTTGTTACATATATTCTGTAATCCCACAATAACTATATGCAGTAGGCAGAACCGTCTATATAATTTGTGGAGCCTAGTGCAAAATGAAAATGTGAACCCCTTGTTAAAAAAGGAGGAAAGAAGCTTACCCTTTTCTTTAACACTCTGTCTTTTTCTACCTGTGGTGGTGTTTTTCTTTCCTTTTACTTAAATTTGCCATCTGATGTGCTCCCTCAAGCATGAGGATACTCATGGGCTGAGTGCAGACCCTCACAGTCACACAAGACTCCACCCAACGGCTCAGCACAAAGGGCAGAAAGTAGCAGCAGTTGTTTTCTGGGTGGAGGTAGAAAAGAGGGTGGCCAGGCACTCATCCTGAGGGCCAGGACCATGCATGAACGAAGGCTCCCTTTCAACATCACTTAAAAAAAAATTCAAAGATAAAATTCTTCTTTATTTTTTTTAATTTTATTTTTTTTTATACAGCAGATTCTTATTAGTCATCAATTTTATAGACATCAGTGTATACATGTCAATCCCAATCTCCCAATTCATTGCACCCCCACCCCCACCCACCCGCCACTTTCCCCCCTTGGTGTCCATACGTTTGTTCTCTACGTCTGTGTCTCAATTTCTGCTCTGCAAACTGGTTCATCTGTACCATTTTTCTAGGTTCCACATATATGTGTTAATATATGATATTTGTTTTTCTCTTTCTGACTTACTTCACTCTGTACGACAGTCTCTAGGTCCATCCACGTCTCTAGAAATGACCCAATTTTGTTCTTTTTATGGCTGAGTAATATTCCATTGTATATATGTACCACAACTTCTATATCCATTCATCTGTCGATGGGCATTTAGGTTGCTTCCATGACCTGGCTGTTGTAAATAGTGCTGCAGTGAACATTGGGGTGCATGTGTCATTTTGAATTATGGTTTTCTCTGGGTATATGCCCAGTAGTGGGATTGCTGGATCATATGGTAATTCTGTATTAGTTTTTTAAGGAATGTCCATACTGTTCTCCATAGTGGCTGTATCAATTTACATTCCCACCAACAGTGCAAGAGGGTTCCCCTTTATCCACACCCCTCCGGCATTTGTTGTTTGTAGATTTTCTGATGATGCCCATTCTAACTGGTGTGAGGTGATACCACATTGTAGTTTTGATTTGCATTTCTCTAATAATTAGTGATGTTGAGCAGCTTTTCATGTGCTTCTTGGCCATCTGTACGTCTTCTTCGGAGAAATGTCTATTTAGGTCTTCTGCTCATTTTTGGATTGGGTTGTTCATTTTTCTAATATTGAGCTACATGAGCAGTTTATATATTTTGGACATTAATCCTTTGTCCGTTGATTCGTGTGCAAATACTTTCTCCCATTCTGAGGGTTGTCTTTTCGTCTTGTTTATGGTTTCCTTTGCTGTGCAAAAGCTTTGAAGTTTCATTAGGTCCCATTTGTTTATTTTTGTTTCTATTTCCATTACTCTAGGAGGCAGATCAAAAAAGATCGTGCTGTGATTTATGTCAAAGAGTGTTCTCCCTATGTTTTCCTCTAGGAGTTTTATAGTGTCCAGTCTTACATTTAGGTCTTGAAAACACATTTTGAGTTTATTTTTGTGTATGGTGTTAGGGAGTGTTCTAATTTGATACTTTTACGTGTAGCTGTCCAGTTTTCCCAGCACCACTTATTGAAGAGACTGTTTTTTCTCCATTGTATATCCTTGCCTCCTTTGTCATAGATTAGTTGACCATAGGTGCGTGGGTTTATCTCTGGGCTTTTTATCTTGTTCCATTGATCTATGTTTATGTTTTTGGGCCAGTACCATATTCTCTTGATTACTGTAGCTTTGTAGTATAGTCTGAAGTCAGGGAGTCTGATTCCTCCAGCTCCATTTTTTTCCCTCAAGACTGTTTTGGCCATTCAGAGTCTTTTGTGTCTCCGTACAAATTTTAAGATTGTTTTGTTCTAGTTCTGTAAAAATGCCATTGGTAATTTGATAGGAATTGCATTGAATTTGTAGATTGCTTTGGGTAGAATAGTCATTTTCACAATATTGATTCTTCCAATCCAAGAACATAGTATATCTCTCGATCTGTTGGTATCATCTTTAATTTCTTTCAGTGTCTTATAGTTTTCTGCATACAGGTCTTTTGTCTCCCTAGGTAGGTTGATTCCTAGGTACTTTATTCTTTTTGTTGCAGTGGCAAATGGGAGTGTTTCCTTAATTTCTCTTTCAGATTTTTCATCATTAGTGTATAAGAATGCAAGAGATTTCTGTGCATTGATTTTGTATCCTGCAACTTTACTAAATTCATTGATTAGCTCTAGCAGTTTTCTGGTGGCATCTTTAGGATTCTCTATGTATAGTATCATGTCATCTGCAAACAGTGACAGTTTTATTCTTCTTTTCCAATTTGTATTCCTTTTATTTCTTTTTCTTCTCTGATTGCCATGGCTAGGACTTCCAAAACTATGTTGAATAATAGTGGCGAGAGTGGACATCCTTGTCTTGTTCCTGATCTCAGGGGAAATGCTTTCAGTTTTTCACCATTGAGAATGATGCTTGTGGTGGGTTGGTCGTATATGGCCTTTATTATATTGAAGTAGGTGCCCTCTATGCCCACTTTCTGGAGAGTTTTTATCATAAATGGGTGTTGAATTTTGTCCAAAGCTTTTTCTGCATCTATTGAGATGATCATATGGTTTTTCTTCTTCAATTTGTTAATGTTGTGTATCACATTGATTGATTTGCATATATTACAGAATCCTTGCATCCCTGGGATAAATCCCACCTGATCATGATGTATGATCCTTTTAATGTGTTGCTGGATTCTGTTCACTAGTATTTTGTTGAGGATTTTTGCATCTATATTCATCAGTGCTATTGGTCTGTAATTTTTTTTTTTGTACTATCTTCCCCTGGTTTTGGTACAGGGTGATGGTGGCCTCATAGAATGAGTTTGGAAGTGTTCCTTCTTCTGCAATTTTTTGGAAGAGTTTGAGAAGGATGGGTGTTAGCTCTTCTCTAAATGTTTGATAGAATTCACCTGTGAAGCCATCTGGTCCTGGACTTTTGTTTGTTGGAAGATTTTTAATCACAATTTCAATTTCATTACTTGTAATTGGTCTGTTCATATTTTCTAGTTCTTCCTGGTTCAGTCTTGGAAGGTTATACCTTTCTAAGAATTTGTCCATTTCTTCCAGGTTGTCCATTTTATTGGCATAGAGTTGCTTGTAGTAGTCCCTTAGGATGCTTTGTATTTCTGCAGTGTCTGTTGTAACTTCTCCTTTTTCATTTCTAATTTTATTGATTTGAGTCCTCTTCCTCTTTTTGTTGATGAGTCTGGCTAATGGTTTATCAATTTTGTTTACCTTCTCAAAGAAGCAACTTTTAGTTTTATTGATCTTAGCTATTGTTTTCTTTGTTTCTATTTCATTTATTTCTGCTCTGATCTTTATGATTTCTTTCCTTCTGCTAACTTTGGGTTTTGTTTTTTCTTCTTTCTCTAGTTCCTTTCTGTGTAGGGTTAGATTGTTAATTTGAGATTTGTCTCGTTTCTTGAGGTAGGCTTGTATAGCTATAAACTTCCCTCTTAGAACTGCTTTTGCTGCATCCCATAGGTTTTGGATCATCGTGTTTTCATTGTCATTTATCTCTAGGTATTTTTTGATTTCCTCTTTGATTTCTTCAGTGATCTCTTGGTTATTTAGTAACATATTGTTTAGCCTCCATGTGTTTGTGTTTTTTACATTTTATCCCTGTAATTGATTTCTAATCTCATAGCATTGTGGTCGGAAAAGATGCCTGATATGATTTCAATTTTCTTAAATTTACTGAGGCTTGATTTGTGACACAAGATGTGATCTATCCTGGAGAATGTTCCATGCGCACTTCAGAAGAAAGAGTAATCGGCTGTTTTTGGATGGGATGTCCTATAAATATCAATTAAATCTATCTGGTCTATTGTGTCATTTAAAGCTTCTGTATCCTTATTTATTTTCACTTTGGATGATCTGTCCATTGGTGTAAGTGAGGTGTTAAAGTCCCCCACTATTATTGTGTTACTGTCAATTTCCTCTTTTATAGCTGTTAGTATTTGCCTTATGTATTGAGGTGCTCCTATCTTGGGAGCATATATATTTATAATTGTTATATCTTCTTCTTGGATTGATCCCTTGATCATTATGTAGTATCCTTCCTTGTCTCTTGTAACATTCTTTATTTTAAAGTCGATTTTATCTGATATGAATATTGCTACTCCAGCTTTCTTTTGTTTTCCATTTGCATGGAATATCTTTTTCCATCCCATCACTTTCAGTCTGTATGTGTCCCTAAGTCTGAAATGAGTCTCTTGTAGACAGCATATATATGGGTCTTGTTTTTGTATCCCTTCAGCAAGCCTTTGTCTTTTGGTTGGAGCATTTAATCCATTCATGTTTAAGGTAATTATTGATATGTGTGTTCCTATGACCATTTTCTTAATTGTTTTGGGTTTGTTTTTGTAGGTCGTTTTCTTCTCGTGTTTCCCACTTAGAGAAGTTCCTTTAACATTTGTTGTAGAGCTGGTTTGGTGGTGCTGAATTCTCTTAGCTTTTGCCTGTCTGTAAAGCTTTTGATTTTTCCATCGAATCTGAATGAGATCCTCGCCGGGTAGAGTAATCTTGCTTGTAGGTTCTTCCCTTTCATCACTTTAAGTATATCATGCCACTTCCTTCTGGCTTGTAGAGTTTCTGCTGAGAAATCAGCTGTTAACCTTATGGGAGTTCCCTTGTATGTTATTTGTCATTTTTCCCTTGCTGCTTTCAATAGTTTTTCTTTGTCTTTAATTTTTGCCAATTTGATTACTGTGTGTCTCGGAGTGTTTCTCCTTGGGTTTATCCTGTATGGGGCTCTGTGCGCTTCCTGGACTTGGGTGGCTCTTTCCTTTCCCATGTTAGGGAAAATTTAGACTATAATCTCTTCAAATATTTTCTCGGGTCCTTTCTCTCTCTCTTCTCCTTCTGGGACCCCTATAATGTGAATGTTGTTGCGTTTAATATTGTCCCAGAGGTTTCTTAGAGTGTCTTCATTTCTTTTCATTCTTTTTTCTTTATTGTGCTCTGCAGCAGTGAATACCACCATTCTGTCTTCCAGGTCACTTATCCATTCTTCTGCTTTAGTTATTCTGCTATTGATTCCTTCTAGTGTATTTTTCATTTCAGTTATTGTACTGTTCATCTCTGTTTGTTTGTTCTTTAATTCTTCTAGGTTTTTGTTCCTTAATTCTTCTAGGTCTTTGTTAAACGTTTTTTGCATCTTCTGGATCTTTGCCTCCATTCTTTTTTCTGAGGTTCTGGATCATCTTCACTCTCATTCTGAATTCTTTTTCTGGAAGGTTGCCTGTCTCCACTTCATTTAGTTGTTTTTCTGGGGTTTTATCTTGTTCCTTCATCTGGTACATAGCCCTCTGCCTTTTCATCTTGTCTATCTTCCTATGAATGTGGTTTTTGTTCCACAGGCTGCAGATTTGTAGTTCTTCTTGCTTCTGCTGTCTGCCCTCCCCCACCTTATTTTTGAGCCTCCGATATTTCTTAACTCATATCTTTATTTCAGCTGGAAAATCTCCCTTCTCAGATTCTCACACTGAAGCTGCTTTTGATGTTCAAAGATAAAATTCTTATGAATTTTAAGACAGCGATTGCCAAGCTTTGAACCCCAAACCAACAGGGCTCTCTGTGACTCTACTGGTTTCATGCCTGTGAAGTTGGCTCTAGAAATAGATAAAATTATTATTTGAGTTTCATAGATGAGGAAACTTCAATTATCAGAAAGAAGGTTTGTTTTCTTGGTGGCATAATTGTCCACCATTTAATTACTAAAACATATTATAGACAACTTGACTTGTTCTAAATTTTGGTAGACTTTTAACAATGCATATTGTAAGTCCTAATTGCTCCTGGATGTCTTCCCTCATGGCCAAGGACACATTATGAATCATATTAACTATCCTTTCCGGAGAGGTTTGCACAATGGCATACAACAATGCATCACGTTTTCCTGCCCAACACAGACATGCTTTGTTTTGCAGTGTCAGTGTTGAAGGGACTGAAGTTTTTGGCATAATTTTGTTAGTAAAAATCAGTTCTCCCTGCGTGGGTGTGATCAGTAATCACACATGCCCTGTTATGATGTCTTCACTTCCCTTTCCTAAGGATTATCTTCCTCTGGTGCCCAGTTGTGAATGCAAGGTCAAACTACGAGTCCAGTTTTACTGAACTTCAGCCTTTTAAAGCCTAAATTACCATTTCATTGCTCTGGTGGAGCATTAGTAACTAGGAAACAGAATTTGGAGTTTATCACACTAATGTACCATTGCTACAGAAATCCCTTGGACTAAAGAAGAAGGAAAAAAGAGAAACATTCTAGAAATAATTGACTATTCACCATCTTTAGAATGATGCTACCAGTGCCTTGGTTTCTAATTTGTTATTCTCTGTTCACCTTTACCTAATCTAAGATGAATCAAGTAAATCCCTTCGAAGGGAATGGATGATGAAAAAACTATTGGGTCCCATCAGAATATTTTAAACAGAAAGCTTTGTCTTTTCCAACAAGTACCACAGAATCTTTGGAATAGAACAAGAGCAAATTGGTTTCGAGTTAATGAAGGTGAAACACTTGCTGTGGCTATTATGACTGCCATTCCTAAGGGCCACCAGGCCATGCCATTTTTCACTGTCTTTCTGGAAAGAATAATTTATGTAGGCTTCCACTGAGCAGCTGGCTTGCCTTGCGCCTGTCTTCCCTGTGTTCTGGGGCACTGCGGTGGGAGCTGACATGCTGAGCTATCTGGCTATCTCAGCCTCAGGCTAGCTCTTACCCAAAACAGTGTCGGGGAAAAGACAACGTCCCTTCAGGGAGGTAAGCTAGATTTCTTATAGCATTTGTACTCATGGAAGAGCATTTCCTCATACCTGCAGTATCCTTTGTTCTATGTAACAATATACTTAGTTGTGTCTGATATTATTGTCACCACCTTTGAAAACACATATTCACTCTCCTGGGAGTAGTAATATCCTTCCACTCAAATTGTTTTGTACCAGGGAACTGGTTTGCTTAGACCCTCTGTATCCAAGACTGATGGTTTATTGCACAGTCACCTGCAGACAGCAAGTGTTTATTGATGAGGATTTCATCAGTTTTTAATATGATTATATGTTGGTTTCGCTTTCCCTTCTAAATTACCACTTAATTTATTGTTCAGTTATTATTGATACAAGTGCTATCAGTGAGTAATTCTGTTGATGGCAAGTTCCATGTTTGGGAGGCAGGTTAACTTTCAAACTCACTCTCTTTTGGAGAGAATCTTGCTTCAACCAACAATAATGAAGCTCTTCCTTAAATATTTGTCTCACAAATGAGAGTCTTTGGCACTGAATAAACTTTACCTCTGAATATTTCCATCAAGACTTAGAAACTGGTGGTCTACTCTAAAAGGTCTAGACAGAGGTTGGCTAACTTTTTCTATAAATGGGCAGATAGTGAATATTTTAAGCTTGTGTCTCTGTCACAACAACTCAATTCTCTGTCACAACTCCGTTTTGCCCGTGAAGTACAAAAGCTGCCCTAGATGATACGTAAGCTAATGGGCAAGGCTGAGTACCAGTAAAACTTAATTTACTAAAAGAAGCAGCAGGCCAGATTTGGCCTGAGGGCCATAATTTGCCAATCCCTGGACTAGAACCAAAAGAGAGGTACATTTGTAGAAATTATGTTTGGGGATAATTTCTATCTGGGATTCCAAACAATAGGGCAAATGGAAGTTTGAAAAACTATTCATTTAAAGCAATTTTTATTGTAGATGCTGGTAATGCAGTGCTAAACGAGACCAATGCTGCCCGGTCTCACGAGGTTTGCATGCTGTTTGAGTTGTTTGTGAACATATGAATACCTAAGTGAGTTCAGATAGCGCCAAATGCAATGAATAGAATGATATAGAATCAAGTACATGCCTAGAAGTGGGAGAAAGTACACCTTTAGGTAGGCCCATCCTGGAAGACTTTATGAGAAAATGATATTTGAGCTTTGGACATTTGAAACTTGAATGATGAGAAGGATTCAGGCTTGGGAAGGTTTAGGGAAAGAGCATTCTGTGCAGAGGCATTCACAGAAGTCAAGGGCTTATGAAAGGAATATATTTGGCTTGAGGAACAGGAAGACATCGTTGTGATTAAACTGTAGCAGGTGGGGCAGAGGGAAAAGGACTGTATGTCTCTATCTTAAACTGTCCCCATTAGACTGATCTCTAATCACAATTTTGTGAGTTAAGGAACTCACCTTGTGATTCACAGTCATCCTTTGTTTGATTCTTGTTTATTCCCTTGGGGAGACGGATTCACAGGTATATAGAGTAAGTGTTCGTTGTCAGAGTATACTTTTTAAAAATTCAAATATACAATTATTAAATTAGAAGCAAGCCAGTGCTTCAGTTGAGAAATAGTTAAATCAACATTTGAACCATATTTAAAGAAATGATGAAACCAGGACATTAGAGGTAAGACTTGTGGGGTTAAGAAACTGTGCATCAGACTCATAGGTCTAATTATTTGGGCAATATAGAGGATTTCACAATAGTCAATGATCTTTGCGTAATTGGGTAAAACAGCTCAACCATTGGTAGTTTCAGTACGCATGCCTAGATGCTCCAAAGTCACCAGCTGATTGGATACTGTAGACGGGAAAAAACCTTATCCTACCCTAAAATAATCACATCAGTTTGTTTCACAGAAAATAATGCATCTGCTCTTGTACTATGTAGTAATTTTGTGAAACTTTGGAAAAAATTATTTTTAATCCATTATTGTTTGGGGCTGTGAAAACACTTATCTAAGGAGAATTGCTTGTATCTAGATAAAATGCCTTGAGTTAATTTGACTCAAAATCAAGTCCTTCGCCTCAGTTAAATAGAATTTGAGGAAATGGTTCGAAAAGAATTAAGGCCAGCTCAGGGAAGTTAATTAGAGTGTCTTGCCTTGAAAAACAAGTTAGTTTTCTAGGCAACAGTGTTCGACAACAGTGCTTCAGATGAATGCTAAAGAATTCTACATTCTGGTAAGAATTACTAGAAGAGACTAACACAGTGAGCAGTAACCTATTATAATTTCAGACAGCCAGCGGGAGAAGTCATTCTGAATTAATGAAAGAGTATATCATGGATTTTTTAAGAAATAAAATTGCTTTAAGAAGCATGCAATAACTAGACCAAGATATGTGTGTGTGTGTGTGTGTGTGTTGTATACCTTCATCCCAATAAATGATCTTAAAGAATATATAAACCTGACTTACTACTGCCATTTCAGTTAATTGAAATATTTCTTCCAAGTTACTTGTAGCATGCTTAAAATTATTTTATTTTTGTAAGAAGGCAAACAGGCTCAGCAAAATTGGTTTGATATCTTAATTTGCTTCACATACCTATTTTTATGGATACTATAAAGGTACATGTTAACCTAGATTCTGCTGCAAATTTTAAATTTTTGTGTGATTCTGAATAAGTTTTATTGAAGGTAGAAGTGTCAATGCTGCATCTCTGCTAACATAATATAGGATTTCCCAAAGTTAATTGGTCGGGAGAATGAAGGTAAGAGATTATATTTTGTAACATGGGATTTTTTTTCTACCTTGTCTTAACACAAAATATTAAAGGAATTAAAAAAACTTTTTTTAAATTTAAATCAGGATTAATATACTCACTTTTTCCTGGTGTTTCATATGTGTAACTAGAATAATACACATGCCAGGGAGCAATAAAGAAAATTATTTAACAATAAAATATATTTGGAATTTCAGGTTAATTTTTTCCTTTTTCTACGAAGATATAACATATTCCTTTAAGTGTACTGAATCTCTTCCCTGGGAGTTGGCAGCAGCAGCTGTTATAAAGGGAACATTTTTGAAATATGGATCTTAATCACATCTAGTGCCATATCCCTCAGAGTTGCCATTTTGTATGGCACGTTCCTCTGACAAACATGAAATAATGCTACTTTAGCCATCTCTGGGAGTTTTATTGAGCATCATCAAACGCTTAGCAAATATTAAAATATTTCACATGTTCTTACATCCAGGAATCACATATTGAAGAGTGGTTCCTGGTTTGGGAACTTTAATGTAATGAAAAAGGGAGAAATATACATGACATGGAAGTAGAATAAGCTGATAACTTTACCAAGTTGCTTGATACTTTTTATAGAAAAGATAGTAGAAATATTATTACTTTTTATAGAAAAGATAGTAGAAATATTATTTTTCCTCTAAACCATTGGTCATGGCAAGGGCCTGTGACTCACTCTTGTGGCTAAAGCTGGTGATTAGGCGTAGCCTTTTGGTTTCCAAACTATAGCATGCAGATATCAGAAAATGGATAAAGCAAGCCACACTTCTCACTGCAAATGGATAGGACAATAACATGTTCAGTTATTTGCAATTTTAGCAGAGTTTTCATGGGTGAATATCAACATCTCTTCCTGCATTTCCTGAAAAGTCCTGTGGTTTGGAATGCTAACATCTTCACAATTCACTTTCTCTTATGCTTTAGTAATAGTGAGCAAAAAATAATGTAATTGTCATTCACATTTTACGTTTGATTGTTTCATAAATAGTGGAACCATCACTTAAGTGGGTAAAATTGTTCTGTTTCATTCTTTGCTTTTGTTCAGAATTACATATGAAATTGTTTTTCTGCAAGGTAGCTTTCCACTTACCTTGGCCTTGAAATGAGATATTCTTTAAAAAATGTGTGTGTGTGTGTGTGTGTGTGTGTGTGTGTATTTTAGAAAACTGTTTTTAACCCAAGGATACTTAGCTTTGGGTCCAGGATCAAAAACCGTTATCAGGTTTTCCAGTTGCATATAATTATACCTGTCAAACAGCTAATGAAGGCTGCTTCAAGAAGTCCACACAAGGCCTTGGCACAGTCAGCTGCCCTGTTGAGTTGTTCTTGCTGTGAATCCTTCGAGATTCCAGGTGTTACTACTTAGCTGGATGTTTCACTTCATAAGGAGGCAGTCATTTGTGAAAAACAGCTGTAATTACACAGCATTCAGGTATTTCATAATTAAACTAACAGCTGATTATAACATGGTACGTGGCATGAGAATTTGCCACTAGGCTAAGTAGGAAGGAGGCTATACCTTAGTCTTTGTTCCCCTTTTGCCATTGCTTTGGACGAGTCCTCCCCGTGCCTTGATGCCCATCAGTGGTCAATACCAGCTTACTTCCCCGAGGGAAAAGAGAGGAGGATGAGGGCATTAATGGATAAATGAAAGCACCTAGACCAAAGGCAGGCACTACTGTAAGCAAAAGGCATCTCCTTGGACATTTTCCCCAAACTTTTGAAAACTAGTGGATCTCAGATGCGGTTTAAATAACGTGATGTTAAATGCTGGGATCAGAGAAAACTGAGTGTTCTTATCAGTAGCCCCGTGACTCAGAGATTTCAGTCCTTTAGAGGACTAATCTTGTTATGTAGAACTTTGAAAAGGAGCCCATGTATCAGCTGGAAAGTGTTGATTCTGTTGAATCCGCACTAGGCACTGTGTAAAGATACAAGAGTTGTAGTCATGTCTAGGTCCTGATCACGTGGAATTTACAATTTAGTTTCATACACTGAAATAACTCCCTGGGGAAGAGATTAAAATATTGCCCCTGAAGGTTTGTAACCAAGGGGTTGGAAATGGACTTCTGTGAGGCTGATCTGCCCCCAGCTCCCCCCGTCCCTGAACCCCATGCTGTGGGAGAGCTGCTAAGCTAAAAATAGCTGTGTTGCTGCTCATTTCTCTGCTGCTCTCTTCCTTTTTTTTTTTTTTTAACATCTTTATCGGAGTATAATTGCTTTACAATGGTGTGTTTCTGCTTTATAACAAAGTGAATCAGTTATACATACACATATGTTCCCATATCTCTTCCCTCTTGCGTCTCCCTCCCTCCCACCCTCCCTATCCCACCCCTCTAGGTGGTCACAAAGCACCAAGCTGATCTCCTTGTGCTATGCGGCTGCTTCCCACTAGCTATCTATTTTACGTTTGGTAGTGTATATATGTCCATGCCACTCTCTCACTTTGTCACAGCTTACCCTTCCCCCTCCCCATATCCTCAAGTCCATTCTCTAGTAGGTCTGTGTCTTTATTCCTGTCTTACCCCTAGGTTCTTCATGACCTTTTTTTTTTTCTTAGATTCCATATATATGTGTTAGCATACAGTATTTGTTTTTCTCTTTCTGACTTACTTCACTCTGTATGACAGACTCTAGGTCCATCCAACTCACTACAAATAACTCAATTTCATTTTTTTTATGGCTGAGTAATATTCCATTGTATATATGTGCCATATCTTCTTTATCCATTCATCTGTTGATGGACACTTAGATTGCTTCCATGTCCTGGCTATTGTAAATAGAGCTGCAACGAACATTTTGGTACATGACTCTTTTTGAATTATGGTTTTCTCAGGGTATATGCCCAGCAGTGGGATTGCTGGGTCATATGGTAGTTCTATTTGTAGTTTTTTAAGGAACCTCCATGCTGTTCTCCATAGTGGCTGTGTCAATTTACATTCCCACCAACGGTGCAAGAGGGTTCCCTTTTCTCCACACCCTCTCCAGCATTTACTGTTTCTAGATTTGTTAATGATAGCTATTCTGACTGGTGTGAGATGATATCTCATTGTAGTTTTGATTTGCATTTCTCTAATGATTAATGAAGTTGAGCATTCTTTCATGTGTTTGTTGACAATCTGTATATCTTCTTTGGAGAAATGTCTGTTTAGGTCTTCTGCCCATTTTTGGATTGGGTTGTTTGTTTTTTTGTTATTGAGCTGCATGAGCTCTTGTAAATTTTGGAGATTAATCCTTTGTCAGTTGCTTCATTTGCAAATATTTTCTCCCATTTTGAGGGCTGTCTTTTGTTCTTGTTTATGGTTTTCTTTGCTGTGCAAAAGCTTTGAAGTTTCATTAGTCCCATTTGTTTATTTTTGTTTTTATTTTCATTTCTCTAGGAGGTGGGTCAAAAAGGATCTTGCTGTGATTTATGTCACAGAGTGTTCTGCCTATGTTTTCCTCTAAGAGTTTGATAGTTTCTGGCCTTACATTTAGGCCTTTAATCCATTTTGAGTTTATTTTTGTGTATGGTGTTAGGGAGTGTTCTAATTTCATTCTTTTACATGTACCTGTCCAGTTTTCCCAGCACCACTTATTGAAGAGGCTGTCTTTTCTCCACTGTATATTCTTGCCTCCTTTATCAAAGATAAGGTGACCATATGTGTGTGGGTTTATCTCTGGGCTTTCTATCCTGTTCCATTGATCTATATTTCTGTTTTTGTGCCAGTACCATACTGTCGTGATTACTGTAGCTTTGTAGTATAGTCTGAAGTCAGGGAGCCTGATTCCTCCAGATCCGTTTTTCATTCTCAAGATTGCTTTGACTGTTCGGGGTCTTTTGTGTTTCCATACAAATTGTGAAATTTTTTGTTCTAGTTCTGTGAAAAATGCCAGTGGTAGTTTGATAGGGATTGCATTGAATCTGTAGATTGCTTTGGGTAGTAGAGTCATTTTCACAATGTTGATTCTTCCAATCCAAGAACATGGTATATCTCTCCATCTATTTGTATCATCTTTAATTTCTTTCATCAGTGTCTTATAATTTTCTGCATAAAGGTCTTTTGTCTCCTTAGGTAGGTTTATTCCTAGATATTTTATTCTTTTTGTTGCAGTGGTAATTGGGAGTGTTTTCTTAATTTCACTTTCAGATTTTTCATTATTAGTGTATAGGAATGCCAGAGATTTCTGTGCATTAATTTTGTATCCTGCTACTTTGCCAGATTCATTGATTAGCTCTACTAGTTTTCTGGTAGCATCTTTAGGATTCTCTATGTGAAGCATCATGTCATCTGAAAACAGTGACAGTTTTGCTTCTTCTTTTATGATTTGGATTCCTTTTATTTCTTTTTTTTCTCTGATTGCTGTGGCTAAAACTTCCAAAACTATTTTGAATAAGAGTGGTGAGAGTGGGCAACCTTGTCTTGTTCCTGATCTTAGCGGAAATGGTTTCAGTATTTCACCATTGAGGACGATGTTGGCTGTGGTTTTGTCATATATGGCCTTTATTATGTTGAGGAAAGTTCCCTCTATGCCTGCTTTCTGCAGGGTTTTTATCATAAATGGGTGTTGAATTTTGTCAAAAGCTTTCTCTGTATCTATTGAGATGATCATATGGTTTTTCTCCTTCAATTTGTTAATATGGTGTATCACGTTGATTGATTTGCGTATATTGAGAATCCTTGCATTCCTGGAGTAAACCCCACTTGATCATAGTGTATGATCCTTTCAATTAAAATACACTACGAAAAACAGTAAGTGAAAAGAATCTCTTGAATTTCTTAGATTACCTATGGGAACAAAACCAACTATTCAGGCCAAGAAATGCCCATCTAGCTGTACCTAAAGGATAGATGGACACACTACGATCCCCACAGAAATGGTGCTAGGAAACCGTGAAAATGATTGTTACGTAAGCTTTGCAAGACTAGAAATCTTGGAAGCTTCCTGACATATATAGGCTGGATTTTGTTTGTCTGCTGTTCTCTTGTTTCTATAGGTTGGTAACTAAAATGGTTTATTTTAATACTCTTTAGCAAATTCTGCAATTAGTATACTATAAATCATTCAGTGCTCCTGGTTATCTCATTTTTCACTTTTTGCCTAAGACCTCATGCCTTTTGAGTGACCTCTCCCTTCAGTAACCCTTGGAGCTCCAGTCTCACTAGCCTATACATGTCAGGAAGCTTCCAAGATTTCTAGTCTTGCAAAGCTTACGTAACAATCGTTTTCATGGTTTCCTAGCACCATTTCTGTGGGGATCGTAGTGTGTCCATCTATCCTTTAGGTACAGCTAGATGGGCATTTCTTGGCCTGAACAGTTGGCTTTGTTCCCATAGGTAATCTAAGAAATTCGAGCGATTCTTTTCACTTACTGGTTTTTTTTGTGTGTGTGGTACGCGGGCCTCTCACTGTTGTGGCCTCTCCCGTTGCGGAGCACAGGCTCCGGACACGCAGGCTCAGCGGCCATGGCTCACGGGCCCAGCCGCTTCGCAGCATGTGGGATCTTCCCGGATCAGGGCACGAACCCGTGTCCCCTGCATTGGCAGGCGGACTGTCAACCACTGCGCCACCAGGGAAGCCCATCACTTACTGTTTTTCTTAGTGTATTTTAATAAGAAAAGCATCAAAGCACCTTGGTCAAGAGGAGGAATCTTGGGTCAGGAAAACTTATAGACATACTTGGAATGAGCATTTGAAAAAGACTGAAAGATTTTGAGTTATCAGGGTAAAAGAAAGCTATTTCAGGTGGTAGGGAGTGGCCTTCAAAATCTGTAAAAAAAAAAAAAAAAAAAAATCCAAACATTAAAGATTTACTGTGTTTCAGGCACTGCGGCCAACACTTTATGTTCATTTTCTCATGTAGTCCTCTTAACAACACTGCCAAGGAGGTATTATCATTCGTCTTTGTGGTGAGGAAACAAGTGTATTCAATAATATTCATGCAATATTTATTGAGTGCCCATATTTCTAAGTGCTGATAATGTAGCTCTGAACAAGACAGCTCGTATTTTAGAGAAGGGAGATAGGCAATTAGCAAGTCAACAAATAAATAGCATAATTTTTCTGGGGCAGTATGTCATGAAAAAAGTCAGATGAGGCAACGGCATTCCTTATGAGTCGGGGTAGGAGGGTGGTCAGGAAGGCCTCCCCAGCAGGGGACACTGATCTGGAGCCTGAATAAAGAGCAGGAGGCCGCATCGTGGGCATCTAGGGAGAAGGGTCCAGGCAGAGGGTCTTGTGAATGTGGGAACACAGTAGGTGTGTTTGCAGGATAGAAAGAAAGCATATGAGGCTGAAGAGTGAACAGGTGAAGGCAGATGGTAAGAAAAGAGGCATGGGCCACGCAAGGGTCTTGCAGGTCAAGGCAAGGAGTTTGGATCTTATTCAAAGGATCCTTTGAATAAGGATCTTATTCAAAGGATCCTTTGAATAAGGATCTTATTCAAAGAGGAGCAGGAAGCTTTGGGGATGTTTTAGGAGATGAGTGATGTGATTCAATTTACATATTCTCCTGTTCTCTCAAGACTTTGAGTACTTTGTTCAAGGGGAGACAGGTACAGAGGAAAGAGGGAGGGGGTTGAATCGCTCATCTGGACCTCAAACCCAGGCCCTTCTGCCTTCAACACCCTTCCCAGCATGCTGTACTGTTTTACTTCATCATTGTTAATAAGAGACTGAAAAGAAAGAATGTAGACAATGATAAAGGGGAAAACCAGACTATAAACATGAAATCCAAAGCTTCCATTATTTTAAGAAAATGTAACAGGGCTGTTAGTGCCAACTCCTGGGCATCTGGGGGTCAGCTCGCCTTTGAGTGCTGGGTCTGTGTGTCCCTTGCTGTGTTGATCTTCAGCCCCTGTGACCAGGTCACAGAGGGAAGGCTCCTGTCTAAACATTCCACTAAGAGGAGCAAAGCTTCACTTCTGAGTCTTGGGGTACAAGCGGGGGAGTTGGTTTGGGTCTGCTGAAACTCCGTTGCTGAGTTTTCTCTTCCTTCTTTCTCATAACCGACTCTCTAGCCACTCTTGTGCTCACCAGCACATACTAAGCATAAAGAACAGCGAGCTTTGGAAGGTTAAGGGGCAACTTGTCCATTGCACTCTTTGCCCTGCTAAGTCGAGAACCCCATGCAGCATGTGGTGCGTGTGGAGGAGAGAATGCTCCTTAAGAATTTTGTATTTTGTTTTGCAACCTCCCCTTCCCAACTCTCCTCCCCCCACCCACCCCCAGTCCATCTGTGAAGCCTGAATTCTTACACAGGCTATCTGTCTACAGATGCCCCAGCCTTAATCACGTCCTCTGTATTGTGTATGGCTCCTGAATCTATCTACTTATGTCAGTTGTTTACCAGTTCCCTTCAGCTGTCTGCTCTTTATCATATTATTGATCAGTCACTCCTGGGTGTCTCAGGTTGGGGAAGAGAGAGACAGGAGGGCTGGAAAAGGAAAGCGGGAAGAGAGTATAGCAGAGGACTGTCAGTTAAGATGGTTCCAAAAATAGCTCAGCCCGGCTGATGATAGCTCTGCTTACAGCTGCCCGTACGGGACTTAAGCACTTTGCTGAGATTCTCTGCTGAAATGTATTCCACCAGCTGCTCCTGCAGTTGGTGGCAGCTGGTGGTGACAGCAGTGGGCCGGCCACACCTTCAGAGAAGGAGGAAGCAATAGGTTGGGGGCACGTGACAGGCTCCCACACAGGGAGATGAGGTTTGTCATAGCCTGTTAGAACTCCCCAGGCATCTGTGTTCTTTTTAAAGTATGACCTGGGCACTTGATATCCAGTTTTTTTTTTTTTTCCTCCAATCTTTTTTAATGAGTTGGAGAGATGAGTTATGAAAAAACGGTTATATGTCCCACCCACGGTATGTCTGTCTGTTATTTCGTTGTTGTTGCTACGGTTTATTGTATACATAGACTTTGTTCTCTGTTGCACTTTCTGTTGGGAGATTCAGCTACACAAAGCACTCAACCTTGTAACACTTTGGTCTTATCCAGGGCCTTCGTTTACCAAGGAACCTCTGCACAACTACTGGGTCTAATAGTGTAGTAAAACTAAGTGCAACTTTTATAAAGGGCCCTGCCCCTCAAATATGCTAAGCCTGTGGCATGTAGAAAATGTAGTGTGCCTCACCTTAATCTGATCTTAATGTGATCTTAATCTGATCTTAATATGACCCCTTCTCAGAATGAAATGCTCTTTCACGGGCTCTCGGAATTTTGTACTCGTTTTCCTCCAGCCACTATACTTTGAATTCTAGTTTTTTGCATCCGGGTTCTCCCCTGAGCACTGTAGAGGTGCCCCTGTAATTTGCTATACTTGTGGTCTTGCTCTGACACACAGCACACCCTAAACCAGTTTTTAAGCTCTCTTGTAAAATTTGTCTACTTCATCCAAAATCTCTTAAGTATTAAAGTTGTATGCACTTGAAAAAGTTAAGATGTTTAAATTTTCCAGACCAGGGAGTCTTAGGAAACAGGCAAGGTACAAAATAAAAGGAAAAAAGCAAAGAGTGTGTTACTTATTCTTTGATACAGATTCTGTTATCTGTCATGATATGGTGGGGAGAGGGGAGAAAAACAGCTTTCTCCTTACAAATTCCAGCTTCTGCTCCTACCCTGAATATAAATACTGTTATTCAAAAAGGCTTTTTGCCTACTTCTTGGTAGGCTATTCAGTGACGTATCAGATATGAAGAGCAATTTCATTGCCTAAGTGAGGGGCTGGTTAAAATGTGTTTTCCTCCTATCCAGGCTCTGAACATCTGATTTACTAGGTCAAGATGGGACCGAGAATCTGCACTTTAATAAGCATGCTCAGTAATTCTGATGTAGATTGCCTGGTGACTACCATTAGAGAACCCTAGTCTAAATTTTGATAGAATTTTTTTCACAAGTGAGGGCTATAATTTGGAACCCTTGAGGAGAGAGGAAATTGAGGGAGAATAAATCAGCATCATCTGTGTTTTCCGTGATAGTTTAGAGGGCTCCAGTATTAGTTTATTTCACGACATGTATTTTGTTTTGATTTGTTGCAAAATTACTGCCTTTTTATGTATATTCCATGTCAAGGTGTGAATGGGACAATTTCCATTAGTGGAAGGGCTTTCAGCATTAGCAAAAAGCAGGGAGAAATGACTGTGATGGAGGAGAGTTAGGGCCGAAGTCCTACAGTGCATGAGGAGGCTGTTTCCTTGTTGCAACCCAGGTTAGAGACACCTTTGCTTCCTTTGTGCATACAGAGTCCCCTGCTCCCTCCCCTGAAGTCTGTCTGGATTCAGTGAAGTCCGTGTTCAAGTTCATTTAACCTACATCGCCACCTACTGTCCACCTCCATCCCCATCTAAGAAACGTTTGCTCGGGGTTGGGTGGAGATGAGGTATGAGAGGCTGTACCTTGAGTGCAAGGGGCGACTGTGAATGCACCCCTGTGGACCCCTGTTTAGGATGCCTGATTTACAATGCTTTATTCAGAATTACAGCAGTTCTATCCTTATTTCTAAGTTCTCCCTTTATTTCAATCCAGAAGCAAATTTGGGGTTAGGAATGTCAGCCAAGCTCTGATTGAAACAAAAGCAAACCTCTCTCCACCTAAGAGAGGGCCTAAGGCCCTCTTTCTTGGCTTTAAAATTTTTATTGATTTGGGAATTTAGTGTTAGGTCCAACTGTGAATAATGGCCACTTTGGGCCTTTGGAGTGCTCCTGGCAGTTGTCCAGCTAATTTATGGAAGGAAATCTGAAAATGCTTTGCCCTAGTCCTTTGTTTCTTTATTTTGGTGGATTTCTTTTTTCTATCCTTGAGATTGTTTCCTACTTAAGTTGAGCAGGGAATACTCTCCTATAGCACCCTTCTCTGATTCGCTTAGAAAGAGCAAGTGTCCTTTGAGAAATTCCTACTGCTGGTTGTTGGCCCTTTGCTCCTGTCCTGGCATCTCTAGAGCTGGAGATGGAAGTCATCCTGTGGGTTTCTCTTGTCTTATACTTTGGCTGTTCTCTTCCATGTGTTTGTTCTTCGCTTAATCTTGTATTGAAATCCATCCATTATCTGAGCTTCCATCTTTAGTGAAGACCCACTTTTGCGTGTTATGTCCTAGGATAATATTCCAGAAAACAGATAATTGCATAGATATAAAATCTTATTTTTATAATCTTTAGACTTAGGTTGGGTTAACCAGCATCTTCTCAGGTAGATTTCTTGGAACCTAAGGCAGAAGATCTGTATTTGAAGTGCAGGGAAGGCCAAGTAGTGTTTTCATTGAGCTATCTTAGATATAGAATAATGTTAGGTATTGATTAGAATTAGTGACATAGGTTAGATATTTGATATTTGGTATCAGATACAGAGCGATTACCAAGGAGAATAAAATAGGACTAGCACAGCTCCTTTCTTTTTCCCCTAAACCTCTACTATCTAGGATTATAATAGACGTTTTATAACCAAGAACAAAGTCTTTAACTCTCTCTGTTCCTCTAGCAAATTTTCTTCTGTTAAAAAAAGTCATTAAAGTATCTCTCTATTTTAGAAGTTCTTCATAAAGGCTATCTTAAACCATGCTATGCTTTTAGATCATTATAAGATTAATTAAAAGAATTTTTTATAGGCTAACAGCCTTACTTAAAAATATTACTTCATTCTTGTAACGTGAATTCTTACAGACCTCTTTATTGTCTAGGAGAATGTGGATGCATTGCTATTCCTGATAACTATATTTATAATGTGGAATTGGTTTCATACTCTCAAATCATATATTAAATGCATATTATATACATATTAAATTATAATATTAATATTGGTTTTCTATATAGCTATTATTTATATAGCACTTGCTGCCTACCAGGCCTTTGGACTATGCTGTTGCATCCATTATTTTACTTAATTCTCCAAATAACAATGAGAGCTCAGTACTATTCTTTCCATTTTACAGATGAGGAAATTGAGGCGCATAGAGACTGACTTTGCCAACAGCACACACTTCGTAAATGGCAGAAAATGAACTTGCATCTAGGGTTATCCTCCTTCCAAAGCTCACATTCTTAAACTTCTGGCTCAAATTCTTCTAGTGTTAAGTCTCTCTTGAATTCACAAGTTCATCTCTGCTCATTTTCAAGAGTGTCGTTGTTGAATTTTTTCTCCTTAAAAGTTACTGCAACAAAATAGCTCTGTTTGAAGATTTCAGTCTTGCTTTACAGCCTTTTGTTCGTTGTTTGGGAAGGATAGAGGGACTGCAGCTGCCAGGTGAGCAGGATGGATGAGTCATTGTTGAGGGAAGAGGGCCGCTTCCCTGCTGCATAACACCCTTCACGTTTCCAGTTGTGGGCCCCTTGCTCTGGTCATCGTAACGCATTTGCCTGTCCCTGCAGGAGGGGGAACGTCTACTCCTTTTGTGCGCTTCTGTCCAGCCCCTCCTGTGCATTCAGTAAGACCTGGCTCTTTGGGGCTAGGGGTCTCCAAAGTTAACAAGGAAGTCCACATTCTCCACTTCCTCAGTACAGCCCTGTGGCAGTCCTTCTTGGATATAAGGTCCTGGAAACCACAGAGCTTGTTAGCTCTAGAAATTGCATTGACCTGTGCATTGCTCTTCTCTTTCTAGAAAGAGCGATCACAGTTCCCAAACCTTTAGCCAACACTTGGAATAGAGGAGCTGAGTTTTTTGAAAAAATTCCCTAACCCAGATGTTCCCAGACCTGAATCATCATGAAAAACATGGAGCCTCTGGGGGGAAGAAACAAAAGGTCCTCAGGATCCAGAAGTGTTATTTTTCATCAGTGCCTCCGGGAGGATATGACAGTCAGTGTTAGGTTCACACTCTCCTCAAATTCTAAGTTTTTCCAGGAAGAGAGTAAAGGAAAACTTGTGTCTTTCTTGGCTGAAGGGTTAAGGTTTAATTCCTCCCTCTGCTTTTGGGACTCTCTTAGCCACATTCCAGTTCAGGGGACAGCTCCTTTTAAGTGGGTGCTCCCAGTGAATGTGCTCTTCAGTGGGGATTCTGGCCAGGAGTTGTCCAAGGACAGGCTGCCAGGTCCAGGCTGGCCAAGGCCTCAGAGAAGCAGGACGTGGGTTACGCCGAAAGATACGAAGCTCATGGGTGTGCCGCACTCCATACCTTCCACTAGCTCCCTTCATTTAACGGCTGTTTGGTGAGCACTGTGTGTGTCCGGGAGAGTAGCTGGTGCTAGAGATTCAATGGCGAGCAGACAGACATCGCTCTTCCTTCATGTAGCTTACTAGCTAGTGTAGAGACAGACACTAAACAAACATCCTGGTGCACAGTGAAGAACTTCTCTTCCTAAGTGCCATGAAGGGGAATTTCAGTGTGCAAAGGTGTACGGCCAGAAGGCCTGTCCTATTCCGGGCTGGCTGTGGTGTGTCAAGGAGGGTTTCCTGAGCAGGTGACATTTGAGCAGATCTTAGAACGATGAGCCGGGTTTAGCTAGCTGAGTGAGGGGGCATGAAGAGGCCCTTCAAAGAACACAAAGTGAATGTGGCTGAGGCCAAGTGAGGTATGGGTAGAGTGGCAGCAGGCAAGGCTGGAGAGGAGGGGAGGTCAGAGCATGTGGGCCCTGGTTGGTCGTGGTAAGCATTTTGCAGCTGAGCTCCCGTCCTTTCACCTTTCACCTTGATGAAGCCAAGTCTGCAGGTTTCTCCTCAACCTCTTTCTGCTTCTCATCTGTTTGTGCTGGTCACCTGAGCCTCTCACTCATCCACAGCCTCATCTGGAGTGAAGGAAGTGCTGACAGGCAGTGAGCGTAGACCCGACCGTGGGCTGTACGCCGGCTCTGCAGACCATTCTTGGAGTAAGCAAGGGGGTGCAGGTGAAACGTTGTCTTCTCTGGGGGCTGCGCTCATTGTCGCACCCACCCTGATGCCCACTGCCCTCCCTGCCCACCTCTCCTCGCCCCTTTAACCTGTCCAAGGCAGGCTGACCAGCCTTGCCACTCTGGCCACTGATTCGCCCAGATGAAGCAAGCAGGATCTCATGTCTTGTGACGTTGGAGGATTCTGCAGGAATGAAGAGAGCACCCCCCACTCTGCACGCACAGACACTCCTCAGCCAGCTTCTGCTTCTCTGAGACATGCAAATAGTCTCTAAGTGTTTTTACGCATCAGTGCTCCGATAAGGGAAACTTGTACAAAGACTAATTGTTTTTTATGCTTCCTTTATAGAACATGAACACATTCGAGTTTTTGTTTCTTGTTCTGAAACATTAATGCAAGGCTTGGGAATATCAGCTTTACAGTTTCGTTTTCCTATTCCCAGAATAGGTTTAAAACAGAGAGCAACATGCCTACCTACATAACTTCTTCGGTGACAGTTGTTTTAAAAATACATAGCTTTCTTCTAAGAGAGCTATTAAGTAGAGAGAAAGTCAGAATGGACATTAAGGGATTATCATGAAGATAGCTTTATGATCATGACGATCATTGCCATTGTCAAAGAGGCATTTATTAAATGGTAAATCCTGTTTTGTATTTGCTGCTATAAAGAAAATTACAAAGTCATAGCCTTTGTCCTGGGAAAATTTCAAGCTATGGAGACAGCCTTGATTTATAAATATTTGAAAAGGGCATAAAGGTAACAAGAACCAAAACAAGAGACTGCAAAAGATTGGGTCAATAGATAAATGGACTTCAGGTATTTATATTACTTATCCATCGACGGTCACAACCAATCTGGGTTGCTATTCTGTTAGTCAGGGCAGGGTGGCTTGTGCTGTGGTAACAAACTCCATACCTAGTAGCTTAACACATGGAGCTCATTTCTCAGTCCATACTTCATATTCATCACAGAATGCCAGGGGCTCTGCTTTGTGTCATCACTCTTCAGGGAGCTAGGCTGGCGGGCCCTTCACCGTCGGGCATGTTGCTGGTTCCCCTGGAAAAAGGGAGGACATAAGGGCTGTTGTGACTGGCATTGAAGTGTTTCTGCCCAGAAGTGACACTTTACTTCCACATACATTCCGTTAGCTCAGGCAAATCACATGGTGTTATGTAGCTCCAAGGCAGCAAGAAAGTACAGTCCTCCTTTAGGAGGAAAACCAGAATGTTGATGAACAGTGAGAAACTTCTGGTCAAATTTAATAATTACTCTAGCCACAGTAATTGATCAATCAGCCTGCCAAATGATAATAACACGACTACTTATCAGTAATGGAACACTTCCTATGTACCAGCGTCTTTGGTGAACAATTCACATACATCTAATTACATCTAATTCTTTACCAGCCTCTCAGGTGGGTTGTATTATTATCTCTGTTTTCCACACGATAAAATTAAAACTGGGAGTCTTTAAGTAACTTGCCTAAGGTTACACAGCTAGTATTTAACAGAGTTGTGATTCAAACCTACTTCCTCCTAATTTGAGAGTCTGAGCGTTTCTCCAAGATTCCTATCATGTAAGTGAAGTCTCTTGACTTCCTGTGCATAGTGCTGGAAGGAACAGAGTAAAGTGATTTCTGACCTAGTTACTTAGAATTGCTAAAACATGCCTCTGCTTTGCTAAAAACCACCTCTGGCTTTGTTGGTCTTTAGAACCAAATGGATTATTTTTCTTTTTGTAAACTCTTCTCAGCCCTATTCTGCTTAGCTTCCTGTTTTTATGGCTGGTAAGATAATTTTTCCCTCACATGAGTTCCTTGAGAATTGGCTTCCCAGGCGCTTTCACGTTTTTCTAGCATCTAGCATTACTAGGGCTTAGAACATCCTGTGATCACCAAGACACTGTTAGGGAAGGCTCATAGCTGAAGAATTCTTAGAAAACGTAGTCACTTTTTTAAAATTCACTTACAAGCATGTTCCCCAAAATCACTTATTTTCAATTCTGTTTTAGTTTTCTCCTATTTGTGAATTAAGTCTCTCCCTTTTGTTTTAGAACATTTTATTAGTTCATTATTTTCTTTTCCATTATATCTCCAGTGTCTAGCAAAATGCCTGGCGCATATATCTTAAAAATGAAAGAAAGAATCAATGAACTGGTGGATTTCATGTTCAGGTTCTTCTTCAACTGCTCTTCCTTGGTTATCTCCTTCACCAATGTTTGGACAGATAGCCACTCTGCTCTTAATTATTCCATTGTTTACTGTCTGTATGATTTTGATAAATTTTGTAACCTGTTCTCTCACCTATAAAGTGGGGATAATGGTGTGCCTACCTCTTAGATTTGTGTAGTATTAAATAGTTTCATGCTACAAAGAACTTGGAATATTACCTGACACAGAGAAAGTACAATAATGATCTCTTTATTATTTTTTGTCTTGGGAGTCAAAATTGTCCTTTGTCTTGGGAGTCAAAATTGTCCTTCAGATTTCACTTTTCAGGTTCTTTCTTACACTGCCTTATACCTAAAATTTCATGTCCTTTCTCTAGGAATTCATCACAGGGAGTTTAATTGTATTATTGCATAGAGTTAGTTCGTGAGTTACTCCTTTTAATCCAATCATTTATAATCTGTTCAGGTTATTTCCCCAGAGCGTGATATTTGTGTAAGACATTCATTCTTTTTGGCTTAAATATTAGTTATTGAGACACGATGGGCTTGAGTATTTGGGCTCCATGCATATAGCCACATACTCATTCATTGATTCCTTTATCCATTCAACAAGTATTTATTGAGAATAATTATAGATATGCTTAGAGGCAGAAAAGAATGTTAAAATCTTTTAGACCAGATCTACCCTCGTTTCTACACATTTAATACTAAGCACCTAGAAGCTGCAGTGTCAAAGTTGTCTCACTGAGAACAGTTAAGTGAAGGAGGATTTCATTTTGTTCTCCTTCTTGGGCAGTCCCATTCACCGCAGGAAAGACACTCACATGAAATCATGAACTTGTGCTCCTGTATGTTTTCTTTGTACTAATGGGAACATTTTGAATCAAATATGAAGAACACTAATTCATATATAGTCTGAAGAACCTCAGTTTTAAGTCTGTTATGGTTGATCCCAAGTCTGTACGGACCTAGAGAGAGTCTAGAGTACCATGTTTTGAGGTCTTCAGCCTGGCAGTCTCACATCAGGGAACTTGAATGGGGTTGCAGAAGGATGCCAGAAGACCTCCTGTATCAGTTTCCTGTATCAGTTTTCCATGAAAATTACCACAAACTAGTTGGCGTACAACTATATACGTATTTTTTCTCTCACAGTTCTGGGGGCCGGAAGTCTGAAGTCAGTATGCTTCCTGGAGGTCACTGCGGCTCCCTCTAGAGGCTCTAGAGGGTCCCCATTCTTGTGTCTTCCAGTGTTTATGGCTGTCGGCGTCCCTGGACTTGTGGCTGCATCACTCCAATCTCTGCCTCCATCTTCTTATGGCCTTCTCTGCTGTGTGTGTCTGCTCCTCTTCGTGTCTAACTTATGATGATACTTGTGCTTGCATTTAGAACCCACCTGGCCAATACAGGATAAGCGCCTCCACTTAAGATGCCTAACTTAATCACATCTTCTGTTGTATGCAGTAACATTCACTCTTTTGCCATTTAAGGTAATAATCACAGGTTGTGGGGATTAAGACATGGACATATCCTTTCATGGGGCTGCCATTCAATCTACCATACCTGGGTTCAAGTCCTTGTTTGACTAACTATCCACAATTAGGCAAGTTATCACATCTTTCTGAAATTCAGTTTTCTCATCTGTAAAATGAGATATCAATGCCCGGTTTACAGAGTTTTAATGAGAAACAGAAGAGAGAATGTATGTGATGTTCCCTAACTTAGTTCTCAACATAATTAGTTGCCTTAGTTCCAGGTACTCAGAGGGTAGAACAGATTTTAAACTGTTTTACTTTAAAGAAAAAGGTGGCAGAGCGGAGGGGGCGCAGACGGTGCTGGCCGCGGGCTGCGAGCAGGGGGGCTGGCGGAGCGCCTTGGGGCACAGTGCGGGGCACTCGCGAACCCAGGGCAAGGTGTCCAACGAACAGACGGCGCCCCGGGAGCCTTGCCGACCGGCAGCAGGACTACAGAATGGTACCCCTAAATGGAGAGAGATTGCAGGGCTGATCAGAGAGGGCGAGAAACAAGGAAGGCTTCTGAAGGAGGGCATCCTCCGATTCTTCCCCCACCTGAATCCCTGTTGCTATGGAGACCACCAATGGGACTGAGACCTGGTATGAGAGCCTGCACGCTGTGCTGAAGGCTCTAAATGCCACTCTTCACAGCAACTTGCTCTGCCGGCCAGGGTCAGACAACCTGACTGAGGAGAGGCGGGCCAGCCTACCTGGCCACGATGACGACTCCTACATGTACATTCTCTTTGTCATGTTACTATTTGCTGCCACTGTGGGCAGCCTCATCCTGGGATACACGCGCTCCCGCAAAGTGGATAAGCGCAGTGACCCCTATCATGTATACATCAAGAACCGTGTGTCTATGCTCTAATGCTAAGAGGCCAGGGATGGCAGAAGATCAAGATTCCTGAGGATTATCTTGTGGGGCCTCCAGAACTCAGCTATGTGTTACATCTGGCCTCAGTGTTCTAATCTGTAAGATCAACAAGAAACAGTACTAAGGGAAGTCATCATTGGGGAAGGAGGAGAGGATCTAGCAGACCTAGGCCTTGTGGATAAGGATTTTTTCCAGCAAAGATAGACTTTATAGACAGTAGGAGCCCTTTGAACAAATATATAAAAGTGGCAGGAGTTCCCTGGTGGTGCAGTGGTTAGGACTCCGTGCTCTCACTGCCAAGGGCCTGGGTTCAGTCCCTGGTCGGAGAACTGAAATCCCACAAGCCATTCAGTGTGGCCAAAAAAAAAAAAAAAGTATATATATATATATATATATATATATATATATATATATATATATATATATATATACACACACACACACACACACACACATATATATGTATATATATACAAGTGGCAACATATAATGACAAATTAGTGTTCTAGTGGCAGGAGTGTTGGGGGCTAGGGGCTAGAGGAGGGAAAAGAGGAAGCTGTAGCAGAGGGAAATGAGACAGGAAAATGCCCTGAGGACACATGTTTTGATGTGTTATCTTCAATAACCTGAGAAACAGTGATGATTATCCCATATCACAGACAGGAAATCTAAGTTATGTTACTTATATTTTTTCACATTTTATGTTTTTCAGCCCATTTAACATTTGTGATTTTACCCCCTGTGAGGGAAGCAGAGCAAGTGCCGTTCTGCCCATTTGGGCCAAAGCGGTACCATGACTGGAACCCAGGTTCTCTGGTCACCTTGCCTAGTGCTTTGCAAAACTGTGTGCTACCTAGGAGTGGATCTAGGCCTGAAACTTATATAATTCTGGGGGACCCTCCTTAAGAAAAAGAACTTTAAAATATTTTTGCAAGTATTACAAAAACATATCACCATGTTAATACATTGTTGGGGCCCCTCCTAAGATCTTAAGAAGGAGCCATGCAAGTGCAGAGCCCTGACTGTCAAGCCTCATTAGCTCCATGGTCTCTGTGCCCTTCCACCCATGTCCCACTGCCTTTCCCAGCCCCATCTCCAGTCCTGGGGACTTCACTACCTCTAAGGAAGCCTCTAACGTTTTGAATGAATTCTGTGAGTAATTTTCTGATATCAAGTTGAAATCTGCTTCTAGAAGATTATTATCACACCTAGATTATCATATTAAAAGAGGCAGGTACCTGATTCAGTGGAAAGAGAACCAGCCCTGATTCTACTACCAGTGTGGTGTATAAACTGGCTAGACACTTAAAAAAAAAAAGAAAAGGTAAGGTTGACTTATATTTGGTCAGAATTTGTTAAAGTTTTATGACTTGGTTGAAAAAATATTATTGAGCAACCACAAAATGGTTTTATATTTAGTTCACCATTATGCATAGAACAGCCAAAAAATGGTTTTATATTCAGATACCATTATATGTTGGCTGTGCCTCATTTAGTAATAATTCCTTTCTGTCTGCTTTCTGCTGCTTCCTAGCCACTAGCATATTTGATAACATATTACTATGTGATGTCAAATTCTTTAAATAATAATGAGTGATAGTTGGAGTAACCAACCAGTGATGTCTTGCTGTCACAGGCCTGCAAAAAAAAATCCGTTGAAACAATCTTTGGCTGAAAGAAACTATAAGGGCAGTATATAAGTTATCATCCACATTTTACAGAATTCTTATTTGAGTTATGTACTTACAGATTCATATTCCAGGCTCTTTCTTAGTCGAACTGTAATTTCTACATCTACAAGTAAAAACACTCATCAAAAAAATATGACTAAAATATAATATCCGAGTTTTGTGGTAATACATGGCATTGATTTTATTGAGTTGTTTGTGATTTGGAATAGCTCTGTCTCTCTGAATTAGGAGACAACTGAAGAAATTTAACCAACATTCACAGATAGGTATAGCATAATTAAAATCAAGGCGTTTTTCAAAATTTAACCTCAATGTATTCCTCTGCAAATTCTTATTTTTAGTAATTTTAATTTCTGCAGTCACCCCTTTTCAGTATCTTCTGGTCTGATTCTTCCTTTATCTTGCTCATACACTTTGGCCCCCTTGGCATCTGCTCCTTCTTGCTTATGGAAAGAATGTTGACGTTGAATATGCATAATATTTCATTCTGTGAACTATAGTAAAGTTGATGTGACAATTGGAATAGGCAGGAGGCAACATAGTGGGCCAGGTGTCTTCCAGCTCTAAAATCCCATGAACTTACATTCTTCTGAATATTAGCTCCTAAATTAAAATCTCACACTCTATAGTGAATCCTATCACTATCCTGTCTATCTCCTTTTTCCAATCTAAAGGAAGAATTTTTTATTATTTCATATCTTGGCTTTTTGGATTACTTTGAGTTATTTTTTTTTAAAAGTAATGAAGATATTAAGTCCAAATTTTCCAGAAGCGTATGAGCATGTTATATGTGTGTGTGTGTGTTTGGGTGTAAGAGACTGAGATTTTTGCTTTTACTCAACCAACCCTTTAGAGGTCTTCAGAGTTTCCAGGTAAGTTTATTTCTTTAAGACACGACTGCTTTTTTTTTCATACAACCATTTCATGTCTTCCAAGAAATGACTACAAGAACATCTGCTTCAGTGTTCATACACATCTTATCTGATCATCGTTTCCATTCTTTTCCAACCCCCATTCCAAATCACATCCAAAATGGCGAAATATGACTTTAGACGCCAGTTGTGTCCTCTCTATGAATGTTTTCTGTATTTGAAATGGCTGGGGAATTATCTTGCCTCTACCAATAGTAATTTAGAATGAGAGGGATTGGATAAGGGTCATTTCCTCCATCTCCTGAGATTTCAAAAGCTCTGTTTTCTTTTATACCTGATCGGGTCTACCAGTTGCAAAGCTGTACGATGTAGTGGAGAAGTGCATGCGGTTAATTATGACAATTACAATCAGTTCTTTACAATCTTTGCTTCTCTTATGGGGTTTAAAGACTATAATGTATGTCAAAAGGACAAAATAATGTTTCTGTGTTTTCTGCTTACAGCTGCTTTTATGACTGGGTTTTGCTCATAAACAGGTGGTTATAAGATGCAATCCTTCCATTAGTCCATTTATCTTACCTGTCTTTTACCCTGGGTTCCCTGGTATGTCATTAAACACAAGTGTTGAGATTCCCAACAACTCTGAGGGAATCTCAGGGCCTGGACAGAATCCCTTGAACATGTTACAATGAAAATGAAACCACTTATGGTCAGTGGAAGTAGATAAAATGCATTTAGTTAATTTTCAGAAACTCCCTCACTACTCTCAGACCTCTGCGGTCTGCCTTCCTGCCTGCCCCCCTTCACCATCTCTCCACTGTTTTTTTTAATCCCTGCTTAATCCCCACTCTTTCCTTTGCCCCAGTGAAATTCTGTGCCCAGTTTCTTCTCACCTTTTTGGTCTCAAGTTCATAGCATGTTGTGAAGAGTATAGCACGTGGAAATGAATTTCTGTGCTGTTGGCACAGTTACTTTATCTCTGATGTTGTAAGTCGAATCCTCACAGTGTGCACGTTGCCACCTCATCTTGCCGAGGGCAGCTAGGAAAGAGGTAAGACAAACTTTTTCTCTCAGCACACCTTCCTTCTCTGCGACGCTCACCCCTGCCTGAGAGGTAGGTATGAAGAGGTAGAGGTTCATGGCGAATGCAACTCTCTGAGCCTTTTCCCCCTTGAGTGTACCTTGCTTAAGTAGCATGTTTCCAGTTAATGACCATCTGGTAAAGCTGACAGCCTCAAGTCCTCCTAATTCTTAACTGTCTGAAAAAAATGTGCCCAACCTGCCATGGCTTATGACTGAATTATATAAACCACGAAGCACAATAAAGTCATTAACTTGCAACATGTCAAATTTGACTTGAATTGCATCCTGCCCAGAATTTGATGGCCTTTCCCCAACACTTAAGAGAGCAGGCCTGTGTACTGTTCAAAAGCACTTTGTCACTTCTCAGAGAACCAGTAGCTTTGCGTGGCTGTCTGGACGTGCACGTCAGCAGGTCTGGGAGAAGGGGAATGTCTAGTGAAGTAAAGAGCATGGAGAAGCAGGTGTGAGGTCCACTAGGGAGAGGCAAAGCATCTCTTCCCAGGAAAAGGGAAGAGAAGAAATATTCTACATTTGGGTACTGCACGTTTATCCTGAAAATAACGATTCACTTTGCAGTGGGGAAACTTTGGATGAAAGTGTGTGCTTTACAATTCTGATTACCCTTCCCCCTTTGTTCCCCACTATCAAAAATAATCATATTCTATAAATGTCAGTGGAATGTGGTTAGAGTGAAGCTACATTTTTGGAGAACCAGGTGTCAGCTCTGTCAGATTTCTATGAATAGGTACATTTATATACACTTTTTCAAAGAAAGAAAGGCCACTCACCACCCTGCTTGTAAAACTGTCAAGGATTTAGGAAAGAACTATGGTAGGCTGTCTTCACGTGGGAAAGGAAATCTGGTTCTCAAGATATTTGGGGCATTGCAGTGAATAAGGGATATTAATAGAGTTCCACCCCCAGCCTCTCTGGCTAAGAACTGATCTGCCTAGAATTTAAGAAGGAGAGGCATCTAAAGGCTTGTCCAGTGCTCAGCCCTACTGCCATATGAAGGTGTCATCCTGAATGTGGAGGGGAAAGTGTGGGCTTTGGGATGTATTACTGGTGTACTATCCCCCCTATTCCCATCCCTTCTTGTCCCTGAATTCCCATCTGTTTAGTGAACATACTTAAGATGGGATGGTGTTTGAGGATCCTCTTCTTTCTAGAGACTAGGATAATGTTGGGTTCTTTGTATTATGGCATGGGTGGTTGGATGAAGCAGTGTCACCAAAGCCTTTTTGCAAAGTAGATTTTCAGATTTCTGAAGGCTCTGGGTCAGGGGCTGGATAGCCTTGAAAAGAAAGGAAAGCGCGCCATCTGGTGGTCAGTCTGCAGAAATGCATCAGCTAACCCCCTGAGATAAGTTTCAGGCCCTGCTATCAAGTAGAGAAGATGTCAACATTAGTTGGGTGAGTTTCAGAATAATTTATTTATCCCAGACTAGAAGTGAGGTTATTGATGAATCTGTCACCCCGAAGCATTTTCAAAGGAAATAAGACAGAAGCGTCCTTAAGGTATTCGGAATCGTATT
This sequence comes from Delphinus delphis, assembly GCF_949987515.2. Classification (NCBI taxonomy): domain Eukaryota; kingdom Metazoa; phylum Chordata; class Mammalia; order Artiodactyla; family Delphinidae; genus Delphinus; species Delphinus delphis. The sequence goes on along the minus strand of NC_082684.1, from coordinate 24,594,219 downwards.
CTGAAATTGTTCAGCCTGTTTGTTAAACTACTGCTATGGGGCCAGGGGGGCGCCAATAAAAACTCAAGCTATCAGTTACCTTGTAGGGGAGATTACAGTCAAACTGAGAACCCAGATATTAAGAATAATTATTTAGCAAGAGTGAGTAAGCCGTTTGTTTCTGTTGGCAGAAGAATTGTTGAATTGAGTAGCTGGGAGGAGTCCCTGCAGGTGATGAAGTTAAGCCAGGCCCTGAAGGGTGGGTAAGATTAGAATAAATGAGGGAAATGGAGGTGAACATTCTCATTATAGGGGCCGAGGGAGCTGGAATGGGTTTGTTTTTGAAGTCAGTAGCAAGCAAGAGTGGAGAGTTAGCAGTAAATAATGAGACACAGAGAACACTTGCAAATAAAAAATGAATTAGGTAAATATTTAAAGTGGTTTAATAAATTGAATCAAGGGGGCATTTTCAGTACTCATTATGAAGATAGAGACAGTATAGCCTCGGGACTTAAGGGGTGGGTCTAGGCTCATATCCTAGGTCTGACACTTATGTGAGTCCTCAGGCAAGCGACTTAGCCTGCCTGTCCCCATTTCCCTCCATCTGTTAAACTGGGATGGAAATAGAATATATATTTTAGACTCAGAGATACACAAACGCTGTTTAGATATAAGATGTAAGAGTTGAGTACAAGGCAAGCCTGCGTTGTCCCAGAGCTGCCTCTCCTTCTGGTGGTGGGTTTCCAGCTGCCGGGTGGGCACAGGCAGAAGCTGAAGGACCCCTTGACAGAGGCATCATGGAGACTTATGGATCAGATGGGTAACTGGACCAGGTGGCCCCCAGGGGCCCTCCAACCTAGAGACTTGGTGATTCTGGAAAGTCCACGATGACCCACAGAAACCTTACCGAGATGAGCAGATAGTAACGACCATGTTTAAATTTGGTTCAAGATGTTCTATGTAAAAAATACCATCACTTTAACTGATGCAGCCTATAATTGAAACAGCTACCTCAAGCTGTTCCTCTCCAGCTCGTCAAGGGAAGGAGTGGAATAGGGGGTGGGAGGGGGGGGAGAAAGGCGGAGGGTCTGGAGCCAATATGTCAGCTCGTCAAAGTGGCTGTAAGAAAACTGAACAAAGATCCCATCCTGAGTGTGAAAGGGGGCGGAGACTTCGGGGAACAGGAGGCTTTAAGTGGAATTCACTGCCTTCTAATTATTTGAGAAGCGAAGGGTGGGGAAGACACGTTGACAGCAGAGGTTTCAGGGAGAACAGGCGCAATGATGCCGTGTACCATAGCACCGCACCATTTTAGGTACTGCGTGTGGAGATGGGAGGTAGAACGTGGAGTTCAGAAAGGTTTAAAAGGCAAAACGTAATCACTTCCCTTTAATTAACTCAAACAGTGCATGGCAGGTTATGGTAACATGCCTGTAGCTGAGACAGAGGTTGGCAGGCCACCGCTGAGACTTTACAGACAGAGGGTGCCTGGGATGCCAGAGCAGGAAGGGCCTAGAAACCCTGTAGAATAATATTATAGATGAGAGAATGATCCTAGCACAATTACAGAACCCACCCAAGGTTATGTGGTGTCCCCAGATCTAGGGTAACACGTCAGGTCTTTACCTGTTCAGTATTCTCTCCAGGACACTGTGTATGATGGAGTCTGTAGTGACTTCACATTAGCCCCAGATGGTCAAACTGACCATAGTACATTTGTATACAGGTTAAGATTTGGTGCATTCTTTTAACAAAAGCTTGAAAGAAGAAAGGTAAAAATTAAGAAGGAAACTACCTGTATTTCAATCAAGGTTTTCTTTTAAAGTTGCCTTAGAATATTATTATTAATTCCAATGGCTGTTTCCATGCAGCTGTTTTAATTAAAGTGTTATCTTTTTTGTAAATGAAGTGATGGAAACTTCTGCTTAGAGCCCTGTAGGAGGCTGAGTAGGGAAGCGTCAGAATTGCAGGCAGAGCAGGTACTCTGTAATTTAGATCATGTGACTGAAATACCAGCACCGCTGTGTAGAATCTGCTAAAATTGCAGCTTCAGATTTTTCAGGGGTGAATACCTCTTTTATAAAAAAGGAAGCTATGCATTAAAGTTATAAAGTCACATAAAATATTACAGGAAAGATGAGAAAGTAAACTATTTTTCTCTTGTTTTACTTATTTCAAGGAAAAGAGTTTTATGAATAATTTCCAGAAAAGTTTTAAATGGTTGTAGATTTTATTTTGCTTTACAGTCTGGCCATTCTTCAAGGTTTTATATTTATTCTCTTTTTGAGCTGAGACATACAGAACTAGACAGATACCCTTTTAAAAACCTTTCATTTCCCTGATGATTGGGAGAAATAGCAAGTAGAAAATCCTCTGGAAATTGTTGGAGATTGGGACAGTGCAGTAAATGGTACCCCCTACTGAGTTCATTATCAACTGAGGTGAACACAGGAGTTAGATAGGTGAAGATTATAATATGTCTTCCATTCGGTGGTATACTGGCAGGTGGCTAACACTTGTGGGGGAGGGGCTGGGTTTTAGTGTCTGTAGATTTCTGTGGTGTAAGTACTGCCACTTTGGTCAGGTTCAAGCTACCAATGTGATGCCACTGAATTCCATAAAGGCTGTGTTATAGAGTGATGCTCAGGTCTCATAGCTAAGCAGTCTTGTTAATACTACTCTTCAGAATTAGGCAGACTTAAACCACAGTTCCTTCTTTGGGGGACTGCCAGGAGTGTTGCATGTATGGGACATCTCTCCAAATGGAAGGAAACAATGAAAATGGGGAACAAATGTTACCCTTAGCAGAATCAAAATTCAGTATGATTCTTTTTTTTTTTTTAAATAAATTTATATATTTTATTTTATTTATTTTGGCTACGTTGGGTCTTCTTTGCTGCACACGGGCTTTCTCTAGTTGTGGCGAGCAGGGGCTACCCTTTGTTGCGGTGCACGGGCTTCTCATTGTGGCGGCTTCTTTTGTTGTGGAGCATGGGCTCTAGGCATGCGGGCTTCAGTAGTTGTGGCATGTGGGATCAGTAGTTGTGGCTTGCGGGCTCTAGAGCGCAGGCTCAGTAGTTGTGGCGCACGGGCTTAGTTGCTCCGCGGCATGTGGGATCTTTCTGGACCAGGGCTCGAACCCGTGTCCCCTGCACTGGCAGGCAGATTCTTAACCACTGCGCCACCGGGGAAGCCCAGAATGATTCTTAGAAGACCTTTACAGCACTAGTGTCAACAAGGAGGTTGGAGGCGGAACTTTAAGTCTTTATCATTTTGGTGAATAGCTATTCACAGCAAAACCATCTTTGATGCTGGGCAGTGGCAAGAATTTTGGTTATCAGAAAACGGAATTTTTGGGTGGCATTTAAAAATAGATACAGTAGTATACCATAATGCTTTTCTTTATCTTGTAGGAAGATACAGAAGAATAGATTCCTGTTTAGTACCTTGAAATTAAATTATTTTGCCAGCTGGGTGCGACTGAAAGAAGCAGGGCAGACATAAGAACTTAAACAACTTAATTGCCTCAGAGCAGATGATGGACTATTTTAGTGAATATGTGAAATGGTATCTGGCAAAAGCAGAGCCCTTGGTCATCTCAGTTCCTTCTAGCTGATGTGCAAGAGTCCCTGCATCCAGATTTATACCTCTTTGCTTACACATCCATCATTGTTAATATGCCTGTACTCTGAGAAAGTAAGCCTGAGGTTGACTGCATGAGTCTGTTTCTTCCAGGTACAGGATAGTTTATCCTTGTTGCTATTGTATTGTTACTTAACGTGTGATGGTTTTGTAATTAACAATGATTATAAATTAGCTTACTATTTATAACAGCTTGGGCCTAAGTAGTCTAATAATTGATAGGTTACTTTTGGGTGTAAAAATTCTGGTTATAAGTCAGGTGTCTGAAAGCACTTTCGTTGCTGTCATCATGCTAGAAGAGAAATTCTCAGCTCTGTAAGAACCTACCTTCTCATTCTGTTGCCTATGACATTGTATAAACATGGATTTCATGTTCATATGTGTCTGCATTTGCTCCCCTTTGTCATAATGTCTGACCAGGGTCCTGACTCTGCCATTTAACAGACAAATTAGCTAATCCATCCTAACCCAAGCTTTCTCAGATATAAAGTGGGAATGATAACAGACCCAGCTCACAGGGCCTAGTGTATGTAACACACTTTGTACAGGGCCAGCTGTCGACAAGTGTTGGTGATTATGGCATTCATTATTTTAAAAATATATAATATTGTAAAACAGGTATAACTTTACATTTGATGCACAGCTACTATTAGTCCATGTTTGAGGACTGACTCTCAAACTGGCAGTACTTACATTTTCCAAGGAAAGTCCTACTAATGAAGGAAAAGCCATTAATAGTTCCAGTCCGTAGCTTCTCAGGTTCATATCTGTCTCTCTCCTTTGTCACTCCCCTGCCTTCTACCCTTCCCTAGTGCCCAAGGTCCTCATTTATTCCCCGTTCTTTCCCGTGTAAAAGTCTGATCTAGGAAAATGATATAATAAATTATTACATAACAAAGAATACATTATTAATAATTCAAGGCATTGCAGCGGAGATATAGTCTAAGAGTGTAATTTCAGCATTGAGGCCTGGGTGACAGAGGTATTTATTTGGCAGTGGGTTCCTTTTGATGCCTCTGAAACTACAGTCATATTGGTAACTAGCTACTCTGCAGTCCATATGGCAGTCTTTAATTATACCTGTTGGAATAATCCACTTAGCCAAGGTCAAGCATCCTCTGATGACATGTTCTGTTGCTATTTCCTAGTTATTATATATCCTTGGAAGTTGTCAGTAGCCAAGTTTGGTCTTTCTAATTTTTAGTGGCACTCATCCTGTCCCGAGTTTCCCCAACACACGTTTCATCCTTGTCAAACACGCTTTGTTTCAACTGAGTTAGTCATCGTTCTGTGGACCTTACCTTGTGTGCTAGTGGCCACATGCCACTGTAGGTAGTCTCTACAAGTGATTTCAGCTCCCTCTCCTAGCTTTGCTTTTTCTTCATTTCACAAAATTCTACGCAGCATATCAATCAGCAAAAACATCTGCTCTCTTCCTCCCGAGACTGGGCCACATTTCAATGGGAGGTGAATTCAGTCCATTTCAATCTAACAGTTATGTTTGGAATGCCAGCAATGAATAAATTAAATTAACATTTTTTGAGCACCTATAGTGTTATAGTCTTAGAGTCTTTTGCTTAATTATTTGATTATATACATTAGCTCATTTAATCCTCTCAACAGTCCTGTGAGATGTGCAATCTAAGAAGATGAGGTCTTTTCAGATGAGGTCATTGAGACTTGTAGAAGTTAAAATATTCTGTTCAAGATATGTGGAATCTAGAAAAATTGTACAGATGAACTGGTTTGCAAGGCAGAAATAGAGGCACAGATGTAGAGAACAAATGTACGGACACCAAGGGGGGAAAGAAGAGGGTGGGATGAATTGGGATATTGGGATTGACATATGTACACTAATATGTATAAAATAGATAACTAATGAGAACCTGCTGTACAGCACAGGGAACTCCACTTTGCTGTACAGTATAAACTAACACAACATTGTAAAACAATACCCCAATTAAAAAAAAAAAAAAAAAAGATTTACAACTAGTCAGTGGAAGAGCCAAGGATTAAACTGAAAGTTTCCTGGCTTCAAATTTATTGCTTTTCTCCAAAACTAGGTTTTTACTATGCACTAGGTTAGATTGAATGAAAAATATAAAAGAAGTACAGGTCTGTAACGACAGTCCCTGTGTTCACATAGTTTATAGTTTCTTAGGTTAGAATGATCTTTATGTTTTCCTACCAGATGATTTAGGGTTCCTGTGGAGACAGATGTTTATGATATTATTATTTTGGTAAAGATAAGTAGAACAGACAAGACAAAAACCTACCTGCTGGAAGTTATCTTTCAAAGATTTGTTCATCTCTTCTGGTAAAACTATAATGAGTTATAGGAAAACATTGGGAGGAAATTTTTCAGCTTTACTTTTAGAGTAAAAAAAAAAAAGTCATCCCAAAGCCTAGTGGGTGTGTCATACCTGTGCTTTCCTGAATATATCTGTGAACCAGCATTTACTGCTAGAAATTGAAATCATGAAAAGAAACAGTTTTAGCACAGGAAAACAAAGCCAGTTTTCTACCAAATTCTAAGATCCCAGAGATAATGAATGCTGCTGTCAAAAATCATTTGAACGCAGTGTATCAGGAAGTGTTTTTCAAATTTAGCAGCAATATAGGTTTTAGTGTGGGGTATTGCTGTACTGGAGATTCATTCACTATTATATATCTTCCTAGAACACACAGATATCTCTTGTAGCCCTTCCAAGGAGAGCTTGTTATTGAAATGCCACAGGACTTTATAGTCACAGTATTTTATCTCTAATCTTTCTATGGACTAGGTCCAAAGATTGTCCTATAAAAAGGGAAGAGCCCAGAGATGGTATTTCTAGTCATGATTCAGTAGTAAGTAGCTGTATGGCCTTGGTCAGGCCTCTTGACCATCTCCCTGAGTCTTATTTGCCTTTTGGTACAATGAGAGGTCAGAGTAGTTGAACCCGATGTCTCTTCCCAGTTCCACCCGCGTTGCTGCGCACAGCCCTAACCCGTGGCTCATGACTGTTCTATAAAACTTTCCAACCACGTGGTGCCTACACACCTCCCCTAGGTGATTTGTTTTAGGTTTTTCGCAGTTGCAGAATGATGCTTCCCGTGTGGAAAGCAGGATTACATACCGTGTTGGTTCAGCATGTTTTTCCTTATGCTGGTAACAAGACTGAAGGCATGAAAAAACATAGATTTTTTTTCTTATGATGTCCACCTCAAGAATTTAGAGGATATATCCAAAGTATAGCTCTTCTAAAATTAATAACCATTTTTTGTTGTTGTTGTTGTTTTTTGGGGTGTTTTTTTTGCGGTACGCGGGCCTCTCACTGCTGTGGCCTCTCCCGTTGCGGAGCACAGGCTCCGGACGCGCAGGCTCAGCGGCCGTGGCTCACGGGCCCAGCCGCTCCGCGGCCTGTGGGATCTTCCCGGACCGGGGCACGAACCCGTGTCTCCTGCATCGGCGGGCGGACTCTCAAACACTGCGCCACCAGGGAAGCCCAATAACCATTTTTCAAGTAACTATAAGTAGCTATCCATCAATTAATCTGAATCCTTCTTGAATCTCTAGTGAATTTATGATGCGTATTTTGAGTACTTGGAAACCTGGAATATCAATTATTTTATAAACCCTTTTGCAGTCAACAGCAAAGTAAGATTATTGATGCCTATTTACTCCTTGTTGTATCTCTTTAACCATCTTGAAAGCTGGCACCTCTGAAGCTTTTCCAGAGGATGCAGTTCAGTGCAGTAACAAGATGGCAGGTGTATCTGTAGACTTTTAAGGTCCCTCTTCCGATAGTCAGTCTGCCCTGTAGCGTCTTATGGATAAATAATATTATCTCTAAAGGTGATACTCAACTCTCCTTGTGCTGTACATGTTTCTTTTTCAGACCCATGGCTACATATGCTATTGAATAAAAAATGTTTTCATGTTATACATTAAGTATGAAATTGTTTAGGTAAGACTTGTGCGCCTACAGAGGATCATGGTAACTGTGAATTGCTTTTCTTTTTTTCAAAGGGATAGGTTAGGCATATTTGCTGTCTTTGCCAAACCTTTTCTCAATTTGTAGACTTCTGAATATGTAGATTCCCCCTCTTTTTTAACATTCACATTATAAAATGAACAAAGTTAGGATGAGCCAAAAAAAAAAAAAAAAAAGCCCTGCATATAGCAATGCTGACGGAAATTATTCAGGCAGTTTTAGGGCTAAAACTCACAGTCCTTAGAAGCAAAGAAGCTGTAGAGCCTTGAATGAGGCTCTACAAAGACTGGAATTTTTAGAAATTTGACTTGTTCATACTTTGTAATTCCTTAAAGGAAATCCAAGCTCTCTGAAACTAGAAAGGTGAAATTAACAACTCACTGAGTCTTTGTGTGTCTGTGTGGTTCATATCTACAAATAAGTGCCTACTCTACAAAACATCTTGTGGGATATAGGCGTTCGCTAAAATAATTAAGGCATTATGAGGAGAGAGGGAATAATAATTTAGATTGTTGGGACAGGGCAGTCAGATGGATATGAATGGGGAAGCACTATTCCCAGCAGAGATATTATCTTAAGATCCCCAAAGAGGAAGATTCCATGTGTGCATGGGAAGAGTGACTGCAACTTGAGATGCATTATAGATGGTGGGGTGGGGAAGAAACAAGGGACATTCCAATGTATATTAGGTAGAAACTGCAGAACGGTAGGTGGAGGGTGGAAGGGGGAAAGTATAGTGGAGGTTACTGAATACTGAGACAAGGAGAAACAACCTCTTAGGTAATACGCTTACCCAAGATTCTGAATTAGTTTCTCCTACTCAGCCTTTTTTTTGGATGGTGTGAGCTTCTGTGGATGGGAGGTGGAATGTTGTGAAAAGAAGGTAAGCTTATGAACGAAGGTTCCAGAAAACTAGCTTGCTAGTGGATTCCTCTGGTGGTAGAGAGTGTTTATACCGTGTGTCAGCCTTCCTCTCCATATGAGGTACATAGGGAATTCGTCTGCACAAAGCACCTGACGGGCCAGTAGTGCTGGGAAAGCCTGTGCAAAGTAATGGAAGAGCAGATGTCACTGACAGGGTGACCTCTGACTGTGGCCATCTTGGGGATTTTAACTTTAGAGACAGTCTGCAACTTGCCATGCGGACCTGTTCTGACACTGGAGGATTTCCGTTGTTTGGGAGAGAAAATGGAGAGGTGGCTTTTTGTTTGTCTGTTTCTGGGGGGTTTGTAGGGAGGAGGCGGGGGGTAGGTGGTAGGGAATGTGTATGTGTAGATTTTTAGCCTGGTAGGTAGATGTTGGAATCACATGCTACCTTCAGCAGAGCAATTGAGTTCCTCTTCACCTGAAAAGAGAGGCAGGGATGAAGGCTGTCCAGGGAGTAGGGGTCTCAGTGTTGCCCTTTATTTGGACACTTACAGTCTTGAGACCAACAGGACTTAAGTGAAGCTAATTAACAAAGGGTACAGTCAACTTCATTTGGGGTTTATCAGTTCCTCAGCTACTTCGGAATTCTACCCTTTCTCACCCTGACGTTGGATCTGTGTATTTCAGATCTGGTTTTATAAACATTTAAGTTCCTGATTGAGTCAGGTCTTTGGAGGCCATTTTTTGTTAACTTCTGATTGAGCCTTTATTCTCCTCCACATGGCTCCTTAACTAGCTCATTTGAAGTGTTTGTTCCCAGGGGAAAGTCAAAGTCAAATATGTGAGCTCATTTTCTCCCTATTAAGTCAAGTCCTCAGAGTTTGCAGTTCCAGGTATTCAGTGTTTCATGCCTTTGGTGCTCTTTTAGAAATCTGTGTATTTTTGTACGTTTTCTGTAGGCATAGGTGATCCATAGGCTCAAATCTGGCTTATGTAAGTCTGGAATAAAGAGTAAGAAAACCCAAAAGCCAATAATAACGTTAAGCCATCTCTTTTCTCCCATCCACAATGTGGCTCTTTAAATGTTCCGTTCTGACGAAGCATGGGGAGCTCACAGTTTACCTACATCTACCTGGTATGAGCCCCATGTGGTTGAGCTTTCGTAGCCAGGTTGAGATGATGACAGAAAGAAGAAAATGGAATACCTCTCCCCAGACCTCCCCCTACACCTTATAGTACTTCACTGTTTACCACGTTGTTACTTACTGATACAGTTGTTAGTGCTTAGCCCTCAACGAAATCATAAGCTTATTTAGGGACTGTGATTTTGCCATACATATGTCATCTCCCAAAGTACAAGGATAGCTTAAGAACCTAAATGTCCAATAAATACCCGTCTACCGTTGTATTGTCTTGACAAGGAATATAGAATGCCTTCCTTTTATTCATACTTGGATCTGTAAAGGGCATGGAAGGAGTGAAAAGACACAGGGTCACTTCAGACACGTTTCCTTCCCTCTCTCTTGGTCCCCTCCCATCGTCACTTCAATCACCCATTTCTCGCCTTTCCTCTAAGGATCTTGGTTCTCTGGGAAGCAGGGACTACTGAAGATCATATACTAATATTATGATCCTAAAACTCAGAACTTTGTGGCAGGGAAAAAAATGTGTGTGCTTAATGCCTTTCTCTTTGACTGTCTGACCCAATTGGGTGCTCAGGAGTACTATGCTATTACTAGCTAGGAGATGAAAATCTCAAGGCTGAAATAATATTATTAGCAAAGCATTTAACATTTAATTAAATATTTTATGTATAAAGTGCTTTATGTGTAAATGTTTTATATGCAAAGTATTATGCTGAGTGTTTTATGTGGATTGTCACATTTAATTCTCATTACAACTGTGTATCAGCTATTTTGCAGATATTATTATCATCCCTCATTATATAAATGAGGGATGAGGCTTAAAGAGGTGAAATAACTTGCCCAGTGTCCCCTAGCTCTTAAATGGTGAACTCGGGATTCAGATTCATGCTTAACTTCTACCCTAAACCACCTTTATCTTCTATAACCCTTAACCCAAGAAAAATCAGTCTTCTGTGTACTAACCACCATAGATTTGATAGTTGAGGCAAACAGATATTTTTCTAATCACACTCTTGCAGTCCCCCGTTGGCATATATTTTAGAGGTTGGAGCTTCTGTCTACCAACTGCACAGTAATCTCTTAGAATTGTCATTTTGGGTTATGACAATTACGATGCATGTCTTTTCGTAAAAGAAGTGGAACTGGGGGAGAACATTACCACCATTAGCATTTTCCGCATTGGTGATGTGAAGGACATTGTTCTAGGTGATCATTATATATGTGTGTCGTGTATATTATCAGATGTTGTCTTATCGGTAGTTCCTACTTATTTGCATAAAATTCCCCACAAAGCTAACGCAGGATTGAGAGTTATATTAACTGTAATTGTAGAATAGGATCACAACAGAAGATACAAGTTATGTTGTAGGGAATATAGCTTTTACAAGTTATTTTACAAGTTATATGGAATCACAGAAGTACGGGCTTCATTATTATGAAAATTAATTTTTGCAAGCCAAATAGAAGATTTATGCCAGGAATTTTAGTATCTTTACATACTCTTTCTATTTATTGTGTGTGTATATGGGTATATATATATATATATATATATATATATATATATATTAGTAAACACTGATACGTATTTAAACATTAGAATTTTTGGTCTTAACTGAATGAAGCTTTAAAAGAGTTTTTTTTTTTTTTTTTTTAATCATGCTGAATATTCTCGAGAACAGACTTCATGCTTTCTTAAAATTTGCTATGAGTTGCTTTGATAACATTAACATGGGTATCAGAATAATACAAACTCAGGAGACAGACACATGACTTACCAGCTCATTTCTCAGAGCCTTGTCACATGCACTTCTTATTTCATGTGTATATTGTAAGTAGAAGTGCATGATCCTGTATTGTCACAGAAAAACAGTCTGAATGTTCATTGCCTAAAGGAATCCTGTGTGTGTGTGTGTGTGTGTGTGTGTGTGTGTGTGTGTGTGTGTGTGTAGTCTTTGATAACTACTCTGAATTTAATTTTGTTGTAACCATGCTCTTATAACCTAACATCAGTAAAACCAAGTATAACATTACCCCCATGAGTAACCAATGTCTCACTCAGATTTTCTGTCAATTCTTATTTCTTCTAGATACTAGACTTGCTTTTCAATCTATAAAGCCAGTATAGGGCAGCTTTACTTATTCATTTATTTAACAAATATTTTTTGATAGGCACAGTTCTAGGCATTGAAGATCCAACTGTGAACATGACAGATAAGTTGAGTTTGCATTCTAGCTGAAACAATAAACAAGTTAAAGTTCCTAAATAAGGTAGTTTAAGTGAGTGATGAATGTCGAGAGAAAAATAAATCAGAGCAATGTGGTACTGGGATGGAGTGGGCATGCTATTTTATATTGGCTATTTAGGGAGGCCTCTCTAGTTGGTGACATTGAACTTAGACCCAGATAAGAAGACGCAGTCAGGCATGAGAATATCTGTAACAAGATTGTTCAAAGCCAAGGGCACACACATCAAGAGTACACACAGTAAGGTATGAACAAGTTTGGCACATTTGAAGAACAGATTGACCAGAGAAGTTTAGAGAGCAGATATTTGCAGATAAAGATGTGTCAGTGTTGATAGTTGTGTAGGTGTTTACATAGTTTTAGGAGAGAAGTGACTTTAGCTTAAGGTGAGTAAAGTATTCTGTGCCAGCAATATGTCCCTAGGGGATTCTTAGACGTTGGATTAATGTCTAGTTTGATCAACAGACATACCAATTAACTTTTGTCATATGGTTTATTTGATTACATCTCTTATCTGTGTTTATATAATGTGCCTTTATAATTTACCGGTTATATAGAATGGCAGCCTGTTCATTACTTCATTCAACAACCATTTACCAAGGTCCTACTATACGGCAAATTGAGTCTTTAGTTCTGGGTATGCAAACATGAATAACACCCTGCAGTTACGGAAATAAATACAGAAATAGGATCCTAAGTATATTTACTGGGAAATACATTTTCTCAATTTTAAAAATATGAAAAATAGTAAAAGGGACTTCAGAAGAGAGTGGAATTGATCAATAAAGGTGATAACAGCTGATGTGTAGAAGGGTAAAAAATACTTTGGCGGTCTAAAAAATCTTTTGACGTGTACTTATACAACTGGATTAAGGCTTTCTATGATCTCTGTTATGGTGGAGTCCTTTATAAATTTAAATTAATATCACTACTAATGTATCTCTCTGGGTAATAGTGCACTTGTGATTTGCAAATAGGGCCCCAGACCTCAGCTAAACTCCTGCTCAACATACAAGATGATGAAGCCCTTTACTTGGCTCTCCAGCTCTGTTAAAACCATGGGCATCCCCATGGGTCTCCAAGTCAGGCAGGATGACAACATCTTTTAGTCTGACAAGGAAATTAACAGATTTTAATTTGTTAAAATTTATATGAACTAATCCTGGTTTAAAATCGGTTATGTACTTATTTTAACCTATTCTGAGTTTCGAAGTTTAGAAGTCTACACTTAAAACGTTAACTGCCCAGCCCCCCAAAGAGCTATCCAAAGTGCTGAACATGTACTGGAGAGTCAGCACCCTTAGTCTTTGTGCTTGAACTATTCTTTCCTGCCTTTGCCTATCCAGGTTACCTGCCCTGATTACTCTTTAATTGATCTTAGCAACCATGTGACACATTATTGTCCTGACTCCTGCTTGTTTCACGTTCTAACCTACTGCATTTTTCAACTTGCGTTTAAGCAGATACCAATTAAATTTCGCACCTAGAGCCTCCCACACAAGTGTCTTGGCTCACAGTTCTGTTTGCTGAAAGAATGTGATCATTGATTTTACCTTCAATTATAAAGTGATTTAAAATTTTTATTTAAGTCCACAAAAAATAGAAGCTCTAAAAATAGCCTTGAAATAATTAATTCATCTAATAATCCATAAAATTAATTGAAAATATAAGCATGATGTATCTTTTCCTTCTTTCTTCTTCCTCTTCCCCCATCCATCCTCCTCTATTTGTTCATCTCCCTTTCTTTTTCCTCCTCCTCTTCCTCCCTCTCCTTCTCTCTCCTCCTTCTCTTTCTCCTTTTCCTCTTCTTGTCATTATCATCATCATTATAAATATAATAAGTAAGGATATTTTAACTGGTGCAATACTTATATAAAATGTAGCGTTTTGCTAAAAAGTGGGTTATAAAACAATTTTATGACAATTTAGGCTTAATCGTTTAAAAATAGAATATATATAAACATAAGTAGTTTCCTGTGAATATTTTATCTTTGAACTTAGTAATTTAATTATTCTCCTTAAAGCAAATGGAGACCAGTCCTTACTAGATACCTCTAACTTCTTTTAGGAAGGATCTCTTCCTTGCTAACTGGAAAACTCAAAACACATTTAGTTAGAGAGCTGGGGTTAGTGTTGTCAGTCAATGATTAGGGCAAGGGTTTTTTTTTACACTGTCCCACCTAAACATCATTCTATAACTTCACCCATTGTAATTTAAGAAGACTGGCATGACTAGACTGGTTAAGAATCTAAGCATTTTGATCAAGCAGTCTAGATTATTATTTTAGATCTAAAATTTCTTAGCCATATGATCTTGGGTAAATATCCAACTTACGAATCTATGTTTTTCCACCTGTAAACTGGACATGCTAAAACATCCTCACACTGAAGATTGCTATTAGGATTATATGAGATAACATATACTTAAAAGTTTAGTGCAGAAACTGACGTCTAGTAAACATTCCATAAAAGTGAATTATCATTGTCATCACTATCATAAGCCATTAACCTTAACCTTTTTGTGCTTTGCCTGACCTTAAACTATATGGAAAATTAAAAGTACCCTATTCACTATGGGTATTTGACATTTGCTGAGAGTAAGTTGGTAGTAGTATCATACGTGGCACCCAGTTAATGTCTCAACTTGAAATACTGTGAGCTATGAGGAAGGACAGGGAAGGTAGTGGTTACCCATTCATGAACAACCATTCTTACCTCACAATCAACCAGTTGATTACAATTGATCTGTTGCCCATGCAATCATAGTGACATTTAGAATATATTACATTACCATTTCTCTTAACATGGTGGTTAAAATTCAGTAGGCAGATAATGTAATATTGACATAATGAGTAAAATAATGATTGATAGGGAAGTTGTAAAAGTAAGAAGGTTCAATGTGTTTGAAAGTCACAGAACTTTGAAAAGTGCAAGAGATAAGGAATACTGATGAATAAAATGTGACAACTTGACACTTGCTGTGAATATAGAAATGAACCAAGGAATCTATTAAACTAGTCATTCTTAAAGAGTACAGCCTATAGAAGTGTAAATATAGCTAATAAAAGTACCTTTTAAATTTAAATATCTATCAAAGCTTCCAGAGGAAGAAAACTGGATTTGTACTTCATGGCTTGCTCAAAATCATTGTCTTTCCTAGCATCATCTACAGTAAAGTAGTTCTAGTTTAAAATATATTAAAGTGGATACTTCTAAAATTAGGTTTTTTTGGAATTAAACAAAAGGGACTACGTTTTTCCAGGGACTGCTGTAGACGTCACTTTTTAACAAGACAGATAAGGCAGTCAATATATAGAGGTTTTATTTTATGGCCAAAGCTAACATTTATTCAATCAGTGAGAGATGTCAATTAGAACAGCGCAACTTAGGCCATGGGGAAATTGCAGAGCCCCTAACCGGAACATGAGCATTACATTATCAGATAGGTTACAGTTGTTGCTTCCATAATGACCCTTGCTCTTTAATGCAGTGTCAGAATCCGGGGAAAGAAAAAGCCAAATGGCAACTAATTTATCACCAGATTTTTAGCCAAATTACCAAAACTTGGAACTAATCAGGTCTGTTTTACAAATGAATAATGATATTCAGGGCCTCTTTGGTTATACAGATGCTTAGATTGCTGATGTCCTAAGAATTCCATAGTCTATGCTGGCTTTAAAGTTGAGATCAAATTGTTCTTATGTGCCCAGGGTAGCATAACTCTAAGATGAAGGTGTTCTGGGGAAAGAAAAGGAAAAAAGAGCATTTTTTATCTTCACACTGAAGAAGTCATTGCACTGAAAAAGTGCCAACAAACCCTAAATAATTTTGTGTTGATTATACTAAATTAGAATAGTGATAGCTGTAATCATTTGATCCCCGAGGCATTAACGAAAGTACAGCATTATTTTGTGTGGAATAGGTATCATTACCCTTGAGCTTAGGAATGAATGATTATTAGTAAGTCTGATTAAATCTGGAAGCAGTGACACAAGCTATCTTTAACCCACTAATGACAGGGCCATATTGTAATTTTATGATGAATGAATACAGTTTAGCATTTTTAGCACTTGGTGGGGAAAATAAGAAGTCTGCATTCATTTTCTTGATTAGACTGCAAAGTAGTACAGAGAAGCTCATAAGGAATGCTGCTTAATGAAAGTGTTCCTGCTGGTTGATTAGCCTATCATAGCTCCCAAAACCCACAGGATTGGTTATCTTTATATGATCAACGATATTATTAAACAACATTCTAGAGATCATGAATTCCTAGATGCAGGAGTACAAAAAAATAAAAATACTATCACTTTGCAGGTGTATATTCCCCTTATCTTTCCAAATGCTTTCATGTGTATTTTATGGTTTAATATCATAGAAACTGTTAGAGTGAGTTAGACTTTTTATTACTTGTTTTATGAGTAAGAAGAGCACAATACAGTTTAGGTACTTCCTAAAGCCCCATAGACTGTCAGAAAAGACCAGCATGGGAACCCCAGTGTTTTGGATCCAAGTGTAATATATTTTTTTGGCCTCTGTGGAAAATTAATTTTATTTTATAATTACAGACAAATTATTTTTTTTTGATTCTCTCTTTTAAAAAGGATATCTGTTCTGTATGCATAGATACTATTAGAGATTCTTACTGATCAAATGGGTAACAGCCCTGGCTTAATTTTTAGTGCTAGACAAAACTGTTTGTACAATCCCCAGGCAGTTTAGGACAAGTTCTGATCCCAGCATAGCATCTGACGCTCAGTGGTAGCTTGGTAAATATTAGTTCTGTCAACTGAAAAAACAAATTCACCATGTGAGAGTTGTGAGTTAAGTTTTATTTGGGGCAAAAGGAGAACTATAGCCCTGGAGACGGCATCTCAGATGGCTCTGAGGAACTGCTCCAAAGAGGCAGGGGGGAAGGTCAGTATTATCTATGATTTTAGTGAAGGGGGTGCCTGCAGTGAGGCACGCATATTGGCCGAGGCTTACTGCTAGTCACGAGGAACAGATGTCACTGATGATTTTAGTGCTTTTCTACAGATACGAGGAGATGCAAGAATTTGGGCTCATAAAATCTTCTCCTGAAAATATCTAGCTCTCTGAAGGCCAGTTCTGCCAGTTTTTCCCAGAGCACAGACTGCCTCATTCCTGATCTCCACCCTGAACTCTTTTCAGGGTGTGTTAAAGGTCAGCGGCTGTGGTGGCTAGTGACTTAATCCTTGCAGAGGCAGATGGCCAGTGCCAAGTCTTAGTTGGTAGTTCCTTTTCTTCTAGTTCTTTGTGTGACCTTCTGTGGTCTAATGAAGGAACTTTTCAGTCTTCATTGACCTAAAAACAGTGTTAATGACCTACTTGATCTTATCTCTAAAACTGTTCACAGGTGATTACTCAGTAAAAATATAAAAATTAGCGACAGTAAAGCCAAACTCTGCAGGGCTAGAGGGAATTAGTATTTAGTTTCCCTCAAAGCCAAAACATTTCTGCTTGAAACAGAGCTTTGCAGATGAATGGCATTCCCTTTCTCTAAATATTAGCATCATAATGGCATTCAGTTGAATAGCTTGAATTTAGGACAGTCAGAGCCAAAAATTTAAGAAGTCCTGCAGGTCTTGCTTGGCATGTAACAGATCAGGTTCTTTGGGGAAGATAAATGGAGAAATGAATCATTGTAATACAGTGAAATACACGGTAAAAAGGGTATGGATAAGGGGCAATGGAAGTGCCTAGGATAGAGAAAAAAGAAATGTCTTGGGAGTGGGTGGGAGGGAGGGAAAACTATGAAAGGGACATTTGAACATCAAACGAAACAAAGCCAGAAGCCTTGGGATTATCCCTGGCACTTTCTTTCCCTTACCCTGCAAATATTCTGCCGATGATTTCCGATTTTACCGCTCATCATTTCCCTGCTCTATGTCCTTCTCTTCACCCATCACTGACCTACATGCAGTTCTCATCATCTTGATTTAAAATGGGCTGGCTTATTTGGTATTCCCATTTCCAGGCATATCACCCTCAAAACCGTCATCCAGACTATTTAAAACCTTAAAGTTTAGCACCATCTCCCCCTTACTTGAAACCCTGCAAGGGTTTCCCGCTGCCTATAGGATAATATCTATCCTGATGATTCCCTGTGCTCTGGCCTCTCCCTACCTCTCACGATATGTTTATGCTGCGGAATTGTCTGTCCTTTCAAGAACATTACACTCCACTTCATGCCTCCATGCATTTTCCTCTTTTTGTAATACCTTTTCGTATCCTTTCCCAACAGGGTAAGTTCTATATGCCTGTCGTCCAGTGTCCCTAATCCAGTAAGATGTTGCAGTTCTCTCATCTCAAATCTCCACTGAATCAAGTGCAGTTCTCTGTTTTTTAGAGCACCTGTGCACACTGTATCTCATTCATGTTTGTATTTCCCATTAAGTGCAATACTTGGCACATAATAGTTGCTCAACAAATGTTGGTTGATCTGACCGTAACAATAACATGGATAGATAAGTAGGTAGTTGCTAGGACAACAAGTGTAGAAATGACAAGGAGGTGTAAAATCAAATGGCATAGTGTGATAATTTTCTGTTGATGAGCAACATATTACCACAAATTTAGTGGCTTCAAACAGCATCCATTTATTATCTCACAGTTTCTATAGATCACAGGTCAGGGTGGGCTTGGCTGGATTTTCTGCTCATGGTGTCAGCTTGATCTTAGGGCTGAAATCAAGGTGTTTGTTGGATTGAATTCTCATCTGGAGATTGGTGAGGTAACAGCTGCTTTAAAGCTTCCTTGGAGTTTTGGCAGAATCTATTCCTTGTGGCTGCAGAAGTCATGGCAACTTGCTTCCTCAAGACCAACGGTGGAGAGTGTCTCTATTGCTTCAAGTCTCTGCCTCCAGGGAAGGCTTAGGCTGTCTTTAAAGGGTTAGCCTGGTTAGGTTGGGCTCATCCAGGATAGTCTTTCTTGATTAACTCAGAGTCTTTAATGAGGGATCTTACTTACATCTGCAAAATCCTTTTTTTTGCGGTACACGAGCTTCTCACTGTTGTGGCCTCTCCCGTTGCGGAGCACAGGCTCTGGACGCGCAGGCTCAGCGGCCATGGCTCACGGGCCTAGCCGCCCCGCGGCATGTGGGATCTTCCTGGACCGGGGCACGAACCCGTGTCCCCTGCATCGGCAGGCGGACTCTCAACCGCTGCGCCACCAGGGAAGCCCTGCAAAATCCTTTTGCCTTTACCATATACCATCACATAATCATAGGAATTATATCCTATCACCTTTGCCATATTCTGTTGTCTGGAAGCAAGTCCAGGTTCTGCCTGCACTCATGGGGAGGGGATTATCTTAGGGCCCATCTCAAGATCCTGCCCATCACATGTGTAGTTTAGAATGACTTGAAAAATAGATTTATGTGGGTAAGTAGAGGAACATGAGACTAGAAGGAAAGGTAAAGACTATGTCAGGAAGTGCCTTATGTGGCCTTCTAAGACATGTATACGTTATCATGTGGGGAGTCATTATGGGGTTAAGAAAGGTGATCCTTTAGAGCATAACTTTGGAATAAGAAAGACTTGGAAAATTGGTGGAGGAAGATGGTGTAAACATGGAAAATAGGAGGTATTGAGAGGGCAGATGGAAAGTGGGGAAGGATTAAGAACTGACAGGATTTGATAGCTGATGATTCAGCAGAGGGTAAGGAAATATTCAAAGTCAATGTTTCAGACTAGAACCCCTGGGTGACCAAAATGGAATTGGTCTTGAGTGGTCCTGAATGACACTGAGGTGGTAACTATTTTGGGTGTAGACAGTGGATCTCAGTGTCTTGTTTCTGTTCTCATACTCTCTCTCACTTGCCTTGTCTTGTTCCAGAAAGGATCTAGAATGGCTCACCAGTTGAACTCTGCTGTTAAATACCAGTTTGCAATGACTTGGCATAACGCCTTTAGGGAAGAATGGTTTATTTCTAAATAGCTGGTGCCCTAGGCAGAATTATGTTTTCTAAAGTTATCTGAATCCAGGAGGTTGGCAG
Organism: Delphinus delphis; assembly: GCF_949987515.2. Classification (NCBI taxonomy): domain Eukaryota; kingdom Metazoa; phylum Chordata; class Mammalia; order Artiodactyla; family Delphinidae; genus Delphinus; species Delphinus delphis. The sequence goes on along the minus strand of NC_082684.1, from coordinate 24,574,354 downwards.
CAGTTTTAAAGGACAGTGACCTAGCTTTCAGTTCTGAATTCTAATTTGGATCCATTATCTGACAACTCAGGCTGTTTTAAATCTAGCCTGTCTGTGTGTATAATGCAATTAAATAAGGAAGCGAATGCACAGTGTTGGAATATAGGCAGGCAAAAGTATCTTTTGCTTTTCTCTCTACATCCTGTAAATAAACTCTGGACATCCTTTGTGATTTGTAAGTTAATATTTCTGAAAATATCTCATTTATCTTATGTCAGCCTTTAGATGGGAAAAATTAATATAGCAGACCATATGTTATCTTTTCTTAAATAATCACATGATGTGAAATTCATAGCTTTCCTATTCATGTTTTGTCTTCAAAATATTTGTCTTTTTTATGCCCAGTGAAAATCTCCTTTTTGGTTAATGTAAGCCTTTACTTTAGAGATTTGTATTTTTGCCTGAGGTGCTACTTTGTTGGTTTTAAAATTTGTGATACAATTGAATTCAGTACAACAGTAAAATTTGTGTGGATTGATTTATGCCCTTTGAATATTATATAAGATTTACACAAATAGAATTGAGGCATTCCAGTAATCGGAAGTACAGTCTTCCTCTTTGTTAGAAATCTTGGCTTGGATTTATGGACATCCAGTTTCTACCTAATCCGATGATATGCTTCTCTACTGATCTTGTCAGACTTTTACATTGTTAGTTAGGTCTGAAAACAAAACAAAACAAAACAAAAAAACTGGTTCTTCTACTCTACAGTACTTCGGTCGCCAGATGTGTCCGTTTTTTTCCCCACACTAAGCAATTCTTCAAATCTTGGTGGACCTCAACTGGCTGTCCTACAGTTTAACTCAATTCTGACACTAACTGCCTGGACTTAATGCAGACCCCACAGGTGAAGGCTCAATCCCACAAGACTGTCCCCTACTTCAGATGCTAGTTACAAGCCCCAAGTTGTCATCTGCACTTCTGACCAACTGGTTATACATAAATCAGGAGTTCCACAGCCCTCTTCTCAGGTTTAATAATGTGCTCTAGGCTCCCAGAACTAGTTTATCATATTTACACTTACTGGTTTATTATAAAGGATGTAATAAGTGATACAGATGAAGAGGTACACAGGGCAAGATACAGGAGAGGGGTATAGAAATTCCATACCCTCTCCAAGTGCACCACACTCTTAACACCTCGGTGTGTTCACCACCTGGAAGCTCTCTAAACCCCGTTGTTTAAGGTTTTTATGGAGGTTCTGTTACTTAGGCATGCTTGATTAATTCATTGGCTGTCAGGTATTAATTCAGTCCCCAGAGGTCTCGGAGTGGGGCTGAAAGTTCCAACCGTCTAATCACATGGGGTTGGCTCCTCTGGCAACCAGCCCCCATCCTCCAAGAGTCACTTCATTAGCATAAACTCAGGTATGGTTGAAAGAGGTCTGTTATGAATAATTAAAGCTGCTTCTCTTACCCTATCACTCAGGAAATTATAAGAGTTTTAGAAGCCCTGTAGCAGCGCCTTGGCACGAAGATCAAATATATACTTCTTATTATATCACAGTGTCACAGATCTGTTCTCTATGTTAAGTTGAAATCAGACTCTACAAAAACTACTTCCATTTGCTTACAATCTGTTGACTGTCTCAACCAAGTTACATATTGCTGGGTCCCACTGAATTCCTGTCTTTTTTTAAGTTAAATTTTCATGTTTGTTTTAACAAACTGTCCCATATAAATATATAAAAAGTGTTCCTGTAAAGCTTATAATGAAAATAATAAGAGAAAAATATTGGCCTAATTCCTCCCCACCTCAATCAAGAGGTGTCACTTTTGACTCTTAGTTTTTTCTTCTGGTTTTACATCCATATTTCTAAATTACGTGCATTATTTTTTGTTTTGGTTTATTTACATTTTATACGTGAATGCTCATTTTAGCCATCTAAAATTTTTTTCTAAATATTTTCAATTTTATCTTCCAATCCTTCTGTTAAATAAATCTCTGCTAACAAATATACATAAATATAATTTTTTTTTTTATTTTCTAAGAGCTTTGTGCTTCATTATTTTTCATTTTAATAGCATTCAGTTTGTGGTTTTTAATAGATGCAAGTGATCTCTGTTAACATTAAGAATGAGGCTTTTAAGATAATTATTTTTCTGTTCCCTGCACTGTCTTTTTTAATTCTTTTTTTCTTTTTTTCCCCCTCTTATCTTAATCTCTGGCTTTCACGTTTGTGTTACAGGCTCTCTTACAATGTCTGGTGAATTGTGGCTATTTATTCTCAGCTAGTGGTAAAACTCTTAACAAGCCAATTAGAAGCTATAATTATGGGCAGTGTTTTTTTTTAATCAGTTGTAAAGTTAGAACATAACTAGGTGGGGACCTAGCCACTTTGTCAAAGGGCTGCCCCTTAAAAATACCTATTATCTCTAGATCTTTCCTCTCAAGTCATTTAGTTTCTCCAATAATTCAGTTTCTTGAGTCTAAGTCAGTTTCTCTGTGTGTGAGTGTTTTATGTGTGTAGGTGGGTGGGCAGTGTCTAGAGAACTGAGGAGAGGGGGCTTAGGGTAGGTGGATTGGTCTCAGGGGTCAATGTGTAAATTTACATGTAACCCTCCTATTTTCATTATGACTTCACATACCTGGCACGGCCTGAGCCTGGGTCCCAAATCCAAAGCGCTCCTGAGTGTATGTGTTTCCTTGCCACAGTGGAGAGGGTATCTATGGGTCCATTTGATCCTTGTATAACTTCCAATCAGTTCTCCTGTTTTCAACCCTGCCCCTCACCCCTGCTTTCAGAAATATGCAGTGCCTCCAATTCCTGTATCTTTCCAGGGTTCTATAGCAAATATATGTTTGTTTACTATTGGCTTCTTCCTCTGAGCCACTTGACTTTCACCTTTTTACATTATCACCTTTTTACATCATCATGTCCCTCAGGGACCAAGTGTCTTCCGTTTGCCAATACTTCTCTTCGTCCCTCCTTCCCCTCCCTACCACCAAGTTACCTCCCATCAACCCTTACTGCAGATCTACCATACCTGCTTCCATTTTCCCCACCTTTACCTTCTCCCCAGATCACATCTACTTTTGAGCCTAACCTGTTCATTTGGCAGACTACCTACCTTAACCCTGGACAACACCCTCATTTTAATTTTTCCCATTTGCTCCGTGCCACTGCGCACGTCCACACCTAAATCTCCAGTTATCCATTTGCTGTCAGGGAGCATGTTCTGACACTGATTTGGCCTGGGTCACGTCTGGGATTCTGAATCAAGAGCCTGGGCTTGATGGAGGAGAAATGCCAGAAGGCTTGGTTGAGTGGCACAATGCAAGGGAATAATGCAAGAAGAGTCACCTCATGGAGAAACTACACGCTTGATAGTCTGTCCCACCTGACTGCTGAGGCTAAGAGTGAGAATCCACAAGTGACACTGTGGGACAGACTTCAAAGAACAGAGACTTGAGCATTGGGATAGGGAGACTTGGTCATGGAGGAAATTCCCGAGCTGGATGAACATAGTTGGAGGAGCTTTGAAGAGAGTAGGGAGTTCCCTGGACTTCTATTGAGAACAGGAGATAGGAGTTGAGAATCCTGACCCAGCTTGGAAAACACTGTTTTGCTGAAAAGTTTAAACCAATTGAGGTATCTGTTATTGCTGACAAACTTTAAAAGGTTCTAGAACTGGCAAACCAGCTAGGCCTGAGCTAAGTTAAAAGACTAGCATGACCAGCTGGGACAGCAACACAGCAAACTTGCTAATTAGTCTAGAGGAAGCCAATTGCCCACATTTTTATGGACTGCTAATTGCTAAAGTAGCAGCTTGCTCTGAAGACAAAAATAACAGCATGGTAGTTTCTTGAATATAGTATAAAGTGGTGTTCGGGATATAGTCTACATCAGCTTTAAAAATATTCTATAGTTCTTAAACTTTAAGCATGCACTGTTATTAATAAAGATATACTTTGGAAGTCAGTTATTTTTTTTTCTTAGACTGTAAGATGAGAAATTATAGAATATGTGAGACTCTAGTTTGAGCATCTGTACTAAGGATTTTATTTTAAAGTCACTGATTTTCCATTTGAATATCATTTCTCAACCCATTTTAAAACATTTCCCAATAAGAGAGCTAAATAAATAATTTTAAAACGTTCTTTATTCTAAATAGTGTGAGATTTTTCCTAAAAATGCTCTCTTTCAACGCAGTTATATTTGGGAAAAGATAATGTATTTAAAGAATTTACCTCTATTTTTTGCAACATTGCAGGCATTCAGTAAGTGTCGGTAGAAAGAAAGAATGAATAAATGAACAGATGCAGAAAGATTCGTGTGCATTAGAATGATAGAATTTCACATTTTAAGGAACAATAGAGTACAGTTAGTGCCCTTCCATTATTTTACAGATGTAGAAACTGAGGTAGAGAGATGAAGTGGGGGGACTGCTGTGGGGTCTCATTACTGTTTAGTGGCAGTCCAGCACTCTTTTTCATTCTAAGTTAATTTTCATTCGACTTAAGAGAAGAATGAATTACTTCTGCAGGGCTGATTCTGACCCAGATCAGATTAACTCAGTAAAGCCTGGCTTTGTTAAAGACTCAGATGCCAAATGACAAAAGTAAAGCATCTTTTAAAACAAAAACAAAACCAGAGTAATTGGTTTTATTAAGGAGTGAAGTTTTCAAAGGCAAAGAGGGGAAAAAAATTGGAAACTGTGTGCCACGGACAGAGTGAAATTGAAAGTGTGAATGTCAGACCCGATATAAAGGAGAGGCAAGCTAGCCCTGAGGAGGTATAACTGCATAAAAGGTAAAAGCGGATTTCCTTCTCCAGTGAATCAATAGAAGTTCACGTATCTGAAAATTTATTTGTCTGTTGCATTGGTAACTAAAATCCTCTGATAAGATTGACAGCTGACTTAGATGTTGCATAATAATTATATATGGCAGAACAAATTTAATGAAGATGCAACTAATTAGTAGATGAATATTTAGACCCAGCAATACCACTGATCGCTCAGATACCAGGTAACATTTCTTCACAAGTAGAATTTATTAAGAAGTAGATGTGAATTGTTTATCTTCTTAATTAAAGGTTTGGTTGCATTTCCAAAGGGCTGTTAATAAACAATGTGCAGTCACTTATCAAATGTGAGACTCTGCCTAAGTTGTTAATTATTCTGAGCCTAGTGTTTCTTATTTGTACCAATAGGTTTATAATGGCACCTACCACTTGGAGCTGTTGTGAGGATTAAATGAGAGCATGCATGTAAGGTTTCGCATAGTGCGTTCCACATAAAAAGCACTCAATAGATGTTAGCTATTATTATTGTTGTCAGGCACTCCAGGGAAGCTATATTGTAAAAAACCATACTTCTGTTGCTGCTGCACTGAAACCTCAGTAAATGATTGTTTTCTCACTGGCCTACTATATAATTTTGTGGATATTTCTACCTCAAGATCCTCCCCAAGGGGGCAATGCAATGTAGTTGAAAGATCTATCACTTGGAATTCAGAACATTTGGTGAAAATCCAAAGTTCAAAAGTACAACTTGTGCTCTCTATTCTAGAACTCCCAGGAAGGTGAGGTTCATTCATTTGATCACTTTCGGGCTGAACAAACGTGTATCTCTTAAATTTTCTTAAGTCATTGAACGGTTTCTAAAATTGAGATGATCATACCCATCTCACTGGGATGGTGTGAGGATCAGATGAAGGTATCTAGTGAAAGTTCTCATTTGCAGACTCCGTAGTATTGAATGAGTATCGGTTATTGATATTCTCTGAAGGTCCACATTCAGTTACTCCTTCAGGACCCAGGATAAAAGCTCCCTCTTCTCTGAAGCTTTTCCTGAGCTCCCCCACCTCCAGATGTCATGTCAACGCTCCTTGCTCTGCACTCCCATTCCATGTCAGCTGATCTTCCTTGGTATTCAAAGAAAGACTGCCTTGTAGAGCAGTAATTTATATTCTTTTATTCCTGCTACAACACCTTCAGAAGAAAGCACCCATATCTAATTGTCCACATGGCCCCCCACAGTGACAGTATCTTGCTTATAGTAATTGCTCAACAAATATTTGATTAGTGAGTAAACAAGCTTTTATGGACCCATATGCAACAACACTAAGTTCTGTAAGTTACGTAGAAATAGTAAAAACAAATGGCTTAATTACAATTTTATCCTTTCAACAAGGTGACCAAATTCTGTAGGATTTGAAATTAATTAGAAATTAACTCATCTTTTATTCATTCATCCTGTTAATCAATAAATAAACATATGTTGAGCATGTTCTAGGTGCCAGGTACTATGGTGGTGGGCAATAGGAATTCAATTTAACAAAACAATTCAGCTTCTACCCCACAGAGCTTGCAGCTTATACATAATAAGAAATAAGAAGGAAATAATAGCGAAACTTGCTTTGGCAGACTAAACATTTAGACCTTTCTTTGTTGAAAGAGGTCAATAAAGAATTCCAAACTACTTTTTCTATCCGTTATTAATTCCAACAATTTGGTCACTGTTCATTAGTAAGATTAAATTTGGCTACTGAGAATAGGTCAGACAAATCATTTTTCTGGTTAAAAAAAATTATAGCTGCTGGGTGAAATTTGCTTTGAATTGTTTTTCGTAATCACAAGTAATTGGGCATGTCCTATTCAGTTAAAAATAAATATACAAAGGTACATTGATCTACTTTGCTTGATAACAAGTTTTGAAAACCATAGCTATATTACTTAAACTTACTTTTCTTCACTTACTAAAAAGTCCAGGGGGGCACAAGTAACCTTTACAGAATATTTCCACATAACAAGACAAAATTATTTAAGGAGACTCCTGGACATATATTTTAATTGAAGAATTATAAGCAATCCTCCCCTGACACGGAGCCAGCCAATATGATGCAAAATGAATTTCTCAGTTATTGTATTGTCTGGTAGGTAATTTGAGTGAAAGGAAAACTTGCGTTCCAGGAGAAGCCAGTGGAATGTTACATTTTAAAGATGAGGAGTGAGTCTTCTCAAGGTTGGTTAACTCCCCACGCTGCTTCCTCGCCCCTCTGCGTGTATCCCTGCCCACACACACTCACCTACACCAACTCTAGACTCGGCTTCCCTAGAGCTGTGACGGCTTTTGAGCAAAGCAAATGAAGCGTAGAGCGTCTATGTGCCTCTTTTCCCACATCAGATCAAGGAGTTTATGGATGAAAAACACGCAAACTGATTTGCCTTTTATATCAGTCAGGGTCCTGGTGGGAAAACTGGTGACACACAAACGAGTAGTATGATGACCCTTGACCTATTTACAATGACGTGGGCAGGACAAGTCTGTGGTCAGAGATGCCCGTGGGGTGTGAAAGCGCGCCCTTATGGCTGTTACCACGGATAGGCCTAGCAGGGAAAAGGAAGGAATAGTTCCTGGAGCCACGAGAGAGAGCTGTGGCTACAACTAGCGGAGGGTCTGCACACTTCAGCAGAGAAATGCAAGTTCCGCCAGCCTCTGAGGCCTGGCTGGGAGGGAACCAGGGGTATTGATACCACAGTCCCACTTTCACCACTCCCCAGCTTCCTGCCAGTGCCTCGCACTTGATGCCACCCAGAAAGATGAGCTTCCCAGAGAGCGGGGGCTGGTGGAGAATGAATCCAAAGGGCCAAACAAAATATCAAGTACACTCTTTATGTAGTAAGTAACATATATGTATCATACCTGTGGTGCAGATGCTCACGAGAAAGCTCTCACTGCTTTCAAGAAAGTTTATAGACATTATTCAGTTAATGTTCATAAAACCCTTTTGAGACGAGCATTATTATTCCCATGTGATGTAACAGAGATTAATGTAAATGTGTTCACAGACACCTTCCTTATTCCAGCTCACCAGCTCAGTTCCCTCTTTCATCTTTTCTAAAGAGGAGAGATTCTTTCTTGCTGGAAGAGAGACTAAGTTAATCTAAATAATGAGTGAATGAGAGTGTGAGGGAGTTTCTCAGCAATTTTAAGAGCTAAGGCACCACAGCAGTTTAAGACTGCGAGGGAAGTAAGGAAAGGGTAGGAAAACAGGTTACCTGTATTGGATTACCTTTAATACCCTTCAAGAATCTTGAGTGAAGAATGTAATTACTTTTAACATTTCTATTTGTTATTGGACTGCAGTTTTGAACGAGGTGTAGTTTAGAGACTGAACCACATGGAGTTTGCATTTACTAGGGTTACACTCACTTCACATTTATTTAAACTGAGAACTAAAGTGGTGAAGAGTCTTGCCTAAGATCACACCCTCAGAAAGTGCAGAGTTGTCACTCCAGTCCAGGTTTGTTGATTCCAGATCCATCAGTCTCAATTCAGCTTTGGCTGAATTTACCTTTGCTGAGTTTGTTGAGTGATAAAGCTTTCTGGAGGAAGGATTTCTTTTAATACCTGGTTAGTATATAGTACACCCCTTATTAGTTGGAGAGATTGGCCCTTTATACTCCTTGTGTAAAGAGGCTTGTTTAGTAATGGTCAAGTGTCGTTGAGTCATTCAGATGAATAGTTCCATGATTAAATTTTACTTGCCTCATTTATTTTTATAATGTCAATATACCCTTTATTTTTTTAACATCTTTATTGGAGTATAATTGCTGTACAATGGTGTGTTAGTTTCTGCTTTAGAAACAAAGTGAATCAGCTATACATATACATATATCCCCATATCTCCTCCCTCTTGCGTCTCCCTCCCACCCTCCCTATCCCACCCCTCTAGGTGGTCACAAAGCACTGAGCTGATCTCGCTGTGCTATGCAGCTGCTTCCCACTAGCTATCTATTTTACATTTGGTAGTGTATATAAGCAATATACCCTTTAAAATAGGAACTGGACTTATTGTTTCTTCAGTCCATTTAGTCATGACATTGTTATTTCAAGAATGCTGTTCTGATGATTTCTAATTGCTCTTAAAGCCCTGTTTGAATCCTACTACAGACCATTGTGTTACATGTCACCTGTGACCCACCTCTATTTGTTTTCATTCACTGCCTGTCATAATCAGAAAGCATTTTTTAATCAGACGTTTTTGTATATTTAAAAAAAGAAATCAAATTGAGTTTTGTTTCTGGGATATGAAAGATTAAAAAAAAAAATCCATGTAGGTAGGTAGGAACTACTGACAGCAGAATATCTGGTAGATATATGACCTGTCAACTGTTTGCAAACTTCTGCCCCCATCAGCTCCTTAGTAACTCTTCCAACTCCCTGCCTGAGATCAAAATCACAGAAATTTCCACTGCTGCTCACCTTTGTGATTCTGTTGGGGTTGCTCTATATTAGATTTCTTGTTAAGACAATCTACTTATCCAACTTGCATTTGTGGTACTGTATTTTCCTATTCTAGATTCAGGAATTGTTTAAAGAAATTGATTACATAGTGATAACAATGACTGTAATGATACCCAGCATCATTCTGAAATAAGAACAAGTCTATGTATTTTCTTGAATCAAAGACACATTAAGACACCTTATTGCAGTTAGTGGAGTGGTTAAGGGAACAGACTTTAAAACCAAATAGCCTGTATCTGAATTCTAGCTCAACCACTGACTAGCTATGTGATCTTGAACAAGTCACTGAAACTCTCTGGGCCTCAGTTTTCTCACCTGTATGAAAGAGACAATGTTAGTACTTATTTCTTAGAGTTGTAGTGAGGATTTGTAAATTAATAAATAGTATTTAGGAGAGTATCTGACACAGAGCAAACATTCAGCAATACTGACTGCTATTATTATTTACCCCTGACCTAACATGATGGTGTAAGTTTTCAGTGAAAATTTATCTTCAGTTAAAATTTCAGTAAAATTTACCGGGCACTGTGAAACTTCAGTGTCAGGTAGCCCTAGTTCAAATTTCAGTTCTTCCACTTACTAAGTAGGTGAACTTGGTCAGGTAATTTGACATTTAGTAATACCAATTTTCATGTTTATAAAATAGGATGGTGATGTATCTATTTTAGGGAGTTGACATGTGGCATAATATGAAGTTTGGCATATGTAAACTAGATAAATATAAAATACATATGTGAAAAGTACATAGCCAGGTTTTGACTCATAGAAAGTGTTCATTAAATGACGCTATTATTTTTTTCTTTAATATCTTCATTGGAGGATAATGGCTTTACAGTTTTGTGTTAGTTTCTGCTGTATAACAAAGTGAATCAGTTATATGTATACATATATCCCCATATCCCCTCCCTCTTGCGTCTCCCTCCCACCCTCCCTATCCCATCCCTCTAGGTGGTCACAAAGTACCGAGCTGATCTACCTGTGCTATGCAGCTTCCCACTAGCTATCTGTTTTACATCTGGTAGTGTATATATGTCAGTGCCACTCTCTCACTTCGTCCCAGCTTACCATTTCCCCTCGCCATGTCCTCAAGTCCATTCCCTATGTCTGTGTCTTTATTCCTGTCCTGCCCCTAGGTTCATCAGAACCATTTTATTTTCTAATTCCGTATATGTGTGTTAGCATATGGTATTTGTTTTTCTGTTTCTGACTTACTTCACTCTGTATGACAGACACTAGGTCCATCCACTTCACTACAGATAACTCAATTTCATTTCTTTTTATAAATGAGTAATATTCCATTGTATATATGTGCCACACCTTCTTTATCCATTCATCTGTCTATGGACACTTAGGTTGCTTCCATGTCCTGGCTATTGTAAATAGAGCTGCAACGAACATTGTGGTATATGGATCTTTTTGAATTATGGTTCTCTCAGGGTATATGCCCAGCAGTGGGATTGCTGAGTCATATGGTAGTTCTATTTTTAGTTTTTTGAGGAACCTCCATACTGTTCTCCATAGTGGCTGTATCAGTTTACATTCCCACCAACAGTGCAAGAGGGTTCCCTTTTCTCCACACTCTCTCCAGCATTTATTATTTGTAGATTTTTTGATGATGGCCATTCTGACTGTGTGTACCTCAGTGTAGTTTCGATTTGCATTTCTCTAATGATTAGTGATGTTGAGCATCCTTTCATGTGTTTGTTGGCGATCTGTATATCTTCTTTGGAAAAATGTCTGTTTAGGTCTTCTAAACCCATTTTTGGATTGGATTGCTTGCTTTTTTGATATTGAGCTGCAAGAGCTGCTTGTAAATTTTGGAGATTAATCCTTTGTCAGTTGCTTCATTTGCAAATATCTTCTCCCATTCTGAGGGTTGTCTTCTCATCTTGTTTATGCTTTCCTTTGCTGTGCAAAAGCTTTTAAGTTTCATTAGGTCCCATTTGTTTATTAATTTATTTTTGCGGTACGCGGGCCTCTCACTGTTGTGGCCTCTCCTGTTGCGGAGCACAGGCTCCGGACACGCAGGCTCAGTGGCCGTGGCTCACGGGCCCAGCCGCTCTGCAGCATGTGGGATCTTCCCTGACTGGGGCATGAACCCGTGTCCCCTGCATCAGCAGGCGGACTCTCAACCACTGCGCCACCAGGGAAGCCCTGTTTATTTTTGTTTTTATTTCCATTTCTCTAGGAGGTGGGTCAAAAAGGATCTTGCTATGCTTTATGTCATAGAGTGTTCTTCCTATGTTTTCCTCTAAGAGTTTTATAGTGTCCGGTCTTACATTTAGGTCTCGAATCCATTTTGAGCTTATTTTTCTGTATGGTGTTAGGGAGTGTTCTAATTTCATTCTTTCACATGTAGCTATCCAGTTTTCCCAGCACGACTTATTGAAGAAGCTGTCTTTTCTCCATTGTATACTGTTGTCTCCTTTGTCAAAGATAAGATGACCATATGTGCATGGTTTTATCTCTGGGCTTTCTATCCTGTTCCATTGATCTATATTCCTGTTTTTGTGCCGGCACCATACTGTCTTGATTACTGTAGCTTTGTAGTGTAGTCTGAAGTCAGGGAGCCTTATTTCTCGACCTCCATTTTTCTTTCTCAAGATTGCTTTGGCTATTCAGGTTCTTCTGTGCTTCCATACAAATTGTAAAATGTTTTGTTCTAGTTCTGTGGAAAATGCTATTGGTAGCTTTATAGTGGTTGCATTGAATCTGTAGATTGTTTTGGGTAGTATAGTCATTTTCACAATGTTGATTCTTCCAATCCAGGAACATGGTATACCTCTCCATGTGTTGGTAATCATCTTTAATTTCTTTCATCAGTGTCTTACGTTTTTCTGCGTACATGTCTTTTGTCTCCTTAGGAAGGTTTATTCCTAGGTATTTTATTCTTTTTGTTGCAATGGTAAATGAGATTGTTTCCTTAATTTCTTTTTCAGATTTTTCATTGTTAGTGTATAGGTATGCAAGAGATTTCTGTGCATTAATTTTGTATCCTACTACTTTACCAAATTCATTGATTAGCTTACTGGTAGCATCTTTAGGATTCTCTATGTGAAGTATCATGTCATCTGCAAACAGTGATAGTTTTACTTCTTCTATGATTTGGATTCCTTTTATTTCTTTTTCTTCTCTGATTGCTGGGCTAAAACTTCCAAAACTATGTTGAATAATAGTGGTGAGAGTGGGCAACCTTGTCTTTTTTCTGATCGTAGTGGAAATGGTTTCAATTTTTCACCATTGTGTATGATGTAGGCTGTGGGTTTGTCATATATGGCCTTTATTATGTTGAGGTAAGTTCCCTCTATGCCCACTTTCTGGAGAGCTTTTATCATAAATGTCTGTTGAATTTTGTCAAAGCTTTTTCTGCATCTATTGAGATGATCATATGGTTTTTCTCCTTCAGTTTGTTAATATGGTGTATCACATTGATTGATTTGCATATATTGAAGAATACTTGCATTCCTGGGATAAATCCCACTTGATGATGGTGTATGATCCTTTTAATGTGCTGTTGGATTCTGTTTGCTAGTATTTTTTTGAGAAGTTTTGCATCTATGTTCATCAGTGATATTGGCCTGTAGTTTTCTTTTTTTGTGACATCTCTGTCTGGTTTTGGTATCAGGGTGATGGTGGCCTCGTAGAATGAGTTTGGGAGTGTTCCTCCCTCCGCTCTCTATATATATATACGTGTATATATATATATATATATATACACATATATATATATATATATATATACACGTATATATATATATATATATACGTATATATATATATATATATAAACTAAGTGATATGTTATTGGCTGCATTACGTCTTCTTTGCTGCACACGGGCTTTCTCTAGTCGCAGAGAGTGAGAGCTACTCTTCATTGCGGTGCCAGGGCTTCTCATTGTGGTGGCTTCTCTTGTTGCGGAGCATTGACTCTAGGTGCATGGCCTTCAGTAGTTGTGGCTCGCGGGCTGTAGAGCACAGGTTCAATGGTTGTGGCACGTGGGCTTAGTTGCTCCATGGCATGTGGGATCTTCCAAGACCAGGGCTGGAACCCATGTCCCCTGCATTGGCAGGCGGATTCTTAACCACTGTACCACTGGGGAAGTCCACTCTGCTATAATTTGGAAGAATTTGAGAAGGATCGGTGTTAGCTCTTCTCTAAATGTTTGACATAAATCACCTGTGAAACCATCTGATCCTGGGCTTTTGTTTGTTGGAAAAGATTTTTAATCACAGTTTCAATTTCAGTGCTTGTGATTGGTCTATTCATATTTTCTATTTCTTCCTAGTTCAGTCTTGGAAGTTTATACTTTTCTAAGAATTTGTCAATTTTTTCCAGGTTGTCCATTTTATTGGCATATAGTTGCTTGTAGCAATCTCTCACGATCCTTTGTATTTCTGCAGTGTCAGTTGTTAATTCTCCTTTTTCATTTCTAATTCTGTTGATTTGAGTCTTCTCCCATTTTTTCTTTATGTGTCTGGCTAATGGTTTATGAATTTTATCTTCTCAAACAGCCAGCTTTTAGTTTCTTTGATCTTTGCTACTGTTTCCTTCATTTCTTTTTCATTTATTTCTGATCTGATCTTTATGATTTCTTTCCTTCTGCTAACATTTTTTTGTTTGTTTGTTTGTTCTTCTTTCTCTAATTGTTTTAGGTGTAAGGTTAGGTTGTTTATTTGAGATTTTTCTTGTTTCTTGAGGTAGGTTTGTATTGCCATAAACTTCCCTCTTAGAACTGCTTTTGCTGCATCCCATAGGATTTGTGTTGTTGTGTTTTCATTGTCATTTGTATCTAGGTATTTTTTGATTTCTTCAGTGATCTCTTGGTTATTTAGTAGTGTTTTGTTTAGCCTCCATGTGTTTGTATTTTTTACAGTTTTTTTTCCTGTAATTGATATCTAGTCTCATAGCGTTGCGGTTGGAAAAGATACTTGATACAATTTCAATTCTGTTAAATTTACCAAGACTTGATTTGTGAACCAGGATATGATCTATCCTGGAGAATGTTCCATGAGTACTTGAGAAGAAAATGTATTCTGTTGTTTTTGGATGGACTGTCCTATAAATATCAATTAACTCCTTGTTTAATGTGTCATTTAAAGCTTGTGTTTCCTTATTTATATTCATTTTGGATGATCTGTCCATTGATGAAAGTGGGATGTTAAAGGCTCCCACTATTATTGTCTGCCTGTTGATTTCCTGTTTTATGGCTGTAAGCATTTGCTTTATGTATTGAGGTGCTCCTATGTTGGGTGTGTAAATATTTACAATTGTTATATCTTCTTGAATTGATCCCTTGATCATTATGTAGTGTCCTTCTTTGTCTCTTGTAATAGTCTTTATTTTAAAGTCTATTTTGCCTGGTATGAGAATTGCTACTCTAGCTTTCTTTTGATTTCCATTTGCATGGAATATCTCTTTCCATCCCCTTACTTTCAGTCTGTATGTGTCCCTAGGTCTGAAGTGGGTCTCTTGTAGACAGCATATATATGGGTCTTGTTTTTGTATCCTTCAGCCAGGCTGTGTCTTTTGGTTGGAGCATTTAATCCATTTACATTTAAGGTAATTATTGACATGTGTGTTCCTATTACAATTTTCTTAATTGTTTTGGGTTTGTTATTGTAGGTCTTTTCTTTCTCTTGTGTTTCCTGCATAGAGAAGTTCCTTTAGCATTTGTTGTAAAGCTAGTTTGGTGGTGCTGAATTCTCTCTCTTTTTTTAAAAAAAAAATAAATTTATTTATTTACTTATTTATATATTTTTGGCTGCATTGGGTCTTTGTTGCTGGGCACAGGCTTTCTCTAGTTGCTGCAAGCGTGGGCTACTCTTTGTGTTGGTGCACAGGCTTCTCATTGCGGTGGCTTCTCTTGTCACAGAGCACGGGCTCTAGGGTGCGCAGGCTTCAGTAGTTGTGGCACATGGGCTTAGTTGCTCCACAGCATGTGGGATCTTCCTGAACCAGGGTTTGAACCCATTTATCCTACATTGGCAGGTGTATTCGTAAACACTGCACCACCAGGGAAGCCCATGCTGAATCCTCTTAACTTTTGCTTGTCTGTAAAGGTTTTAATTTCACCGTCGAATCTGAATGAGATCCTTGCTGGGTAGAGTAATCTTGGTTGTAGGTTTTTCTCCTTCGTCACTTTAAATATGTCCTGCCACTCCCTTCTGGCTTGCAGAATATCTGCTGAAAGATCAGCTGTTAACCTTATGGGGATTCCCTTGTGTGTTATTTGTTTTTCCCTTGCTGATTTTAATATTTTTTCTTTGTTTTTAATTTTTGATAGTTTGATTAGTATATGTCCTGGCATGTTTCTCCTTGGATTTATCCTGTATGGGACTCTTTGTGCTTCCTGGACTTGATTGACTATTTCCTTTCCTATGTTAGGGAAGTTTTCAACTATAATCTCTTCAAATATTTTCTCAGTCCCTTTCTTATTCTCTTCTTCTTCTGGGACCCCTATAATTGGAATGTTGGTACGTTTAATGTTGTCCCAGAGGTCTCTGAGACCGTCCTCAATTCTTTTCATCCTTTTTTTCTTTATTCTGGTCTGTGGCAGTTATTTTCACTGTTTTATCTTCCAGGTCACTTATCCATTCTTCTGCCTCAGTTATTCTGTTATTGGTTCCTTCTAGAGTATTTTTAATTTCATTTATTGTATTGTTCATCACTGTTTGTTTGCTGTGTAGTTCTTCTAGGTCCTTGTTAAACGTTTCTTGTATTTTCTCCATTCTATTTCCAAGATTGTGGAACATCTTTACTATCATTACCCTGAATTCTTTTTCAGGTAGACTGCTTACTTCCTCTTCCTTTTTTGGTCTGGTGGGTTTTTACCTTGCTCCTTCATCTGCTGCATATTTCTCATTTTGTTTAACTTACTGTGTTTGGGGTCTCCTTTTTGCAGGCTTCAGGTTAGTAGTTCCCATTATTTTTGGTGTCTGCCCCCAGTGAGTCAGTTTGGTTCAGTGGTTTGTGTAGGTCTTCTGGTGGAGGGGACTTGTTCCTGTGTTCTGGTGGGTGAGGCTGTATCTTGTCCTTCTGGTGGGCAGGTCCACTTCCGGTGGTGTGTTTTGGACTGTCTGTGAACTTGGTATGATTTTAGGCAGCCTCTCTGCTAATGGGTGGGATTGTGCTCCTGTCTTGCTAGTTGTTTGGCATGGGGTGTCCAGCACTGGAGCCTGCTGGCCATTGGGTGGAGCTGGGTCTTAGTGTTTAGACGAAGGTCTCTGGGGGAGCTCTCGCTGATTGATATTATGTGGGGCTGGGAGGTTTCTGGTGGTCCAATGTCCTGCGTTTGGCCCTCCCACCTTGGAGGCTCAGGCCTGACACCCAGCTGGCTCACCAAGTCCCAGCCAGCTACGTGGCTCAGAAGAAAAGGAAGGGGAAAAAAAGAAAAAACTAAAACAAAAAAATGGACAGACAGAACCCTAGGATAAGTGGTAAAAGCAAACTTATACAGACAAAATCACACAAAGAAGCATATACATACATACTCACAAAAAGGGAAAAAGGAAAATTAAAAAAATATATATATATATAAAGGAAGAGAGTAATGAAACCAATAAACAAATCCACCAGTGATAATAAGCTCTAAGTGCTAAACTAAGATAAACATAAAACCAGAAACAAATTAGTTGCAGAAAGCAAACCCGAAGTCTACAGTTGCTCCCAAAGTCCACTGCCTCAGTTTTGGGAACATTCATTGTCTATTCAGGTATTCTTCAGATGCAGGTACATCAAGTTGATTGTGGGGATTTAATCTGCTGCTCCTGAGGCTGCTGGGAGAAATTTCCCTTCTCTTCTTTGTTCACACAGCTCCCGGGGTTCAGCTTTAGTTTTGGCCCCACCTCTGCATGTAGACCGCCCTCAGGAGTCTGTTCCCCACCCAGACAGGAGGGGCTTAAAGGAGCGGCTGATTAGGGGGTTCTTGCTCACCCAGGCCAGGGGGAGGGAGGGGTACAGTAGTCATATTTGGAATGTGGGGTGAGCCTGAGGCAGCAGAGGCTGGGGTGACATTGCAACAGCCTGAGGCATATCCTTTGTTCTCCCGGGGAAGTTGTCCCTGGATCTGGGGACCCTGGCAGTGGTGGGCTGCAAGGCTCCCGGGGGCGGTGTGTGTGTGTGGATATTGACCTGCGCTTGTACACAGGATTCTTGATGGCTGCAGTAGCATTAATGGTTCATGCCCATTTCTGGGGTCTGAACTGGTAGCCATGGCTTGTGCCCGTCTCTGGAGGTAGCTTAGGTGGTGCTCTGCCTTCTGTGGGCAGACAGGGAAGTAATCCCCTCTCTGCACACAACACAAAACAAAGGTCTCTTGCCTCTCCGGCAGGTCCAGACTTTTTCCCGGACTCCTTCCCGTCTAGCCGTGGGGCACTAGCCCCCTTCAGGGTGTGTTCATGCAGCCAACCCCAGTCCTCTCCCTGGGGTCTGACCTCCAAAGCCTGAGCCTCAGCTCCCAGGCCCCGCCCGCCCCGGCAGGTGAGCAGACAAGCCTCTCGGGCTGGTGAGTGCTGGTTGGCACCGATCCTATGTGCGGGAATCTCTCCGCTTTGCCCTCCGCACCCCTGTTTCACTCTGCTTCGTGGCTCCAAAGCTTCCCCCCCGCCCACCCCTCTTCCCCGCCAGTGAAGGGGCTCCCTGGTGTGTGGAAACTTTTCCTCCTTCGCAGCTCCCTCCCTGATATGCAGGTCCTGTCCCTATTCTTTTGTCTCTGTTTTTTCTTTTTTCTTTTGCCCTACGAAGGGATTCCCTGTGTGGGGATTTTCTTGGGCTTTTGGGAAGTCTGAGGCCTTCTTCCAGCTTTCAGTAGGTGTTCTGTAGGAGTTGTTCCACATGTGTATTTTTGATGTATTTATGGGGAGGAAGGTGATCTCCATGTCTTACTCCTCCTCCATCTTGAAGGTCTCCATGGTTATTATTTTTAGAAGAAATTATCTGTAATGTTACTAATAAAAAAAAGCACATAAAGTGGAAAGGGAGAGAGTTTCATGTTCTGCAAAAGAAGTGTTGATTAAAAAGTCTTATATTTAAATCTGCAAGTGAGGCTAAACTCATGGTGTTTTGAAATGATTTTACCAACCAAAAGAATTGCATGTAATATGTAATGATTCCTTTATTCTCCCATTAAAATAATTATTGTCAAAGCAAGGACACCTACTTTGACCACTGTCCATGTGTTGCAATCAGTCCACCACTCATGTCTCCAAATTTCTAAGACATCATTGGCAGTTTAATAGAGCATCCGAGCAGAATATGCTAAAGAGCATTACTATGCTAACTTTGCAGAAGTCTAGTTCAAAAGCAAAGAATCTTGACAGCTTAGACGGTTTGATTTTATTATCAATATACGTAGGATATATCTCAGGCTATCTGCAAATTGAATTTAGATTTCTAACTTGAACAAACCCCCAAATCTCAGCAAACTAACCCAAAAGAAGAATTTTCTTTTAGTATTAGTTTTGCTCATTCACATGTGGTCCAAGCAGTTAGAATCAGTGAAGGAAAGTGAGGTTCTGTTCCACATAGTCACGCAGGACCCAAGCTGACAGAGGCCCTGCCGTCTTCCACATTGGGCTTCCAAGGTGGTTCTAGGTATCAGAAGTACCTGGAAGTGGCAAACATCACTTTTGGTCACATTTCTTTGGCCAGAGGTTAGTTCCAAGGTCCCACCTCTAGTTGCAAAGGGAGCTGGGAAATGTAGTCTCTGGCCGACATTGCTTAGCTGAACAGCTCAGTGCTGTGTCAGGGAGCACAAGTATTTGGTGGACAGTGAATGATCTCTGCCATACCCTTATTACAGTAGAGTTATAACAATAGAGTTAGTCTCACTTTTCTCTCTCCTCTTCCTTAATTAAAAAGAAAGGGGCTTCCCTGTTGGCTCAGTGGTTGAGAGTCCGCCTGCCGATGCAGGGGGCACGGGTTCGTGCCCCGGTCCGGGAAGGTTCCACGTGCCGCGGAGTGGCTGGGCCCGTGAGCCATGGCCGCTGAGCCTGCGCGTCCGGAGCCTGTGCTCCACAACGGGAGAGGCCACAGCAGTGAGAGGCCCGTGTACCGCAAAAAAAAAGAAAGAAAAAGCATTGAATTGGATGTGCTTGTTTAGAATAAGAACCCTATTTCACCTATCATTGTACCTTTGGTGCCTGACTTAGAGCTTAGCATGTATTAGATATTCACTAAGTATTCCTTGAGTGATCGAATGAACGAACACACACTCCCCATCTTCTTGCCTCATTCTTCCTTTCTTTCTCCTTTCCTTCCTTCCTTTGTAAATCTCTCTTTTTTTCTGATTTCAAAGGCTTTCAGAGGCTTTATTTTCTGCTAGACACTGTGATGAGTGATGAGGAATCAAAGACAAATTTAATCTTGGGGAAAAGGCATATCAAAACAAGAATAAAGAAAAAGACATCGATGTAACATATTAGTAAACATTTCAAAATTGTTAGTTTCATGAAAATGTTTACCAGAGTTAAGAAAGACTAAATAATCCTCTGTCAAACATGGATATGCTATCCTAGGAAGTTTACACTCGGCTCCATCTTTAACTTGTGCCAGTGAGACCCCAGCCTTAACAGAATGCTGCCCTCGGGGCCCAGTCTGTGGGATCCTGCATAGGTGAGACCTCTTCCACTTCGTGGTGAAAGCCCTCTCATGCTTTGCTGGGAATGGTAGCGTAATCTAAGATCTGTGTTGTGGTAAGCTGGCCATTCTAGTGGTAGGGATTGTCTAGGTTGGTTTGTTTTTCATAGAGTTTCGAGTTTTCTTATATGGCTCTTGGTGTTTTTCTGTAATTTAATATGCTCCAGTCCTACCTGCATCACAACTGTGTTCCTTCTGATGGTGAAAGTGGTGATGGCATGGGTCATTTAATCAGCATTAGCAACTATGGCTTGCCACTGCCTCAATCACATTATAGATATTATTTCTTTCACTCTTCACATCAGCCCTGTTAGATAAGTCTCACTGTACATATTTAGAGATTTGGGAAATTATGTTCAAATAGGTTAGGTAAATTGTCTAAAGTTATCCGTCTTAGAAAGGAACAGAGCCAGAATCCAAATACACATTTGCCGGACCCCAAAGCCTGTGCACCCAAGCCCTCTGGCTGCTGATCATTTGTTTAGGCTATTAAGGGTGAAAGATAATTTTATCCTCTTTTCCTAGAAGGAGAGATTTACACAGACATTACAGTAACTTTTTCAAAATGTAATATGAGGACTAAAACACAAGTGTATGGGCTCCTGCGTATTTTTGTCCAGCGTTCAAGAAACCCAGGGTGTTTCTGAATGTGCTACAGGAATTCCAAGTACCTCTTGAATTTAGGGCATTGTGTTATTATGAAAATTAAGCCCATAGGGTGTCAGATTTTCAAGGCCTATGACCTCAAGAAGGTTAAGTGCCATGTTCTCTTCCTGAACATGCAAAGATATGCTTGTCTGACTAAAGGCTAATTTTCTAATTTCACAAATATGGTAAGGAATAGATTCCCGCCATAAATGAGTGAGTCTTCAAGAAATTACACAGACTTACAGAATATGAGTAAAGTTTTTTTAAAAGCAAGATTTTGTAGCAAGCTCCTGGCCTCTGTGGAGCCTGGAAAGCAGAAAGTGTTGATGTTAACAGAGAGGAGAGGAAGACTCACAGCTTCTTGCTGATTCAAGCCGATTGGAGGAGGAAGTGGTGTAGCTGGCAGTGGCAAGGTTATTTCATATCTACGTGTCCTGAGGGAACTGGGGACAGGAGCTCGCTGTGGTGGCCAAGGGCTCTGCCTAGGGTCTCAGGCTGCGTACCTGTAGCACCTGGGATCAGAGGTACCTCCTATTGCCTCTGGCTTCCTGGGGGGGCCTTTGGGTCCTTCTTATTCCTGGGGTCAGATAGATATGGTCCTGGCTCTCATTTCTTAGCACTTAGGAGTAGACTGACCAGGGCTAAGAAGCCAGTAGTCCTTTAAAAGCAAGTTATGCACTGACGTTTCAGAAATAGCATTTATGTCTAAATTCCAACTGCTACATCATAGTCAACATTCAGCTTTCTAGTTCAGGCTTTGATTAATTAAAGGAAAAAGGGGATCATGATTCACCACAGAATGGCAGATGCAGGGGAGCCCATGTCCCCAGAAGGAGATTTCCTGGGGACCACTAACAATCAAGAGAATCTGTTCTCTTTCTAAGCTGGTAGCAAGTTATTGAATTTTGAGTGTCCAGCATTCGTTTTGGGGGTAAGCTGGGTGAAATGTGGACACTAACTGTTTATTAATGTAAGACATAATTCCTGCCCTTTAGAAACGTATAATTGGTCAATATAGTTAGCACCAACATGGGAACAGTACAAAACATTTTGTTAACAAATGCTAAATGTTATTCTGATTTAGTGCAATTCAAAGTGACACATTTTTAGAACAGCACTTTTCCTGTTTCCAGGAAAAGTAAGTTTTCCTCTTCTGTGAAGGCATAGACAAGTTCTGAGCAATGTGTTACTTTTCCTCTCTATTCCCCATTTCCTCCTAAATGCGGGTCTAATTTTCTTCCTATTGCTCTTTATTGGAATCCATAAAAGTTTTCCAAGATTATTCTCAGGCAGACTTTTGTGAAGAAAATTAAATCTTTATGAGTCAGATTTTAAAAAATATTTTGTAATGTAATTATACAACCAGGCATAAGAAAGTACCTGGTAGAATCACTGATGCAGAAGCCAGATCCCTGAGGGAGTCTGTAATTGAGGGGGGAGAAGAATCACACACACACACACACACACACACACACACACACACACACACACACTCACACTCACACTCATGTACACACACCCCAGATTTGGAACCAGAAAAACACCGTTCATGTAGATGCCTGCCTGTTGTCACTCGTGTCACCTTGAACAAGTCACTTAATTTCTCAACACATGTTTTCTTGTCTGTATGACAGGGGAGATATCTGATTTCAGGAGACTATTGGTTATGTCAGATGGAATCACACTTGAAAAAATATCTTAAAAACTGTGAAGTGTGATGAAAATGTTAGTTTTCATTATCTAAATCATATTTAGAGATGCAGGAGGACAAGTTTATTTTTTCATTTTTAGAATCCGATTTTCACATAACCGACTTCATTTTTTGTGATGTTTAATCTGCCAAGCAAAAGATCTTGTTCAAAGGGGAAGGATAAATAAGATTAACTTTCCGTAAATCCTTTACAAGTTTTATTATTCATCTTTTCATTGGGGAAACGTCAGAATGCGTTTTCCTTCATGGAGCCTTCTTTCTGTGAGTGCCCATTGAGCTGCTGAGAGCAGTTTGCTTTCAGAGAAGCATTGTGCTTGGTGTGCAGTTTGAACCTGGGATCATGATCTTATTATCATTTTTTTCTACTCTATTGCTTTACTTCACCAGCTGCATCCTGGCTCCTAACACAATCTATGGCTAGCCCTTTTGATGGTTTTTGGAATGGCCATCCCTCCACTTCTGAATATTTCCCCAATATTTTTGCTGCTAAACAATGCAGGAGTTGTGATGATGTTCATTCATTCACTCAACACACATTTAAAGAGCACCTAATATGAGCAGGTACTCTGAGTACTGAGCATGGAGTACCTGCTGGAATCCCTGATACAGGAGACAAATCCCTGAACTCAAGGAGCCTGCAGTAGAGAGATGAAAGACACACCCACCGTATAGCAAGTGTAGGGGTTGAATGCTGCTCCCCCAAAAGATATGTCCCATGGAACCCGAGTGTGATTTTATTTGAAATAAGGAACTTTGCGGGTATAATTAAATTAAGTCTTTTGAGATGAGATTGCCCTGAATTATCTAGGTGGGCCCTAAATCCAGTGAAAAGTATCCTTCCTTATATGAGACATAGAGACATATGGAGGCCATGTGAAGAGATTAAAGGGAGGCAGAGATCAAATGGTACAGCTGTAAGAAATGATGACAGACACCAGACGCTGGAAAAGGCAAGGAATGGAGTATCCCCTGGAGCCTTCAGAGGGGGTACTGCCCTGCTGAATTCTGGATTTCAAACTTCTGGTCCCCAGAAGTATGAGAGAATACGTTCCTGTTATTTTAAGTCACCAAATTTTGGGTAATTTATTAGGGCTGCCCTAGAAATCTAATACAGTATGGAACAGGGTAATCTACACAATACATAAAATGACACAACACCACCAAAGTTTACTTCTTATTGGAAGGATGGTCTTTACTGTACAATCAGTCTAGAAGCATGGAGTTACGAAAATAGCATTGCCTGGTATGCATCAATTATATTGCAGTAATAACATTGCACATAGCAAACCAAGCACAAATTGTTTGCTGTAATTTCAGTTTTATGGCCACATCCTATGTTGAAGTTTAATTCTAAATTGCCATCTCAGGAAACAATTACCAGTTTCTCGTGGAACCGTGTTCTTCAAACAGGAGAAACACAGCTCCTGGCCCACATCAAGCTGCAGTACAAGTGACACCACAAACAGAAATGACCTCTGCGTTTTCATGGTCTCTCCTTAACTTATCAGACAATAAATGTGTGTAAACTTGAAAGAGTTCACGTGGACATGGTTCAACCGTGCTGAAGCCTCAGAGAAGGGCGGGCCCTCTCCTATAGATCCCGCCAGGGATGTTAGAGAGGAGATCAGGAAATTTAGATGCAGTGGAATTTGTCTCATAAGCTGGAAAGCCAAAATTATCTTTAGGCATCCATACTTTTAGTCTCATGAGTTAGGGAGTTTTGGAGCAAAATGGTTGTTGTTTGCTGGTGGTGGCTGTGGGATCTGAGTGGTGGTATCCATCCACTGAGGCAGCACTGTACTCCCCATTCAAAATGTGGCGACCATTCCCTTTAGTTTTCAAAATAGCTCAAAGGCAGGCACTAATGTTAATGAGTACTGTACATAATTTTTAAGTACTGTGAAAGTTTAAAATATTAACATTTCCATTTATTAGCTTAGTTGGTGGTGACTCCAGATAACTGGGTGAAATATGATTTTGGGCCTCAGAAGATACAGGCCAGTGGGAGCCTGGTGGGAGGCTGCCATATCTGTATTTATACTGTACAACAGCACTAACAGCGACTTCTAGGTCGTGCCAGGGTAAACGTTTCCCAGGTACTTACTCCTTCGGTCTTCATGACAATCAGGAAGTACGTATAGGATTATTGTCCATGTTTGTTTCACTAATGAGATAATTGAAGCTTAGAGCAGTTAAGCAATTTGTCCAAGGCCAGACTCTTAAAATGGACAGAGCCAGGATTTGAGCCCAGGCAGGATGGCTCTAGCATCTGTACTCTTATGCCCTTTTGGTGGGTAGAGGTGGTCTGCCAAAGAATGATTAAGTATCTGGAATATGAGTCAGGTCTACAGTGATCTCAGGGAGCTGGCTTTAAATCCAGGGAATGAGAAATGAATATCCCACGCTGCCTTGTCTTGAAGCTGAGGCACCAGATACCATGGGTTAACCGGATATTCAGGCAGAATGAGAGATTCATTACACTTGCCGCAAATGAACACAGATGGACACTCTTCAAACAGAGATTCATATTGAATTTTAATGGTGCTCTTCTGAAGAACACATTTGCAAAATGGATCATAGCATATTCATACTTCCTTTCAGCTTGCCAAATGAGAGATGATTAAGAAACCTGCTTGTACTTTAAATATTCTCACCATATAGATGCATATTTCAAATGTATATGTCTGCAATAAATATTTGTTGAATGAATATAAATGTATATACACAAACATATATGAAGCAACATGAACACGTACATTTAATTTGACAAATATTTGTTGCGTACTCACCGAATGTAAACTTGGACTGAAAGAGTGGTGGAAATCACAGATTTATTTTCTGCTCCCAAGGAGCTTTTTGAGGGGAGGTGAGACACACTCACTGTTATTCTGGGAGTGGTTTTCAAAGCGTGGTCTCTGGCCCAGCAGCACTGGCATCACTTGGGGGCTTGTTAGAAATGCAGATGTTTTCACCCCACCATAGACCTCCTGGATCAGAACGCTGTGGATGCAGGCCCAGCAATTTATGTTTCTAGAAGTCCTCCAGGGAAGTCTGGTTCACATGAGAGTGTCAGAACCACTGGGCGACAGGAGAGCTTGAATGTGCCGAAGGAAGCTAGAGATTACTTTCGGATGGGGACATTTGAGAGGACTTGAAGGAGGTGGTATTTGAGCAGAGTCGTGGAGGACAAGTAGATTTTGGCCGATAGAATGGATAAGAAAGGGAATAAAGTCAAAGAGAAGAGCATAGGTCAAAATTAGCTTGTTGCCTATGTGCAGGCTGCCTGTGGCTGAAAACCTGGCTTGAAGTCAGGCGAAGGCTCTGAATGACTTGCATGGGTTTAGACATTATTCTGAAAGCAATAGGGATTCATTGAAGGATTGAAAGTTTCTGAGTGGGGGCTGAAGTGTGATCAAAGCTACCTCCCCCCCCACTTTTTTTTTTTTGTACCCAGTGAATGTAATTCGGCAGATGTACTGAGCTAATAGAACTTCACAGTCTCAAATCAATCTTTTCCCCCCCCATTAAGAACACAAACATTAAGAATTATTTATGTGTCCTGGCTGGAGCCATGACAATCTCTGTTCTTTTTTGACTGCCTTGACAGGTGCACCTTAATTTCAATAACTCAGCAATGCCATGGGTCGTGTGTGTGTGTGCGTGTGCTCACACATGCTCTCTTTGCTTGTGGGGAGTCACACAGCTGCTTTTGAATTCAGCTGAGCTTTAGGAAGCTGCATAAAGACAAAGAAAAATGTTGCCACCTGCTTGTGCTTCCTTTGTTATTTGGCAGTCAGAGGGGTGACCGTGCTCTGAAGTGGTGCAGGTGGCCTCTCCCGATACTAATTCCAGCATCTTAACCAGCATCACAAGAGAGTTCTCTGGAAGGGAGATAATTCTGTCCCTATCCCTGATTACTTCTATTTGTCCGGTATTGTGGGCACCTGCTTGGCCACCCACCTTCCTTTTCTTCATTATCTACTTACGTCATCTTTCTCCTTCCCCAGGTCAGCCTGTATATTTCAGTCCATCCACACCCTGGATGAGCCCATTCATTCACTGGCTTTCTCCTTGGAGTCCTCACTGTGCCTTCTTTTGTTGGCATAATTGATCCTCTGCTTTGCAAGAGCAGGTGGATGGATTGGTTTATTGCTTAAAAAAAAAATCTTTCCTCATCTCTCTTTTATTGCACCAATCTTTAGTCAATCTTTGGTTCAGGCAGCTCGTTCTCCCTCTATTGACTAATCCTTTTGTGTATCCATCATGCTGGTGGTGAGGGAGTCCATGCTGGGTCTCCTGTTGAGTGAGGAAGGTAACAGCCCACTGACGAAATAGCTGTGATTCATATTCAGGTTGGGGAGGGATTGAGTCAGTCACAAAGGCCAGAAGTACTAGTACTGATTATCATTTACCTCGTCTGCAGAAAGGGCCTTTTATTTTAGTCCCTAATGGGACCATTCCAGCTATCCTTCCCACGTTTGTAATGGAATTGCAGGATTTCCTGGCAAAACTGTTACGTCTTCCTGAGCACATTTCATCTAACACTCCAGGAGCCTTGCTACACACATTTGTTTCCTCAGTTTTGGACTTCTTGAGGGTGTGAATTTACTTAGTCCAGGATTTTAAAAGGCCTTTATCCAGTCTAGTTTTAAGTGATCCAGATACTAGATTTCTTTTCTATCCTTTGAGGAGGCTTTTAGACAACAGCTAATTGTATGGCACTGCCTAGTAATCTCATTGTTAATTAATATGAAATTATATAAGGTCTCAAAAGGACATTTGGCGTCCACTAGAAATGTCAACATATTTTTGTTTCAGCACAGTACACTTCTCTCTTCCATTCAGTAAAATAATACTAGCAATAATGATAATAATGATAGAATCAGCTAAATATGATGATTATGACAACATTTTATGATTCCAATATTTTAAGCAAAGAGGCCCTTATGTATTCTCTAATATATTCAACTCAACATTCATGCTCAAGATTCTATGTTGGATGCTCTGAATTTAATAAAGGTGAATGGGATGTGATTACTAGCCTCCAGAGGCTGAGAATTGAGGGAGGAAGAGATAGAATGTGTGTGTGTGTGTGTGTGTGTGTGTGTGTGCGCGCGTGCGCATATATATATAATATATATAAAGTCTACAGAAGCCATCGGAGGAAATATGAATAACTGAGGATATTGATAAATAGAGAAAAAGAGAAGGGACATTCTAGCAGAGTAAAGGACATGGAAATGGAATAGTACAGGGAGTGTTTGTGGGTACCTACCTCATATTTGGGAGGGACTGGTGACTATGAGAGTCGGTGGGGTATAGTTTAGAAAGGTAGACTGAGGAAGGAAAGGTGACATAGGATTTAATTTGGCAAGCAGTGAGGAACCATTAATGATTTTGAGCAGAGGTTGGCGAACTATGGGCCACAGATGAAATCCAGCCCACTGTCTGTTTTTGTAAATAAAGTTTTATTTGAACACATCATACTCATTCCCTCATCTGTTTATTGTCTGTGGCTGCTTTCATGCATCAGTGGCAGCACTGAATAGTTGTGATACAGACCATCTGGCCACAAAGCTGAAAATATTTGTCATCTGGCCCTTTATAGAAATCCAGCTGACCCTTGATTCACTTCCATGAAGTAAAACATTCTTTTATGCCAGGATAGGCAATCCATGGTCATAATGGACAGTGGTGAAAACATAGATGCTTCTTAGAGCAGCAGTTTTGCACTTAGAGGTTTAAATATTTACATGAATGAATGAGTGAATATATATTTCTGTTAAGATATCATGGTAACAGTAGGAGGTTTTGCTTTTTGTCTGGACAAAAGACCAATGTGAGAGTAGTTAGAGGACAGAGTTCCTTTTGGACCATGTTCAGTTTTTCTGGGGAAAGGCATCTGAAGACACCTGGGCAAGTTTGTCACCAGAAGTGATTCACAGAGGGTGAAGCTACAGTCTTGATGGACTTTGGCCATGACACTTTTCAAACATTCAAGGCAGCCCTACCTCTGCTTACATTAACTTTCCACCTTCTCTCTGCCCTAGCCAGCGCCCAGCCCTCAAACACTACACGTTTCTCACAAATAATGCACTCGAGCTTCCTTCTCTGCACCTATCAATTATTTACCACTTGTGGATGGGGGTGGAAGGAGGAAGACTTAATCTGGGGTTGTTTCACATGTGCTAATTCCTTGTTTGGTTTTGTTTCATCATCAGCAACTTCTTTGGCTCTCAATGGATGGCGTGTACTTTATTAGTTTATACTTAGTGATCTTTTAAAAATAATTTCTGCATGGTTAACTCACTTAAAAGTTACGGCATTTAGCTCACGTAATAACGGCTTTGTCAGCTTTCAGCGGCAGAGACTATATTCTGCCTTTTTAAAATTCAGCAGTGGGATCAAGAGGTCCTATTTAAGGTGCTTCCCTGATGTGCACAAGGGCTGAGAAGGAGCGCCTGTCTTCTCCCCTGCTTTGTAATAACTATAGTACTTGTAGCTAGAATAATCATGGAATTTCATAAGGGAGCCAGCATGGTGCCATGAAAGGGTGGTGACCTATTTTTTAGGCACTTGGAAGTTAAACTTCTGGAGAGCTCTCAAGCTAATCGGTGCCCCTTGTTCAGAACTGGAGACTCTCTGTTGAGAGAATTCAGAGGATGTTTAGGTATCTATATAAATGCATTAAAAAAAAAATCTAGCCTTTAATTTAAACGAAGCCCTTGAAGAATGATACAAACATGGCTAAACTTCCCCCAGAGAACCTGCAGCTGTGGTGAGAACTCCCCAGGGGCAGTAAGGGTATGAATGGTGTTGGACTTTTATTACATTTATCTTCAAGGAGCAAGAGCCAGAAAGGAAAGATGGCAGGAGCTGTCCACGTTAAGCAGAGACGCATAAACATCTTCAGGTGACGCTGTCCAAAGCACAGCTGGTTTGTCGTGTGTACGGGTGTGTGTGCATGTTTGTGTCTGAAGATGTGGCTTATATATTGTGCTGTAGGTTATAGTCTGTGGATTCATAGTCTCCTCTTCTTTAGTTTTCTTCATGTTCCATCTCTGGTATCTTTCTAACAAATGACTCATTTTGCCCACCTATTTTTGTAAGCCTATTGTCTTGAGTGAAAATAATTGGATGATTGATAATTATGTAACAACTTCAGTGCCTTTTCCTGTTCATTTATTGTAGAATTTCAGGGGAACATCTTGGTCTACTGTAGGTGTTCTCAATTAAAATATTGAGAAAAGTTGTGAGGTATTTTAGCGATGTTTGGAAACGATTTTTTTTTAAATTACAGTAAGTTTTCCAAACCTCCTGCTGTCGTATTCCAGCATGCTTCCTGCAGTGGGAGTCGAGGGCCAGAGCGAATGGCCAGCCAGAACGCTGGCTTTGTGTGAGAGAGTGCATTCCGTCTGAGTGAGCATCGTTCCTCTGCTGGGAACCAGAGGAAAGGTGGCAAGACCTTTTCCTCAAGGAAATACAATTCCAAAAGTACGATAGGATGCTGCTTTGGAGATGCAGCAATGGGACAACAATTACCCCCTAGCAGCAACTTCTTTTACCCTTTGTTTTGGAAAACCAGGGAAGAGAGAAAAGGAATAAAGAGAGGGCAGGAGAAGGGGAAAAGGAGAATATTACACCACAGTGTGGGTACGCACTCCCTGAGAAATCAAGAAACACATCCGACGGGGAGCCTCGTCCCCTGGTGATGCCCAGCCCCAAATATAAGAATTGGTTCTTCCTTATGCTCTAGGTTGTTTCACCTGGGAAGATTTTACTCACCTGTATCATATTTAACAGATGGGAAGTGTGACATCTGCCACATGGCATGTAGTAGAAATTCACTAGAACGTGTTGGTTTGCTAGTGTGGGTTCCAGGGGCGATCGCTTCCCCACCAGCCCAGGTCACATTCTTCTCCTGGGAATCTGCAGTCTTTTTAGTGTTTGACACACTGGAGTTGGGAGACTGAAGGGTTATTATGCTTTATGGATGCCCATGATTTTAATGTAATATTCAGTCTTTACAGAATTGATGCAACATGTTCACATTTATGAGAACAAAGAGGACATCGTAGCCGATGCAGTACCAGTTTGCATCTCATATAAATGCATATTGATCAGCACAATCATCTTTATGAACCTAAAGTAAAAAACTCTGAGATTTCCCTATAAAAGTACTGATGCTCTAAGTTTTATTTTGAAAAGAAAATACGTCAAGTTCTTTTCTACCTTGATTTAGATCAATAGACCTTTCATTTTCCTTTTCATTTTTAAGGAAGTGATATTATTCCTTCAAATGAGACAAGGTGGAACTTTTGTCCATGATTCCCTTGTGTTCAGACCTGTCTTCTCCTCTCCCTTCTGTCTTTAAGGAGCTCTGGGAAACCAACGTGCAAACATTGTTTTCTCGATAATTGTCATTATCTGTTTTCCCTTTGATTTCCTCCAACTTAATTGGTGAAGTACTTTTTCTCCCATCTAAAAACAACTAAACTGACTGCCATGAACATTTTCGAACATTTAGTTTATGCCAGTTTCCATGCTTAGTTCTCTAAGTGGTCTAACATTTCTTCTTTGTCATCATGATAACTCAAGGAGTGAGTCCTCTTATCATTACCGTTATTGCAGATGAGGAAACTGAAGCTTCAAGCAAGCCCTTAGTTTGTGGTTAAGATCTCAGAAGCCTGAGGGAATGTGGCCTCCTGAGACCTCTGCCTGCTTCTGAGTCCAGTGGGCTCATGGCTTTAGCTCCACCTTTTACTTTCGGTTTCTGTCCTCTTTCTCATTTGTGAAGACTCCATCTTTTTGTGAAGGCAGCATGTACTTTCATTTCTTTCTTTTTCTCTTTTTAATAACTATCATTATCATGTTTGGGGCAGAGTTGGGGCCTCTAAACATGAACTTAAAATACTCCTTTGCCTGGAAATCCTGTGCCCTTTCTTCTTCAGTGGGGTATCTGCAAAGCCTGGGACACAGGTGAATCCATGCAATATTATTTAAGAACGTCATTAGTCTGTAAAAAATAAAATAATAGTATCTATGTTTTCATAGATATTACTTTATGTAAAGTTTCCTTTATTTTAAAGCAAACTTTCCTGAAACCTAAGAATAAAACTAGCGTGTCCCCAGGTTTGGATTGACCCCGGGAGAAGGGAGAAGGGCTGGGGAGTGGAGGGGTGAGGATGCCTGCTGATCACTACGATCAGTTACTTAAACGGCACTATTTATTGGTGCCTGTTCTTGCTACATTATCACTCAGAACAACTCTGCCGGGTAGATTTGATAAGCCCCATTGTAAGAGACACAAGTTCAGGGAGATTAAGTGACTTGCCCAAGGTCACAGAGGCATTGTGGGTGGGGTGGAAATTTCCAGACAGGTCAAGTTGGAAGTCCCAGTTCTTTCCCCCCACATATGGTCACGTTGCCTCTTGCAATAAATATTCCATCCCTTCTCTCATCCACCTCCCAGATCCACCTCTAAAAGAATGACTTATAAATGTTCTCTTCCATCTGCTAATAATACTTTTAAAAAAGATCTTTTTCTCAATTCATGGCCCATCTCAAGCCTGGGTGCCCTTCCAGGGGAGGATTTGTATCTAATTTTCTCTGTGTTTCCTGAACTATCTTTCTTTACAGGTGTCCATATTTATGGACTCAACCTGGAAGTTTTTTTGACCATTTAAACTCTCTCTCATTCTTCTTTTTTATGCCATGTACCACGGCCCTAACTCATGTGCTAATTCCTTTGTCGTTCTATTCAAATATTTTGCATGTCTGAATTTTGTCCTACCAACTGAACAGTTGGTGTTTTTAAGGGAGATCCTATGAATTTTTTGTTTTCTCTCCCAGGCTTGATGTTATAGTTTATGAAATGAAAGTCTAACTATAGGATCTGGGTAAAATGTGTTTATTTTGAGAGAGAATGAAATGATCACCACCAAAGTTAACTGCAGCTCATTTTGCTGTTGTTTTCATATTGAATGACAAACAGTTCACGGTCCTACATCCCCTTCAGCCTCACCCTCCAAACTAGAGTTGGGTGTGGGCACTAGGGAGCTCCTGGCCACCCTCCCCTCTTCTTTCAGTTCCAGATCTAAGGTGTACAAGATGAATGGGGAAAACACGCTGCTTTCCCTTCCCTCTATTGGAATTGCTTTTAGCCATCCTTGACTGTCCCAGGGTGCTTCGTTACTTCTAATTAATCTCTGGTTCCTCATTGATTTATAAAAATCTGAGCTAAGAATTTTCCTTTCCCTAGATTGTTATTTCATCTTCTTCTTTTCCTTTCCTCTCCTCATACTCCCCTCAGATATGCACGATGGAGGTGACACTTGAGTCTGAGACAGCAATCCATCTTACTCAAGGCCTGTTTGAAGGATGTCTCACATACAAAGAGGCTCGAAATAGGGACTGAGAGTTTGATTCCAGCATGAAAACCAGGCATCAGTAATGATCCACCTTTTGGTGTGTTAAATAGACTCTAGCATCAGCTGAATTATTTCTGCAAGACTGAAGTATTTTGATCAAAATAGACAAGCAGACAAAGGGATTTGCAAAATGATTGTTTCCTGGTTCACTGGCATGCTGGTAATGAGGCCTTGTGCAGACTCTCACAGTCTGGCTCCCTCTAGTGGCACCATCTAAACATGCCTGACTTTGTGTGGCCTAGTTGTTCCATGAATAGCTTCTTATGTGACATTAAGACTTTATTGCCAATTTATGTTCTAACCTAGAATGTGTTTGGTCACTTCTTATGTATTTATTTTTTTCTATGTTTATTTAATTTTGGATTACCTGTGGTACAGTGGTAAGTTATGACAGGCATTTTATAGTTACTCTAAAATAGAATATTTAAAAATGCCAGGGCTTCCCTGGTGGTGCAGTGGTTGAGAGTCCGCCTGCCGGTGCAGGGGACACGGGTTCGTGCCCCGGTCCAGGAGGATCCCACATGCCGCGGAGCGGCTGGGACCGTGAGCCATGGCCGTTGAGCCTGCGCGTCCGGAGCCTGTGCTCCGCAATGGGAGAGGCCACAACAGTGAGAGGCCCGCGTGCCGCAAAAAAATTAAAAAATAAAAATGCCATTTAATGTTTTCTTGGAGGCATTTAAAGTAGTAGGAGTAAAGAAGAAAAAGGAGAAGCAGAAGAGGAAGGAGGCGGAGAAGAAGGAGAGGTTTGAGTGCTGAAACAAATCAAAATTAACACCTAATTCTAAAACATTCTTTCTTAATCAGAGAACATTGATAGTGACCACCAAATTATTTAATGGTTTCCTACTGACTGTAGAATGAAATATAATATTTTTGCCTGATATGCAAAGCCCTTTACAATCTAACCCTTGCCTACCTGAGTCCAGAGTCAACCCTACAACTGCCCACCTTGAATTTTATGCTCCAGAAACACACACTGTTACAATTCCTTGAATAGATCAATGACTCTCACAGCTATGATTGTGTATTCTGTGTGTTCCTTCCATCTGGAACATGTGCTCTGTTCTTATCCTCCCGTGAACTCAGGCTCAGCCTTCAAGTCTCAGCTCACCTGCCTCTCCCTCTGTGAGGTTAGCCTTGAGTTCCCTGGCGAGGCTGAAACTACTTTCCCTTAATTTCCCATAACACTGTATTATATTGAGCTCTTATTTTGTACTAGCCATTCCCTTTCTCCTCTCTAGACCTATGTTCTGAGGACAGAAACCATGAAGTTTCATCTTTCTAGTCCAGCTTTAGCATGGGGGCCTAAGAAATATATATTACACAGCATCTTTCCCATTTCCTGAAATGTCAAACTAACATGAAGCACACAAAAGTTAAAATCTTTTTCAGGTGATGCTGAAATTTCTAACTCACCTAAAAAATGACCTTTTATTATGACTCTGCCTTTTAAGTCAGTACACACTTTCGGCTTTCTTTTAGAGAAAAATCACTCCTACTGTTGTCAGTGAAGAGCTATGTCAGGTCCATGTGACCTTTTGGACCCTGGGGATGTGTGACTGATGTATAAAACAACATATAATAATAGATGCCATTTGTTGACTGGCTCACTTTTGTATTAGGCCCTGAACAAAGTGCTGTTTAAAGAAAAACATGCATTTCTTGCCTTGTCAATAGTCATCGGGCCTCTCTGCCTGCCTAAGTGAATGGCGAATGACCTCAGAGACAAAGACTAGGTGATGTCTGCCGTTTATACAGCACAGTAACAGCTCCCATTTATTGTGTACTCACTTGACGCCAGGCACTTTATCTGCATCATCACAGTTTATCTTTACTGCCCACAATATGATATAGGGACAGTTATTATCTATGTTTATTTGCAGATAAAACTGTGGCGCAGAGAGAATAAGTGATATATCAAGATTGTTCAAATAGTCAAAGGCAGATTGGGACTCAAAATCAGGCACTCTGGTTATAAAGACTGGCCTCTCTTTAGGGCAGTGGTTCTCAACTGGGGGTGATTTTGCCTCTCAGGGGATATTGGGCAATGTCTGAAGATGTGTTTGATTGTCACAGCTGGGGGACGGGGTGTTACTGGCATCTAGTGGTAGAGGCCAGGGATGCTGCTAAACATCTCAAATGCACAGGACAGTCATCACAGCAAAGAATTATCCAGCCTAACATACTGAGAGTGCCCAGGTTAAGAAAGGTTGCTTAATAGAAACAAACCAGGTAGGAACTCACGGCAACTGAGTTTATAGGCTACAGAGATGATTTCCAAAATCAAATTTAGATAATTTATAAACAGAATCCTGACCTCTCAATAGAATTCTGACTTCTTATTTACAGCTCTCAGGAGGTCACTTTATTGGAATGATTTTTCCCACAGTTCCAGCCCAGGATCTTTAAATTCAAAGTACCTGTCACTCCTTATCTCTCCCTTTGTGGCTTCATCCTTTAAATCAGAGCGACTGTTTTCTCCTTGGCCAGGCTGGAAACTTGGATTCATTTCCTCTTCTCTTTTGCACTGTTCTTTCCACTTTCCCCGTCACTGCATCCTCTCAAATTGGTAACTGAATACTGATGACCTTTTCCTAAGCTGGTTTTCACAGTTTCTGTTTGCCTCACCGTAATCCTGATCTAGGTCGTCTTCATGTCTTGTGACATTACTGTAATAGTCTTGCAGCTGATCTCCCTGACTCCATTCTTTTTCTCATTCAATATTATCTTGCACAATCATCAGGTTAACTTCCCTAAACTAACTCTTTGGCCCCATGTCCTTTAGCATTGCCTTCTGTCATTGGTACAGTGCAGGTTGCATCTGGCACTTAAGATCCCTCAGGATCTACCCACACCTGTCTTTCCACCCTGTCATCTTCATCTGAAGTACCTCCTCACCTTCTCCTGAGTGTCCCATGCTCATTCCTTTGCCCACACTGTGGTCTCCAGATGGATTGCCCCAGTTCCCCTCCACCTACACAAAGATTTCCTATTCTTAAGACTCTTACGATCATTTACATTTCCTTTTATTCTTCCCCTTTTCTATACCACTTATGTTGGCTATGTTCTCCCTTTGAATTTTCATTTAAATAGTTTATATGCTTGTATTGTATCACTCCAACTGGACAGTTATTTTTTTTTCCAAAGGAAAACTTGTGAATTTTTCATTTTCTCTCCCAGGGCCTGATATCATAGCTTATTGAATAAAAGTCTAACTGTGTGATCTGGGTAAAATGAAATCATTTTGAGAGTTAATCATCTATAAAATGATAAAAATGACATAATGTGTCACTCTTCTACAAAGCATATTAATATTCTACCCATTTGAAAAATTATCCATAATCTGTAAGGTTTATAGAGAATACATAAAAATAATGAAACTAAAGTTGATAGAGTTTATGTGAGTATTATATTAAAAATCAGTATGTTGGGGGACTTTCAAATTTTTTATGTAAGCTAACATAAACAAATTTTTTAAAAAACCAAGATTTGGTGGAAGGGAAAATTGAAACTATGAATGGCAATGGGGAAAAAATAGGATCATTCATGTTTTATAAGAGGAATGTTTAGGTAAAATTAAAAACAGTTATATTTCCTATGTCATTGATAGACAATTAAGCCATAAAAATCAGGGCATTGTTTGTTAACTTGACTGATTTGTTGAACTTGATTATGGCACAGTTTTCCTTGTTATTAGAAGATGAAACTTCAATGATAGTAACAGTGGAGCTGGGAGATCTGTTACATTGTATAATTATAACTTCAGTGACTCAAATTCAAATTCATTGAAGGCTGTTTACATTCTGGCCCTGGTAAAATTTTCCAGTTTTATTTCCCGGCATTTCTCTTCATACTGTGTCCTACAAACCAACCAAACCAGATGCTAACTAATTCTCCCTATGTTCTCCCATCTTTACTGCTTCTCTTGTTTCTTCCACCCAGAGTGCTCTTCCCAATAGTTTCCCCCATGTCTAAACCCCTTCCTGACACTACTTACATATCACCTATACCACCAACTCACTTTCATTGATCGCTAGTAATAATCAGACCCTTCTCTGAACTCCCTTACCCATTTATTATTCTTTTGTGGCACTTATCTTTCTACGATGTCCAGTTGGTGCAAATGGGCGTGACGCAACTTTTCTACCTAACAGGATTTCTTTAGGGAAATGATTGTCTCCAGTGCATCTTATCCCCCTGACCCCATGCAGACCCATGGCCTTAACTACAGAAAGGGCAAGAGTTGAACTGGCCTCATTGACCAGATTCAGAAACTTCCATCATTCAGGACCCATTCGTTCATATTCTCTGTCCCCACTTCTCTTCTCTTTGCAGTTTGGTTTCTTTCTTTCAGACCTGCTGTCCCCACAAGACTGGAGCCATGGCCTTGGCAGATCCAGGCTTACATATTTACAGCCATATTACCGAGGGAAAAGAAATTTTTTCCTGCTAAATCCACTTAGGGAAGGACTTTGATAACCTTGACCTGGGGCAAGTATTCATCCCTGGGACAATAACTATGGCCAAGCATGGTGTGTGCAGTGATTGTCATGGCCTGGGTCATGGTTCTCCTCACAGTCAGGGAGTAGTGACAGGCAGTGATAACAGTAAGACATTTCCTTTAAGTCTTTTTTCCATTCGTTGTTGAAATTGGACTACATACAGTCGTCCCACGGTATCTGAGGGAGATTGGGTCTAGGACCCCCTGTGGATACCAAAGTCCACGGATGCTCAAGTCCCCATATTACCTACACATATCCTCCTGTATACTTTAAAATCATCTCTAGATTACTTATAATACCTAATACAATGTAAATGCTATGTAGATAGCTGTAAGTACAGTGTAAATGCTAAGTATTGATAAATAGTTGACGGAGCATGGCAAATTCAAGTTTTGCTTTCTCGAACTCTCTGAGATTTTTTTTTCAAG
This sequence comes from Delphinus delphis, assembly GCF_949987515.2. Taxonomy (NCBI): domain Eukaryota; kingdom Metazoa; phylum Chordata; class Mammalia; order Artiodactyla; family Delphinidae; genus Delphinus; species Delphinus delphis. The sequence continues at coordinate 24,536,706 of NC_082684.1, read as the reverse complement.
TATTTTTGATCCATGGTTGGTGGAATCTGCAGATGCACAACCTGCAGATACAGAAGGCCACCTGTATATGGTTTTTGGATTTTGTTTTCTTATCACTGTAAAGTCAGCATTGCTCCGTAGTAAACCCTCTGTCAACCAATGGGGTACTGTGGGATCACACTTCCTGAACACGCCAGAGGTGTCACCAGGAAACACATTCGACTGTTCTGTCTCTGTCACACTACAGTTCCTGAGCTGTACAGGAACTGTTTTTAATAACATTTCTGGTTAAATCCAATGTGTTCTTTTATGGCTTCCATTATAGAAACAAGGAAGGTAGAGTTGTAAGAGGAACTTGAATTTATCTAGTCCAGTGCTTCAGCTTTGCAGAAGTCCTTATGCAAACCTATAATGACGAGTCATATTTTCTTAGTTTAAATATGTACTATTATAGGCTATGAGGACCTTGCCGTCCCACCAGAACATAGTGTTGTAGCTCAGATTTCTGGATTGCTGGGATTCCTTCCCCTGACCAGTCTCTGCCAGAATCTTTTGTCACCTACTGTCCTTCTGTTGATCATATTATTTTCTTTTAGAATTATATAAAAATGTTTTTTGCACACTCCTTTCTTCCTCCTCCTTCTTTCCTTTCCCTCCTCTCTCCCTTTCCCCTCTCCCCCTCCCTTCCTCCCTTCCTCCCTTCCTTCCTCCCTCCCTCCCTCCCTCCCTTCCTTCCTTCCTTCCTTCCTTCCTTCCTTCCCTCCACCTACCTATCATTTATCTATACAACTTTCTTCAAACACCTAAATAAAGCTATCCTATCTTCCTCTTGCCTTCTCTCTTCATGTTGCTGGCCACATTCAGATCTTTTAGTAATTCCTGGTGAGATAGTTTTCTTACTGCTGGCCATTCCTGTTCCATTTGTTTCTTTTTAAAATAGGCCATCCAAAGTAAACTATTCCTGGGGACTTCCCTGGTAGTCCAGCAGTTAAGACTCTGTGCTCCCAATGCAGGGGGCCCAGGTTCGATCCCTGGTCCAGGAACTAAGATCCCACATACCTCAACTAAGCCTGTGCGCTCTAGAGCCTGCCTGCTGCAACTAGAAAAGCCTGCGTGCTGCAACTAGAGAAGCCCACACACCACAACAAAGACCCAGCGCAGCCTAAATAAATAAATAATAAATTAAAAAACAGAAGCAAAGTAAACTGTTCCTGCCAAAGGAGAGAGTCCATCGGGCCTTTGCTCACTGTGACGTGCAGTTACTTCTATTCTGAATGTGTCAGAAAGAGCCCAGTGACCAGAGCCCAGCTGCGTGGACTCATATTGTGGCTCCACCTCTTTCTGGACAAGTCCCATCCTCTGTGCATATGGGTTTTCCCACCTGTCGAGTGCAGGTATCAGTCAGTGGTAGCTACCTGGTAGGGTTATGAAGAGAATCACATCCTTGGCCAACAGGGAGCCCTTTGTTCTGAATATTTTCTCTATCATTATAACCTAATTCTTGGTGGTATTTTGACAACCAAATCATGACTGTTTATTTTCTCCTCCAGGTCTTTAAACCTGTGGCTTTCCCCATCTAGAGCATTCTTTCCAGGATAGTCATAGGGCTGGCTCCATCTTATCTTTTCACAGCTTGAATATCATGTCTCAAAGACCCTCTCCCACCCCGACTGCTGTTTCAAAATGTCTCCTCTTGGAAAAGGGAACCCTCTTGCACTGTTGGTGGGAATGTAAATTGATAACAGCCACTATGGAGAACAGTATGGAGGTTCCTTAAAAAACTAAAAATAGAACTACCATATGACCCAGCAATCCCACTACTGGACATATACCCTGAGAAAACCATAATTCAAATAGAGTCATGTACCAAAATGTTCATTGCAGCTCTATTTACAATAGCCAGGACATGGAAGCAACCTAAGTGTCCATCAACAGATGAATGGATAAAGAAGATGTGGCACATATATACAATGGAATATTACTCAGCCATAAAAAGGAATGAAATTGAGTTACTTGTAGTGAGGTGGATGGAATTAGAGTCTGTCATACAGAGTGAAGTAAGTCAGAAAGAGAAAAACAAATACCGTATGCTAACACAAATATATGGAATCTAAACAAACAAACAAACAAAATGGTCATGAAGAACCTAGGGGCAAGACGTGAATAAAGGCACAGACCTAGTAGAGAATGGACTTGAGGATACGGGGAGGGAGAAGGGTAAGCTGGGACGAAGTGAGAGAGTGGCATGGACTTACATACACTACCAAACGTAAAACAGATAGCTAGTGGGAAGCAGCCGCATATTACAGGGAGATCAGCTCAGTGCTTTGTGATCACCTAGAGGGGTGGGATAGGGAGGGTGGGAGGGAGGGAGACACAAGAGGGAAGAGATATGGGAACATATGTATATGTATAGCTGATTCACTTTGTTATACAGCAGAATCTAACACACCATTGTAAAGCAATTATACTCCAATAAATATGATCCCTGCCTTTGGTTCAGTAATTTGCTAGAGTGACTCACAGAACTCAAGCAAACACTTAATGATTTTTGGTTTATTTTATTTTATTTTATTTTACATCTTTATTGGAGTATAATTGCTTTACAATGGTGTGTTAGTTTCTGCTTTATAACAAAGTGAATCAGCTATACATATACATATGTTCCCATATCTCTTCCCTCTTGCATCTCCCTCCCTCCCACCCTCCCTATCCCACCCCTCTAGGTGGTCACAAAGCACCCAGCTGATCTCCCTGTGCTATGCGGCTGCTTCCCGCTAGCTATTTTAAAGGATTCAACTCAGGGACAGCCAAATGGAAGGGATGCAGAGGGCAAGGATGGGAGAGGGAGGGTGGAGAGCTTCCGTTCCCTCTCTGGGCATGTCACCCTCCCAGCACATTGATGTGTTTACCCACCTGGAAGCTCCTCAAACCCTATCATTTAGGGGTCTTATTGAGGTACCATTATGCTGACATGATCGATTGAATTATTGGCCATTGGTGATTGGACTCAGTCTCTAGCCTGTCTCCCCAGTGTGAAGGTTGGAGGTAGAACTGAGAATTCTAGCCCTAATCTAACAATGTTTCTGGCCACCAGCCCCACCCTGAAGCTCTCTAGCACCTCCTCCCCCCCATGAGTCATCTCATTAACATACAAAACAAGCAATAAATTCTGAAGGTTTTGGGCAGTCTGTGCCCAGAACCTGGGAGAAAGACCATGTATTTATTTTTATTGTACCACAGACATCTACATGCCCAGCTGGGTGCCCTGGGGATACAGTGATGAATGGAATAGACAGTCCCTGTCCTTGTGGACTTCAAGTTAGGCAAACTCACTGAAGGGGAGATCAGCCTAGAGAAGTGTTAGTGAAAGTTGAAAACAGACAAATGAAGCATAACCTTCATTCTCATAAACGTTTACCTCCATATGTGAGTAAGGAGTAAACTGGGAGCACGGAGGAGATGCTGGGTGTGGGATGGTGATGAAAATTGGAGAAGCTGACACCGAATTTCTTAGGACCTGAATCACTATTAATCCCATCTGTTAGATGTGGTCTAAGGTTGGCACATTTTTCTTATGAAAACACAGACATGCTGGATGGAGGGGCCAGGAAAGTATAGGCAAATAGAGAAGATGCTTTTAAGTACTACTGCAGGGTGCAGTCTAGGTTATACAGTTCATGCAGAATAATGCATGCATGTGCAAATACATACATGGATTAATGAACACAGGAATTGATACATTCTTTAAACATATAAATTAATAGATTATTGCATATAAGCTAGATATGTGTAGAACTATATTAGATTGCTTACATTTCTTTCTCTGAATTTTGAATTTAGGAGAATTTCAGTGTGAAATCTTAATGGAAATCTAAAAACTTCCTTTGAGAATCATTCAAAAAAATCCTTGAAAAGGCATACTTTTCAGAATGCTCACATCTTGTTACTTTTGTTCTTGTTCTCCTTACCCTTTTTGACTTCTCCACATGTCTAAATAGGAATTTATTTAGTTAGTTCTGCCGAAGTTGTAACCCTGATGGTTTCATTGAAATCGATCTACTCACAACTAATTTTTCCCTATGATCACACATGTAAGAACATAGAGGTTTTCTTTTCACTCAGTAGGGAAGAGTGCAGCTAGGATATTTCACTGCCCTTTCTGGGTATTTTACACCTTTTGAGTAAACCCTTCCCTCTTATAAAAATATCAATATTCGTAATGAGGTTGAATCCAATTGAGTCAAACTTGTGAGTGAAACAAGATGCTCTAGTCTCTGGTTTAAACATTTTGAATTTTCTAGAATGTAATTAAGTCTGGAATCTATTTATCTCAGAATCTTACTTTGTGAATTTTTTGAATCATAATTTCTAAAATATTGTCTCCAATTTTGAGGCCAAGATCACGAAACAGAAAAAAAACAAAACAAACAAAAAAACCCCAAAACAGTTGTGCATCAAAGGTAAAGAGAGCTGTGTTTGTCAGATCAAGTTCATGCTGGTTATGGGCCTTCAACCAATTTAGACACAGCTAGCGTAAGCATCTTTGAATATACTGCATTACTATTCAGCTGGTTTCTCCAGTTCATAATCGTGTTCTCTACCATCTTTCACGTAAATGGGAGTTTTGTCAGCATTGCTACAGCAGCCCCCTTTCCAAGTGGCACTCTCATTTTGTGGGCAGCCAAAAGGGGAGAAGCATTCTGAGTTGCTCAGGGTTACAGAAGAGTGAGGCCAGTGTTGACTTCCACGCAAGGTGGGCTGAGCTCTCTCTCATGGGTGTGATTGTGTAGCTCTAAAAGCTTTCATAAACTAAACATGTAGGCTTTTAACTAATATTAGAATAAGAGTTTAAATCTATTCACTTTACTCTGTAGTGAAAATCCTGACAGACAAGTGTAAGGGATTTTTTTCTCTTGTAATGAATTTATTACAGAGTCTCAGTTCTTTGAGGAATAAACATGTCATGGTTTTCTTTTGTCTTTTTTTCCAGTAATCTCTTTCAATCATAGTATGTCCAATATTCACTTCTACTCCTTTAGCTACATCTTGAACAGGTTCCACAATTTCTCATTCATTTCATTTATTAAAATTTAGTCCAGGGCTTCCCTGGCAGCGCAGTAGTTAAGAATCCGCCTGCCAATGCAGGGGACATGGGTTCGAGCACTGGTCTGGGAAGATCCCACAGCCTGCGCTCTAGAGCCCGCGAGCCACAACTACTGAGCCCACATGCCACAACTACTGAGCCTGCGTGCCTGGAGCCCGTGCTCCAGGGTCCCCGTGGTGAGAGGCCCATGCACTGTGGCGAGGAGTGGCCCCCCGCCCGCTTGCTGCAACCAGAGAAAAGCCCGCATGCAGCAGCGCAGACCCAACACAGCCAAAAATAAATAAAATAAATTAATTTAAAAAAAATTTAGTCCAGTATAGTCTGTGTTCCTCTCTTACCTGATGTAAAGCTCCCCTCCCCCATCATAGACTAGACTTGTGACTTAGAGGCTGATTTCAAGGCCAGGTTCCTCAGGTGTGGAGTGCTTTAACCTGGAAGAGGTCTCTGTGGGAAGTGCACAGTCTTCTTAGGGTTCATACTGCTTATAGAAAGCGCCTCACTCTTAGCCAACTTGAGTCTGTTCCACTCACTGTGGTTGTGGTGATCTGCCTAGGTGGTATGTCCTTTCCCAGAGTGTGGTGGTCAGGTTTGTCTTGGCCCCTTTTCCTCTGAAGACCCCCTGAGACAGGTCAGCCTAGTTGACCCTGAGCCCTGCCACAATCCCACCTGCAGCTTCTCCTGGTTGGGCAAACCTGGTTGCTTGACCTAGTGATGGCCAAGGGCATTTTTCTCCTCTTACCTTCACACTCCTTGAAGTAGAAATACAGGAACTACTGAGAGTCTCTCTGGGACCCCCAGAGTCCCTGAGGAATTGGGATGGGGTTGCCTCATCTTTTAGGCTTCAGGCTTGGCCTCTCCGAGCTCTATGGGCACAATCTACTATGGCTGGCTTGAATCTTTCAAAATTTCTAGACTGGAAATAAGCATCAGTCATAATTTTTCCATATCCCTCCATATTCCAGGGGACAGTTGCCAAACTCTTTAAGAAGTCTCTTATTATGGCTCTTCCCGGAGTAGCAGTGGGTGCCCCTGCCGGGCCCAGCAAGCATTTAGTCAGGGAATGGGATGAAGATGCGTCCTCCGTGAGTGATTGCAAGTGAAGGCTCCCACTGCTCCTTACTAAAGCCAAGTGTTAATTGGGGAAGGGAAGAAGACAGCTCTCTTCACAAAAGCCACATTTCCCGTAAAAATCCAGTTCCCTTCCATCCACCTGCAGTCTGGCAGTTGGTGGTAGTTGGGTAGGTTCTGTTCCCTTCCAGGAAGACCTGCTCGTGGGAGGTGTCTGTCTCCAATTTGTGGCAGTTTATTGGTAGCTCTGTGTGGGTCTTGGGCACAATCCTCAGGCATCAGAAAAGTTCTCACTTAACATCCTGCTAAATACTTTTTTGTTACGCATCTCTGTCCCCAGGCTAGCAACAGAAAGGAAACAAAGAGAGAAGTAATCCATCGTTGTATTTCCTGTTCTTGATGTTGAACGTGGCGGTCTGTTTTCTGAAGAGCTGTTTCTAAGCTTGCCCTGGCTCATCTTCGTGCGTTTCCCCCTGTGTGGGAGAGCGTAGTGGCTGAGGACACCTTTGCTGGTTCTGTCAGTACGTCCCTCAGCCTGTCTTGAGGTCACTTGAGGACAGTTTGTGAACCAGCAGCTGCCTCTGTCTACCTGCGGGTGTTTGCCAGCCACGAGAGCCTGCTTTGCCTGCTCTAGACAGACTAGAAGTGCTAGAAAGACGGGCCTCTCTTGGAGGCTCCCTGGTGAGACCACATCCCAGTTGTCCACAGCAATTACCTGGCTTTTAACCTCATTTCCTCCCGTCCCTGTTCCACTGCCTGACTTCCTCCCCGTGCTTCCTGGTATCCCCTCCCAAATTAACTACCTGCACTCCAATCCTTGTCTTAAGGTCTGCTTTTAGGAAGGACCCCAGGTGAAGGCAGTACAGATTTTAGAGCAGGGCTGCCTTTTGGCAAATTCTGGCTCTATGACTTACAGTTTTTCACTTAAGGAAATGATTAGACATCTTGTTACTTCAATTTCCTCATCTCTGTAAAAGGTATAGTTATAATAACTGAGTTAAGCTTCTATGAAGCTTAACTGAAATAATTCCAGTCAAGTGCTTAGCATAATGCCTGCCACATTAGTTTTCAATAAACGTAGCTTTAGTTATTATTGTTATTATTATTAATGTCGGTTTACTTCCCATCATCTCTAAAGAGATGGCGTGAACAGCTGTAGACAATTATAGGTTTTAAAAATTCTGGCAGCTTTCTCACATCTGTGTAAACTTTTGGAGCCTGAAAGTTCTTCAGGTTCCTCCTGGCCTGTAAGTTATAGACTTGCGCCGTTGGAGGAGATGTGCAGACTTTAAGAAAGGACTAAGCTAGTGGGGTGAAAGGTCAGGCTTCCTGTGCTTCAGGGAAGTCTGATGTGGGCGCTGAGTGAAAGCCTCATGAAATACAAGCAAAGTGGATTAACAATGAAATTCATGTTCCTGGCACACTAGGGAGATAGATGGTTTTCCAGAGCTTTGCTAAAATTTTGAAAAATTCTGTCAGTAGTGCCTCTGCTTAAGTATGACATGGTATGTTAAGAAGGAATATTTTAACAAACCTCTGTCGAGTTCCTCTTATTGTCCCAGACATTCTGTTTGATACTCGGTATTTAAGACAAATGTGACTTGCTTCCTGGTTTCAAGTCTGGTCAGGGAGACAGACACATAGACAGGTAGATTACAGCCCAAAGTGCCATGGCTGTACTGAGAAGGGAGAAGAGTTCATTTGGGCGAAGACAGGGAAGAAGGGAGGAAGGGGATTTTTATAGACTCTAATGTGCCCTGCAGATAGCTTGGCAGATGACGAACTGAAGCTCAAAGAACACATGCACGTTAACTACGGCCCACAGCTGCTACGTGCGGGGCGAGACCAGCTTTTGAACCAAAGTTTTCCTTCTCCAGGGCTCTTTACATCATGCCTGGCTCTAGTAGTGATGGGTGGAAGGACACAGTGAGCCATATCCTAGGTGTGTTCTAGCCGCCACCTGTCCCCTTCACAGAAAATCCTGGTGATTCTCTCAGTATATGGTCATAGAGCTCCAGGGCATGTGGCACGTGGAATTTTCTTTTTGTTCATTGCACAAAAAATAATATGAAACTGGTGGGTAAAGGTGGTCAGAAGGTAAAAACTTCCCGTTATAAGGTAAATAAGTGCTGGTGGTGTACAGGTGGTGGCTAACAAAATTTAAAATATATACATATGAAACTGGGGTAATTCACACATATGTAATTTGAGTGGAAAGAGAGAAAGCGATGAAGTATCTGGATGCCCTGCTATTTACAACAGCAATAAAAGGAGAATTTTGTTTCCTAAGCAAGATCTAGAGCGTAAGGCATAAGATGAAGGAACTGTGATCAGGCATACCGTACACAGAAGTTTTTTGTCTTTTGCCCTCTCGTTGATTCACAACTTGAAATGGTCTCTTTTTTCCCCCCTTAGGTGACCTCCACTACAAGGCAGACTTAATCAGCCCCTGTGATTTATCAGATAGTCTGGACATAGAACTAACGAGGTTTTCATTAAAAAAAAAAGTCAAGACCTCGGGGTTGTAAAGCAGGATTTGGGGAGCAGGCTGATTGGTGGGGGTACCGATGTAAAGGATCAATAGCATCTGGTGTCTAAAATATTAATTAGCATCCTACCAGAAATACGTGATGGTCTCTGCTCTTAGATCAAATGAGAGATAAGAAAATATGAAAAAAAAAAAACAACCCAGGGATATAATCAATGTCCAATAATCATAGAACTTTATGATATTAGATAAGAAAACGAGTGGGATTAATCAGAGAGGAAGTGAGGATAAGAAACCAGCATTTATTGAATGCTTGCTGAAGGTTTCCATGCTGTGGGTATGAATAGTCCCATTTCACAAATGGGGCATTGAGAATCAGATATTTAGTGTTAAGTGCCTTACCTGAAGGGGCAGAAGTGAAACTTGAACCCAGATTCAGTGCTGAGCCCTGAGAAAACTGTTCTCTCCACCCTAGACCATGTTGTTTAGGTGAAAATATCCCAAAGGAGCTGGCTTGGGGTTGCAGTTTCCAAGGAGGAGAGGAAGGTAATGCTGCAGTTGTCTCAAGAACACTGAGGTTCACAAGCAAATTCTTGGAAACGGAAGAAGACTGTGAGCCGGGAAGCCAAGAGAACCATTTGACTAGAAGGGAGGGCGGCGTGAGCTTGGCAATTAGGTAAAAATGGGAGAAGTCAGGCTCTTTGGTGCTGGCTGGTGGAGGAGCTCGCAGTCAGCACATGGTTCTGGTTGAATTCAGTGATATTTTTGAACGCACATTTTTTTTGGAGTCAAGTTCTAGAGAACAAAATTAAGGCAGGTCTCCAGCCTAAGGAAGACGGCAGTCTAGTGCCTTAGATTTTAGCCCCAGGCCCTGTTGAAAAGGGGTCTGATTTTTCTGTTTGATCTAGAAGAGGATGAGGTGGATTAGTGGCTTTACTGAAATAGTGGATATGGAATCCGAGTCTGCTTGCAAAGGATAAAATATCCCAGGATCACCGGATGATACAACTCCTGCAGAAAGAATGCGCTGATGATATAGATGTAGGGCAGTCGGGTGGACAAGTATCTTGAGGGTAGGAAAAAGGAGTGAACACATTTGTGAACTGTGGCTGGAAAGTGGTGTCTGAATTTAGCAACTTAGATGTGACCAGGAGAGGCGAGCAAGGAGCATACGCTTGTAATTCTTAACGTTCAGCTCTAACTTCCCAGGCATCAGGCGGGTGCAGGAATACTTTTGACATATTCCTTCCAGCTTTATATGTTCTTATTGTCAAATGATGTAGAAACCAATTTAAGAGGAGTTCAGTGAATAGGTTAAAAATCCTGGGTACCTTCTATGTGTTCATCAGAATTCTTGGAGATGGCTGGCTTGTACAAATACGAGCTACCAACTCACCCTGGAGGGACTCAAAATCTAGCTGTGGGGCTGGAAAGATAGCCCACAAGCAGCTCCGGAGTTTGCAGTATGCAGCATAAAATATTTGTGATTTGAATGATCTGTCCCTCCCTTGTGATGGGCAGACGGCCAAAGCATTTCTCTATTATAGCAGGTTTTACTTGTGCTGAAATGTCAGGGTTACTTTTCTGTCTTTACCACTAGACTGTGTGTTTCCTGGGAGCGGGAACTGTATCTTCCTTTTTGACTTCCTGGCACTTAAAACAGAATGTGGTTCATAGTTCAAAGTCAATAAATATCTGAATGAAGGAATGCGTGAAAGAATAAATGGTGGACTCTTCCTTTATAGTGGTTGTTGCAGTTTATAAAGTAGGTACAAATACAACCCAAGCTAAAGAAAGCAATTCAGCAATTCCCTATAAATTTTATATAATAAAATATACCAAAAAGGCTTAACAGATTTCCTTATTTAACTCTGTGGCTAATGGACCTTCACTCATTTGACAGATATTTTTTGACCACCTACTTTATGGCAGGCAATGTGTTAAACATTAGGGATTGTCTTCTACTGTTTTAAAACAGTGTTGATATGGAAACGTATTTGTTGAAACAAACTGAAGCCTATAGGATATGGTCATGTGGTCTTTTTATGCTCTCAAAGGAAGTCATTTGTACTTGAACTTACTTTAAATCAAGTGTTATAAATCTTGTAAATCAAGTGTTATCTGAGAATAGAACACAGGAGGGCACCAGAGAACAAGAAACAAAACAAAGCAAACCACTGAACTGCTGGCTTTGAATAGGGACCTTGCTAAATTTATTGTCCCTCTGCAGTCTATTTCTAGCTCAGGCAGGTGCCTGTGCATGACAGGAAGGGGACACATGTGAAGAGATCCCAGAAAGTGTCCTTGCACACATGATGCTCTAAAGCATTTTAACGTCCCCCCTTGGCCCAGCAGAGTGCTATTTCTGGGGAGGAAGCTCTGGGGCAGATCACAAACCGTGGCAGCTCCAACTCTTCTGGGGATGCCTTCCCTCCAGGCTCCTCAATCCACAGTAGGTTATCGTGGTGGTGGAGATCCAGGGGTGCTGGTTGAAGAAGAGAAAGACAGTGGGATTAAACATCGACTCACTTTCATGTACTTCCCCGTGCCTAAGTCTCCCAGGTACCTAGGAAAGGTCCGTCAGTCACTGTAGTTTTGAGACAACAGTGCTTTATCAATTTCTGCCTTGGGATCTCTGATAAGAATTTGAAAAACACCAACCATGGCTCCCATGACATCATTAGGCACAACTCATGATGCCACTGGAAGGTTTTGGCAATTTGTAGGTGACAGCGATCAAAGAAAACTAGTTCAGACTCAAAGGGCTGTGGATATGTGTATGCGAGTATGTAAGCCCTCATCCTCCCCATCTGGCTCTGGAATACTGGGCTCACATTTCTGATTACTTCCTAGTCATTCCCACACGTATATCCCACAGACTCCGGACGTACAAAATAGAGCTCATCAGTGTTTCTTCCAAACCCAGATCTATCTTTCTTTGTTTCATCTAAAATAAGTGGCAAGACCAAGTTAAGCAGGCTGGAAACATGGAAGTAATCCTTCATTTGCCCCTCTCCCAGCCCCCAACCCTGTCACCCAGCTGATCACCTAGCTCTCTTTTCTATTCACACCCTTTACTTATTTCTTTCTGCTATAGAGTATTTTATTTTTATTTTTTATTTTTTTATTTTTATTTTTTTGCGGTACGCGGGCCTCTCACTGTTGTGGCCCCTCCCGTTGCAGAGCACAGGCTCCGGACGCGCAGGCTCAGTGGCCATGGCTCACGGGCCCAGCCGCTCCACGGCATGTGGGATCTTCCCGGACCGGGGCACGAACCCGCGTCCCCTGCATCGGCAGGCGGACTCTCAACCACTGCGCCACCAGGGAAGCCCCTATAGAGTATTTTAAATTCAGGATTATTTACCTCTTTTCTAAATTCAGTGGTCTCTCTGTAGTCTGTCTGTTCTGGTCTTCATCTAATCCACTCCACTCTCTTCTTAATATTATTATTCAATTCCCCAAAGGTTCTCAGTTGTTTACAGAATAATGTCCAGTTCCGTAGCATTATACATCATCTGTTGTCTTTCCTACCTTAACTCTCACTTCGTAAGTCATGTTCCCTCTGCTCCCCAATGCACACAAACACAAATGCCCTTCCTACTTTGTCTGGCCTCCAGCAGTCCTATTGTACCTCCAGGGACCTCTGCTGGATGGGGTACAGCACAGAAATAAGCACATGGGCTCTAGAGCTAGAGCAGCTGCTGAGAGACTACAGGCTGCAAGTCAAATATGCCCCACCACCTCTTTTCACAGAAGGTAAGCTTTTATTAGAACAAAGGAATGGACTATGTTCACACTCAAAGATGCCAGAAGAAAAACAATATTGTGCGGTTCCATTTATATAAATCTAGAAAATGCAAACAAACCTATGGTGACAATGTAGACCTTTGGTTGCCTAGAGAGGGGCCTGAGGAAGGGGTAACAAGCTGGTACAGGGAAACTTTTGGGCGTGGTGGATATGGTCCTTAACTTGATTGTGGTAATGATTTCATAGGTCTATTCATATGTCAAAACTTATCAAATTGATCACCTTAAATATGTGTGGTTTATTATATGTCAATTATACCTCACTCTAAAAGAAAACATTCCTGGTAGCATTCCCATCAGGCGTTTCCATAGTCTCAACCTCGGTTACCCTGAAGAGTTACTCGTGTCTTCATAGAGAGGCCACTTAAGTGATTTCCCAGAGTCCTGGGCCCAAACTCTGTTACTAGTTCTAAGGATTTGGACATGTCACTTAACCTCTTTGTGCCTTTGAACCCTCGTCAAAGATAAAATAGGACTGGACTTGATCATCTTCAAGTCACCTTCTGGATTTCTAGAGTTCTCTCATCTCGATTTTACAGATTTGTTCCACGGATATTTTGGCGGTACCTATACTTAAGTAGTATGTTAATGGCGTGTACCTACCCTTCCTTTGTTGTAAGTGATGCCTTGGCTGTTCAACATGCTTCTTTCCTATGTATTTCATCCCTCTTTGAAACTGCAGGGGCTCATCTGGTACAATATTCCTTTACAGTAGCAGAGAAATTGGGCTTCTCAGTTTCCTTGTTTGGGTAAATTACCCATCTGAATTGCACATTGTATCATTTAGCCTCGCAAACTCATCTTCTCCTTTTCACAATTTAACAAAAATTGGATGTTTTTAGTTAGGTTGAAAACCCATAATTTTAAAAAAGAAATGCAAGAAAAAATGAGAAATAGAAGGATGTTCTATGAGACTATGATAGACTTTAAAATGGAAGATATCACTGGGAAATTTTCCATCTCTGAGGCACTTGTAAATGATACTGGCTTCACACAGTGGCCTTGAAGTTGAGTTCACTGTGAGAGGAATTTGTAAGCTTCTTAAGACATCCCAAAGCTCACGGCTGAACAGTGTTCCCCAGGGAGGAGAATTTGCTGGAGTTCCTCAAAGCCTAAGTGCTTAAATCTAAATGACCCAATGCTAGCCTTGGTTATCTCTAGAAAAGTTTCCTTAGCAACATAACATCAGTGTTAGGATGCTTAAAGGAATACATTTTTAGCATTGGGATAAACCGGAGATTGAAGAAATAAGAGTACAACAGTCACATTTAGACAAGCTGGACACATTCGTTGTGCTATCTCGTATGTTTTTTACCATAGCCCCTTGATGGAAACGATTGTTCTTACCAGTTTCCAACTCTAAGACGTTAAGGCTCAGAGACATTTAGGTGTGTGTCCAAGGTCACACAACTGGTACTTATGGAGCAGGAATTTGGGAAGCCAAGTCTGGCTAGCTTGAAATCCAACGTTCTTTGCCATGCCCTCTGGCTCACCACTCATTGCGAGGCATTTGAATTATCATTTGGCCATTTCCTTCACCTGGTGTTTTTAGTGTGCTGGTTTCAGTTTCTTCGGGGTATCTTGCCGGCCTGCAGGAGAGATTATGGAACTGTGTTGTAATCGTGGTGGGCCGTTAACTCTGCAAGCTCTCCTGACACCATCTGTGTACCAGGAAGGGTGCATAACCTTGGGTGGATGTGGAGGAATCTCAGCCTTTATTTGACATTAATTATTGTTTCTTTTTTTCTTCTTCTAAGTGGTTTTTGTATGGACTTTGTGGTGTTTTAGGACTTGAGTTTATTTTGGTTTAACAGTAAAGATTTGGGGTCTTCCGGACATTTTCTTCTGTGCTGTGGGACTAGAGCCTCTAGTTCTCATCTAACCCTTGCTTTGTGAAATCTGAGTTGCGTTTCATTGGCTGGCAAAGGGATTCAGGAATTGGTCTCTACCTCCAGCCTCACCCCTCTTCTAGGCTTCACACTTGAAGGGCCAGAGTGATTTTTCTAAAACTGTAATCTGATCGTATCAGTCCCTGTGGCATGTGGGAAATCATCTTCATACTCCAAGTATTCTCAGGCAGGCTTCCCTAAGGGTCATGGCACAGAAATGCTCATAGACCAAATTAAGATGTGTAATCACATGGTTCATTAAATCACTTAAAGTGCACAGCAAAAAGCAAGGGGAAGACGATCAGGCAGATGGTCACACTTAGGACAGTAAGCAGGATGGTAAGACTGCTCTACCTGGATCCTTGGTCCCACAGTGTTCATATAGTTTGTTCCCTCTCTGCCGTATCAGCCTTTCCTGCTGATGGGTGGTTACAAGGACCAGAGTTGAGCTTAAGATAGGGATTACAGCAGCTGGAAGGCAGCTGGGGTCATCACACGCTTGCCCTACTGGAGACACAAGAGCAAATAGGTCTGGCCACTATAGCTATAGCTCACCAGTTAGCCTGACGACCACATATATGTTTTATCTGTGTGTCTCAAGTGGAGAAATAATGGGGCCATAATGAATGTCACTAATGAGTTGACCAATTTAGGGGTGATAGCTGTCAATCAGACAAGGTCTGAGCTTTATAAATATATATGGTTTACTAGGTACTTCCATCCCTATCTATGGGCAAGTACCTCTCCGGTCCATCCATTTTATCTTTGTTTAAAATACATATGCTCTCTTTATTTTCTCTTTGTTTAACAGGTGTCAGAGGTTACCATTTGCTCTCTATACTAAATACATTCTATAAGTTTTATTAGCCCTTTGCTTTTATTGTAATCTATCGGAAAATTGAATAATCCTAAATAATACAGCAGACACACATTGCAGCCTAGTTAAGATATTTTAAGAGGTCTTTTTGGTCTAGAAAATAAAATGAAAAATCTTATTTTATTTCATGTTATTGCATAAAGGTCCTTACAGGCTACTACTCTTTAGACTCATCTCCTACCTCTCATTAAAGTGCCCTCCACTTCCCTACCACATAGAACACCACATACTCCCTGAACTTGCCAACCTCTTGCAGGTCTGCCTATGTGCAGAATGTTCTTCCATCTCTGGTCTACCTGGAGCACTAGTTCCTGTCCATCCTTTACGCAGCATAAGCATTGCTTTCTCTAAGAAGTCTTACTTGACTTCTGTCTTACTTGACTTACTCTCTAAGCTGTCTTCTTAACTCCAAACCCAGACCAAAAGGCAAACACGTGTACACACACATACCCGCTCCCTCTCACTGTGCTCCTAAAGTTAAGAAGCACATGCTACTATGAGAGCACTGAAAACATCGTATTACATTTTTTACACTACTCTGTCCTCCATGAGACTCTGAGTAAGTTTTATTCAGGGATTTTTTTTTTTTTTTTTTTTTGCGGTATGCGGGCCTCTCACTGTTGTGGCCTCTCCCGTTGCGGAGCACAGGCTCCAGACGCGCAGGCTCAGCGGCCATGGCTCACGGACTCAGCCGCTCCGCGGCATGTGGGATCTTCCCGGACCAGGGCACGAACCCGTGTCCCCTGCATCGGCAGGCGGACCCCCAACCACTGTGCCACCAGGGAAACCCTATTCAGGGATTTTTAATATATTTCTCCTTTTATCCCCAGCCACTAACCAAAGCCCTGCATATTAAAAATGAGTGGTATTTGCCAAGTTATTGAGTTAATGAATATTTAATAAGAAAGAAATGAATGTTACTGTGCAACCATCGGGGGGATATTTGTTCTTGAAGTGAGGAGGATTTTTACACTTGTCATTTTAAAATTCAGTCCTTATGGGACTTTCTTTCCCTTCATTTCTTCCTTTGAATGTTTTATCCAAAGCACTTTTTATTCCTGTTACTTGATTTTTAAAAATCACTTAAATATGTTTTTATAAATGAATAATAACAACAAGTAGCACTAATCTATTGGACACCTGCTGTGTGCGAACCTGTACAGTAGAACTTGTCTTTCCACCGGTCCCAAGGGAACTGGATCAAATCACAGCACTGTATGAATCGTAGCTAGGATTATGAGGCAGTTGGAGTGTAAGTTACTTCAAACAGGATAATTAGATGTAATATCACATAACCACTTTCTCCCCTATTTCCATGTTAGAGCATGTTGATTGATTCACTATTTGAATTTCAGTGTCCATAAGCTGCATTTATATACATTCATATAAGTGCGTGTTGAGTAATGACCACATCTCAGCCTTGGATGAGAACTTAAAAAAGGTTGGCACAGTCTCTGGCCACATGGAGTTTGCAGCCACCCACTGACCTCAAAATCATTGGGAAATAGAAAGGTTATTGAGACCAGAGTGACCCACCTCAAATCCAACTGGAGGGGACACTCTTGAGTTCCCACAAATATTAACACATGTCCTAGTCAATGTAAATTCACTGAATAATCAAATACCCCAATATGCAAATGTCCCTCCCCCAGAAGCATGATCTAAGGCCCACCGGCATTTACCTTTTCCCATCCGTGTCCCTCCTTGGGATTCTCCTGCTGCCTCACCCACCTACTCACCCTCATTCTTGCGCAGGCTGAGAATCAGTTCAAAGAAGCATTTCTGGTTCTCCTACCAGGGTGCATCCCCCAACCTCCACTACTACTCCTGCAGGGCAGCATTGGTCATTACACGTGGTCCACCTTCCACTCACAGTCATCATCCACCCAGAAGGCAGTTTAGTATAAGAATGAAGGCTTGACACTCAGATAAACCTGGCTTTGGATCTGCTTATTAGCTGTTCCTTAATTTTCATCATCTGTAACATGGGATCACAATGCTTACTTCACAGTACTGTGAGAATTAAATATTAAGCCCCAATACAAAGTATAGCAGTTATTTCATGCCCCATCATCCGTACAACTCTCGCGCAGCCCTTCACCCTAGCAACCCTATGCCGTCTCTGGGACTGTCTAATCACCCTCTGAAATGGACAGGGACCCTATTTCAGTGCTTTGTATTCTAACAGACCCACTATTAGCAAAAGGGGTGTAGAAAGGACGCATCGTTTAGTGTTAGAAAATCGGAAAGAGCTTGCTTTTGGGTCAGAGAGTAGTACAGAGAACTGCGAGGCTGTGTTCTAGCTACAGGGGACCAATGTTGGTCCAATGTTGACCAAGGAAAAGGTCATCTGGGTAGACAGTGTGATTAGGAGCTGATAGGGTGTGTGTAGCTCTGGAGCTAGTGCATAGGTTTGTCTAGGAAGAGTCACCCCAGTAGGACAGAGCTCCTTCCTCCAGGCATGGGACCACCATGTACCCTGCAAAGCTCTCTCCCAAGTCCCTCCTAGTTCCTCTCCTCAGAACACCCTTTCCTCCTCCCTCACCAGCTAGCCTGTCACCAGCCTCCAACAGCCTTGTGACTGATTCATCCCAGCTCTCCCTGTGACCTTCAGCAGCCCTGTCTCTGGCTCTTCCTGTCTTTGTATTGAGCCTCTGTCCCCAGCCATGGGAGCCACAACTAGTAAATGAGACCTGGAGAATCTCTGGTACCCATATGGCAGATGTGAAAGGTTGGGGAAAAAAGGGATTCATAAGCACACTGAATTATTCATTTGAAATGATTTTTTCAAGTGAAGTTGGTTCTCCAGAATTTTCCAAATATATAAGAATGGGGGGAGAACTCCTAGTAATGGATTAAAAGAAACAAAAATCAGTATCTTGAGAGGATATCTTTAAAACGTCTCTTTGCCAAACACTTGTTGATAAGGGTATACAGTATTATAAGAAAATGATCAATAGCTCTAAATGCTCTATAAGCAATATTATTTTAATAGCCACTGAAATTTATCTCAAGCACTAACGTACTGGCTAATAAAAATAATTGGCTCAGGAAAAAGTTGAGGTGTCTGAATAAAGCACTGCCGTTGGAGTCACAGAGATACATGTCTGAACCTGGTTTCTGCCACTTTCAACCTAAATGACCTTATTCATGGTGCTTAAACTCTCTGAGCCTCAGTTGTTTTCCATGTAAAATAGGATGAGAAATTCAAATTTCAGGCAGTATTAGATAACTATGCTTATGAGAGGTAAGTGGGATATAAAAAATTGTGTGCTTGGTCCATACTAGGTAGCCTGTAAACAGCAAGTGTTTTTGGTTCTTCTTCAACCAATAATGGAGACGGAGGAAGGGAGGAGGGGGAGAGGGAGAAAGAGAGGGGGAAGGAGAGGAGGAGGGAGAAAGAGAAGAAACTTTCATGAAATCCATCGCTTTGCTTGCAGGTGTCATGTTCCAAGTTGATTCTGTGATGGGACGGCGTTGCATTAACCATGTCTCCCATCATACGATACTGTTCAAATTTCAGTTTGCTGTGGGCTTCTACTTCAGGCCTTGAATGTGGGTTTCATAATAACATACATGGTAGGGAGAAAGATATTTACGCCATCGCTAAGATAGGTAATGTTCCCTTAGCGTGTAGTAGGCACTAGTCACTATGAAATGTTTTACACATAATACCTTGATTCATCCTCACAAAACCTTGTGAGGTAGTTACTATCCTTTACAGATTAAAAAAAATAGAGTTATAGTGAGTTTAAGGAATTTGGTGGGGAGGGCTTTGGTGTGGCAATGTTTTAGTTAGGTTCTGAGAGTGCCTAGGGTTAAGCTGATGAAATAACCAGGTGCAAGGTGGTGCAGTTGGTGTGTTATATTTGCTGTGAGAAGTGAGGTTATAACAACTTATGCTGGGGCCAGATCCCCAAGGACTCTGTATGCCTTCACTGTACCTAGACATTTAGTGGCCTTTGGGGATTTTAAGTAGGAACTGGCATGAAGAAATTTCTGTTGAAGGATAGTAGTTCTGACCAGAGTGTGAAAGGTTGATAGATAGGTATTGCTAAAGTTGCCCCCTTAAAGGGGGAACAGAGGGAGACCAGAACTCGGGCAGCAGGGGTGGGAGGTAATGGAGAGAATAGACTCAGGCAGTACCTGGGAGATAGAACTGCCTGGCTTGGCTATGATTTGGGTGCAGAAGGTGAGGTAAAGGAGAGTCCAGGATGACTGCTAGCTTAATGGCCTGCAGAACTGGGTGGTGATGTCCTTAAGAGGTCATTCCTCTTTACCAAAGGAAAGAAGGGGTTGGGAAAATAAGGTATGTCTAGGAGATAACCTGGGAAAAAAATGAAATAGGAAAACAGAGTTGAGGAGAGAAATAAAGTTTGGCAAAAGACAAGCAAAATGTCTGGAGTCCCGGAATCTGAATTCTTAACATTATCCACAGATGCTTCTTACCACATTTAAAATGTGAGATCCACTGGCCTAAATTATTTCCTAACAGCGCTGGAGAATCTGAAAGTTAAAATGACAGAACCGTTCCATGCATTTAAATGGCATCCCCCTGGGTGAGATGTACCTCTTGTCATCCTGTATAGATCACAAACAGAGGAGTATATTTTATTAAAGTGGAAAAACCCAGATAATTTCCAAAAACTACATGCTTCTAAACATTTTTGTTTGTTCTGTGTTCTGGCAGCATTTTAGAAATAAAAAAAATCTTAAGAGTTTTATTTTTCCAGAAGAGAGATTTGCCTCTGAGCAATTTGACAAACATTGAGATTTCTCTTAATCTGTTTCTTTCCTCTGTCATTTTCTCTGTATGTTTCTCTCTTGTCCCATTTTATTTTGCCTCCTTTTTCTTCTCTGCCTTTCTTTGTCTTCTGTCCACCCAGAAATTAAAGTTGTTTCCATTGTATGCATTGATTTAATAGTTTTGTATTTTTTTCCTCGAGGGCATGTGTAGAATGTTTCACTGTGAGAATTCATCCTTAGCCATCCTTAGTTCTCCCCTTGGCTAATAGAGGCTGTATAGTGTAGTCCTTAAGGGCAAATGGAACCAGGCTGCCATATTCAAATCCCAGCAGTGGTTACTTATGTGGCCCTGGAGAATTGACTGAAATTTTTTCTGCCTTGGTTTCCTCAAGTTCAAGTGTGGAAATTGATAGATCAGCTCTGCTCAGTTATACTTCAGCCAAAAACACCTCCCTGCATCATCCTGGCTCTGTCCGTCATGGCTCTGCTACAGCTCAGCTTCACGTCCTCTTCGTTTCTGGACCCTTGCTGAAGAAGCAGCCCTAATGTGTCACATCTTGGATTTGTGGCAAAGGGAAAAGAGAGCTTATGATGTGATGTGATGGCTCATAAACCTTCTGAGCGGCCCAAGACACTTCTCATGTTTCTTTGGTTATAAAGCAAGCCACACGAAATGTCTGACTTAATGGGACAGGAAATAGAATCCTCCAGAGAGGATGGACCTATTTAGGAAAAGGCTGATAGGAAGGGGCAGCAAATATTGTCAACAATACAATCAACCACAACAACTTTATGTGATTAATGTATTAATTCATTAGTAAAACACTTAGACTGGTGTCCAGTGACCAGTGTCCGTTAAGTAAAATATACGTATTAGCTATTATTAACAGAGTCTAATACAAGTAGAAGAAGAAGAAGAAATTTATCCATTCACTCTTCAACTTTGAGGATCCACTGTGCATGCCAAAGATAGTACTATTTAGAGTTGAGAATATAGAAATGAAGGTCTTGGTCTCTGGCTTATATGATCTGTATGGTCCTGCATGAACGCATATGAAGAGAAAAGGGTAGTTAATGACTCAGATTTCTTGATAGACTAAGCACCCGACCACCAGGGTACCCAGGGCAAACCTCTATACCCATTCCTCCCACACAATTGGTTTTTGTTCAACTGCTCCAGTAGGCTCTGAACTCCTTGGTTACAGTGAATGTGTCTTTTTCATCTTTGCACCCCCAGAAACTTCCACAATGCTTTATAGCACGTAGTGAACCTCTCAATTAAACTTATCATCCTTTATACAGCCTGGAAGTGGGGTGGTGATTTCACCCTCTCCAATAGTAACAATTCCTTTTGTTTGATGCCCCCAGTTGGGTCAGGAATTCAGGGTACATGGATAAAGCACTCAGCAGTCTGAAGTTCATGTCCATACCATACCCAGAGCATTGCACAAAGGTGCAAAGACAGCCCAAGGAAATTAGTCATGTTTGCCAGGGTAGCCACTTTGCATGTCTGACCCAAGGCCACACTTGCTGCGTAAGGAGTCTGTTGCATTTACATTACTTAAGGGGAAACAAATACATATGAATTAAAATACTAGATCTATTTTTGTTAATGCTCTTGTTTTAATTCTTTTTCCTCTCTTTGCTTGTCTTGCAAGTTTTATTTTGGTGAGTACCATAAAGAGATGATATTTCTAGTGAGATGGGGAGCTGTCATTTCTCATGTTTTCAAACCTACATACACATTATTTTAGGGGGGAAAAGGATCATCATCTCAGTGAACTGGGACCAGAGTAGAGTGATCTCTCTGCTAATGCAACCTCCTGGATCCCCCAGTTGCACAAACCAGATGTTAAAAGGATAAGAGGGTCCACCCAGGTGATAGGACCATTCTGTGTGGCAGTTGTCCGTGTCCACAGTGGGTGATCAGCTAATGTCATCCATCTCATAAGCCAGTAGACCTTGTAATTATCATTCCAAGGAGATAGGCTGGAAATATCATTCCTTTCCTATTCTTACCTTAGATTTAGTACTTTGTGTTGTGGGAAGGAGGTGCTGCAGACGGGATTGATATGGAAATGCCATTTCACAGAACTCTTTGTTTTGGGGATACTTTTTAAAACCCAGTGACTATATCTTTATATTTAAAATAAAGTCCACCACCTGGAATGTGGTAATTATTAAAAACATAGAGCCTGAAGGGACTGTGGGTATGGAGACCACATGTCTTAACTTTTATCTTGAACAGACCTAAGCTAATTAGGAATGATGGTGACCTCACCTTCTCAAAAGCCCTCCATGGTCCTTACGGGTCCTCATGGGTCCTCACAGCAGAGAGCCCGGTGATGGTCCTCAGAGACCTATGCTACTTTCTCACAACCTCAAGCATTTGGTCACTATTTGCTAATTTACAACCATAGCCCCCAAGTCTGCCCTCAGTGCTGATAGCAGACCACTGTCCCCTGTCTTCCCTGGACTTCAAAGACTTCAGGCAGCTAGAGGTTAATGGAAAGAGCTCTATCCGTGGAGTCAGGAGGCCTGGATTCTTGATTTAATAACGTCATAATATAATAGCCTTGTGACCTTGGGAAAGTCACCTAACCTCTCTGGAGCTCATGTAAGTGGTATCACCCACCTCACAGGGTGGTTGTACAATCTTAAGTTACTAGGGAGGAAGGGATCAAGTGCTACATGTTTCATCCTAGTTTGCGTTCCCTTGGGAGCAGAGTCTGAGACAAGGACTTGGGTCAGGTGGTTTATTTGGGAGGGATCCCAAAAGTAGGAATGAAGGAGCAGAGATAACGAGCATGAAGGAAGAAACACCAATGCAAGTGTCCATGGTGAAGGATTCTGCCGTGAGCCACATGGAAGTGGGGCAGATGGAGGGTGTTGTGATGAGCACCTCCAAGAACTGTCTGCCTGAGAGACAGGCGACTGGGACATTTATCCATGAGCTCCATCCCCCTTGTTTGCCAGCCCCACTACCCCACTTTGCTGCTCTTGTGTGCAGATAAGGAAGGCTTCAGAGAAGCCTGAGAAGACCTGAGAGCTGTCCCTGCTTGAGGCGGGGACTGTCAGACTGTGTGTGAGACGGTGTGTAGCAGTAACTGCCCGCTGCCTCTGTGGCTGAGATCTGAGGTTGGCTCAGGACGCGATGTGGGACACCAAAAGTGTCGCTTGCTGGTGCACCAAAATACAGTGGCATATTTACCCTTCACTTACATTTCCAGTGTAAACTTTTAACTTCTTTTGGTTTTATTAGTAGGTCCTATATGCTGGGACTAGATCCTAGCCTTGGAAATTGAAAAAGCAAAGCGAACTCAGGTCCTACTTTTCATTAAACCCCCAAATTAGATTTCCGGTTTCATATTAGGCAGTGTTCTGATTTTCTCCATGTCCTTTACCTGGGCTCACCTCAATCCTCCTCAAATACCTGGACTGAGACAACCCGGGAGTGTAACCTTGATGGAGCTGTGAGAACAAATGAGGCTCAGTGGAGAGATTTTGCAGACGGACTGACTGGGGGTTGAGTCCTATAGCTGTGTGACCTTGACCTTGTGGTGCTGTGCCCTGCCTCTTTATTGTAAAGTTGGGTAAACTGTATCAGCCTCATATTATGAACCTAAATAAGATCGTGTATGAATGTACTTGGTACCTCCTTCATCCCCATGTGAGTTTCCCAGAAGTATGCATTGTCTTTTGGCTGGGGGGGGAAAAATATATATATATACACACACATATATATATATATATGTTTAAAAGGAAAGGTAGTGTCTTTATTTATATCTGCTGCCTGGTGTCTTTTAGCTTCAGATTTGTCTAATTCACTAATTCACAAAATGCAATGTTCAGGTCTCTTATGCTCCTTTCCCCTCCTCTTCCTCTACCTTCAACAGATTTACTCTGTTATTTATTTGTTCATTCAATTTTACGTATTCACTTCTTAATTCAACTAAGTGTATTTATTTCTGTACTGAATATCTTCGTGAATTGGTCCAATTCACTATATTGCTAAAATAATTTGTAACTCTCTTCAGCTCCCCTTCCATTTCTTCTCCCTCCCTCAACCTGTCTACTAATTTGTTATTTAATTCATTCAATTCTATTTATTCACTCACTAGTTTTTGTTTTTTTTTCTAGTACGTTGAACACCTCCTTGGTGTAAGATACTCTGCTTAGCTGTTGGGGATTACAAAAGTAGCATGTTTTTTCTTAAAGGAAGGAAGGGAGAAAGGAAAGGAGAAAAGAAGGAAGGGAAGAAGAGGGGAGACAGGGAGACAGAGAGACAGAGTCAGAGAAAGAAAGATAACATTAACCCAGCAACCTTGTGTCAAGGTTGCAAGCAGTGAACTCTGATTCACACTTCTCGTCAGTAGGAAGCTGGCAGGAGATGATAACAAGTGTGACTGATGCTAGGTAGGAAAGACACAAGTAACAGAGGTAAGCTCCCCTGGCTAATAGGATCAATCAATCATGTCTTGCTTCTTCTGGAATCGTTCTTATCTCGGTTGAAGGTGCCTTCGTCACCCAGGCTCCCAGACCAAATCTGGGAGTCATCATCGATTCTTCTCTTTCTCTCTCCCACTTCCAACCCACCTCCCAAACCAATCTCCAAGTGCTGTTGACCCCACCTCTGAAATACATCACAGACCTCACCACTTCTGTTTCTACTGCTACCTCCCTAGACCAGGTCACTTTCATTTCCTGCCTTTAACAGCCTTTTAGTACATCTCCTCGTCTCCGTTGTTTGTCTCTTCTGGGCCAGTGCATCCGTAGCATCCAGAGTGAGTTTTCAGACTTAAATTTGGTCCTATGATCCCCTTGCTGAAAACTTCCCAGTGGCCTCCTGCTGCACTTAGAGCAGCATTCAGGTTCTAGGGCCTCTAGATCTGGCTTCTGTCTACGCTGCCATCTTCTCTCCTGTCACAGCCCCTCTGCAGACATAAGGGACTTCTTTCCGCTCCTTCTCAGATGTACCATCTCACTTAATAGCTCTCCGTCCAACCTGGTACAGGGCCAGAAGAGAGACGTCACCTCAGAGAGGCCTTTCTGGAACGTTCTGTGATGTAGCCAATCCTCTATTCCCACTCCCACCCCAATTACTTCTCATCGTATTACCCTGTTGTATTTTCTTCATAGAACCCAACCTATCTGAAATGATCTCATGTTCTTCAATTTGTATTTTATCCTTCATTGCCCCCCCCTCCGCCCCAAACTAGCCTGTGGGCTCTAAAGGGCGAGCACCTGGTCTGTCTTGTTCGCCTCTTCATCCTTCACACCTAGAATGGTGCCTGCACCCAAGCCGATGCTCCTTTACCATTTGTTAAATGTGTGAGTACACGCTGTGATATGTGGTTGGTGTTAGTAACAGGACTCTGTCAGAACCTGGAAGGGCAGAGTAGAGAATGAGCCACAGGGAAAGGGATGGCAGCCCAGAGACGAACATGTTGCACGTGGCAGGCCTGGTGGGACATGGACCTCTTCAAGCCCAATACATATCGCTGGTGTCTTCAGTGGGTTTTAACTAGACGCAGGCCTCCAGGAGGGTGTATGGGCTCAAGCTGAATGATTGGCTCACTTGTCTTTCTCGCATACTTCACTGGGAGACTTCTTAATACAAGGCTTCCAGAGAGCCTCCTCTGCTTTTTGCATCTATTGTAGGAGAGATGACAGCTCTTCCTGAGTCCCGAAGGGTCCAGTAAAAAATGAAATGATCTATTTGAAATATTTCACCAAACAGGCTCTATAAGTAAATATGATTTAATTTTTTTTTTTCAAAGAAAATGAATGCTTTTGACAAAAATAAGTTTTATCAAAACAAAACACTCCTCACTCTCTGTTGGGTTGTCAGCCCAAAGAAAACAAGCACAACATGAAATTTTGGGGGACAAATAAAATGCTTTTCTCCTACTTCCCTGCCACCCTCCTATTCTTTAGTCCCATTCTTTTCCTCCTTACCCCTGCTTTAGTTGCTGAATCTATTCTCTCTGGAGAGGAAGACTCATAAAATATATGGTGCTATATATAGGCTTAGTAAAATGTTTGTCACAGCTCAGCTTGCCCGACCTAAGGTGCTGGTGGAAATAAGGTAAGTTTTCTCTTTTTAAATATTTTTGGTGTTCTTTAAACCTAACATGGTCCATCATTTTGTGTATTTATTTGCCATGTCATTTAGATGTATAATCACATGCATTTCACTATACCTCTCTAAAGGAGTGAATTTCATCTTTTTTAATGCATTGTAGGAATTTTGATTCATGTGAAACCATAGTTCCAAGAGAAATCAAGTTTTCCATTTTCCCTTTTCCCTTCCTGCACAAATAGGAAGATGTTCAGTGATTATGGTGCAGGTGTTGCTTCCTTAGTCCCTCCTACCCCTCCCGCCAAAGTTTCTAAATGGTACCCACCCACTTTTAGAAATAGCACTTTGTGGAACATGGAAGGAATTTCTACTCCCTGCATATGAGCAAAACCATCTGGTTTAGTTGGTTTGGGCAGGTCTTAGAAATATATTGACAGATTATTGAGATACGAGATATTTGGGTATCTTATAGTTTTGCCAGTTATATTGCTCCTGGGGGGAATAACAAATTCAGGTATTGTGAACAGTCTGTTTAAGAAAAAACACACAACTAAATAGCTTCAAACTAATTAAAATCCAAAGTCCACCTTGTGAAGGTGGGTGCCTTTAGTAGTGCTCAAATGTAGATTTTTCCCACATACTTCCATTCCCTATCTGCCGAAAGAGGGAACACTCTGCTCATATCTCAGTGGCATCTTCCTCCAAGCAATCAGCAACGATTTCTCTCTCAAAGGGTACTTTTCTCCTAATTTTTCATTTTGATCTTATTCTTAGCTCCAGCTTCCATGGGGTTACTGTAGGAGAGGTCAAGAAAACAGTCTAGTTTGTGTCCTTCCATGATTCTCATTCTCTATCCCCTGTTCATCAGAGGATCTTCGGTGAGACCAGCCTTAACTAAAAAAGATGATACTACATGAGTTTGCAGTGAGGCTGTGTTGAATGGGCATTTGTGTGGTGTTACCCAGAGGATTCATTGAAGGCTCTCTGTTCTACAATAGCAAATGATTCAGTGCTCCACTGCTACAGACTGCTGCATCCCAGAAATCTTCATCTGCAAGTTTGCTTCTTTACTCCAGTCATGGGTGTCATTACCTGGGAAATTCAACTACAGGGTGTCAGACAACTTATTAGTTTTCTGTATTTAGATCAAAATTAAGAATCTAAGCAGCCTAACGGGAATCAAAGGATTGTTTTGTGATCAATCTTGATTACTTAAACTATAAAAGAAGGAAACATGCATCTAATACATGCGTCCAATATGTATCCAATTGCAGATCATAATTCTCCTGGCTACTAAAAAGAAAAAGGACGGTGCTGGATAATTGATAGCCTTGATAATATTTTTTTAAGTTCTCACCAGTTCCCTTTTAAATCTCAACTTACAAAATGATTTCCTCCTTCTTACCTGGACCATCCTTTACTTAACAGCAAAGAACTCTTCACATTCATTGTTTTACTGATGCTTTGTGCTTGAATCTTCCAGAGGAGTTGTTCCAAACTGAATCCTCTTATTTCTAAAACCTATCCATCTGTATGTTTCAACT
Organism: Delphinus delphis; assembly: GCF_949987515.2. NCBI lineage: Eukaryota > Metazoa > Chordata > Mammalia > Artiodactyla > Delphinidae > Delphinus > Delphinus delphis. The sequence goes on along the minus strand of NC_082684.1, from coordinate 24,509,119 downwards.
TTCAGCTTGTGTCTGCATCTTGCATCACTTATCAATCCATTTTTATGCTTAGGCTACAGATTAGATTTGCCCTTCCCCTCTATCTGTGAACCTTTCCAGCTGAGTTTAAACCACATTTTCCTTCTAGTAGGACAAATTGACCTTTTCGCTTGATTAAAGATAAATGCCATTGACTCTCCACTTTTGGAGGCTGAGAGTTTTCCAGAAGCTCACTGAGATTTCTCTATTTATTGCTTGAAAATAAATATCAAACAATACTCATTTCCCTGCCGTTTTATGGAGATGAGTGTGAATCTTTTTTCTGCTCTTAGAGTCATGAGGGTTAGTGGGTGGGAGGTCAAGTGCGATCAAGCAGTAGGGTATGAGAGGTTTCAGTTCTTTTTTTCACATTTTTGGTCACAGACCATCACATCCTAAAGTTTTAGAGTCAAATTTCCAGTCTGACCATAGTGGACATTTCAAGGAGCCCAGAAGTACCTGCAGAATATCAGCAGCACTTCCCACACCTGGGCTGAGGCAAGGCTTGTTTTTCCATCTCTGTGGCTGATACGCCACTAATGTAACAATGTCCTAAAACGGATTGTGTTTGTGTTAGTATTTTTCCCTCTTATCTGTTCCCAATCCTAAAAATTAAGCGATGTGTGAAAATTGTCTAAAGAACAGATGCCACCTATAAGAGCTCTTGAAATAGCCTATGTTTGTAGCAGTTCTGCCTCCGTAGCCAATATTTTCTACATCTTTCTTTACTTTCTTCTTTCTTATTGAAGCATTTGCATGTAGAATAAAGAGGATAAAAACATTAAAAAACAAAGGCAGATTTGTTTCTTCTGAGAACATCTGTTCTTGCTTCAAAGTACCCACAAGATGTGGGTCCATTTTCTCCCAGTGTCCACACAGTGTGCTGCTGTTGTTATCACTCATAGACCTGAATTTAATGAGATGAGGAGCAGTGCTATCTAATCAGTTGAAATGTAGGGAAAAGCCTGTTACAGTGTATACATTTTAGATAATATGAAAGACAGGAATGCCCACAAAGAGAAGCTAAGATTGTGTATTACACCTTTTGTTGTAGAATTGTTTTTTTCATTGGTCTCACGGCATCCTTACTCAGTTCTGGGTGTATTTGGTCCATTCTAAGTTTCTTCACAGAATTCTCAGGAGTTTTGTAACTATGGATTGCACGTGGGGTATAGGTACATTCTGAAAAATATTAAACACAAATTACCTGCTGAATACATTGTGATTGAAAGAAATATTTCCACTTTGAAAGACTGTTTATTTTTCAAGAAGGAAATTTCCCCAAACTTCAGCTACTGTCATAACTCTTATAACCAACACTTAATAGAAATACTAATTACTGAAAATTAAAGGATCCAATTTAAAATGACTTAGCTTAAAAGATCTCTACCCAAATGATACTCTTTTTTCTTTTCTCCCCTAAACGATATATAACATCTTCAGTCTTGGAGGTAGAGGAGTGGGGAGAGTGGTTAAGGAAAGATATATAATAAAAGTTTCAAAATTACTTAGATAAAAGTATACTGACCTTATTTGATGGTTTCCAAAGAAGTAAAGACATAGGTAGACATCAGTTGTTCAACAAGCACTCGTTAAAGCACCTACTATGTACCTGGCCCTGTTGGAGCCAAGTGTGTAGTCTTCTGAAATATTTCAGATGCATACCATCCTTGGAGATGTATTGCCCAGTTACCTGTTTCATCTTTTTGTTTTTGCAAGTTGTTTCCAGAAGTAAGGCTTTACATATATTGACCGACTAATGTAGGAAGATTTAAGCAGTATCCTTCTGCATGCGATCAGCTATCTATGTAGAGAGAGCAAGCTTGTTCTAAGTTTTCTGGTTCTATGCAATCTTCTTTGTCTTTTCAACTTAAATCTCAGTTCAATGGCGAGTGAAACATAATATTCCACTCCCCCTCATTACTAAGTGAAATGTTTCAATGCCTCAGTGTTCGTCTTGCCAACTTCTGTCCCTAAATACCCTAAGTCCTTGTTGCACCTGATTCTTCCTAGGGTTCACTTGAACACCATCTTGAGCATCTTGATCATGGATCTTTTGAGGCAACTTGGTTTATTCCTTTATTTAGTGGCACGTTTTACTGAATATTCTTTTGACCTAAACAGGTTCAATTTTGGAATTTTGCATTATTTCATATTTTAAGTCTTTGGATCTTTTTGGAAGATGATGAACAATGAATAAGCCCTGGGGCCCATCATATTCCCTTCAGGAGCATTATTTATAATGGGGTTTAAGCCTTGACATTATTATTATGGTAACGGTTACTGTCGTGATTTCTGTGGTCACTGAATTCTGGTAAGACCGTGGGTTAATGGAAATGTCAAGTTAAAAGCATAGCTCTTTTCTCATCGAATTGGTGGATACTCTCCAAAAGCCAGACTGGTGTATTATGCCTGAGTGACCAAATGATTCTAAAGGAATGTATGATGAATTTCCTATATCTTCAAGAAATGCATCTGAAGTCTAAGACTTTAGGAAACAAAATGACAGCTGACTACTGCTTCCTGTAAATGTTGGCTTATTGCCATTGGCATTTTAAGTATCTTGCACCTTTAGATAAAGGAGGGCACTTATTTGTTATTGTCCATTATGATTCAGTTGAGATTGTGCCCTGGGGACTGCGTGGAGGACCCTGTTGGATCAGTGAAACTCAGATGGGCTCTGGGGGGATACGATTCCTTGAATGCTGCTGGGTCATGTGCACCAGTGTGGCTTTGACAACGCTGATGCCGTGAACACTACTTTTAGAATTGATTCTAACTTTGGCACTTACCACTGCCCTTAGGCAAAGGACCAGAGACCCTGTATGCGGGGCAGAAGCTCAATGACAACGAATGGCACACCGTTCGGGTGGTGCGGAGAGGAAAAAGCCTTAAGTTAACCGTGGACGATGATGTGGCCGAGGGTGAGTACAGCTGGAGTGAATTTGTCTCTCTTTGCTCTCAGACTCCTCTTGGTCATTCAGTGAGCGAAGTGTTGTGTTTGGAAACCTTGTATTTTGCTAAACAGAAGTCACATGTCTTGTTCTCTGGTAAGGCTAAGGCTCAGGTAAGACTAAGAAGATCTTCCTCTGTATTTTCATAATCCCTTTTCATTGATCTGTGTTACAGAACTTATCCCCTATGGTGGTTACATATTGATGGGGCTCTCTCCTTAGGCATAGAGTATGTGTCTGGAGAACAGACGTAGAGTTCTACAGATCCTTCTATTATTCAGTTACTCAAAAACCGCTTATCAGTCATCCTTCAAAGTGCCAGTCCTTCCCTTTTGAATGAGTCTCTCTCCAGTAGAGGGAGACGGATAAACCAGAAATTCAGAACATTATAGGTACAAGTAAGTACCGAAGTGAGTGATACTTAGAAGGTGCTGAATAATTATTCATTTATTTAATAATTTATTTAATCATTATTAATTGAGTAGCTACTCTGTACTAGGCACTGCTTTAGAAGGCACTGGGAATGTGGTGGTGGACAATTAGGCAAGTCCTTGGTCTGGTGGGATTTACATTCTAGGACGGCAAGGAGTAAGTGAGTGAATCCATACAGATGTAAAGGAACATTCAGACCCTCACACAAGCAATAAGTATTTCTTGACAGCCTGTTATATTTCAGGAATGTGCTAGGGATTGTAGAAGATAAAAGGGAAGAACAAAATTACCTGTTTCCTTCAACAATGAACCAATTTTGTAGATGAGATAGGACTCGGGCATTTGAAAATAAGACAAGGAATATATAATGAGATTCTAATTTGGGTGGGTAAGGTTATAATTGTCAATCGGAAGGTAATTTTCTCAATTATCAGTTTGGGCTGGAGAAATCTGGAGTGGTTTAGGGAGGTAGATCTTTGGGCAGAATTTGATGGATAATTTAATAAGATCTAGGGCAGAAGAGAGAAGGCATCTTTCAGTGCATCTTACATGCTGCATTCTAAAATTTTTACTCTCCAGTATTTGAGAGCAGTGCATATCTGTTATGCAGACTTCTTGTCCATGTGGGAAGGGAAAACATGGGGCAGGATGGGGTATCATGCAGAACGCTGTTGGTGTCAGGACACCTGGACCCTGATGCTGATTCTCTGCAGGATGTTGGGAAAGTCACTTACCATTTCTGGACCTGTCAAATGAAGTCAGTGGCCTAAGCCATGTCTACAGTTTCTTCTGTAAATAAGACAGGTTAGAGTGAGGAGTCTTCGGGTTTAACAGTCATTGTCACTAAAATGCTTTACACCTTGAAATTCAATTGTTGCTAAGACTATTTTCAGAATAAAGTTTCTGCAATTTTGGGTTCTGTAATTTAATTTTATAATCATGAGCCTGAGCTTCTGTTCTCCTGGAGTCAGGAATTATAGTGAGCCATGTATGTGTTTGTGCAGGTGAGAGTGTGTTTGTGTGTATGGGTGTGCGTGAGTCAAGAAGGAGAGTCTGGGAGGAGCGAGAACAGCTCACATATAGCCAGTGCCCAGCTGGCATTAGGTGCTGGGTTAGCCTTGTACACATATTGACTCCTGTAATCTTCTGGAGCGCACCATTGCCTCGCAGCTTAAGTGTTCTTATTGTCATTTTACGTAAGGGCGACACGAACTTAGAGGGAGTTGTGTGCGTAAGCTCTAAATTCATGTCTGTGTGATGTGACCAAGTCAAGCTGCTTGTCAGACTTCCCAGTTCATCCTAAGAAAATGATGTGTCTTACACTATAGGTAAAATACAGTGGAATGGATTGGGGTGAGGTGAGGAATACATTTCGGTAGGTACACAACAGTACCCAACCCCTTCCCTCCTAAAGAGAAGACAGACAACTACAGTGATTAGCCAGCACCCTCCAGTTGTACATAGACATAACTTAGTAGTGGGAGATAACAGTTGCTGTTCTCTATGCCTGAAGGGTAACTTAGCTTTATGTAATGAAAATAAGCAGAATGATTGTAAGCTTTAGAACCCACAGCCAACCTGAATTAATTCTTCAAGAAATCCGCATGAGAGAATGCAGAGAGCAGCCTGCAAAGGCAGCAGTGATAACACGACACGTCCCTTCGTGCCTGCTCTGGGTTTAGCCCAGTAAAGCCAACAGTGCTATTTGCAGCGTGTTTTCAATAAACAGCCACTAGATGGCGACCTCACCCTGCTCTTTCCAGACAGCAAGTTCCTTTTCTTTCCATAGGGAAATTATATACCATTAAATCTATAGTCATAAAGAACTGCAGGACTGAGGGTACAGTCATGTGTAATGCCTCCCTCAGTCATTATTCTTTTTTAGAAGCTTTACAGTAAAGGTAATTATAAGTGTGCTTTCTCTTACCACTAATAATTAAAAGGCAGGATTAAACCATGGATGCCCAAGTCATCCAGTAATTTGATATTTGAAATGAATGAAGCTGTTTCGTACTCTGCCTTACCCCCTACTTTGCTACTGATGGAAAAAAAGCAGCCAAAAGGATAAAGAAACTTGGGAGAAGAAAAGAACTATTTTGCTTATGAGCCACAACCTTGGATTGCTTCTTACACTGATAAGCGAATTTTAATTTTAGCTCACAGAAGTCATAAAATCAGGCAATGAAACTAAAAACCACATAGTCCTCAGGTTAATAAGTAGTGTCTTATTGGCTTATTTAGTAATGCCTTTCATGCTGTTTAAAGTCGCCCAGGAGGTCAGATTTTCAGCTAGTTTGTAGAAATGATGCAAAGAATAGGTCAGATGTATAAGAAATCTAAAGCAAGGAAAGAAATAGTCCTCGGCCTGGCAGTTTTCATTTATTTTAATATAACGTGTTCCTGGAAAAATATTAAGTTCAGTTGACAGCTAAGGATTGATTGATTGAGCTGGATTTCTATGATTAAAAGTAAATTAAAAGAATACCTCCCTTGGGTTAGCTCCTCAGCATTAGGGCCTGACACTGCAGGGACCACCCGCGCCACCTAGAACTTCTTGCTGGTACAGAAATTCACCTCTCTTCTGACTCCTCTGGTCCATGTTGACTTTTTCCTTTCCTTCCCTCGTCCTATATAGCATGTACAGCGTCAAGCTGTAAAAATCATTTTCCAAGAAAAAACTTGTTTCTCACGTTAATTAAAAAAAAAAAAAAGGGATGAGATCAATTTGGAAAATGTTAGGTTAAACAAAATGAAGTGGAATTCTTAGTTGAAAGACCTATTAGGAGCCTTTAATATGCTAATATACGTTGCTCATCATCAATAATAACATATGCAGTGTTTGCCCAATTTATTTGGCACCAGAACTTCTTTTAAATTACTAAAGTATGTTACAGTATGTACTTTTGAAAAATGTTGATATCGAGGAGAGAAGGGTGTGAGAGTGGTAGAGCTGGAGGACTGTGGGCAAAACGTGCATCCCTTACTAAGGTTTTTAAGTCTTCAAGTCTTCTTAACTTCTCTCCCCATGTCTGTGAGCCAAGGGAGGTCAAGTTGCCTCCTCTAAGCCTCTCCCGGTGTCTTTGCTGAGCTCTCAGTGTTGGCCTGCTCTTAGTGGTGACTCCAAAGCAGATGTCTCAAGTACAGCCTCCTTCCGCAGATGTGAGGGATGCTTGCTGTGCCTGGGCTCCTTTGCCAAACCCTGTTGGGCATAGAGAAGAGGCAAGACGTGGTCCCTACTTAAAAAGAGCTTGTGTTCTGGTAAAAGGGAGAAAGCAATAAATGAAGTCACCAGGAAATTCTTAACACACTTCAGAGAAAGGAAAAGAAATGAAAGCTGCATAATTAGTAATAGTTAACAGGCACTGTTCTAAGTACTTTATATGTACTGATACATTTAACCCTGATAATTTCCTCTTGATTTCACAGGGAAACTGAGGCACAGAAAAGTTATGAACCCAGGCAGTGAAGCCTCAGAGCCTACATGCTCATCCACTATATGCTAATGCCTTGTGGGGGAAGTTACAGCTTGAACTTGGCCAAAATTTTGAGTGGGTTTATGTTCTCAACAAACTTCAGTACTCTGAGTCAGGCTGGTCTGTAAACTGCTTGCTGGCCATCAGTGAACTATGGAAGTGAATGTGTGAATAGGAGTCAAGGCAGCATGGCTGCTCTGGGGAAGGGGCTGGATACATTACCCATGAGTTAGATGGAATGACACTGTAATACTTGGCCACTGAAAAGGAGTGTGAACTCATCTCAGTTTCTGCATGGAAATTTCACCAGTTAAATTCCACCTACAGCTTTTCTTGGGCAATAATGCAAGGAATGAGTCAAGCTTTTTCTCCAGAAACAGTATAGTGTACAAGATAAGATATGGGCTTTGGACTGAAACATGCCTGTGTTCAATTTGGGGGTCTACCATTTATTACCTGTATGAACTTTGATAGAAGTTTAACCTCTCTAAGCAAAGCGTCCTCACCTCTAAAGCAAGACAATGGTGCCTCTCTACAGTTTTATTGTGATAGTGACATTTGATGGCGGTTATAAAGTGTCTAGCATGATGCCTGGCATATAGGGACTATTCAGTAGTCTTGGTTTTTGCTTGTTACGTTTCTCCCAAGTTACTCGTCTCTCCTCCAGAGTTTGAAAGCAGCTGCTGTGAAGTATGCATACATTCTCCCCTTAAGTGGAAGTTTTAATTTAAGACAGCATTCAGAAGAGATGAGTGAGGTGAATCAGTCACATGTATACACATATCCCCTCTTTTTTAGATTTCCTTCCCATTTAGGTCACCACCCAGCACTGAGTAGAGATTCCTGTGCTATAGAGTAGGTTCTCATTAGTTATCTGTTTTATACATAGTAGTGTATATATGTCGGTCCCAATAAGAAACTCACACAACACTGTAAAGCAACTATACTCCAATAAAAATTAATAAAAAAATAAAACGGAATTATAAAGGGACGTCTCCTACAAATAAATAAATTGATTGATTGATTCATTCATTCATTCTTTGGGAAGCAACAACAAAAAGCAGATTGGTAACACCTGCCTGAGAAACCTAAGAATATTATAGAGAATAATACAACTAAATTGATGGTGTTATTATAACTTTAACATTACACACTACACCATAATAAAGATTATTTTATTGAAATGACTAAAAGAAGAAGAGATGAGTGAAAAGGTTCCCGGTTATTGATTTTGCTTAGGTGATACACAGATTTAAAAAGGCACAGGTTTCAAACTTCAGCAATCTCTTCAGTGCATTTTCCAGGTGCAGCAGCATACATCTTTTTTGGCATCTCTGTCTGCAGCCAAGGGAGTTCCTTTAGCACACAGTGAAGCTAGTTCATTTTCTAATTTGGCCCCTTTCTAATTTGGTCACCTTCTTCACTCCCCTGCCTGCCCCCCTAACCCCACCAACTTCAAGTTGAAGCTCTCTGAGTTATCCTGAATTTTAAATCAGTCTGCATCCCTGGGCTAAATTCTCAAATTTCATTGTTAGCTTCCCTTCTCTTACTTGTCCAAGCGTTTCTTCAAGCTCTTCTTGAAAAGCTCAGTCAACACTCTACATGATTTTCTTGCTTTATGAAATTCATGTTCTAATGAGCAGAATTTCCTAACCCCTCAATTCTAGGGGCCGGTTTATCTATAAACTTATCTGTTTTTCTCTAAAAGATCCCAATTAACTTTAAAGTTGTCTCTTTGAATTTTTTTTTGAACTCCAGTCTTCACCAGGGATCACCCCTTTATCACTTTTTAGTTCTCATCACTGATCTTTTTTATTTTTAACGCTAAAATAAGAATGAGTAGGACTGCCGGCATCATCATAGTTAAGTTCCTGTGTCCTTATCGAGACTGACTGTGGTTTCCCCTCCCCATCAGACTCCAGCCCCAGCTTTCAGCCTCCAGCCCTGGTATGAACAGCTGTAGCCAAATTGACATAGGGTATTTGTTTCAGTCACTTCATTGTTTTTAGATCATGTGAATTTAGGTTATGCTAGTTTGCATTTTCATGACCAGTCCAATTTTTAATACTAAGTAATTTTATACAGTGATTCTTTCTTCTAGTTATTCAACTGTTAGCAGATTTATGTTGTATTTTGATTTTTGTTGTTACAGTTTTATATGTAAGTTAACCAACATCATTATTTTATTTTTGCTTATATTAAGAGAACGATTTGTCATTAGCTGTCAGAACACCACATAGAAGCTCATAAAATGTAAATTTGATTTTTGTGCTTATGAGCGATTCTTTGAATTAGGTCTGCGTATGCTCCCAAAGGGATGAAGTTAATCTTGAGCGTCCAAGGGTGTGATCTGGTTGAAGCTCCCAGATACTGCAGTTTAAGGACCCAAGAAAATATGATCCCCTCCCCTCCTTTAATTTTTGCCACCTGAGTTGTATACCAATAGAGAAAAACAAATGCAAGTCTGGTGGAAATGAGGTATTTTTATTAGTGATAACACTGATGTTTAAACATGTGGTTTACATGTACTGAATTTCAGAATTAGAATTGCCCACTCAAACACTAACTAATTCAGGACTGGGGTAGGACTGAAGCAAGGCCTGTTCCTCTAACACCCATGCTGCGGATGAGTGAGTGACGTAAACTGGTGTTTCTTGAGGGCAGCTTGCTCCCTTAAAGGACATGCCGGAGGCTGAGCTATGCACATATGGTTTCTCTTTGCAGACTGTCCTTAATAGTTCTGATTTTGTCACTTCCTTTCCTCTGGAAATTGACAAAAGAGGCAGTAAGAGATTCTAGGAGTGTCTTGCTAATGGAATTTCTTCAAAGTGGAGGATAGCAACAGGAGAGGGAAGGAAGAGGGAATTCCCCTTCCCTACCTTCTACCTCTGGGGCATTAGGACGTGGTTTGTTAAATTTTAATACGATTTATCCAAATAAATGTGAGAGAGCCACCTTCTGCTCTGGCCATACTAACGCTCTTTTCCTTGACTTTGTTACTAAAGTTTCCAGTCTCTTTGTATTTATTTCAAGCCCACCTCATTACCCTTGCCCCAGCCTCTCACTACTTCTGGGTAAACCAGGTAGTGAGTGGTCTAATATTTTATTTGTATGAGCTGGAGATATTTTACTTGCACATGTCAGACACCCATCTCAAATGCTTTAAGCATAAAGGAGAATCTATCGCCATGTAGTTTTTAAAAGTCCAGATTTGGCCAGCTAGATCCAGGTCTTCAAATGACATCATCCTGCCGAGCTGTTCCTCTCCGTTCTGTGGTTGTCTGCTGGGTCTGCTGTCTCACCAGGGAGGCCCTAGCCCTCCAGTTATCACGTGGCCTCCAGCGGCCCTGGGTTTTCTTCTTACCTCTTCAGAAAGCCTTGTTTGCAAAGAACGTCTCTTTCCTAAGTGTTCCAGCACAAACCCTGGGGGAGTATTACTGGACCAACTAGGGTTGCTGCTAATCCAGTGTTCTAAGGGGGGGTCCCTAGACCAGTCATGTAAGCATCACCTTGAAACATGTTAGAAATGCAGATTCTCAGGCTACACTGCAGACTTTTGAATAATAAACTCTAAGGGTGGGGCTCAGTGAACTGTGTGATTCAGATGCATGCTAAGGTTCGAAGACCACTTTGTTAGTCCGTAGACCATACTCAACGGCTAGAGAGAGAAAAATACACTGAGTGGTTCTGCCTGGGTAGATTGATTACTTCAGGGGCCGGGATGGGGTCGTCTTCATCCAGCCCAGTTGGTTTAAGGGTGAAGTGAGGAGGGTATCTTCCCAAAGGAAGATTAATTGTTATTATCAGAAAAAGCAACCGTTGCTGGCCAGGTAAAATTAATATGTTCTACAATAGAAACTTTTCCACAAGTACTGGGTGGTGAATTATTACACCAAGAAATAGTAGTAATGAATGCCTAAGGCTCGCTTATTTTATCTTTATAAGGGTTAGAGCAATAAAAATTTTCCTTCTTATTGTATGTACTGGTACCCAATTATTTTCCTGAATGGAGAAAACAAATAGTTTCATCCTTTAACTTGAGTTGCCCATGAGCTTATATTTTCCTTTATAAGATGGGACATTCTGAGCAGCTGCAGGAGCGCATGGGATGCAGGGCGTTTAACTTGGGCTGGGACAGTCATCAGCTCCCCGACTGAAGCCAAGTCAGATATCTACTATATTGAGTGTTTTGTTTTCTGGAACTGAATACTTTGTGTGGAAACAAATTAGACCTAAAAGATGTAGTAAGGGTGCTATGACAAAACGTGGTAACTTCTCCTGTTTGTATCTCATCTGTGATTTTCACAGGTACAATGGTGGGAGACCATACCCGCTTGGAATTCCACAACATTGAAACTGGTATCATGACCGAGAAACGTTACATCTCCGTTGTCCCCTCCAGTTTCATTGGCCACCTGCAGAGCCTCATGTTTAATGGGCTGCTCTACATTGACTTGTGCAAAAATGGAGACATCGATTACTGCGAACTGAAGGCTCGTTTTGGACTGAGGAACATCATCGCTGACCCTGTCACTTTTAAGACCAAGAGCAGCTACCTGAGCCTGGCCACCCTCCAGGCCTACACCTCCATGCACCTCTTCTTCCAGTTCAAGACCACCTCCGCTGACGGCTTCATTCTCTTCAATAGCGGTGACGGCAATGACTTCATTGCTGTTGAGCTCGTCAAGGGGTACGTGGAAGAGATCGCCTAGTTTATACTAAATGTCTTAGCTCAAACCCTGAATAAAATATGCACAGAAAAAACTGTCTATTCTACTCTCTACCCTCTATTCCTGATTCATGCTCTCATCCGCATTGATTAAAAATATCTTTGTAATCATTAGGACTGGAAGGGAGAGAGATTCATGAGTTTGTTTAAAGATCTTCTTCTATAACTCAATACTGTCAGGCTTTTTAATCTGAAACGTAGTCCTTTAAACCTAAGGGAAAAAAAGCTTATTTTTGCAAAAGAGGGATAGGGTATGTGTTGCATCTATCTCTGGGGCAGTATAGTCTGCAACCACCAAATTTATAGGAAGAAATGAAATACAGATATTTTCAGTACTACCATTAGCCCATATATGCAAATTTTAAAAAGCTGTTCTTGCTTCAAGATATTTTACTACTCTGTGTTGGGAAGTAGTCAAAACAAAAGCAAAAATTAGAACAAAACCCAAAAAACAGATCCATGATTGACTGTGAATTTAGATGTCGCCCCCTAATGTTTTGGAGTGTACCAGCTGTACTGCTGTGTGTCTCTGGATTTTTACTAGGTAGTGTTAAAGAAATGGATTCAATGAGTATAGAACTCAAGTGAAGTCTGGTAGAATAGGAACTGATTATTTTTATGTTCTTAAATCAAGCTTTTAGTTATTCTTGCATGATGCCAGTCTAGCTTGGGGGATTTGAAGCCCCCAATGCCAGTTATGTACACATTGCCTTTAAACCACTGCAGGGAATCTCAAGTCATTGGGTGCTTGTGGTTCCTCCTAGGTACATACACTACGTGTTTGACCTTGGAAACGGCCCCAATGTGATCAAAGGCAATAGTGACCGCCCCCTGAATGACAACCAGTGGCACAACGTCGTCATCACCCGGGACAACAGTAACACCCACAGCCTGAAAGTGGACACTAAGGTGGTCACTCAGGTTATCAATGGTGCCAAAAATCTGGATTTGAAAGGTAAACCTTGTAAAGAAGTTTCTCCTTTTTAGAGCTTACAGTGGAAAGGCTGTTTCCAGAGGTAAACTACAGTTTAGGAGCGCCATGCATTTTTGATACATCATACATAACCTATTTTAACAACATTGAATTATAACATGACGCAATTTGTTAGTTTTTACTTCTACCACTCCTTAGGGATGGTTTGTTTTCTCTGTAAACCTGGGGCATGTGGGAGCTGAGTGATGAGGGGATAAATGTCAAAATGTGGAGGGATCATAATACAGAGGAAGGCATGTAGGTTTTGGAATCTCAGCTGAGTCATTTACCGCCTGGGTGACTTTGGTAAAATTTCTTAGCCTTGTTCAGCTTCTATATACTTTTTTTTTTGCAAAATGAGGATGATAATTGTTACTACCTTTCTGGGCTATTAGGAGTTTGGATGGAATAGTGTCTATAATATCCTCAGCATACTATTGGTAACAAGCACATAAAAAGCACTCAGTAAGTGGTTGCTTTGTTGAAAATGTTGTTAATCTTTACTTCATCATAAAATGGGAACAATACCTACCTCATAGAATGGATATAGTGATTAAAATTTGTGAGATGTTTTGTATAAAATGAATGACACATAAGAAATGTTAGTTTCTTCTTTTTACAATGTAGAAACTCTGGTAATAATTTTGTTTATGCTGTTCCCCCCCCAGCTGTATTGCCGTTATCTAGTAAACAGTCTAATGTGACTTGGCTTTTGTTGACGTGGTTTCCATACCATTTACCCATTTGCTTTTACTACCTATTTTCCTTTCCAGGTGACCTCTACATGGCAGGTCTGGCCCAAGGCATGTACAGCAACCTCCCAAAGCTCGTGGCCTCCCGGGATGGCTTTCAGGGCTGTCTGGCATCAGTGGACTTGAATGGACGCCTGCCAGACCTCATCAACGATGCCCTCCATCGGAGTGGACAGATTGAGCGTGGCTGTGAAGGTACAACCTTTTTCTTTTTAAGCTACATTCTGTCGCAAGCCTCTTTGCTGCCTCTGCCAGTGCCTCCTTCCTTGGTTTACCAGTCCCCTCTCATCCCATTCACCATCTGACATTGCATCACCACTGATGTCCTCCTGTCACTGGCTGAGTATGTCAAGACATGTGGCACAGGCTCCAGGAATGTACAATATGTTGGCAGATGTCTTTCATACTTGCCATAGAGGACCTTTCCTGGCGTTGACATCAGGCTTCTCCTGACTTGTGCCTTTGCTTCCAGCATGGCTGAAAGGGTATCAGGGACTTTTATTTATATCTTAATACACAGGGAGGTACAAATCAGAGACTTTTATGTGAGTGTCACCATTAATAAAATATTTCTTATGTTGCTAATAGTGACTGCATCATTTAATGAAAACTGAGCAGAAGGTAGGAAAATGATGTCAGAATGCCGTGATGGAGGAAGGGAAGTGACAGTTACTGAGCACTTACTAGATGTCAGGCGTCATTTGGCGGTTTCTTGGTGTGGTGTAGTGGAACAGCATGGGCTTTGATGTTAGAAAGACCTGGATTTAGGTCCAGGTAGTAGTTCCTGTTGGCTGTGTGACTTTTGACAAGTTACTTAACCTCTCTGAATGATATCTTCCTCATCTGTAAAATGGGACAATAAAACTTACCTTGGAAGGTAATATATATAAGTCAGAGATATATATAGAATGCCTGGTACATATATAGTAGGTACTCAATAAGTGGTAGGATTATTATTTACAAACATTATCTAATGTGAGACATTTAATAGCATTGCATGCCCACCCATGCAGCACAACAAACCATGCTCACCCTCTTTCTGTAGATAATCCACTGTCTCTTGAGATACTAACTGAATTTTATAGGTCATGTGAGTCCAATAGCTCTTTACAATAAAAGCTATCTAGTTTTAACCAGCAGGGGAGAGCAGACACATTTTCAGCCTTCCCCAGACTCCTTGGGTAGGCTGAAAAGGTGACTCGTGTCTAACTTGAAAGGCTAAGAGGATGATCTGATCAGTCACCAGGACCTATGTATTCTTTTGTCTGCTGGAGCCTCATGTTTTTTTGTGCAGTATACTGTTTTCTTGTATCCCTCATTAATTTACCACATCCAACCTGTTCATTCATCTTCTAACTGTTCAACTTCATTTATCACTCCTGTTCTTAACCAGCTTCAGTCCTTCACTTGCCATCATAAAGCACATTTTAATAAAAGCTTCTAATCAGCTTCCCAGGCTTATTTGTAGTATGGAAGTCATTTTCCTTTGCCTAAGGGTCAGTTTCTTGTTACCAGTTTGCACTAGTAATAAGGCCGCTTGTCCCTATAACCCTCTCCAGTTTTCTTTTAGCCAGAAATAGTTCTTAAATTCTGTTAGCCAAATATGTTGTGTGTGTACAGGAGGGACAGGAAGTTGGGAATCACCAAGAATTTAAAGCAGCCGCTTTGCTTTCTTCTCCTGAAAATGCACAGTTTCATTCAACTCAAAAGTTTTTGTCTTATTGGCCTGCTCTTAGTTCTTTTGGGTGTTAAGGGAAGTCCTGATATTGATGCGCCATTTGAGAATTAATTTGAGTATACTAGTTTAGGAGATTGTGGAATGACAGAAATTCCAGTTTTCCTGGAATAATTAATCACATTTAGTAAAATCATAATATAAAAGCACATATTCAAAAGTATAAGGCTCTCTTCAATGTTAAATATTTTTATCATGCCATCAGTTTTGTAGATTTAAAAGTCAACAGGAATCATCCATTTAACTCCATTGCAACGTCGCCTGATAGAAATATAATGTAAGTCATATACGTAATTTTAAATTTCCTGGTAGCTGCATTTAAGAAAAAAGATACAAAGTAACAGGTAAAGTTAAGTTTAATTTTACATTTTATTTAACTTAACCTAATATATCCAAAATATTATCATTTCAGCATATAATCATTATAAAATTTTTAGTTAGACATTTTATTTTCTTCATATGAGCCGTCAAAATCAAGTGTGTATTTTGCACTTGTAGCACACCCCAGTTCAGACCACATCTTTAAGGTACTCAGTAGCCACATGCATCTTGGCTACTGTATCGGAGGCACAGTTCTATAGAGTATAAAAATTGGGGTTGGGCTTCCCTGGTGGCGCAGTGGTTGAGAGTCAGCCTCCCGATGCAGAGGATACGGGTTCGTGACCCGGTCCGGGAAGATCCCACATGCCGCGGAGCGGCTGGGCCCGTGAGCCATGGCCACTGAGCCTGCGCGTCTGGAGCCTGTGCTCTCTGCAACGGGAGAGGCCACAACAGTGAGAGGCCTGCGTACCGCAAAAAAAAAAAAAGAAAAAAAAAAAATTGGGGTGTAAGGCAGTAAAGCTGTAGCATTTGATTAAAAGGAAGTCTAAACCAACCTTTATAAAAGTGGATTAAAATGTACAGTGTAAAGGTGGAATGGACTCCACTTATGAGAGCTTTAGGGGAAGTTGTGGGAGCATTAGGGAAAAGAAATTACCCATCTGATTGGAGAAAATGTTCCTATCCCTACCTACAGCTCTATGTGCAGTTTGGCATGACTCATCACATGCATTAGGGTGGGTTCTGACCTTCCTCTGAGTATGGGTGATTGTTCAAAGCTGAATATTGTGGCTTGCTGGCTCTACCATCCGCATCTATGGCAAGTCCTATGGGCCTAATAACACTGCACTCTATTGCCATGGAGATAATTATGATGGTTACCCATGGAGCATTATGACCACCCCACTGGGTGGCATGAAGTGGAGGATGAGTTCGGAGGGAAGAAAGCCCTTGTTTATTGTACACAGATGACTTGGATAATTAGCCTAAGTGGCCAGGAAAAATGGCCAAAAAGTGGGTTAAGGCATAAATTACTGTCATTGGAAGTTTGCACTATTGTGAATAAGCCCTTGTAAGAGATACCAGGAGCTTTTTAGGGCACTATGGAAGATGATGGGGAGGGAAATGAAGGGCACGAAAGCTTGGAAAGACTGCAAAAAAGTATCATTCTCATTGTGACTCTCTGTACATAGTACCGGACCCTCAGGAAGGCCTTTGACAGTTAGGCAAGTCATAGGAAACAGAACACAATTCTTGATTTAACATTTCTATGCCTAGAATAGGAAACAAGTAGGGGATAAGGATTCATTACTAAGAACTAAAACCTGAATCTTGTCACGATGGTGAATGTGTTTTATTTTTAACATATTTGGGGTACACACGCTAGGATATATCATATGTTCTTATATGTGTCAAAGTCATTGATAATGACGCAAGATCCCTAAGTAGCAATTGGATTACTTTCTGTATTGCATCTAATCCCAAAGAGTCTGGAATTATTTTAAAGACACATTAATCCACTACTCTTTGGCTCTTGATTGTTTATAGTAAGAAAGAAAAAAAATACTGAATTAGGTTTTTATTTTATGTTTCTAATCTATGCAGAGTATATAATTTAGAAATGAAGTGCAGTTTCTGGACAGCCTAGCCAACATCTAGCTGTGACTTGCAACCTCTCAATTTGGACTAGGACTTTTTTATAATGTCTTGGCTGGCAAATATCTCTTTCTATCTTGAGGCCAGCTTTGCTGCAGAGACCAAGGCATGTATTGGCTAGAAATCCGATTCCACAACTGCAGACGGTAAACATCTGAGAGAAGCACACGTGCTTCATTTTGAGACTGGTGTAAATAAATAAGAAGGACATTGGTTTGGTGCCATTTTGCCCACAGCCATTTGGGTTTGGCTACATTTTTATAAATTAAGCCAACTGAGATTGTTGGTGTTCCCAAATCACCTTCATACAAATGCCCAATTCTAGTGCCAGATTCCTTGGTGGCATTTTCAGGAGGTTACAAGGAGTGCTCCCAAGCGACTCTTCCACGCGTAACTCCTAAATGTTCAGAATTATTTTTGTGGGCTCCGTCTGGCTGTGCATACGTGTCTTTCAGTCTGGCCATGTACTACCCTTATTTCTTGATGTTTATCCTGACTGATGGAAAATCATTTTTCTGGACCATATGCCTTGGGATTGCCTGTATGGTTGTGGGAAGGCTCTTGTAACCTGCCTGTGCTCTGTCCAGTCCAACGTTTCCCTGCCCCTGCTCTGCTGATGTGGCTCTGATGAGGCCTGCTCCACCCTGGTCTGTGCATCCCCTGTCTGTGCTGTCTCTGGAGAACCTGTAGAGCATTTCAATTGTCTGTTCGAGTGATGTTGATTATGCCGATTGTGTTTTCATTTCTGTAATGTTACCCTGGTTTGCTGTACCTCTTACTAACCTCTGGTTATTGTTTTCGCCTTTTCTGTTCTTTTGCTAACAAAGTTGCGTTGACCAAAGCTGACCTGAAAGGTAGAGAAGGTTCTTGTTCCCATTACCACTTTGGACTGAAAGATGTCCTGAGTAACCCTTGGTATCTTATCTTTAGAGGACTTCAAGCTGTCACACCTCTTGGACAGCAGCGGTTATGGGGAGGGGGCTGAACCCTGTGTTCTTTATGAACAGTGGCAGAAAACCCAAATCACTGCATGAAAAATAACAACCAAGGCGAGGCGTCTTGGGGATGGGAATATGATTCCATTTTGGGGGGACCAGAGAGGTTTGACAGCATCCTATATTGTGACTACCCACAGGCATATTAATCCACTTCTGGAAATGCCTCTCCAAGTAGTTGCCATGGAGGGGTTGGCTCCTTTTAATTTATTCACTAGAGACACAAGACAGCACTTGGAAAATGAAAAAAAAAAAAAAAGCCCATTTGAGTTCTTAATTTATTATTTTCTGGGTCAGGGAGGTCACTTCTCAGAGCAGGGCTTTTGAGTGCTTAGACGTTATGAAAGATAATGCCATTTTCTCTTAACTCATTTTAAAGAAATCTTTTAGGCATTTGGGAGATATTAATCTCATTAAAACATTCTAGAGTTTTATGTCTCCTATTGGGGATTTTGATTGAGCACTTTAATTTCCTGTTTTGTGATTCTAAAGAAAAAAGTACTCTTGGGGAAGAAGAGGATCTATCGATCTATTGATTTTACCCTGAATACCCTTTAAAATGCCTGCATGTTAGATATCAGTGAATATCTACTGCAGATACTGCTTCTTCTACCATTCAAAGAGGCACCTTGCAAAGTCTGTAATGGTTCACCTTTCTTGTCGTGTCAGGCTACTTTGACTCAGAGTAGCAAGACGAGAACCTGCATTTTAGGTATCTTTCAGCCGATAGTTAAGGGGAGAATTGAGCCTTGGATGGCCTCTGCGAATTTGCAATCAGCACAAATTGTAAGAAGTGGTTAAGACAAAGGTACTTTGTTTTACTTTTTCACCTAAACGATTATTTACTTTGCAGTGACTTGTTATATGTCATGAAGGTAAGCAGTACAAGTTTCTCTCTCGGGTGGATATTAACTAGATGAGGTCTCTCTAGCCATTTTACTATAACTCTTCTTCATCCCCTCTTAGCAGATTCACAAATCTGCTAATATCTCATAAAATTAATGAAAGGAACATGCACTGGATTAGTACTTTGAAGTTCTACGTAGTGGTACAATAGTTTTCAATTTCAAATATGTAGGGTCCTTTCAGTAATATGGAAGGCTGTTGTTTTTAGACGTTCTATTCAATTTTCCAGATAGTTCTACTCCATGTCACTCTGTAAATGGAGGGGAGAGAAAAGGGGACAGGATTTGATATATAATGAGACAATTCAAGGTTGTCAAAGCTCTTTGTGACCAGATTTATTAGATAAAACTAGACAACTGCATCTCTCCCTAGACTTTACTGTTCTTCATGGTAGTAACTGTGTGGATTTTGAATCCCCAGAAACTTCCATGGGGACTCTGTATGTAGCAAAATGATCTGAAAATTTCCATTCAAAGGAGAAATGGTTTGTAGGAATCATACAAAGAACTAGTTGATTTCTATGCCTACTATAAATTGTTGACCAATGTGTAGGTATAGATTTGGGGACATAATAGAGTGTCTTAATTTGCTCATTTATAGAAGCAGTCTAGTCATCAGTATGGTTTTTATGTGATTACTCCATTGACCCAAACTCCCTTCCATTCTTGTAATGACTTAACAGTCTCTTTGTGGCAGGAGCTGTTATTCTTTGTAATTATTCTGAGTCATCTTACTCCTTCCCAGTATTATGGCAAAAGACCTTTAGGATGTGAATGCCTTTCCCTTTTATTTTCCTGACATTGGGGTATGGACCATTACTCATGCTGGCTTTTTCATCTACAACCTGTGGGCACGGATAGGACTAATTAACATTAAGTGTGAAGGACAATGAAAACATGACAAAGAAATGAGGCAGTCTGAAAAGTAAAGGCACATCATATTCATAAGGAGATATAACAGTGGGTCTAGGAAGTGGCAAGATGGGTCGGGGCAAGTCAACAGCTTTAATCCTCTTGTCATTGTGTTGCTGGAGTGGTGTTTTTAAAAATATTTATTTGTTTGTTTGTTCATTCATTCATTCATTCTTCTCCAGTGATTGTGCTGTTCAGTTTAACAGGAACTCAGCTACTCCTGTGAATCAGATACTTAGCTAGGTACTGGGATTACAGGTGAGGTACAGTCTGACATCAAATAAATCCATAGGAGATCAGCCAGTAGCTACAGTGCAGAGTGAAAACTGCTATGCTAGAG
Organism: Delphinus delphis; assembly: GCF_949987515.2. NCBI lineage: Eukaryota > Metazoa > Chordata > Mammalia > Artiodactyla > Delphinidae > Delphinus > Delphinus delphis. The sequence continues at coordinate 24,488,927 of NC_082684.1, read as the reverse complement.
TGGACGTGGAGCACGCAGTGTGTCTGCGGAGGAGGGCTGCTGCACTGTGTAGGGTCATGATGATCATGGTGGCTAGTCAGGGGATATTTTCTAGGCAGAGTTTGAACTGCGTCTGAAGGGCAACATGTTTTAGATGGATGAGAGGTGGAAGCTCACTTAAGAGCTTGGCCAGTCTGGGCACCTAGAGGAAGCTCCATTGGGCTGAAATAACACTCACGTGGGGATGTGATGTACACAAAGCTGGAGCAGTAGGATGGAGACGGGTGATGGCAGACCTTTTGTGTAAGGAGTTGGACTTTACCCCAAGGGCGCTGTAAGGAGGACAGAGACTTGGATCAGAGTTTCATCTTTTCAAGATCACTCTGACACCAGAGTGGAGAATGGATGAGGAGGACAGGAAGTGGAAGCAGAGAGTGGTTAGGAGGGAAGTGGCATATTCCAAGACGGAGGGAAGAGGTGTGAACCTGACAGTTGTTACTCTTGTGGGCTAAGAAGATAAACATGTTTCTCTCTCAGATGAAGCCTCTGAGGAGTGAGGAAGAAAAGGAGCTTTCTCTCCTATGTATTTCCCTCCCACCCCTGCAGTGTTGCTTTGTTTCATAGCAGTTGCTTTTACACATCATGACCAAAGGTGTCAGGGAGGAACTTGATTGACGGCCCTGGTTTAGGTCACACTTTGCATCCCTCCAGGTTAAGAGAGGAAGTAGGACCTCCCCTGAGGTCCATGGGAGGTGTTGCATTGCTGAGAGGTACAGCCCCTTGAACCTCAAGGTCCCTTGAATAGAATAACAATATCCATGGACTTTTCAGAAGTAATTTTCTAATTCCTCTTTATTTGCAAGAGGGGTATTCCTAGAGAGGAAAAGATTCCCTAAAAGCATGTTCATTTAAGAAAGGACCTGCTCAACTATAAAAGAAATATTAAGTTTGATCTTTGGGGAGTGAGGCAGATGAGTCATAATCATGAAAAATAAAAAAAATAGCTCTTTATTGGTTTAGGGGATTAATCAGAATATCCTCTCCCTACTTTCCATTATAATGCCGCTTAGCAGCTTCTGTCTTTGGAGTTGATGGGCTTATTTTCTAGAAATGTAAGTTGTCCCTCTGCCTAGATGATGGGCATGTGGGTAGGAGAGGGCCATGTATTAATCAGATTTGGTTCCAAGCGCTGCGTATCTTAAGTAAGTCAATAAACGTTTTGAGTTTGGATACCTTGAAAACCCACAGATTCTTTCAAGTCATTTTAGGTTAAGAGTTGGCATCAGCCAAATTCTTCTAACAGGTAATTCTCCAGCTTTCCTTACTGCGAGGACCATAGTTCCTCACTTCATTTTATCCAAAGCTAAGAGATGTATTACTTTCTCTATTGTATTTTGTGTAGTAAAGTGTAGTGTTTGACCTCATAGAAGTCAGTTCCTCAAAGATGGTTTGCATTATGGGAAATAATAAGAGAGACAGGAATTAAATGGAACTTTCCACAGTGGTTTCTGCCTCTTGTCTCTCAACGTTGCATGACAGAGGTTTTTCACAAAAGAACTGTAACTATGACTTAACTACCTCAATGTGTTCATTTCTGCAGTCCTGACCAATTACACACCCAACTAAAATGGGTAGAAATTGATTTTCCTTTCCAGCGGAATTGAGAATACCCTTTATTTTGAGGGTTTCCTTAGTTCACGCACATGCTAAGGGTATTGTGTCTCCATGATGATGACAACCTTGCATGACATATTGTTATCGCCAGTTCATGGATGACTTTATAGATCTTATATATGTTATCTGATTCAATCCTTATACCGTGTGAGGTAGAAACAACTTCTCCTTTATATAGATGGGGAAACTGGGGCTCAGAGAATTTAGGTAATTAGCCCAAGATCACATTGCTAGTAAGTAATAAAGCTGTATTTTAAAACTTATGGCCTTTCCCCTACTGTACTATATGGTGTGAGTCTGGATTTGCATGTTTCCAAAGCAGAAGCAGTACAGAGATAACCAGAGAGTGTCCAAGTGTCCTCCAGCTGACTTTATGATAGCTGGTTTTCATAGCAATACTATTTCACTAAGTTCTAGATGATTTGTGCACTATGTTCATTAAAACAAAGTATTTTAAATTAGCTGGCTTTTTGTCCAGCCTGGCCTTAGAAATCCCTTATCCCTCTCTCTCTTTTAAAAAATTCCCTCTACTGCTCCAACAAGCTGCTATATCAGTGCTGAGAAAAGAAGGAAAAGCAGAAAATGAGGTCCCAGTTTACATTTTCTGAGGCAGCATTGACTTTTGAGGACCTGTTCATGATTTTAAAGAGAAGGGATGATCTAATCATTTGACCTATATTACGCAGGCACCCTCTGAAGACAGGGTGGATTGAGCAAGACGGCTTTATGATGACACCATTCTCTCACCTTTACACACACTCCAACAAGGGCAGGTATTACTGTTACCTCTCTTGTCTGGAAGTGTCACGTGGGTAAATGGCTTTACTCACCAAGTATAATTACTCTTCGCTGTGCATTGGCCATTGAGGGAAGTGCTGTGCTAGAGCTGGCACCAGCACAGGAATTTTCAGGAATTTTGTAAGCTGCTTGGCATCATGTAACACATATTCGCTTGAAATTGGCTGTGGTGGGAGTATTTTACGCCATGAAAATCAGCTTACATAAATGTTACAGATCAGGTTTTATTATTATTTTTTTTTTCCCTCGGAGTTCTAGTTGTTAACAGGAACACAGGAAATCAGAGGCCACTGGAGATAAAGAACTCATGAAGGCGTCTTGGTTTCAACCAATTCCCATGCCCATCTTGACTTATTTTAACTCATTGTATGGTGAGAGGGCTGAAGTGATTGAGGAGAACCGGGGTGTTATCGAAACTGTCCCCATGTCCCACAGCTGTTGGATTTTATCGTTGGTCTTTTTCGCTCAGCGCCCTAACCAAGCAACTGTTTTGAACCCTTGCTTGAGGAGAGGAAGGCATAAACACCTGAGCATGCTCGATGAGCCCTGTCTCAGTGCCTTTCTGAGCATGAGCAAGGCATAGGTCCTGCCCTCAAGATGAAAAAGTAAGATCTTGGGAACACAGCTGCTCTTAGGTCTTTCTGCCAATGAAATTTTATAATAACATTCAGGACCCTGTTCTCTGACTTTGCTTAATCTTCTGTAAAGTGGGAACTAGAGCATTCACTTCTCAGCTGGCTCTTTATGAAGAGGGATGCTTGACACATTTAAGGATCATTGCTTTCTTATTTTAAAATTAAATAGAAGTGAGTTGGGTTTCTGCCAATTAAAAGGGATGAATCTTATGTTGCCTGTAAATGACTCCCTTTGGAAAACCCCAGAGGACCCAACACTGTAAATGTAGAAGCGCTTTGAGAGCTACAGAAGTATCTTTGTTCTAGGGACCAGTACATACTTGCAGCTAAGTAAGCATAACCTCATCCCTAATGTCAAGAATACCTTTCATGAAGCCTCAACACTTTAATCCTTATGTTTTAGCAATAGAGACTGTAGGTTGCTCAGGAAGTTGGTAAGGATCTTTCACACATGCACACACGTGCACAGATACATATATCTATGTATATTCATCTTCCTTTTTTTGTTCTTTCTTTTTTTCTTTCCCACTCAATTACTGCTCAGTCATCCTTCCTCTATGAAACCATGTAAATTTTAAAATGTAAAAGCGGAAGGGTTTATGAACTTACAAACGTGGGAAATAAAATTGAACGTGGGAGATATCTCTTTAAGCAGCCCATGGCAGCTCGCATACAGCTTCTTCCCATGGCAGCTGGGCCTTATATGGGGCCAGCAAACCCTTTGACTGGCACAGAGTTCTACCGTGGTGACGCTTCACAATCACGTTCCAGTCACAGATTCTAAGCCCTTTGACAAGCACCTCATGCTGTGTGATTAAAGATGATGAATATTGTTATACCAGCCCCACCTGGTCCCACCAGTGGGCTACCAGCCTTGCCCTTTAGGATAAATGGATATTGGGAATCAGCCCAGATGTATCATTCCAGGCTCCCCCACTCACCAAGCCTATCTTTCCATTATGGCCAAGACCAGCTGGTGCTGGTTATTTATCCATTTTAAACGGGGATGTTTGAGGCATAGGTTTGGTTAAGTCCTACTTAGGCATTAACAGATATACACTCTGATACAAGTGTCCTGTGCTTCCAACAGCCCTTCTGTCTCAAGGACCTGCAAGTAATAAAAGGCAGTCTGTCAACTTTTGATTTTTCGAGACCTTGAAGAGGAGTTGACTGAGTCAGTTTGCATGTACAGCAAAGGTGGATTTGAGCAGTAACAGGCATGAAATGACTGTCTGGGACAATTCTTAAAAATAAAAACAACCCCAGATTCAAGCAGAATAATGAGAAATTTGTGGCAGCCATCAGAGTTATCATATGAAAAAAATAAAGAAAAAAGACAGTGCAGTGCTTTCCGGTAAACTAAAAACAGAGCTGGGAGTTAAAACCGAAATACCTACAAACATCATTGACAACTTACTTAGTCCTTTCATGCATACTTCTGTTGCCTTGTCACTTTCCCTACTACACAAAGAAAGCCACCATCCGTTCTCAAAAGAATATGTGACTATTTTAGTGAGGATTCATTACATATTTAATACATCAGCCCTATACAGGGAGTCCCTGAAGCTTTAGTGTAGTTTGTAGTTACTATTAATAATTTAAAAACTTTCTAAATATGTAATTCCAAAGGTTTATGTTATCTTAGAGTATCTGGAATTTTAGGTTGATTTGGAAGAATGTTTTAGATAAAATTATTAAGTCTTCAGAAATATCTGTTATGTTTATAAACATACACATTTGATATAGATTTTTGTTCATATACTTAGACAAAACTAGATCTTCCTGTTTATTTTTAATTGAATTTTGAACTGAAATAGCGTTTGAAAATGTTCTTTGTTAAAACAGCCACATCCTTACATTAAATGTAGGTTAGAGTACTCTTGCTAATCTAATGGCAAGACACACACACACACACACACACACACACACACACACACACACACACACACACACACACACACACACACACACACACACACACACACACACCCCCCCCCCCCCCCCCCCCTCTGGTTTATCCACATCCATAGAGGTTAGGTGGATCAGAGGTTAGGTGGATCAGTTGTAGAGTTAGCACGCTGCGTTGGGTTTGAGACCTCACCCTGCTACTTGTTACCCGTGGGACCTTGCAAAGAAATCACCTGACGGTTCTGTGACTTACTTTACTTTTCTGAAATCCTTGCCTTCCAACTTGATCGTCAGTCAAAAAATTCTTTTGTTTTTGAAGTTCTGGATGTCTTCCATGAGAAAATCGTTCCTGTTTCTCTGATTCTTTAATACTTATAATTGCTTCATCATGTGTTTATGAAGACTAAATAAACTAGTATCTGAAACACGCTTAGTACATTGTCTGGCACATGATAAGTGCTAGGTAAGTCCCTTGTTTTGTTATTGTTATATCCTTGGTCTGATTCGTATAAGATCAAATTATATCAATGGATGTGCAGTCGGAAACATTGTTTGAAGTTTTTCTTTTTCCTTTTTTCCAGAGCATTTTGGTATGTTTCTTTACCTTTTCTTTTTTCTTCCTTTCTTTTCTTCTCCCTTCCTTCCTTCTCTCTCTCTCTCCCTCCCTCCTTCCCTCCTTCCCTTCCCTTCTCTTCTCTTCCCTTCCCTTCCCTTCCCTTCCCTTTTCTCTCTCTCTCTCTCTCTCTCTCTGTCTCTCAATTTTGAAGACAGTATGAGAATATGAGAAATAGATACAGATATAAGATATAGTGTATTCAGGAAGGGATGTCCTTAAATAGTTTGAAATATGAAAAGGAGCTTATATTGCCATTTAGAAAGTGTTTTAGAGTCTAGTCCAAACTTGTATTCATTCAACACAGTTATTGCATACTGTCCCTGGGCATTGGGGACCCAAGAGCCTTTGTCCCAACATCTGCTGAGATTAAATGAGTCTAATAGTTAAATCAGAAGAGGAAATGTGGTCAATTAAATACCACCACTACCCCCAAAATGTTTGGTTCCAAGTAGAAAATTGCTTATTTAAGTTGATACTTGTAAATTCTATGGATAAATTAGTTAGGAAAACCACATGGCTTTAAGTCACAAAAGAATGACTTTATTTCTTTATCTTTTTTATTCTCTTGTTTTTTTTTTAATTTCATCTATTAAGTAGAAGTACGTTTTTATTTTATTTTTTTAATTTCTTCCAACATCTTTTGAATTTTCTTTTTTTAAAAAAATTTTATCAGAGTATAGTTGATTTACAATGTTGTGTTAGTTTCACGTGTACAGCAAAGTGAATCAGTTATACATATACATATATCCACTCTTTCTTAGATTCTTTTCCCATATAGGCCATTACAAAGTACTGAGTAGAGTTCCCTGTGCTATACAGTAGGTCCTTATTAGTTATCTATTTTATATATGGTAGTGTCTTGTTCTTTCTTTCATTCAATAATATTTTCTGAGCCCCTACTTTACACCAAATACTTTATCAGAAACTAGAGCTATAAAAGGTGAGCAAAACAGACAAGGCTTCTGCCCTCAAGGAACTCATATTCCAGAAGGATGAGATAGACAATAAAGAATTTAATAAATAACTTAGTTACAGTTCATGTAATCGTTGTGAGTTAAATAAAGTGGGAAATAGGCTGGAGAGTAAATGAAATGCTGATGGGGACTTCCTTAAATAGGATAGTCTGAAGAAAGATCATTTTGAGCTGAAACTTAAAGAAAAAATGAACCAGTCATTTGAAAATCTGCAGGAAGGACATTTCAGGCTATGGGTTGGCCAAGAGCAAAGGACCTTGAAGGTAGGGATGGTCTTGAAGTGTCAGAGCAGGGGTCCTGGCACGGAGCAGCTTCAGAACCACGCAGAGGGCTTGTCACAGCTCAGGTTCCTGAGCCCCGCCTCCAGCCAGTAGGTCTGGGTGGAGCCTGAAAACATGCATTTCTCACAAGCTCCCAGGGGATGCAGGTGCTGTTGACTCTGACTCAGGCCCACGCTGTGAGCACCATTGTGTTAGAGAGGAATTGGAAGGAGGAAGGGATGGCTGGAGCGTGGTGTGCTGGAGGTGAGTGGTAGGAAATGAGTCTGGAGGAGGAGGCAGGGGCCCTGGGATCTCACCCTAGAAAGGAAGTAGGATTTCTGGCTCAGATGGATGAGAAGTCATTGCAGGTTCTCCTGGTCTTCACTGAAACCCTGAAACTGCCCTTGTTCTTAGACGATTACCGTGTAGTCAAGTCTTTGAGGGTTATCCGATTCTGAATGGCATTCGCCCCTTAATGCGTGGGAAACAAATCCCGTGGACTTTGGAAATGGCCTGTAATTCCCTCTGTATGGGATTCCGAGAAACGGGACTGATTGCTTGCTTTGCAAAGAACCATTCTCCCATGCCCAGGTTTTAGAAGTATGAGATAATGGCAAATCCGGGGGCTGCAATTCAGATCAGCTCCACATTTACTGAAACACTTTCTCTGCATCTGGCACAGCGTAGGACGTAACCAAAGCATAGTACGTGCTTGGTACAGCAGGGACATAACCAAAGCATAGTACATGCTTTCTAACTGTAGGCAGCATTCACTCTTTTTGGGACAAATAGTAAAAAAATGTGAAAGAATTAGAGGATTATGTAAGCAGAGTACACTGCCATGTGTAATAAAGTGTTAAATATTATCATATATAAACGTTAGTGATGCGGATAATACGTGCCGTGGCCACTAGGAAGTGGGAGAATTGTTGTCTGAAGTTACTGGGGAATGTTTGATATCCAGGAGGCATTTTAGCTGGTCCTCAGGAAATGGTTAAAATTTGGCTAAAGAGGAAGAGAAAGACATGGGAAAACTTTTGTCTTCAGATTCAGTGAACATGCAAGGAATTAGTGTTTTCCCAAAGTTTTTGCTGTTCTGCGGCCTTTCAAGGGAAAGCTTTCCATGTGTTTCTGATTCTTGAGCGCAATTGAATTACTAGCCATTGTCTGGTGAGAGCTGTTTGGTCAGGGAGCCCCATGGACTTCTCAGAAGCTTTTGTCCTTTGAAAGAAGCTGTCGTGATTTGCCATTGTTAATGAGCCTTCTACTACACAATGCTCAAGTTTAAGACCCACTGAGAACATGACCGTGAACCTCCTTTCATCTCCACATGGGGGAACCACATGGCGTATAGCAGCTGCAGAAACCCAGCAGCTATGCTGCTCCCCCAGTGTTAGTGATTGTCTTTAAGTTTCTAATGTCATATCCTAACAGCTTTGTATTAGGAGTGATGGTCTGTACTGCTTCTACCCTTCATGAATAAATACAAAATGTCTTGCCACCCAGAAGACAACCCCTTTGTAGTCATGCATCTCTTTTGAATATGCATCCTTAGGACCCGAAAGGCTTATAGTTCAATATTCTGTGCCTGTGTGAGGCTTAGCCTGGAAATTGTGGAATACGCACTTACTGCAATGGATATATTTTTACTGTGTCAAGTGCTTTTTTGCATCAGATCCTGACTACTACATTTGATGAGTCAAAGGGCCCACCTCCTTTGCTGAGGCTGTCTGGGAAATTCATGGAGTTATCCTGAATATTAAGATATTTCCTGTTAGTTTAGATAATTCCAAAGGTGTAGGTTTATCTTTAATGCCAAGATAAAGGCAGAGGATAGAAGTGAAAAAGAGAATGGTGAAAGAGAGGTCCCAGGATGACCTAGGAAAGATGGCAGTCTGTAAGGCAGAGATCAACAAACTTTTTCAGTTGCTCACTCATATCTGCAGAAGGTTTTGGGAATGTCCCCAAGGTAGGTGTACTTAAAGAAAATGAACATAATTTCTAATATTTTCTTCCTGTACCTCAAATACACCCTCTGGCATGTGCACACTCTGTTTGAATGCATTCTTCTGTAAACCTACAGCAGCAGTGTGGTGCAGCGCACTGGTTCTCAAACATTTGTCTGCATCATAAAATCCTAGAAGCTTGTGCAAACACAGATTTCTACCTCCCCCCAGAGTTGTTTCTAATTCAGTAGGTATAGGGTGGCCCAATAATTTGCATTCCTAACAACTTCCCCGGTGATCTGGTCTGAAACTATGCTTTAAGAACCCCTGAGGTAGTTAGTCTCAGAGTTAGTTTACCGAAGTTGGACATCAGGGTCCTTTAATTATCCAATGTGTGACCTTGGGTAAATTAGTTTAGTTCTGTGAGCTTAGTTTTTAAAATCTGTGGTACAGAGGTAATCATAATTCCTTACGTTTTAGGGTCACTGGCGAGCTTCATGAGATACGCTAGACAAAGTGCTTATCACCCAGTGCTTATCGCCTACAAAACAACAATACATGCTGGCCGCTTTACCCTCCTCCTCCTCCTCCTCGTTACCGTCACACATCTTTCTAGTGTCACGAAGTGACTGTAAGAACTTTTGTGCCTTAATTCACAAGCATCATGGGAATGCATTTTTCTGCTTCAGCATTGTTCCTTTAGAAAGACCATGCTCCGAGTGAGATATCTTCCTACTTGAATGGTAGAGATGAAGCTCTTTTGCAAAGTCTGCCAAAAAGAGAACAGTGTGTTCAGCCCTCTCCCTTCTGTGTGTAACTGTTGATAGTTTGTGGCTAAGTGTGTATTTCTGTTGTCTTATGTAGTGAATTCTTCTTGCATGGTATAGAGTTGACATTTTTGGCGGTTGTGTCTTTGAATGTTTTGGGGCATGAGAATAGTAAATTCAAGTGATTGCTTTGAATTTGATTAATTTTAACACGTTTTTCTCTCTCTCCTTTTTTCTTCTTTCCTGCTCTTCTTATGAATTACTAGGACCAAGTACCACCTGCCAGGAGGATTCATGCGCCAACCAGGGGGTCTGTATGCAGCAGTGGGAAGGCTTCACCTGCGACTGTTCCATGACCTCCTATTCTGGAAACCAGTGCAATGATCGTGAGTACAACCTTTTCATGCTTGGGATATTTTCAAAGAGTTCAGAGGTTTGGAGAAACCATAAGGGACATTACGTAAAAGGATGGCTCTTCTGAAAGATTCATAAGCAATTTCTCATCCAGAAACTGGGAAAATAAAGGACTAATGGTCTAATGGCAAAGCGACATTTCTTGTTCAACAATACTAGATGTTTTTCCATTTACTTACTCCCTGTTTTCTTTAGATTAGATGACCTTTGACAAACAAAACAATTATGACAATATTTTTGTTCTAAGGAGTTCAGTTTTCCATTAATTAAATCATCTGGATAACAATTTTGAGACTCTCCCACTTACATTGCCTAGAACTTGGAGGACATTTAAGGAATGTAGCTATTTTTTCAAAAAGTCTGAGTTTAGAGAATTTCTTAGGCCTTCCAAATGATGAAGACATTAAGAGAGTTTATTATTTTTTCCAACTAGAAATGTTTAATGCATTCTCAAGGGTCTTTCAAATGTAGGCAGAGATTCCCTCTGGCTAAATTTATTGATATCTGTTTAGTTTATATATACATAGTCATTCTGTTTATATATATATATTTCTATTTTGTGAGTATGGTTATATGTATGTATCTGTGTATTTGCTTCGTATTGGAAGAGAGCCAGTTGTTATTTTTGTCCACTAGTGATGCTTCGGGTACATCAGCTGTTTTAATTCTAGGAGAAGACCGATTTCATGAAGGTGATTCTAGCACTGACGGTGGAGAGAGTTCAGTTCTGTGGGAATCTATAGCCTGGGTCTCCACGTCCTCCTAACATGGCCACCTTTAGAAATGAGCAAACACTTGAAATCTCTGAATACCAATTGCAAAGTGATTTGTTGAAAAGCCCTGACTTAGTGGGTCCTGCTGACCTTCTCATTTTCTAAATGCAGCCTTCATGGTAGGAGTTTATTTTATCACCTGAACTCATAGTTGTCATCAGTTGGTTTTATAAAAAAGATGCGTAATGTTATCTGAGCAAATACTAAAGTTACATTACAGTTTGTACAAGTGGGAGCAGTCGCCAATTACAATGCTATCTCTGTTATGTCTATTTGGTTTTCCTTGATTCCTTATTTCTCAACTTTTTTCATGTGTGTAGTTGTCTCCTGTGCTGTTTTCCATTTTTTTCATAGGCCTTTTTTCTTTATGTACCCTGTCAGTCTCTTAAGATACACTAAGGAGAAACAAGTGCGGAATCTGGAAATGTAGAGAGAAAATTCTTTGAACCTCATTGATCTAGGCGTAAGCATTTGCCTCTGGATTTATAATGCAAAGGACACACTGTGTGCGGAAGGCTTTGGCATTAGATGGCTCTTTCCAATTATTTGGTATTATTTTCATTGAAAGTCCTGTTTCCATATTTATGATTTGGAAATACTCTTCCACTCTGAAACAGGCAGTGATTGGATTCATCCAGAGTCCCTGAGGAATTGTTCTATATGCTCTTTCTTTTCCCTCCAATTTGTCTGCATGGGAGGCTTATTTCCTAAGTGGTGGCATAATGCTTCTTTATCCTCACAAGTTTATTCCATATCACACATACATACCACTCCCAGTAAACCACGGTCAGGAAGAGGCTGCACAAAGGAAAGACAGAAAGGTAAGTTACGCTAACTGCGGTGAACAGGCACAATCTTCAGAAGGTATGTATGCATTTTTTGCTCACTGAAAAGTTCCTTTCTGCCACCCGGGCTAGGCATTGTTTTCTGCTAAAAATCAACCAGGATTCTTTCCAGTTTTCTGTGATTGTTTCTGATTTTGTCAAGAAAAGATTGTGCCTCAGTCTGGGATGAGGATTATTGCATTATCTGACCTGAACAATTTGTCAGTGTGTGATGAAGTACCAGAACCAGGATTGGCAAAGGTCAGCGTTCTTTTGTGGCCATAGCTTCTCATCCTTCAAAAATGTTTCTAAGACATCCAGGTTTAGGGTAGTGTATTTTGAACTTTATTCTATAAGCAATGCAGTTGAATTTTTGATTGTAAAAGACTTCTGAGCCCAAATCATTAAAATAATCTACTTGCCTATTCTCCTCTTGGAGAGTGGACCAGGGCTTCTGTGACTGGATGGCTATATGGATATATGAGCAAGTACATTTTAATAGCAGAATGTGGGGAATATATGGAGTTCAGATATACGTGATGTAACTATGAAGTTCAGATGTAAACTTTTAATGAAACCCAACCAAATATATCAAAATGGTAGGTTGCTTAAAATTGTTACAACGAATGTCTCTGTATTAAAGTATTTGGGGTAACTTCACTTTGGGAACTAGCATCAGAGCCAGTTTGTTCCACCTAAGAAAATCAGTCTCAATTCTTTACGTCATAGGTTATTATTTTCTGTATCAACCTGGATCCTTAGAGTTGTAATTTGCTACTCCACAAACAACTTCAAGATGATGTTACCTATCTAATACTCTGTGTGCCTACCTTTGTTAGCAAATCACGGTAGCTTTGCTTGCATCAGGAGTTGAGTATTAACCCTCAGTGTCACCAGCAGATTTGAAAAAGGTTCATGCTTATCATGGGCAAAAGCCGTGGGGAAAATTGCAAAGAAAGAAGAAAGGGTAAAATAAGTGAATAGAAGATGAAGAAGGATGAAAGAGAAGGAATATAGAGAAAAGCAGAGATTGCATCTTCTATGAGAGAGCACAAAGATGGTTAATAGTTGCTTTGGTAACATGCATGTCACAGGTGGCCTGTCTTTGACCTAAATAACAGAAATGGGCCATGCATTGTAAGTGGAGTGACATCAAGGAAATCTGGCCTTTACCCAATTCTTGGGAATAGCATGTTTTGTAGAATGTTGCATACGTCTAAAATAAATTATATTCCTTAGAATACTGTCATAAGACCATGTGAATTGGTTAGAAATTCAATCTAATGGCTAAAGTTGTTTTTGCGGGGGAAAACGTTTGAATACTTTCATTTTCCTTGAGCAGTTTCTCAGGACAGCAGATTGAGCCTCAATTAATAGAAATGAAAACGTCTCTATTTATTATTGCATATCCAAGAATTGAAACTTGTTCAAAAGGGAAACGGCTAGACTATGGTATTTTTCAAAATAAAGTGCTCAGTTCATCATATGTAGAAAAGTTAATTATATCTGGACGTGACTTGCAAGTTTCTAAAGAAATGTCTGCATTTTAGAGTCTTGCCCACTTCTTCTAGAATTGGTTCTATCACTTATAACCTTTGCTTTGTTCTTGCCTGTTTGCTAGGTTTGGCATTTGTTTGACAATTTTGAGGTGCTGTCATATAGATGCGGCCTCCATGAGTAGAGTTTACATTTAAAAATTGTGTCGTTTAGTATGAGTAGACCAAGCCTGCATGGTTTTAACTTTATTCCGTCATTCTTTGTGAAAGCATGGTGGGTTGATGGAGCCAGTGGGGTAAATTTCTTGTTCATTCTTACAAAGATAGCTGTAAAACTGATATAAGTGGTTGTGAAAATATGACGTGTATTCTCTGTAGCTGGTTACCTTATATGAGAGCGATTTCCTTGTATTGGATAGAAAACAAAAATCATCTGATTGGAAACTCAGGTCTAATTGATTTATTAATTGTCTTATCTAGTTTTAAGACATGACTTTCCACCTTTTCATGTAATGGTAAAATCATAGGGAGTTTCATTAGGTGATGTTTCAGGCTGGTTTGAAACTACAATGGGCAAAGTCATCCCAGGAGCAATGTTGAGTTCATGTAGGGTCCAGTAAGATCCATGAAAGGACACACAAGTAACGTTCTCCAAATAATATCCTCAGTTCTGAAAACTTCAAAGCAGAGAGAGGCTGATTTCCCCGAGGGTGAGCACCACCTGCATACCACTTAGTGACATGTTGTAGGGGTTACATTTTAAGAGCAACAAAAGGAAGGAAACCTTTTAAGGGTCCTTGTAAGGCGATTCCTTTTGGATATTGAGTTCTTATTGGTATTCTAAATCAGGACAGAGAGTCTGAGCAATTTCAGTATGTTGTAGACCTTACACCATCAGGTGAATCCAGGATGCGTTTCCTGTATTGAATGGCAATGCCAACCCCACTGGCAACCTATTGTTGAGTTCCTCTCTTCTTCACAACTCCACACAAGGTCTCAGCAAAACCAGCCCACTCGCACATTCCCACACATATGCGAAAAAGTTATCATTTGGGAGGACTTTTTGAAAATAGCGATTTTAAACACTTCACAGCTATTACCTTTAGGCGTGTTCATGACAACTGTTTTGAGTAGTATAATTTTGGAATCTCGTTATTGCTCTGTGCCCTGGAGAAGTGAATGTGGGACAGTCTGTGGCATGTGAGTCCACACATCAAGTTCTTGGATTTATAGATTGGATGTTTATAATGGCTTTGTGGGGTGAAAAGATGGGAATAAATGTGGGTTCTCAGTCCACCTTCAGCAGCCAGGTGCCCACACTACATTGCTCGATGTACACTGTGGGCTACTTGTTGGAGAAATTGCTTGGTTCATACTGGCATGTGATAATAGATATTCTTTGCTTGCAACAAATCAATAGCAAGCCACTGTGGAGTGTGCAGACAGTGGCGTGTGAAGTGCCTTTTCAGACAGTTTTATGCTGGAATGGCTGTTAAGCTGCACTGTTGGCTGTTCACTGGCCTTTTGCTTTTTATTTATTGTGTGGGTTTATTTATTTTTTTAATGTAGGTTGGTATATTGATTAAATCTGTTAAAAACACATTTCCCATTCAGGCTTCAGAAAAAAATAAGCAATATGCACATTACTTAGTGCACAGACAAGGGGACAGACATGTGTGTATGCTAATTCTGTCTCTTGGGTCCATATAGGTACCGTGGCATTATGTTATGAGCCTATGTTGTTATATTTATAGCAATAATTTCCCTGGATATCAGACTACAACATATTCATGTGTTTGGTAATGTGTTTACTTCCTACCTCTGTTTTCATGCTTTACCTGTCCAGCAACTAGGCCATATTTGAGAAGTTCACTATTAAGACATCTATTTTCTGCTTAGAACATCCTTTATCATTTACTCATTCATTCACTCACCAAACATTTCTTATTTGCAGATATGATCATGAATAGGATACATCCTGTTCTTAAAGACATTACAGTCTAATGGGGGAAGACACATATGAACGTGCTTTAATAGAAATATGAACAGTATACAGTGAGAGGTCATAAAGTGGAGTGAGATCAACTCTCCCTGGGGTTGAGGCTCCATTAAGAAGAGCTACTGCTTTTAGAAAAGTTTTCATTGACATGAGTCTTGAAAAGTTTGTAAATACTTCCTAAGCAAATATGGTATGAACCAGGGCTGGAAAGGAAACGTGGCGTTCCAGCAAGCAGAGAGAAATGTACTATAGCCACTGTTAACATTTTGGCTATTTCCTCCCAGTTGTTTTTTTCTCCCCCCAGGCTTTTGCAAATCGCATGGGCATACTCTTGCCCAGGTGTTGTACCTGTGAATAAACCCGTGTGCCAACATTTGTCTCTGTCAGAGATCAGGGGAGCTTTCAAAGACCCCTCCCTTGGTTGGGAGTGGGGTGGGACTGTGTAGGGAGGGGACAGACGTGTGTGTATGCTGATTCTGTCTCTTGGGTCCCTATAGGTACCCTGGCATTATGTTATGAGCCTACGTTGTTATATTTATAGTGATAATTTCCCAGGATACGAGACTACAGTATATTCATGTTTTTGGTAATGTGTTTACTTCCTACCTCAGTTTTCAGGCTTTACCTGTCCAGCAACCCTCCTTGAGCCAGGGGAGGTTCTGGAAGCCGCCTGAGTCAGGGGTGGGGCCTCGATGGCCCTTCTTCAATGGGCTCCGAGGGACCTGGAGGAAAGCATTCCTTCCTTTTGGTGGTCAAGCCCTTTAGAGCTTAGTTCTGAAGAGTGGGTGTCTGCATGGGGTGAGCTGTCTCACCCCACAGCTCTCTCCTCTCTCTCTGAGACAGGAGCTGGCTCCTTTCCCTCTCCCCGTGGGACGGCACAGAGCCTGCAGCAGTCAACGCGTGTTGAGTGAATGAGTGAGTGACTAATTCTCCTTGGGGTCTCCAGCTGGCTGTCCCTCCTGCCACAGATCTTAGGGCTCCCATTCTAAGGAGCAGGTCACTTTTTCCCTCAGGGAATCTGTTCTTCAGTTCCTGCCTATTCTGGCACCGAGTCAGAATACGGTATTTCGCTATTGTGTGGATTCAGCCCCACCCCTACCTATTTAGAAAATGCTCTTGTGATTACCAGATTTCTTCCCAGTCTTTATTCTAAGCATTTGTATGGTTAAAATTACACTCAGGTGAAAAGTTGTGCTCTCATTGCATGATATGCATTTTCGAAGTGTAGAAAACATTAGATTTTCTAATTTTCTTCAGTAGAATGCACATGATGGTGCCCAGTTCACTGGGGAAGAATCCCCTGTGTTGAATCTCTTGCTGGATCCTAGATGTAGACCTAGTAGGGCCCAAATCTTATTTCATTGAACCATTGGTAGACGTTTATCTTGGAAATTTAATTACAATAAACCATATTTTTAAAAGGTTGATTTGTAATATATATAACTTATTACATTATAAAAGACTTCATAGTATAGTCATTAGACTAACTACCTTTAGAATCAAACTGCTTTAAATGCCAATTCTAACTCTAATACTATGAAATTGAATTAGCCTCCTTTGTTTCAGCACAAGGAGTGTGATCAGTACTTCATAAATAGGAGTAGTAACAGTTTTTATTATAACTAATACTATTTGATATTTGTCAAATCCCTCAATATTTGTCAAATCCTAACGTTCTGCTATGACCTTTATAAAGATGTTGTCCCTTTAATCATCCCAAAGTCCCTAAGAAATACCATACTACTATTGTCCTGATTTTAACAGTGGGAAAACTGAGGTCACACAGTTAGGAAGTAGCTGAGTCAGAACTTGAATCCAGGTTTGTTTGACATGAAAGCTCACATTATTATTAGATTTGCTACTACTTAGTCGTTATTAGAAATAATCACAGTGAACATCTGCACTAATTACTAGACTAGAGGGCTTAAAATTCCAGGTGGGCAAATATTTTCAGACAACCAAATTATTATTATTATTATTTTATTTTTATTTTTTTTTTATTTTTTGCGGTACGCGGGCCTCTCACTGCTGTGGCCTCTCCCGTTGCGGAGCACAGGCTCCAGACGCGCAGGCTCAGCGGCCACGGCTCACGGGCCCAGCCGCTCCGCGGCATGTGGGATCTTCCCGGACCGGGGCACGAACCCGTGTCCCCTGCATCGGCAGGCGGACTCTCAACCACTGCGCCACCAGGGAAGCCCTTTTATTTTGGTCTTAGCAACAGTTTGTTAAGATGTACAAGTAGGAATTTTTTTTTTTTTTTTTTTTTCCCGGTTCGCGGGCCTCTCACTGTTGTGGCCTCTCCTGTTGCGGAGCACAGGCTCCGGACGCGCAGGCTCAGCGGCCATGGCTCACGGGTCCAGCTGCTCTGCGGCATGTGGGATCTTCCCAGACCGGGGCACGAACTCGTGTCCCCTGCATCAGCAGGCAGACTCTCAACCACTGCGCCACCAGGGAAGCCCCCAGACAACCAAATTATTGATACATAAGAATATAGGCTTGGAAAAGAGAAGCTCTGTGTTCTTGGTTGTTTATTTTATCACATTCTGGAATTCTGAATACTTCAGTTGTTTCTGTCTTAACACTCAGATGGGGCCATTTAGTAAGAACATCTTTAGATATTATAGATTTAGAATCAGACTATCCCCCCATAGCCCCAAATATTTATATTTGCATTCTCAGTTGACCATCTTCTGATTTCCCATCTTTTTTTCTTACTTTATTGCAATTTCAATATATGTCAAAAAGCATAGTGGATGAGACAGTTGATGTAGAGTGGATGGCTTCCGTTGAAATCTTGACTCCGTTGTTTAATAGCTGTGTTACCTTGGTGCTAGTAATTAATTAACACCTCGATGTCTCTAAAATGTAAATATTTATATGTTCCATCTCATAAGCGTGTTGTAAGGATAAGTCAAATTCATAATTGTGACGTTCAGGACATGACAGGTAATAGCCCCTACAGAACCATTAGCTACTCTTTAATATAGTTTTCAGAAAGTTAAAACATGACTCATACAAATGTAATTTTCATAAAGTTAAAACATAACTCATATAAATGAGAATGAATAGAATAGAATGTGTGCCAAATGTATTTAACTCCTTAACGGGGGAAACAATATGGTTGAAGTGTAAACAACAAGATCGCTAAAGATTATTTGAAGAACTGATATTTATAGGCATTAAAAAGAATATTAAAATACAAATTTAGTTTAAATAACCTGGTGAATGTCTCACAGGGTAAAGAGCTCTTAACTTTTGATGTTATCTTTTCTACTGAACATTGTGTCTTTACTGAACAAAAATCTACAGGTTAATGTATCATCTCATAGACTCTGCACCTTAATTAATAGTAAATACCTATGTCAAACAAAGGTACATTTTCCCACAGAATTAAGTATTTCTTGTGTGGATATGTTAAACAATATCCCTATATGACATTTAAAGGACACGTGTCTTTCCTAGGCTTTTTCTTAAGTTTTAGATAATTTTTGTTAACAATATTATGCTCTGTTCAATTACAAATCCTTTTTTACCTTGAATATCTCTCTCATACCATTACTTTTTATTTTTTAACCACTTAACTGTGTACCAGTCACCGTGCTAAATTTGTTGTGTCATTTTGTCATTTATACAACCCGAGAAAGTAAGATATTCTTATGATCCCTGTTTCACAGATGAGGAAACTGAGACATGGAGAAGTCAAGTGATTTGCTCGGGGTCACAAAACTGTTAGGTGGGGAGACAAAGACTCAGATTTACATTTGACCACATAGTCTGGGCTCTTGACTGCCAAGGTCTCCTGAATGCCTCAAGGAATGTTCTTAATAAGCACTCATCTGAACACATAGGGATTAACATTAGCCCCAGAAATTTACTACTTTTATGGCAACACTTACCCCGTATATTCTAGTGTTTACATTGTTATGGGGGCAGGGGGCAACATTAGGATTGACCTCCTCAGGTAGTAAGATCAGAAGTCCCATCAAGCAGGTGCCATTTGGCAGGTTTGGTAGGTCTAGGCAGGCAGAGGCTGAGTCCAGAGGAGTCAGGGAGGCTGAGAGGAGCAGCCTGGTACCATGGTCGGCAAGATCCAGAAGGTGAGACGGGTACAAAAGAAGCATTCACGAGTGGGCAGCATCAAAAGGAATGCTCCAAGTTATTTCTTTGCATCTGTGTTTCATTCCTGGGCCCACAGATATTCAGTGTGTCTAAAAGAAGGCCAGGGGATGGCAGTTAAACCCAGAGTCTTCTTAGAATGAGGATGAAGGTATTGATACTCTTCAGAACAGTTTCATAGATGCAGGTTGTGGCTAGCTTGTTGCCCATGGGAATCACGCTTGCTAATAAATGCCCCTGATATCAAGACGGGGCTATTTTGTACCTAAAATCTGCGGTACTGCTGATATTAATACACACACAGTGTCATATAGATTCAGCAAGAGCCAGGACTGCTTGCAGCTTTTGTTTTACACAACTCTGCATGAAATGAGCTGGGACTCACAGGTAAAGTATTCATTTCTACGAGTTCCAGTTGATACTTGGACTTACGGTTCAAGGAGAAATGGTCTCTGCACTTCTGGGCCCTGGAGCTTGTCAGGGATTGTTTTGAGTTGTTGCAATCTGTGGCCTCGCTAATTTCATTTCAGCCATCTTCAGCATGCTGTATTTGTAGACCATTTTTTTTCTTTAATAAATTTATTTATTATTTATTTAGTTTTGGCTGCATTGGGTCTTCGTTGCTGCACGCGGGCTTTCTCTAGTTGTGGCGAGCGGGGGCTACTCTTTGTTGCGACGCACAGGCTTCTCATTGCAGTGGCTTCTCTTGTTGTGGAGCACAGGCTCTAGGCAGGTGGGCTTCAGTAGTTGTGGCACAAGGGCTCAGTAGTTGTGGCTCACGGGCTCTAGAGCGCAGGCTCAGTAGTTGTGGCACATGGGCTTAGTTGCCCCGCGACGTGTGGGATCTTGCTGGACCAGGGCTTGAACCCACGTCCCCTGCATTGGCAGGTGGATTCTTAGCCACTGCGCCACCAGGGGAGTCCCTCGTAGACTATTTTTATTGCTTATGTTTAACTATGGCCCATTTATTTCTGGTGTGCTTGGCTAGTTACTTATTGATGGTGATGGTAGTAATCCACTGAGAGCCTATTGGTTCACAGAGGATAATTTTATATTACCTTGTTAGTCACATACAGGTACAATTTTAATATATTTTTAATATAGACATAATTTCCTACATTTATTTTCATTTCCATTTATTAGCATTTCCATGTAAAGGCAAAAGAGATGCAAATGACTTTATCTTCTCTTGTAAAGTGGAGCTAATAAATATAATTTGGTTCCCTTCCCTTATTTTTTTCTGTTACCATTTTTTCAGGGGGGGGCATTTTTTGATTGAGGTAAAATTTACATTTAGCAAAATGCACAGACCTTAAGTGCATTATGATAAATGTTTATAGCCATGTAACCAACACCCCAGTTAAGATAAAGGACAGTTTCATCTTCCCAGAGTGATCCCTTGAGTCTCTTTTAGTCATTCCTTCTCTGTGAGGTCACTACTACTTGGATTTTTTTTTTTTTTTTTTTTTCCCGGTTCGCGGGCCTCTCACTGTTGTGGCCTCTCCCGCTGTGGAGCACAGGCTCCAGACGCGTAGGCTCAGCGGCCATGGCTCACGGGCCTAGCTGCTCCGCGGTATGTGGGATCTTCCCAGACCGGGGCACGAACCCATGTCCCCTGCATCGGCAGGCGGACTCTCAACCACTGCGCCACCAGGGAAGCCCTACTACTTGGATTTGTATCAGCATACATGAGTTTTGTCTGTTGTTGAATATGTATAAATGGGATCGCCCAGTATGGGGTCTTTTATTTCTGTTTCCTCTAGCTCCATGGAGTGTGTTTAAGATGCATCCATGTCTCTGTGCATTCTGGCTGCCTTGCTCTCTCTTGACTCTCGGCTCCATTGACTCATCTGAAGGAGTCTGCCGGGCTGCATCTGGGGTTCCTTCCCTGTGCCGTGGTGCAGACGTCCTCCAAGGCCATAAGCGAGGGCAATCTTGCAGCTCACCGTGTTTGTCTTCTCCCTTTCAGGAATCGCTGTCCTTTGCCTGATGTCCAGTGTCTTACAAGCCATTGTTTCACATTTGTTGTCCTTTTCTTGTTTGTTTCAGGTCAGTTGTTTCAGATCCAATCACTATTACTCTATTGAGGTTGGAAGTGGGTGTCAACCTGTTTCTTTTTACTTGACTTCACATTTACACTTTGACATTGGGGGAAGGGAAAGGTAGGCTTGATGACATAAAACCTAGTGTGCTGTGATTTAAACCACAACCTCTAGAGATGAGTTAACGCTTTGCATTAGCTCTGGAACAGCCCTGGTAGCCTAGAATATTCTAGAACCTGGTTTTAAAATTAATTAATTAATTTTTTGGTGTGCGTGGGGAGTATCCTTCAACTCCAGTTGTAGACTTTCTGTAGTCAAACAGCCTTCTATAGCGAAGGAAGCTGCACCAAGCTAAATACCCGCAAATGTGTCTCCATCCAGTGTTTCATCTGAGTTTCATTTATAAGGTCCCTATTGGTTTTCCGTCCAGTCCCTCTGCTAACACTTGATTAAGCTCGGTGGGTGCAGGGATGGCTTGGCTCTTGCAGCTAGCAGTTCTTATTTTCTTTACCTAGAATTATAGTTTGTTTTCTCACCTACCTTTGTCCTGTGGATCTTTGCCTCCTGATCCATGTCTCTTGGCCAAATGAAATTAAGAAGTGTTTTCAAACAAAAAATTTGGATTCTTCAGGAAAGTGGAGGTGTTTCTATGCCAGGGAGTGTTTTGGCTGTTGACTGTCCTCATTTTGATCTTCAGATGCTTTCGTGTGCTTATTTTTGACGCATATCTACAAAAAGAAAAAAAGGAGGGACCTTGCATTGTTGTTGCTTTTTAGTTTTAACTGAGGTTTTTTTTGATAATTAAGGGTATACAGGCTCACTGTTGGCAATCAGGAAAATGCATAAAAGTACAAGAAAAAACAAGCATGATTTTACCAATTATTTAATATGACCTTGTTTCAGGCTATGCATGGTGTCAAGCACATAGTAGAGGCTCAAACTATATTTGTTGAGTGAACGACTGAGCCTTGCATATTTTCAGAGTCTGAGTTGTGCAAAGGTCCTAGTGTTCTTTTCATGAGATGAATAGCATTTCTACCAGGGCTAGGTGTTTTCTTGCCAGAAGGAATGCTTTTAGGCATTCAGGAATTCTAATGAGCCTCCCAATATGCAGTTTTCTTCTTTGGATGAAAAATGGAAATGTCAAGATGTTTTTATTTCTTTTCTCTCTTGCCCTTATCCCTTCTCACAGAAAGCCTTGCAGTTTCTGAGCAGTTATACATAGATGCATCTACATATAAGAGGAATAGTTTTGCAGTGGATTGTAGTTTGAGGGAAAGAGCCCTTAAAATGTGTGTAGGGAAGGAGCCTCTTGGGTTCCAGTTTTTGTCCATGGCATTTGCTTCCAGAGAGATGTTGTGGTTTACTTCACATGATGAGATTTCTAGAAACACTCTAGTACTCTAGAGGTCTAGTGAGACAGAAGAACTCTTCTGCTTTAATATCATTCATCAATGTTTGCTGAGTTTTATGTTGACCTAAATTAGTACATAATACATGATTGAAGAACTTAGATGCACTGTATACCGAAAAATGTAAAACACAAAGGTTTCTTGATTTTTGTACACCCTGGATTTCAAAATTTTTATATCTACGTGGGAGAATTCATCCAAACCTAGTAGACTCTTTTCAGCCACTTTCAGGAGCATTGATAGGAAACAACAGCATCTGACTCTGGGCCTTATTTCCTAGTCAGTTCACTGGATGTTTTTTGTAATCAGCCCTCAACTAACTGTAAAACTGCAGTTTTACCCAGATATCTTTATATGAGTAAAACCAAATTCGTGTTTATATAAATAAAAATAAGTACCTGTCCATATATACATATTACAAATAAATACAAATTTCCTTTAGGATTCTTTCCCAATTGTTCTGAAATAATTTTTCGATCCAAATACCTTTGTTTCTGTGTGTCAGGGAGCCGCAGATCAGGTATCTGTCTACTGTCGAGGGTATTTAGCAGGAAGCCCCTTTATCTGAACTGAATACTCAATATTTGGGGTATAATTTTACCTCTGAAAAAGGATTTGGGCAGGGAGACATCGTCTGGGATTTATTTTTCCTTAGGAGTAATTTTTCTTTCTCCTCTCCCTGCCTGGAACTCCCAGATGGCTCCTTCATACCGGTGCTCAAGTGTATCATCTAGTTAAAGCTCACACCAGTGACCTGGCACTGGGGGACCTTTGGCAAAGGGCCTGCAGTTCAACACACACATCATCACACGTACCTGTGTGTCCCTGACTCATGAAAAATCATGAGAATGGAACAAATGGAAAAGAATGTATTAAAACAAGTAAGTTTAGCCAAACAAACTCTCAGCGTTGGTAGACGCTTTATTCCAGTCCCAACACACCACATGTCTTTCCAACATCTAACTTATTTAATTTGCATTTGAATTAATTTAGCATATTGTCTTATTATATAAAGTTTAATGAACAAGAAACACAGCTATAACCAAATCTCACAGCTATTTCCCAGTATGGGGTAACACTTTGCATTTAGTTACATTTGGTTTCCTAGGCAATATTTGATTGTGGCTATATTTCCTAAATCTGCGTTACTTGTCACATGGAATGTTTTGGTGGCAGATTCATCAGACATAGAGCAAGGCAGGGAGGAGTGTTACGTTGAAGTTCTTTTGAAGCCATGGTAGTGAAAATCACCTGGGTAACATAGAGTGTGTTAAAGATGATTCTCTGCTGCTTCCTTTGACAGCCTTTGAGCTCCCCATCGTAGGCCTCCTTGCTTTTATTTCTGAAATCTATCCTGTGTACCCATTCCTGACTTATCTTCGCAGGACACCGTTTTTGTCTAATCACTCCTCTGCTTGTGAACCTTCTACGGCCCCCTCTTGATGTAGTTAAAACCCCACACTTGGTTTTCAAGGTCTTCAATAATCTACTTTTTAAAATCTGTCTCTTGAACTAGTTTTTCTTTAAGATTCATGGCTTACCGTGCCCTCTAATAAGGCCAGTGTCCTCACTGTCACTAGCCTATTCTATGGTCATTATGCCCTTGCCACTCTCATTCCTCCCTTCTGAGAAACTTCCCTCCTCTTGACATGGCTTTTCAAATCCCGTACAATTTTTAGGGTCCAGCCCAAGTCTCCCCTGTTCCTTTGTATTTTCTCTGACCACTTTAGTCTATATTGATCACTTCTCCAAAATCCCACTACATTTATATTCAGAACTGAGAGACATCATGACTCGGCACATAAAAGAAATTAATATGGACTTGAGAGTGAGTAGTGGGTTCAAATCCTGCTCCTTTCCTTCCTAAATGGGTGGCCTTTGGCAATTAATGCAACACAACCTCACAATATGTACCTTGCAAAAGTCCCAGTTTTGTTAATAGGGTTAGAAATAATAGATATAAAGCAGAGTGTTGGACTTAACAGAATAGTTTTTGTAAAGTTCAAGGTAGCAGCTTAAATTAAAAACGTGAACCTTCCTTAAAAGCAAAATGTCATCAATGAATAAAACAAGTAGAATTTTGAGTAGATTAAGGACCACTTCTGTCATGTATTCATCCTATTCCCTATAGAATCAATTTGCCTGTGGTGGTGACTATAGTTTCCTCTAGAGTAGATGGTAGCTGTGTTGAGTGGGTGGGTAGAAGGGTTACTAGGATTAGATTATTCAAATAGCAGTGATGTTCTGTCTCTTTTAATTTTAAATTTTAACATGTCCCTGATTTTGGGTCTGTGTAATTCAACCAAAAACCTAAAAATAAGTTTCAGAGGGCCGACTACCTTTCCTATAACTATCAGGACTTTTTAAGGCAATACTTATACAAGCTTCTAAGAGCACTGTGAAGGATTCTGGAACCTTCAGTAATCTCAGGTCCTACTTTTGGTTTTTTCCTGGTATATGGAAGAATTACTAGCCAGGGGGAATCTTCGGTTCTTGTCATTCACAGAACTGAGGGAAGAAAATCACAATCTTTGCAGCCTCTGTCATTATCAGAATATCAATATATAATCTTAACTTTGTAGATAATTAACTCATTTTAAAATCCTCTCATCTGCAGTAGTAAAGTATAACGTAATTTAGTGTTCGTGATGGACTATTTACAGTAGATGCCTTTAGTTATCTCTCCCCAGTTCAAAACTCTTTGAGCCTCAGGCTCTAAGATCAGGCCAGGCCAAGTTTGACACTGATCTGCTTTAACTCTGAACATGAGGCCCAGGTAGTAGAAGACCCATAGCCAACCTCTTATTCCCTATTCATTCTTGACCAGAAAAAAAAACAAAAACAGAGAACTGTAGAGTACTGATTTATTATCTGAGTGGCCTAATGTGCTAATTATTGCCTGCCGTGGGAAGATGGCTGCATATTGATCTCCAGTGGAGTTTAACTGATCAAGAAGTCATGTCTCAGTAACATTATATTTATCCAGTTACCCAGGGGTCCTCCTAATGGACTCAGCTGTGAACGCTAGGCGATTAGACCAAAATCTTAATCACGTGATGGTGATAATCAGTTCCAAGGAGCAGAATGCCGTTAGTCCTTTGGAACCTATGAAGCTGGTAGTATTTGAGGAAAGGAAGTATGATAAGTGTGACTGCTTAGTGTCTGGGGGGAAGATTGGTGGAGAGGTAAGAAAGATAAATTTCAGTCTTCTTAATAACTGGCACTAATGAGAATAATTATGTAGAGAACTTGGACTTCCAGAGTCTAGTTGTTCCCGAGAACGTGGTTCTTAAAACCCACATGTTCAAAGGGTTTTAAGAATTTGGTTAGCATATTTCGATGATGGAGGTTTAAATTCTTTTTAAAGTGTACTCTCATGGGAGTGATTCTTCCCTTTACATTCAGTCTATTAGAGGCAAATGTGATGTATTTGCTTCTCAGCCTTTGCATTGTAGAAATGTGTTTATATAAATAGTGTTTATTTCTAATGACAAATATGTGATGGCAAGTAAGTAGTAGACCACAGATGATTAAGTAATTGCCTCCACGCGGGCACACCATTGTTTCATATGTATTTACCTAATGTGAACCAGTTCTCTTACAGTTTCAACATCTGTGCCTTAACTAAAGTCTGGATATACTGCATTGATACAACATCCCTTGAAATCTCCTTAGGTGGAGACTCATTTCTTCCATCCTTTTATTCCTGGAACTAGAGCACAGTTCACAGTCGTCGTTCCATGATATCTCTTCTTTTAAGTTCCATATGCCTTTAATGCCATTTTCTCCCATCCTCATCATCAGCATCTCCTGACCTTCAGGATGTGAAGAACAATCTGAACTGAGTTCCTTGGTCATAGCCTCCATCTCACTGCATCCTTTGCAATTAACCTTGGTGACTTCAATTTTCGTGTTATGATTTTCCCAATAACCTGACTTCCTCAGAAGCCTGGCTACCTAGCAAAGATAATTTCTTTTGCTGTTACCACTTCCTATATTTTCACCTCTCTCTGACCTTGGCCTCCTGACTCTACCTTCTACCCTCCATAGTGTCAAAGGTTTCACTTGCCTTTGTACACCGTCTGGAGTTCCAAGTCAATAATATAAATGACATTCCCACCAGTACTCTAGAGCCCTTGCCTTGTGACCTGGCCACACTACCCAAATTTCAAGTAAATTCCTCTGCTTGGTCTCTTGGCTGCTACCTTATGACTTAGGGAAAGTCAGGCACTTGGCAGTTGGTTTCACTGCAAAAACTGTATCCTCTTACTCTTAGCAATGCCCTCAATGTGTCTCTTTTTGTGGCCATCCAAGCTTTGACCCTAAATTCTGACCCTTCTGTCTTCTCTCCAGTGATATCCTCTTCTCTACTTTTCTAGTTAGCATTCACCCAGTAGGAGCTATTTGTAAGTCTTCCTTCATAAACTTTGTTGCTTGTTTAAACACTTTAAATCTCCATGGTTTGGCAATTAAGACTTTCCAGGATTTTTCTTCATACATAATTTTCCATTTCAGGTCTTCTAGGACTGGCTTTCATAAACCTAAGCCAGTGGGAAAACTCTCTTCTCCAAACATGTCCTAAACTCACCTTATGTATTTGGCTCACCCTCCTTACTTTATTCATCTATATATGTTGAATGGGGCCTTGTACTGAATGAATATTTGTGTAGAATTTCCATGTTTATACAACATGCTTACCAGTGTATTTTTTTTTTTATTTTGAATATGGACTGTGTGATTATCTTTCCTTGTACAGTGCTTAACGTAGTGTCAGCCATTGAAAAAGAGAGGTTTTCTCATTTTTTTTCCTTTCACTAAATATTTCTCCATTATAGTGCCTATCACACAAGTATTATTTTTTTTGGGGGGGTATGCGGGCCTCTCACTGTTGTGGCCTCTTCCGTTGTGGAGCACAGGCTCCGGACGCGCGGGCTCAGCAGCCATGGCTCACAGGCCCAGCCACTCCGCGGCATGTGGGATCTTCCCGGACCGGGGCACGAACCCGCGTCCCCTGCATCGACAGGCGGACTCTCAACCACTGCGCCACCAGGGAAGCCCTCACACAAGTATTTGTTAATTATTCTGGCTTACTTGTTAACTGTGAATTCTATAGAATGGGTACAATGACTTATTTATCTTTCTATTCTCAGTATTTTATGAGGAAACTGGCAGCCTGTAGATGTTCAATAAATTTTTGGTGGGTATAAGAAACACTGGATACCAATTAAGGGTAATGATGATAACTAGATGCTTACTTTGGAAGTATATAGTGTGGATTAAACTACTGTAATGGGCCATGCAAGGCACAAAACTATTGATTTATAAATTATATTCATTATTATTAGTTGACAAATAATTTATTAATTGTTTATTTATAAATAAATATCTCATTTATTTCTTGTTTTACATATAAAAAATAAATAAGGTTCAAAAGGAAGTATTGACTTTTCCAAGGTCGCACAGCTAATGAGTAGCAGAGTCCAACAACCAGGACTCCTGACTGTTGGTTCTCTAGCCAGTGATCCTAAGTCAATATTTTCTAAACAGTGTTTTGTGTAATATCATGTCCCACTAGTTCTCATTCTCCTTTACATTTACCGACTAGACTGAAGTAAAGGGCCAGGGAATAGAGGGCAGAGGTAATAGTGTCCAAAGAAGGGACAAGTTAGAAGGAAGTCTCTGTACTTGGAGAGGCAAGTGCATGACTCTACTGCAAAAATTTCTGTGTTGTATCCTAAAGATAAAGAGTAAAAGCAACTTAATATGTGTGATGAGTTACTCCCTGTCCCTTGCACGAAAATAATTTTGTTCTTGTAGATGACTTCATATTTAAGTATTTCCTCTATTCTTTTTCTAACCTTCACTATAAACTAAACCCATTCCAAGTGGCGTCCCTAACTAGTGTATCTAGATGTACCCTTTCTTTTACAGAGTCCAATGTATTCCTTTAATTTTTATTAGAATATAGGCTCAGTTCTGCTCAGGCTCAATGTTACATAGAAAGAACAAGGTGAGCAAGGGCAGGGGGTGGGAAAGGTCAGGGATCGTTTGGGGAGTAGAAAGTTTAATTGGAGTAGAGGGAGGGTGAAGGGTGTGTGAGAGATGGCCTGGATGAGGTCTGATCATGGGCTCCTAGGGGCAGAAGATTTTGGAGGAAGAGGACCAGTGGAAGTTTTTGGGCAAATACGTGATATGGGCAAAGTACGTCTTAGAAAGAGCCCCTTGGCAGAGTGTGGGGAGTGAGTTGAAAGAAAGTAGTAAGGCCCATATACGTAAGATACCACATCCATTTGTTTATCATTGAAATAATCCGGCCTTCGAGCAGAGTCTGATACATAGGGGGGATTCAATGAATATTTTTTGGAAGAACTAGTGAAAGCAAGAAAGCCATTAGGAGGCTCTTGTAATAGCTGGGGTATATGGCAAGGTGGCATGAGCTAGTGTTGGCAGTGAGAAGTTTAGCGTTAGCCTCAACTGAAAACAGAGTACAAGCCACGTGGAGGCAGAATCAATTACCAATTGTAATATTCAAAGAATTGGTAAGGTGGCAAGGATTTAGGAAATCTACTTTGTTTGTAATCTTATAAGCTTTGATTATTATTCCTTTTAGCTTTCACTTTGTTTTTGTTATTTCCAACTAAAATTTTTTTTTAAGTTAAGAAGAATTCACTTGTCATATTAAAACCTCTTTCTCTATTACTCAGTGTGTAGTATTTCAGACATCCATTGGTTTAAAAATTGTTAGATCGTATTTATTGTATGATTTCTAATGGAATGAACTCATATGGCCTCTCTGATTAAATTATATTTTTTAATACCCTTGGTTGTGTATGTCTAGGAACAAGTTCATTCCAAGTTCATTGTTCCTCTGATGTAGGCAGAATTGCGGTCATCTGAGTTCTGCCCCTGTGCCCAGGCTCCAGGTTTCTCGCTGATAGAAATACCAGGGGGTTCTGACTCTTCAGCCCTCAGAATCCTCCCCAAGCTCCCTGTTGCTAAACTGAAATGCTTGAAGCATTCAAAACTTATTTCCTGCCTCAGTGTGAAATGTGTGCAATTTTTCCTTCTTAAAGAGGACACATTCTGAACATTTAGAGGGTCGAGAAACCTCCCCTGCAACAGGAAAATCTTTTGATACATTTTTTTTAATCTTACAGAATTCTGGTCAAAAACATTTATGCAGCAAAGGCATGAGGTACATCAAATATATTAGGTTTTCTTTTTTTTTTTCTTTTGGCACCATTTGGTGTGAGTTATCAAGGCATCTGTAATGCATACATGTATTCTAACAGTTTTGTTCAGACCATGCACATTGAAACATGGAGTGCCGTTCATTTCTTGACTACATCCTTGCTTCACTTATTGTTCCCAGCTGATTGTCTTTTCTGTCAACTGTTACTGTTGAAGAGAATCCTCAAAGTGTGCTGTTGGGTGAAAGTCAGCCATGTTACATGCCTGAGATTATATCTCAAAAAGAAGACTTTTTTTTTTTTTAACAGAAAACAAAGCAATTGTGTTGATAGGATTAGGTGGGAGAAACTGATAAATCATGGTCATATACCACCCCTGAGGAGATGGGTGCAAGGTCAGCTACTATTTGCCTCTTTCTTAATCCTATGATTTTCTGGTTCTTTGGCTTAGAAATTTAGGCTCTGTCAAGTTGCTGAAGCAGGACAACCCAAGGTTACTAATATTCTTTGTGATTTTATTTTACCTTTTGAGAAATAAACCCTACCACTGTTTTGTAAATTGTTTAGATATCCACAGAAGAAAGGGTTATTCAATATTTGGGGGACTTAAGGTGGAAACTGTCTCCCTTTGAGAAATTAGAAAATCATTCCTAAGAAACAACACTGTTATACCTTGTCACCAAAAACTAAATTAGGTGAAAAGCAGCAGCATGTGATTTTTTTTTAAAGTCCAGTTTAATTTTAAAATTATGAAAAATTTCAAGCATATAGAAAATGCAGAAAATATTCAACACCCTTGTACCCCACCATCCTTATTTTAAAGTGTTAGCTTTTTACCATAATTGCTGAAGATTGTAATTTACCTTTTCATTTCTTCTTTAAATAATTGTCATGTTTTTCTTAATTGTTGAACACATGTGAATAAAATTTATAATATGTTAATATATGTAAAGTATAAAAATAACAAAATAAATGCTCATGCACCTACCACCCAACTTAAGAATTATAGATTCACTGTCTTAAAAAAAAAAAAAAATCACAATTACTGTGAGTTTACAAGTTCAGGCTTCTTTGTCCCCCAAAAAATGACGCAAAAAAGGAGACTCCGGGGGTTTAGATTCTGATGTTTGCATTGAATCTGAAAATTTTCCTATTGGTCTTTAAATTAGGTGGTATGAGAATGAGTTTGCTAGAAAGAGATTTGAGTACCTAACCGATTATGGTCCTATCTTGTTAGGGTCTCTTCTGTTCCCTCATTAGCCCTCCCCGCTTATTCCTGGGAAAGCAGTCTTCTCTATACATGTTAAAATACTTATTAAGTATGAATGTTTTAAGTGCTTATCAAGTATTGGTTCACGCTGGTTCTTCATAAGACTGAGGGGAAAACCATCAATATCTGAAATGGTACCATTCTTAGTGATATTGGTTTTGAGAGCCACAATGCCAGAAAAAATAGATTCCAGAAAAAAGAAGTGGTAATCTCACATGCAGATCTGGATTGAAAACATAGCCAAAGGAATATTGAGAAAGAAGAGATTCTTTTTTTGGTTGTCTTTACTGAAAGTGCAAGGACCAAGCTGAATTCATTTACCACTTCTGAGTCAACGTGACGCTACAACCCAGGGACACCTTACTTCCATGCACCGTTAAATCCAGTTGTCAGGTTTGGGCAGGAGAGAGCCCTCCTTTTCCTCAGGGAGGCTATAGGGAGGTGCTTGTGAGGGAGGCTATTCATTTTCCAGAGTAGAGAACAGGGATCATCTATCATGATCAAATGGGAGTATTTCATATCATCCATCTCCAGTGAGGATAGTAGTAACAATTCTGTCCTTTTCTCCATTTTCTTTACTACTCTGATTGAGATTCATCTTTTAAAATGAAAGCGTGGTTTGAGGTTATTAGAAAACACATACATACACATAAGAATTATTTGTTCTCTGCTGCTTTTTTTCCTTTCCATGAATAATTTCTGCAGACAGGTGACCAGTTCAGCCATCTGTCTCTTGTTATAAATGCCTGTGGTGGCTTCATCCCTTCTTCCTTGAAATTAAATGAAGACTTCTTTTGCAAGAGAAAGAAAAAGCCAGCAAATAAGACAAGACAACAAGATATTCCTGTATTGTCACCTTTTCTTTTGAGGACTATGGGGAATGACTCTTTCCTTCCAAATCAAATATGCAGATTCCTTAAAGGCTCTGTTGCAAACATATTATTGAAAAAAAAAAAAAACTATTCTCAGTATTGGACAATTTGGAAAACACAAAGGGGGTCTTCAGAATTTATAATGTCAGTTCTTTCTAGCCTGCATTCAGCTAGATCCATTTATATGTTTCATTTTTAGCCTGTGTTGTAGTAGAATGCTAGATTGGTTCAAGGGAGTCTATAATTCCAATTAGGGAAAAAGAAATTTAGTAAGCATGTTGGCTTTGTGCATGATGACTTTTTTTTTAAATTAATTATTTAATTAATTTTTGGCTGCTTTGGGTCTTTGTTGCTGTGCGCGGGCTTTCTCTAGTTGTGGCGAGCGGGGGCTATTATTTCATTGCGGCACGCAGGCTTCTCATTGCGGTGGCTTCTCTTGTTGCGGAGCACAGGCTGTAGGCATGCGGGCTTCAGTAGCTGTGACACACGGGCTCAGCAGTTGTGACTCACGGACTCTAGAGTGTGGGCTCAGTAGTTGTGGCACACAGGATTAATTGCTTTGCGGCATGTGGGATCTTCCCAGACCAAGGCTCGAACCCCTGTCCCCTGCATTGGCAAGCGGATTCCTAACCACTGCACCACCAGGGAAGCCCTGTGCATGATGACTTGAGGACACTATTGTCCTGTCTTTCTTGCTTGGTTCAGAGGTGTTTTGTGCCATAAAACCAATCAACCACATTTGGGTCATGTCTACACATCACACATGATGTCTGCAGGAGCTTATCTAGCACACATTGGAGTATAATTCATCACTAGAGTGGTAACAAAATCCTAAAGGTTTTCTGTTGAAATATATAAAGTGACTTCTTTAAAGAATTGCATAGTCCAAAAAGGGATAGCATTTCACCTTAGTGAAATTCCACTTCATGGATTTTGTTTTGCATCATTGAAACAATTAGGTAGAAATTAGAATAAGCTAATAAATAGAATGATAAAACTTTTGACAAATATTTGTGGAATGCTTCCTAATTTTAAATACAATGCTAGGTTATTTATATTCTCATAATTGATTTTTTTTAATGTTTATTTTTTACTTATTTTTTTTCTTATTAGTCATCCATTTTATACACATCAGTGTATACATGTCAATCCCAATCTCCCAGTTTATCCCACCCCCACCCCCACCCCCTGCTGCTTTCCCCCCTTGGTGTCCATACGTTTGTTCTCTACATCTGTGTCTCAATTTCTGCCATACAAACCAGTTCATCTGTACCATTTCTCTAGGTTCCACATATATGTGTTAATATATGATATTTGTTTTTCTCTTTCTGACTTACTTCATTCTGAATGACAGTCTCTAGATCCATCCGTGTCTCTACAAATGACCCAATTTCGTTCCTTTTTATGGCTGAGTAATATTCCATTGTATATATGTACCACAACTTCTTTATCCATTCATCTGTCAGTGGGCATTTAGGTTGCTTCCATGACCTGGCTATTGTGAATAGTGCTGCAGTGAACATTGGGGTGCATGTGTCTTTGAATTATGGTTTTCTCTGGGTATATGTCCAGTAGTGGGATTGCTGGGTCATATGGTAATTCTATTTTTAGTTTTTTAAGGAACCTCCATACTGTTCTCCCTAGTGGCTGTATCAATTTACATTCCCACTAACAGTGCAAGAGGGTTCCCTTTTCTCCTCACCCTCTCCAGCATTTGTTGTTTGTAGATATTCTGATGATGCCCATTGTAACTGGTGTGAGGTGATACCTCATTGTAGTTTTGATTTGCATTTCTCTACTTGGTGATGTTGAGCAGCTTTTCAGGTGCTTCTTGGCCATCTGTATGTCTTCTTTGGACAGATGTCTATTTAGGTCTTCTGCCCATTTTTGGATTGGGTTGTTTGTTTTTTTAATATTGAGCTGCATGAGCTGTTTGTATATTTTGGAGATTAATCCTTTGTCCACTGACTTGTTTGCAAATATTTTCTCCCATTCTGAGGGTTGTCTTTCTGTCTAGTTTATGGTTTCCTTTGCTGTGCAAAACCTTTTAAGTTTCATTAGGTCCCATTTGTTTATTTTTGTTTTTATTTCCATTACTCTAGGAGATGGATCAAAAAAGATTTTGCTGTGATTTATGTCAAAGAGTGTTCTTCCTATGTTTTCCTCTAAGAGTTTTATAGTGCCCAGTCTTACATTTAGATCTTGAATCCATTTTGAGTTTATTTTTGTGTATGGTGTTAAGGAGTGTTCTAGTTTCATTCTTTTACATGTAGCTGTCCAGTTTTCCCAGCACCACTTATTGAAGAGACTGTCTTTTCTCCATTGTATATCCTTGCCTCCTTTGTCATAGATTAGTTGACCATAATGTGTGGGTTTACCTCTGGGTTTCTATCCTGTTCCATTTATCTATATTTCAGTTTTTGTGCCAGTACCATGTTGTCTTGATTACTGTAGCTTTGTAGTACAGTGTGAAGTTAGGGAGTCTGATTCCTCCAGCTCCTTTTTTTCCCCTCAAGACTGCTTTGGCTATTCGGGGTCTTTTGTGTCTTCATTCAAACTTTATGACTTTTTGTTTTAGTTCTGTAAAAAATACCATTGGTAATTTGATAGGGATTGCGTTGAATCTGTAGGTTGCTTTGGGTAGTATAATCATTTTCACAACATTGACTCTTCCAATCCAAGGACATGGTATATCTCTCCATCTGTTGGTATCATCTTTAATTTCTTTCATCAGTGTCTTATAGTTTTCTGCATACAGGTCTTTTGTCTCCCTAGGTAGGTTTATTCCTAGGTATTTTATTCTTTTTGTTGCAATGGTAAATGGGAGTGTTTCCTTAATTTCTCTTTCAGATTTTTCATCATTAGTGTATAGGAATGCTAGAGATTTCTGTGCATTAATTTTGTATTCTGCAACTTTACCAAATTCATTGATTAGCTCTAGTAGTTTTCAGGTGGCATCTTTAGGATTCTCTATGTATAGTATCATGTCATCTGCAAACAGTGACAATTTTACTTCTTCTTTTCCAATTTGTATTCCTTTTATTTCTTTTTCTTCTCTGATTGCCGTGGCTAGGACTTCCGAAACTATGTTGAATAATAGTGGCGAGAGTGGACATCCTTGTCTTGTTCCTGATCTCAGGGGAAATGCTTTCAGTTTTTCACCATTGAGAATGATGTTTGCGGTGGGTTGGTCGTATATGGCCTTTATTATGTTGAAGTAGGTTCCCTCTATGCGCACTTTCTGGAGAGTTTTTATCATAAATGGGTGTTGAATTTTGTCAAAAGCTTTTTCTGCATCTATTGAGATGATCATATGGTTTTTCTCCTTCAATTTGTTAATATGGTGTATCACATTGATTGCTTTGTGTATATTGAAGAATCCTTGTATTCCTGGCATAAATCCCACTTGATCATGGTGTATGATCCTTCTAATGTGCTGTTGGATTCTATTTGCTAGTATTTTGTTGAGGATTTTTGCATCTATATTCATCAGTGATATTGGTCTGTAATTTTCTTTTTTTTGTAGTGTCTATGTTTGGTTTTGGTATCATGGTGACGGTGGCCTCATAGAATGTGTTTACAAGTGTTCCTTCCTCTGCAATTTTTGGAAGAGTTTGAGAAGGATGGGTGTTAGCTCTTTAAATATTTGATAGCATTCACCTGCGAAGCCATCTGGTCCTGGACTTCTGTTTCTTGGAAGATTTCTTTTTTTCCTTTTTTTTTTGTGGTACGTGGGCCTCTCACTGTTGTGGCCTCTCCCGTTGTGGAGCACAGGTTCCAGATGCGCAGTCTCAGCGGCCATGGCTCATGGGCCCAGCCGCTCCGCAGCATGTGGGATCTTCCCACACCGGGGCACAAACCCGTGTCCCCTGCATCGGCAGGCGGACTCTCAACCACTGTGCCACCAGGGAAGCCTTTGTTGGAAGATTTTTAATCACAGTTTCAATTTCATTACTTGTGATTGGTCTGTTCATATTTTCTGTTTCTTCCTTGTTCAGTCATGGAAGGTTATACCTTTCTAAGGCTTTGTCCATTTCTTTCAGGTTGTCCATTTTATTGGCATAGAATTGCTTGTAGTTGTCTCTTAGGATGCTTTGTATTCCTGTGGTGTCTGTTGTAACTTCTCCTTTTTCATTTCTAATTTTATTGATCTGAGTCCTCTTCCTCGTTTTCTTGATGAGTCTGGCTAATGGTTTATCAATTTTGTTTATCTTCTCAAAGAAGCAACTTTTAGTTTTATTGGTCTTTGCTATTGTTTTCTTTGTTTCTATTTCTTTTATTTCTGCTCTGATCTTTTTGATTTCTTTCCTTCTGCTAACTTTCGGTTTTGTTTGTTCTTCTTTCTCCAGTTCCTTTAGGTGTAAGGTTAGATTGTTTATTTGAGATGTTTCTTGAGGTAGGCTTGTTTAGCTATAAACTTCCCTCTTAGAACTGCTTTTGCTGCATCCCATAGGTTTTGGATCGTCGTGTTTTCATTGTCA
This sequence comes from Delphinus delphis, assembly GCF_949987515.2. Lineage (NCBI taxonomy): Eukaryota > Metazoa > Chordata > Mammalia > Artiodactyla > Delphinidae > Delphinus > Delphinus delphis. The sequence goes on along the minus strand of NC_082684.1, from coordinate 24,452,481 downwards.
TTTGTCTCTAGGTATTTTTTGCTTTCCTCTTTGATTTCTTCAGTGATCCCTTGGTTATTTAGTAATGTATTGTTTAGCCTCCACGTGTTTGTGTATTTTACATTTTTTTCCCTTTAATCGATTTCTAATCTCAGAGTGTTGTGGTCAGAAAAGATGCTTGATATGATTTCAATTTTCTTAAATTTACTGAGGCTTGATTTGTGACCCAAGATCTGATCTATCCTGGAGAATGTTCCGTGCACAGTTGAGAAGTAAGTGTAATCTCCTGTTTTTGCATGTAATGTCCTTTAAATATCAATTAGATCTATCTGGTCTGTTGTGTCATTTAAAGCTTATGTTTCCTTATTAGTTTTCTGTTTGGATGATCTTCCCATTGGTGTAAGTGAGGTGTTAAAGTCCCCCAGTTTTATTTTGTTACTGCCGATTTCCTCTTTTAGAGCTGTTAGCAGTTGCCTTATGTATTGAGGTGCTCCTATGTTGGGTGCATATATATTCATAATTGTTATATCTTCTTCTTGGATTGATCCCTTGATCATTACATAGTGTCCTTCCTTTTCTCTTGTAACATTCTTTATTTTAATGTCTGTTTTGTCTGATATGAGTATTGCTACTCCAGCTTTGTTTTGATTTCCATTTGCATGGAGTATCTTTTTACATCCCCTCACTTTCAGTCTGTATGTGTCCCTAGGTCTGAAGTAGGTCTCTTGTACACAGCATATATATGGGTCTTGTTTTTGTATCCATTCAGCAAGCCTGTGTCTTTTGGTTGGAGCAATTACTCCATTCACGTTTAAGGTAATTATCGATATGTATGTTCCTGTGACCATTTTCTTAATTGTTTTGGGTTTGTTTTTTTTTTTTTTTTTTTTTTTTGGGGGGGGTTTGTTTTTGTAGGTCCTTTTCTTGTCTTGGTTTTCCCACTTAGGGGAGTTCCATTAGCATTTGTTGTAGAGCTGGTTTGGTGGTGCTGAATTCTCTTAGTTTTTGCTTGTCTGTAAAGCTTTTGATTTCTCTATCGAATCTGAATGAGATCCTTGCCAGGTACAGTAATCTTGGTTGTAGATTCTTCCCTTTCATCACTTTAAGTATCTCATGCCACTCCCTTCTGGCTTGTAGAGTTTCTGCTGAGAAATCAGCTGTTAACCTTATGGGAGCTCCCTTGTATGTTATTTGCCGTTTTTCCCTTGCTACTTTCAATAATTTTTCTTCATCTTTAATGTTTGCCAATTTGATTACTATGTGTCTCGGTGTGTTTCTCCTTGGGTTTATCCGGGACTCTCTACGCTTCCTGGACTTGGGTGGCTATTTCCTTTCCCATGTTAGGGAAGTTTTTGACTATAATCTCTTCAAAGATTTTCTCAGGTCCTTTCTCTTTGTCTCCTCCTTCTGGGACCCCTATAATGCAAATGTTGTTGCATTTAATGTTGTCCTAGAGGTCTCTTAGGCTGTCTTCATTTCTTTTCATTCTTTTTTCTTTATTCTGTTCTGCAGCAATGAATTCCACCATCCTGTCTTCCAGTTCATTTATCCGTTCTTCTGCCTCAGGTATTCTGCTATTGATTCCTTCTAGTGTATTTTTCACTTCAGTTATTGTATTGTTCATCTCTGTTTGTTCTTTAATTCTTCTAGATCTTTGTTAAACAATTCTTGCATCTTCTTGATCTTTGCCTCCATTCTTTTTCTGAGGTCCTGGATCATCTTCACTATCATTGTTCTGAATTCTTTTTCTGGAAGGTTGCCTATCTCCATTTCATTTAGTTTTTTGGGGGGGTTTTATCTTGTTCCTTCATCTGGTACATAGCCCTCTGCCTTTTCATCTTGTCTGTCTTTCTGGGAATGTGGTTTTCGTTCCACAGGCTGCAGGTTTGTAGTTCTTCTTGCTTCTGTTGTCTGCCCTCTGTTGGATGAGGCTATCTAAGAGGCTTGTGGAAGTTTCCTTATGGGAGGGACTGGTCCTCATGTTTGACTTTTATAACAGTCTTTCAATTAGATATTATCATCCCAGCAAGTAGATATTATTATTGCTCTCATTTAGAGCAGTGAAGAAAACTGAGATATAAGAATGGAGATGTCTGGTCCACAAGCCAGAAAGCTCAGAAGTAGGGAGTTGAGATTCAAATCCAGGTTTGTCTGTTAGGAGTTCATGCTCTTAACCCTTCTACCATATTGTCTTTCCATATGCTGTGGCACAAAGTAGAATTTTGACCTCACCACCTTCCCAGAGAGGGATCAGACAAAGTCCAGAGAAGATACAGATGGCCAGGAGCTCTGGTTGTGTCTGTGCTGGCTGCTATAAGAGGGTACTTGGCAAACAGCATCACACACAGATGGTGCGCAACCCACACATGTCTATTTACGTCGAGGCCCCGAGTGTTTGTGTTAACAGGTTTGGGGGATAATAAAAGAAGTTGTTGTTTGTTCTTTCTTTGCAAGTCTGCAATTAATTTTTAGCATAAATTTAAAAGGGAAGAATTTGTAAATTCACTAGACACTGAGAGACTGGTGATCCAAGAAAACATTTGTTTGTTGGGTTTAAAAAGGAGATCCTAAAGGGGTGGGATAGGGAGGGTGGGAGGGAGACGCAAGAGGGAGGGGATATGGGGACATTGGTATGCATATAGCTGATTCACTTTGTTATACAGCAGAAACTAACGCAACATTGTAAAGCAATTATACTCCAGTAAAGATTTTTTTTTAAAAAAGGAGATCCTGTGCAAAAGTGGTTGATGTTCATTGTTTCCTCTAGGTGGTGCTTTAATCTTGTAGGTCAAATTTAATGAGCCTGCATTTCTTTCTTTTTCGTTTTCTTTTCTTTTTTTAATTTTTTTTTCCTCCTAGTTGTTGGTCCAGGAAAAGGCTGATTAAGAGTACTGTGCCAGTCAGGTTTGTTCAATTTGGGTTTTCTCCATCATTATCTCTGTTTATAACCAAGATAATTAAACCCATTGAAAAATTTTAGATACTCCTTTTCAGCTTCTTTTTTGCAGAAATTGTATTCACGCATTTTGGGAAGGAGCATCAATAGTTGGAAGTAGCTCAGTTATCTCATCAGCGTATTGTCTCAACAGGCTGCACTTGTAATGGGTCTTTGTTCCTACAAAGTGGAGCAAGTCATAAGTGACTGAAACTATGTTCAACCGAGTTTGTCATTTGCGTGTCCATAAGTAAAGCACACCGGCTCCTGACATTGCTCTGGGACATACACACAACCCAACATGTGATTTTCTTCTTCATATTTTAATATCAGTGGAGACAAAAAGGGGAGTGGACGATGGTTTAAACACAGTGACGTCAAAGAGGACTGGGGTGGGAAGGAAGCAGTTGAATGGGGAAATAAATAACATTAGTCCAAATCGAACAAAACTAATCACTCATTTCCATTACCATGCAAGGACTTTATTTGTTGACTTGTCAACAAATGAAGCATTCCTGCTGTCAGGGCATAATTTTCTGGGATAAGACCAGAGTATGAGATAGTAGTTGGTGAAACAGAAAAGTTCCTTAAATGGCTTGGCTGTGAAATCATATTTATTTATCTGCTCACTTCTGAATGTCTAGTATGTACCAAGCAAGGTGCTAGGTACTGAGGATACTGAAATTATGCTCAATCCCTAAAGGAGCCTAAAGTCTAATGAGAAAGGTAAAGAGACAACTGAATAATTGTGTGTTCAGTGACTGGTGGCCTTGTGCATAGGTTACAAGTAGGAAGTCGGGTGGCTGATAAGACACAGGCAGGCCGAGTCTGGAAGGATGGCTAGACTGGCAAGAGAAGAAGAGAGAGAGGCAGGCAGAGGGAGGAGAGTGTAAAAAAGCTTGAGACCCTCAGTGAGTGTGGGGAGTGACAAAGAGTTTGGTAACCTGAAGCATAGTGATGTCACTGAGGACAGAGGTGGGCCAGCATTAGGGAGACTTTGAGTGCTAAGCTGAGTGTGAGCTACTTTTCTAAAAGCTATAGGAGAGCCTATAGCTCCCCACATAACCATGTAAGAAGGGTGGGTCATTCATCCCCATTTTACAGAAGGCACAAGGGGGTCCCAGAGAGCAGGTGAGTTGCCGCAGGTGACCACCCAGATTCAGAGTCTGTGCAGACCATCTATCATGGTCTTTCCTTCATGGGAATTTAGATCTTGGCTTTCTTTCTCAAGCTTTCCAGGCTACTGAAGAATAGATTATGCAAGAGCAGATGAGCTCCTTGTTTTAATTATTTAAAGGTTGCTTGCTATTTTCAACATTTTAGTTTTCCTCAAAGTGTAGACAGAATGGCCTTGGAATGGTTTAACTACGATCATAGTCATTTCACCTTTGGTAAGCACATTTCCTTCAGCATTTTCAAGCAGAAATTTATAGTGATGTCTTTGACACTGATTCTTGTCCTACGTTCTCTGCCGGTCTTGCTGTATTGGAAGGTGGTGGAGAAATGCAGCGTGCGTTTGTGTGTATGGTGGCATGGGGTAGAAGGTGGCCGCAGTGGTAAAGATTTAGCTCAGGGACTTTTCAGCTTTGCCTGTATTAAATTGACCTAATAAGAATATGTGTAGTCACATTTCTAGCAAGTCAGTAAGGGTTCCTAAATTGTTTTAAAACCCACCAATGCTTGTGAATTCTTCCCAAATTAAAATATTATTTTAAAGGAGATTAAAAAAATCTTACTGCACGAGTATGGTACTAGCTCACCAAAAACTCCTTGGATCATAACCGTTGTGAATTTATACTACTCTTGATGTGTCTATTCACTGGTTTTCTTTGCTTCGATGGAGTGGCAGGATTTACAGCAGACCAGTTTTTGCCTAATTCTGTGTACCAAAGTAACTTATACCACGTTGGTATTCAGTACCCACTAAAACAAAAACAAAATCCCAGTAACAGCCCACTTCATTTTCTGTGGGTAGGCGTGCTCTGGAAGGGACTATTAACTTACTCTAAAGAAGCTTTTGTTCTTGAAATGCTGAATGCATTTCCGTTCATGTTAGATTTTGCCAACCGCCTCGTTGACCATGAAATGCTAGGTCAGGGTCTTCATTAAACTAACTCTGTTTTCCCATTAATAATTTAGCAGTTAGAGAATTTACCAATATTTCCAAATAGGTAAATGAAAATCTCTAAGTAACCACCTCACATGACTTTATATGTTTCTAAAGTGGATGTTCATTTTAATACATTCATTCATAAATATTGTTTTTACTGGTATACAAGGCAAAATGTAAGATTCATTCATTAGTTTGTTCATAAAAACAGTAATAAAATTCCTACTGTGTAGCAGATACTGTATTTGGCATTAGAGATAAAATGGGAAACAAGACAAAATCTTTGCCCTTATGAAGTTTACAACACCTGCACTGCCCATGCTTCATTGAACCACAAGTTCTTCTCCAAGACCAGGTATGAAAATCCATTTGGTCGGAATCAATGATGTTGGCACTATCATTCTCTAAAGTGAGCTGAGAAGTGAAAATCTCTGTATGGTGGGACCTGTTGGACCTCTCTCTGTCCCTGAGAATCCCTTTCTCTATTGCCACCGCCATACCAGCTGAGAGAAATCCAGCCCCACCGCTGCTCTGACCCAGGTGTGGGCATTGGATCCTTTCCTCAAATCTGTAAACCACAGCTGAGACAGGCTGCAGTATTTAAGACTCCTCTGATAGATTTGGAATCGTGGATGGGGAGGCACACTGGCTACTAGCTGTGGGTGCTCAGAGAGGGCCCACAGGCCACGGTCATCCCTCATGGGGTCCCTCGAGGGCTTCCTCCCTGTCAGAGGCTACCCTTGTCTTAAGATCCTTAAGCATGACTAGAATTTTGAGCCCAAAGCAAAGAGAGGCCTGAAAAAAACTTCCTTTTCTTTTATTCTAAGGCTTACCTCCTTAGTCTTTAATTTCCAATCTCTCCTTAGTCTTCGATTTCCAATCTCAGTGTCTAGCTCATCCCAAGATGATTGGCACTTGGACTCATGACCTAGAGGAGAGGCTCCGTGTTCTGTCCAAAGCGGGTGTGGCCTTGCCATGCACTGCCAGCTGCTGAAGCACATTTAAGCACAGTAGTCCGGCACCGGTGTGTGACATCCTGCAGCAGACAGCCGTTCCATTATGGTTCTCTTGGGTTCTCTGGGCAGGATATAAATTCTCTCCAGCCTCGGGATTTCTGGCCTCTCCAGTGTGAGTGGTTGCTCTGTCCCCCATATCTCAATTGTTCTCTATTCCTCCCTCTTAAAGGGTACCATCAATTCACTCCTCAGGGTCTAGGACCAGATCAGAAAAGGTAGTCGTCTTTGGCTGATAGTGATTTTCCAAAGCAAATATCTTTTTCCTTCTCACCTCACCCATGTCCCCTTGTACCCTTTCTTTGCTCTTTCTGAATATAGAAGCCTTGCTAATACAGCAGTCACAAGCCAAGGGAGCTTGTTGTGAAGTGGCAGGAGCTGAATAGAAGCAGCTTTGTGCAATGGGGAAGAAATCTTTGTGTTAATACCACACACCCAAGCCCTCCTAGTCTCCACCGGTTCACATCTGTATTACACACTTGGAACATCTTTATCCACGCTCCTGGCTCAAAATCTGTCTTTGTCTTGGTTTAGAGTCCCATCTCTCTAAAATCTGCCTTGGGTCCCAGGCCCTTTTTGTCATGACACTGGATCTCCAGGCTCAAAAATTTGTGTAAGGGAAATATTTTTAGATTTGGGAGACTACTTTTAATAGACAGCTAGGGCAGGTGACTGCAAATTTAAAATAAATTCAACACGTATTTTTGTCCACCTACTTTACACCAAGGGTGTACAGATGTAGGGGCTAGCACAGGGAAAATAATGGGCATGGTGTCAGCTCTAGTAGAGCCTGAAATTGGCTGGAGAGCACAGGCATTAAATAAACAGCTACAAGAGCATTGAAGGCTACAAAAGGCAAGATTCAAGGTACTATAGATGCAAACAGCGGAAGGGTGTAACCTAATCTGGGGGATTTGAGGATTTTTTGTTTAACTCTAACATTGTCTGATTGAATGACCCCGAGCAAATGATTTAACTTTTCTGTAATTAAGAGCCGTTCTTTTTACCCCCCATCTCCCCAAGCCCTTTCTGCTCCAACTCAGGCTCTCAAGTCTGTGAGCTGTAATGACAGGGGAGGATGCTGCCAACAGCAGTAAGCTTGGATGTAGAGAGGAAACATACAGAGCAAATGACAGAGGAGGCATCTAATTTACTCCAGAGCATCAAGTGGAAGATGGAGAAAGGGCTTGTGGGCAGGCAGCAACCTCCATGCTAGACATTCCATCTATCTTGCTTATTACTATAAACCTGACGCTTAGCACAGTGACCCTCACATACCCGTGGAATGAGTGGATGGCTGACCACCGTCACTGTCACTTGCTGTGCCCGATTCTTAAGACTAGGGTCGAGCCCTCTTGGGAACACAGGCAGGAGCAGGTGGCTCCATAGATGGAGTACATCAGTGGGTGGATCAGATGCCCACTGCCTCCCTAGTGTGGGCCAGCCCATGGGCCACCAGGTTGCGTTCATCCACTCTTTGTACAAGAACTTCTCTAGCTCTGCAGCGCTGATAAACATCTGGTCCCGTCATGATGCTGTGGAGCCACAACAACATATGAGGTAGCTCCGTCCCCTTGGAGAGACTCATCTTAGATGAGAGTCGTCCTACTACTGTGCCATCTCATTCCCCTAACCTCCCCCCTTCCTGAGTTACCTACTTTGTATGTTAGCTTCCACTGTGGAGCTCAGACTCCACTAGTCTTGCCTAAGGGCACTGGAGTCAGGGAAGTTATCCAGGTTGCTTGGAGGGGATATGGGAAAAGTCACTCTGACCAGAAATGTTCAGATCCCATCTAGGACTAGGGTCCGTCACAATACTCCAAAGGTTACTGAAGCAAATTATCACAGTAGATAGGGTAGCCTAGACATTCTTTTTTTTTTTTTTAATTTATTTATTAAAAAAAAAATTTTAACATCTTTATGGGAGTATAATTGCTTTACAATGGTGCGTTAGTTTCAGCTCTATAACAAAGTGAATCAGCTATATATATACATATATCCCCATGTCTCCTCCCTCTTGCATCTCCCTCCCACCCTCCCTATCTCACACCTCTAGGTGGTCACAAAGCACAGAGCTGATCTCCCTGTGCTATGCAGCTGCTTCCCACTAGCTACCTATTTTGATAGTATAGATAAGTCCATGCCACTCTCTCACTTTGTCCCAGCTTACCCTTAGGGGGAAGGGTAAGCCTAGATATTCTATACCACCTGAATGCTGAGGGAATCACAGTTTGTGTGCGAGGTTCTCTATTAACAGTGGGGCTTTGGCTTTGGGAATTAAATGATGGGCTGCAGGAAAAGGATGTAAGGGACTGAAACTTCTCTCCACAGAAGCACCTGGAAGCCAGTCTGTGGACATTTTTTCTCAGTAGCTGGTGAAGCCCGCTTGCCACCATACACAGCAAGTCAACTTCTCTGATAAAGAATCAAGAAAACAATTGAGTCCTTACCATCAAAGGGAATCCTTTGGGCACTTCTTATAATAAAAGTGTTTGTTAATAGAAAATTAAAAATAAAAACAATAAGAAGAAAACAAAAAAGCCTTTATGGGAGAAACACAGTTTTCTCTGACACCACTCTTTCCCTCACCGCTTCATAGCACTGCCCCTTCAATGTACATCAAAAGAAGTGATTTCTTCACTTTCTGAGATCCTAGAGAGCTTCAACTGGGATCTCTCTGATAATAATTCTACGATTATGATCACTTTATACTACTTTACTTGTTTAATCCCTATAGGATTGTGGGCTCCTTCTTGACAGTGTTTTATTCGTATTCCCATCTCTCACTGTTCTTTATAGAGACTAGGCCCGTAATAAATAAGTGTAGAATGAATAAGTGAATCAACAGATAAATATGTAGTAGATATATTAATCCTAACTTCTCTGATACTTTTTCTCTTCCCTGCCTTAGATTTTAAAATGTAGTCCAATTAACCTATTACTAGTGTCTCACTATTTGCCTCCAAAAGGATAAATTATCTGGTTCAGAATCAAAATTATCTTTCTCTAAATAAAGGGTTACGAAAATGTCCAGGTGCTTCCAGGCTGCTGAGCACACCTGCCCTGGCTCTCAGGAATTATAGCGGCTGATCAATCTGTCTAAGTACATCTGTCTCCCCATCTTTTCCCCATTTATTAAAATCCTGTTCATCCTTCAAGACTAGCTTAATTTTTAACTCCTCACTCAGTAAAGGCTTTCTTTATCTACCAGATCTGGAAAAATATTTTTCTTTCCTGATCTCTATTACAACAAACTGCTGCTCTCATTCATTTAGCATCGATAATGCAGAGACAAGCATTTTGGAGTGAGTATGCTGGTTCAAGTCCTACCTTTGCCACTCACTCAGTGATGGTCAGTTACCTCCCTTGACCCTGAGTTCCCTCATGGTGATAATACACTTTTGCAGTAGGACATCTGGTCTAGAATGTGAGATGAGGACCTGTATACAAGATGCCTGTTCTGATACCTGGAACTTATCGAGGGCTCAGTAAAAGGCAACTGATCTTATTATTTGCACATATTTTATCTCACTCTTTAGAGTGTAAGTTCAAGGATTACATATCTTTTTCAGTAACCTAATATCTAACTTGCTTTTAGAAAATAGGTAAATAAGTGTATATCATATAATGAAGATAATGCTAAGATTAGTGCTAAGAAGACAAAGAAAGCAAGGTAAGGAGAGAATGCACAGGACCAGGGATAATGTGGTTGGGGAAGGCTTCTGTGAGGAAGGGACATGTGACTACAGATTGGATGAATTGATGGAGAGCACCAGACCTGGTGCTTGAGAGGAAGCAGTGCCCTTGATGGATATATGGTGAAGGAAGGTTAGAAAGAGCATCTCAGTGACACAGAGGCCAACAGAGTTTTACAAAGAAGGAAGTGATCCTTAGCTTCAGATCCTAAATGTCAGAATCCTGTCTTCCTGAGCGGTCTAGAAAGAGAACTGCTGAGAATGCCTCCTGGGTTTGGCAAGTGGGAGATGACTTTAATAAGTGGGTAAGAGTAGGGCTGGTGGAGTGGTGAGAACAGCAGGTTCAGGAGTAAAGGGGGTGTCCCCTGAGGTCAAGCAGTGAGGGAAGACCAGACTGGTGAAATATGTCAAAGGGAAGATTATAGTTTAATTTGAAAAATTCTATTATGAATCTAGCAGAGGGAGAGGAGATAACGGAAAATTTAGGATCGAGATGATGACTGGTAGAGCGTGGTCTTGAAGGAGGCAGGAGCTGATGAAAGGAAAGGCAGGGGTGGATGATTTGCTCAGAGGAGCATTGCCACATGCAGAGCAAAGAGAGAAGGACTGAATGCCGGTAAGGCTAGAGATGGCTTGGCTTCAAGTTTCTTAGTGAAATATGTTGAGGGTGCCAGGTGGTGAGCTTGAGTAGAAAGGTGGAGATTTGAGTTGGGTCAAGTAGGAGAGGAAACTCATCAGGGAACATTGAAAAACAAAGGTTTTTCTTTTCTTTTTTTTTTTTTATCTTGGGTGAAGAAAGCCATTTAATCCTTTTAGTGTACAAGGGTATCACCATAGAAACAACCTCTAATCCCATTTTCCAAATTGCAGGGTTTTCTGCATAAACACATCAATAAACCAAGCTCCTTAAAAAATGCTCTCTACCTACCTACCTACACACACACACACACACACACACACACACACACCCCTCTCTACATCCCTGTCAATTCATAACCAATTGAATATAATGGTGAATATTCTTTAGCTTAATTCTGGAATCTTAGAGTCATTTTTTTTAATATTGAGTTTCTGATTTAGGTATATGATCTTAACATTGTGCTATTTAATAGTGTAAAGTTTAGATTCAGGTCATAGCACAATGGAGCTAATTCTAGCCACAAAATGTGGTTGGAACTTTGATAGACATATGCTCATCGTGACCCAGGACTATGCTGGACACTCGGTATATATGATATCCCATTTACAGTCCCTGCAGCCACACTGTGAGCTGACAGATGGGGAAACTGAGATTCAATGATATTAAACAACTTGCTCAGCATCACCCAGCTTGTTAAGGGACATTCTTTTTATTGCAAATGCGGGTCTTTCTGACCCTAACCACCACCCTGTCACCTAGTTACAGCAAAAGACTTGAAGAACAATAGTACTCTTTAGTTTTGTTACTGAATTGATACTGAAGATGCTCTTTAGCTCATGCTGGCTTAAATTTCCTGTGCAGTGGAGAGAGAGGAGAAAGTGCATTTTAATAAGCTTCAATTAAATTAATTTCATTTTACTTCTTTTGATGTATGGTCTCTTGAAAAAAATCCAATTCTACTGATGTTTATTAAGTGCCTCTATTCACTTGGAAAGTGCCAGGCACTTCAGGGGATCTATGGATGAGTGTGACTCAGCCCACGCTTCAAGAGTTTACAAGCTAGTGGAGAGGATGGGAGTGCGTAATTTGCTCTAATACTAGATTGAATGTGATAAGCCCAGTAAGAGGTGGCACGGACAATGGGTTCTTAATGCAGAGGTACAAGGCTATGTGAATAATTAGAAAATTTGCCTTGTCGTCATGCCTAAACACTGGAAGCATCACACAATAGAACTCTTTTAAAGAGTCTTTATTTTAAGCATGATCATCCATTTCTTTGAATCCAGACTGTGTAATAAGTGAGGAATGTATAGATGGCAATGACGTCATCTTTAGTGGCTCCCCAGTTTGTGTTGTAGGGATAGGTGATTCAAGACTCAGGGGCAAGGAAGTAAGGATGCAACGATCCCGGTGGTGGTGCAGAGCGTTGCGGCTGTTCTGGGTTCTTGGTGTGTTTTGGCAGACAGTAGCTGTTCAGGACATTGAACTGCAACTGTGCAAAGATATATGCTATATAGAGTTGTTGGTTTTAATTTTTCTTTTAGGGTACTTTTTTGGAGTTAAGGAATTTGAACTCCAGAAATACTGTGAGCCCAGAGAAGGTCACGTCCTACATATTCTGGGTAAACAATCTTGAATACATTTTCACAGGGATGTAAAAGGAGGGTACTAGACACTACACGACAACTCCTTTTCAAGTGCACTGCAAGCTCTTGGAAGAAGGGAATCAAAACCAAAGACGTGAGCTAGTACAAGGTACCACGCACAAATAGGAATTTAATAAATGCTTCCTGATTCTTCCCTTGCTGGTGTCACTCATGTGTGTTAGGTGCTGTCACTATCATTTCTGAAATGCACAGCTGAAATAAACGCTGCTTTTGTCTTCTAAGAGTTTATATCTAAATAGAACAATCAGGCGGATATGGTTCCTCAAAAGGCTGGAAGTCAGCTAGCCACTGCCATGTTATTGGGAATACACATCTGGCTGCAGGAGCTCTCATTCCCTGACTTTCTCAGCACTCTGCACTGTGCTCCGTCGGCCTGTGGATGTCTGCCTCCGTATTAATCTGAGCGCGCTTGCAGTCTGTTTGCCGCACGCCCCGGTGCAGTCGGTCAGTGCCTCCTTGATGGGTTGGTTGCAGCCGCATTGGTGTTGCTTGGATGAGGTGATGGGTGCCTCTCTGTCCTCTCCAGCCGTCTGGAGCCAGAATACCGAACTGCTGGTTAGAAGGTGATTAGCCTTCCCTAATGGTACTGTGTGCTGCAAACAGGGTTTCGGCCCCCATGTCTTCATTAGCCTTGATCAGAGTCTGCATTACCTCAGATCAGGTAATCGGTGATTTGTTATAAAGCAGAGGGTAGACGCCTTTGGAGCAAGTGCTGATGGCATGAATTCCAGGCGAGGAAAGGAAACATAGTGGGGCCCCGGGTGCCAGGGATCCATAGGGAAGAATGCAAGCTGGTGTGTGGTCTGGGTGCCTCTTCATCCAGTACTCCAGCAGATGGAGGGCAGTGTGCAGCTCTGACACAATCAGGGTGAACTCCCAGCAACAGCCTCTTGCCATTTCTTTGCTTCCTGGGTGACACTGGGGATTGGAACTGTCTGGGAAATGTTGAGGACAGATTCTTCGTATCTTTGGGAGTCAGGCATATTTCTTTAAATAGCTTAGAAACTTCTGCTGTGCCCAATAATATTCAGAATGTTGGGGAGATGGGGAGAGCACAACAGACCAAGCCCTGAGCTTCTGAAGCTCTCACTGCATGTGAGAGACAGATAATAAACATACACCAGAAGTAAAAAAAAAAACAACACTCTGAAGAAAAGGAAATTGGGTAAGGAGAGAAAGAATGGGACAAGTGGTGGTCAAGGAGGACTCCTCTGAGGAAGGGACATTTGAGTAGAGATGAAGTGAAGGGAGGGACACCTATGGTTGTAAGAAGGGCCTTCCAGGCAGAGAGGATAGCCAGTGCAGAGCTCATCTTGATACTTCAAGTGGTCTGTGTTCCTTTTATTTGATTTGATTTCAACTTGAGCACCTACCAGGAATCATTCAATGTGCACAAGTAATATCAAACGCCCTGGAGTAGGTAAATCTATAGTACGGTGTCTAGTACATTACTGGTGTTCAAAAAAATGTGAGCTTCTTCCTGTCCATTTGCAACTCAAGGAAATGACTTAAGATGAATTCTCACAGAGGGCTGCTACCACCTACCGTCTGAACACCACATCCTGTATCTCTAAGCAAGTCGCTGGGAAGCATCTTTCCTCCCCTTTCCTCTCCCCCCCTCCCTTGCTCTCCTTTTTTCTTCCTCTGCCCTTCTTTCCACCTCTTCAGTCCCCTCCCTTCACTTCTTCTTCTCCCTCCTCCTCTTCTATTCTCTTGTTCCCTGTCTCCTGAAACACAAGTGCCTCAAATTCAGGTTTAAAATGAATGAAATGTAACCTGGAGTGAACTAGTGATTACTATCTGTGATAACATATCAATAATACCACAACCACTTCCCATGCCACAATCCACACACACACACACACACACACACACACACACACACACACACACATATGTAGTGGTGAGAGCCATCCCAGTCAAGTATTGGAGTGGGCTGAAAGTAGAAAAGGGTAAGTTTTGTGGGCATCTGAGACTTTTGTGGCACCTGGCGATTTAGATTGCCATTTTGCCAGAGGGATGCTGGCTCTCACTAACGATCTGTAGAGACAGTCATGGTAGGGATGCCTTTTTAGAGGTAGGTATAACACTGTAATCGCACCGTTCTCTAACTATCCCCAAAGCTGTCCCTATAATATTTGAAGCCCTGATATCATTATTCTGTCAGTTTCTTAAAAATCTGAAAGTCATACTCATGAGGGAAATTCTTCCCCTACAGACAAGGTAACCTGCGTACTTTCTCCACTTGCTAATAATAATAATAACAATAGAAAGTATCTACTAAGCAACTGTTAAATTGTGTCATCTCTAACACAATCATCCGTAGAACCTCGTTCTCTTTACTGTGCAGATAAACACACTGAGACTCAAAAGACGCATAGAGCCTCACAGTATAAACGGAAGGCTCTGACGGCCTCTGGATCTGACTGCCTGCAAAGACAGTCCTCCGCTCACTCTCTTTGTCAGTTATCTCCCAAAACATCCCACTGCTCTCCGCCCCTTGAGACTTCGCCATCATTCTGTTATTCCCATTCCTTCCTCCTTAAGTCCTGTGGAATCCTTCTTAGAAGATTCTTTGTAATCTATCCATTCATTTGCAGCCCTACTCCTTTCTTCTCACAGAACCTTTATCCTTACATCTGGAGTATTGTACTTTTCTGCCTGTCTTTCAGCCTCCAATTGTTTGCCACACCAAGTAGTTTTATAGACTGTTGTCAGATTTCCTACCTTAAGTTCCACTTTGCCACGTTGCTACTCATCTTACAATTGTTCAGTGCTCTCCACTGTTCTCAGTATAATAATAGTCAGGCTGTGAACGCTGGCTTTACAGCCCTGCATAATCTACCCCAGCTTATTTATCCAACATTATTTCAGCCACGTGGCTGAGTTCACGAGATTCCCTGGAACATGCCAGGTATGTTCTTCCCTTGATAACTTTGCTCACACTGTTTGCCCTCCTTAAAGGGCAGCCTCCTTTGCTATATTCTCTAAAAGATCCAGATCAATTTCTGTCTCATCCGTGAAATTCATCCTCCCTTTTTCTGGCTATATTGCTCTCTCCCTTCTTAAACGCTTTCTCTGAACTCCAAAGGTCTATAAAATGGTCCTATTTGAAATAAACCTTCAATAGAAACTGCTTATTTTACATAAGATACCCCTTGCTGTGGATGAATTATTATTATTATTGTTATTTTTAGTGATTGGTAACTGTTCAGCTTCAACTAACAGAAAACACTACTGCCATTGACTTATTAACCAGTTAGAGGTTGATGGTCTTAAGTAACAAAATGTCCAGAAGTGTGTAGTCCAGGGTGGTACAGCTACTCACTTATGCCATCTGGGACCCACACTCTTTCTGCTTCAGCATTCTCTGTATATTGGTTTTCAGCCTCCTTTTTATTGACCTTAGTCATAGTATAGGTGCTGTACCTCCAGGCAGGAGGAATGGAACAGCAGAAATCCAGGTATACCTCATTGGTCAGCAAGGTTATAATTACATAACATGCCACCTCTAGCTGCAAGGGAAGCTGGGAAATTGAGTTTGGGGCTTTGAAGCTTCTATAGGGGAGGGAAGGCTGGAAAAATGTGGCCAAAAATTGGTCTTAAGTGAACCAGCCTGTAGTATCAGACACGGCTGATGCTCTACTCTTTTTCAATGGGAGAACACTGGAGTTAAAAAACAAAAGAAATGTGAACAGTTAGATTGCCTTGTTATCAAATACATGGCCTGGTGGCCATATGGCCTTAAGTTACTTATCTTTCTAAGATGGGTTTCCTCATCTAAACAATTAGATTAATAGTAACACTTGTTTATTTGAGTTATTGTGATGACTAAATGAGATAAAGCCCATAGCCTATATTATGTGGCACATAGAAGGTGCTGACTAAATGCCCATCCCTTTTCTCTCTTCCAATTGGAGGCCCTGGCTGGTGTACTGAAAAGTCCCAAAAACAATAACAAAAAGCAAGAGTTGAATCAAAGAAGAGAATATCTCCTACCAGCCAGTCCCCATAAGCTCTTCTCAGTAGGTAAAAAGTATTGCCCCAGTAACAGAACTACAGAAGTGTTTGAGATTCATTTCTCTTGTAGTTAAGAGAGGGCAGGAAATTTCTGAATATTTATAAGGGTTGACCTGTGGTTACTGAGGTATGTGGAAATAACTCACACATCTCAGGTGTTTAATGAGGATAAATAACAATTTGTGGGCCCATCCGCTGTACAGTCCCATCACCTGAAATCACACACAGGAACCCTGCTTCTGAGAAGTGACACTTGGTGGAGGGAATGGCAGAGTGATATCCATCTAGCAAGATTTGCAGAAGAGGTACATGTGGAAGAATCATGTGTGATCCCTGAAAATAAAAGGTGTTTATGTGTGTATAACATATATATATTTATAAGACAGAACACGTTCTTAAGCCACCTACCACCCACTACCCGCAAAAGTAGAACAAAATTTCCCATGTAGTAGGAAATTTGAAGTTCTTAGAAAAAAAAAAAAACTTTAAAACTTTATGGTACAGGAGACTTCCCTGGTGGCACAGTACTTAAGAATCTTCCTGATACATCTACGCGTGGAACAACTCCTACGGAGCACCTACTGAACGCTGGCAGAAGACCTCAGACCTCCCAAAAGGCAAGGAACCCCCCACGTACCTGGTTAGGGCAAAAGAAAAAACTAAAGAGAGACAAAAGGATAGGGACGGGTCCTGCACCAGCAGGAGAGAGCTGTGAAGGAGGAAAAGTGTCCACACGCTAGGAAGCCCCTTCGCGGGTGGAGACTTCGGGAGGCGGAGTGGGGGAGCTTGGGAGCCGCGGAGGAGAGCACAGCAACAGGGGTGCTGAGGGCAAAGCGGACAGATTCCAGCGCAGAGGATCGGGCCGACCGGCACTCACCAGCCGAGAGGCTTGTCTGCTCGCCCGCTGGGGCGGGCGGGACTGGGAGCTGAGGCTCCGGCTTTTGTCGGAGCGCCGGGAGGGGACTGGGGTTGGCGGCGTGAACACAGCCTGCAGGGCGTTGGTGCGCCGCGGCTGGCCGGGAGAGAGTCCGGGGAGGGGTCTGGACCTGCCGAAGAGGCAAGACACTTTTACGTCCCTCTTTGTTACCTGGTGCACGAGGAGAGGGGATTAAGAACGCTGCTTGAGAGAGCTCCAGGGACGGGCGCGAGCCGCGGCTAAGAGTGCGGAGCCCAGAGACGGACATGGGACGCTAAGGCCGCTGCTGCCGCCGCCAGGAGGCCTGTGTGCGAACACAGGTCACTAGCCACACGCCCTTCCGGGGAGCCTGTGCAGCCCGCCACTGCCAGGGTCCCGGGATCCAGGGACGGCTCCCCCGGGAGAACGCACGGCGCGCCTCAGGCTGCAACGTCACGCTGGCCTCTGCCGCTGCAGGCCCACCCCGCACTCCGTGACCCTCCCTACCCCCCCGCCTGAGTGAGCCAGAGCCTCCGAATCAGCGGCTCCTTTAACCCCGTCCTGTCTGAGCAAAGAACAGACGCCCTCCGGCGACCTACACGCACAGGCGGGGCCAAATCCAAAGCTGAGCCCCTGGGAACTGTGAGAACAAAGAAGAGAAAGGGAAATCTCTCCCAGCAGCCTCAGAAGCAGCGGATTAAAGCTCCACAATCAACTTGATATACCCTGCATCTGTGGAATACCTGAATAGACAACGAATCATCCCAAATTAAGGAGCCCTGTGGATGAAAGGCTCTTGGTGCTGCAGCCAGGAGTCAGTGCTGTGCCTCTGAGGTGGGAGAGCCAACTTCAGGACACTGGTCCACAAGAGGCCTCCCAGCTGCACATAATATCAAACAGCAAAAATCTCCGAGAGATCTCCATCTCAACGCCAGCACCCAGCTTCACTCAACGACCAGCAAGCTACAGTGCTGGACATCCTATGCCAAACAATTAGCAAGACAGGAACACAACCCCACCCATTAGCAGAGAGGCTGCCCAAAATCATAATAAGTCTACAGACACCCCAAAACACACCACCAGACGTGGACCTGCCCACCAGAAAGACAAGATCCAGCCTCATCCACCAGAACACAGGCACTAGTACCCTCCACCAGGAAGCCTACACAACCCACTGAACCAACCTTAGCCACTGGGGACAGACACAAAAAACAACAGGAACTACGAACCTTCAGCCTGCAAAAAAGGAGACCCCAAACACAGTAAGATAAGCAAAATGAAAAGACAGAAAAACACACAGCAGATGAAGGAGCAAGATAAAAACCCACCAGACCTAACAAATGAAGAGGAAATAGGCAGTCTACCTGAAAAAGAATTCAGAATAATGATAGTAAGGTTGATCCGAAATCTTGGAGATAGAATGGACAAATTGCAAGAATCAGTTAACAAGGACCTAGAAGAACTAAAGATGAAACAAGCAACGATGAACAACACAATAAATGAAATTAAAAGTACTCTAGATGGGATCAATAGCAGAATAACTGAGGCAGAAGAACGGATAAGTGACCTGGAAGATAAAATAGTGGAAATAACTACTGCAGAGCAGAATAAAGAAAAAAGAATGAAAAGAACTGAGGACAGTCTCAGAGACCTCTGGGACAACATTAAACGCACCAACATTCGAATTATAGGGGTTCCAGAAGAAGAAGAGAAAAAGAAAGGGACTGAGAAAATATTTGAAGAGATTATAGTTGAAAACTTCCCTAATATAGGAAAGGAAATAGTTAATCAAGTCCAGGAAGCACAGAGAGTCCCATACAGGATAAATCCAAGGAGAAATACGCCAAGACACATATTAATCAAACTGTCAAAAATTAAATACAAAGAAAACATATTAAAAGCAGCAAGGGAAAAACAACAAATAACACACAAGGGAATCCCCATAAGGTTAACAGCTGATCTTTCAGCAGAAACTCTGCAAGCCAGAAGGGAGTGGCAGGACATATTGAAAGTGTTGAAGGAGAAAAACCTGCAACCAAGATTACTCTACCCAGCAAGGATCTCATTCAGATTTGATGGAGAAATTAAAACCTTTACAGACAAGCAAAAGCTGAGAGAGTTCAGCACCACCAAACCAGCTCTACAACAACTGCTAAAGGAACTTCTCTAGGCAAGAAACACAAAAGAAGGAAAGGACCTACAATAACGAAACCCAAAACAATTAAGAAAATGGGAATAGGAACACACATATCGATAATTACCTTAAATGTAAATGGACTAAATGCTCCCACCAAAAGACACAGATTGGCTGAATGGATACAAATCCTTACATCCAAAATTCCAAAGGAGAATTCTTAAATTTCTTCTTGGCTATTTAGTATAGAATAAACTTAAAATGTCATTTCTTCTTAAGAGTAGAAAAATTCTGGAATGTATGAGAGAGTGAGTCTGCTGGACCATCCTGTCTGTATACACAGGGTTCAGAGCCAAGGCAGGAAGCACCCTTCCACTCTCACTACCTCTGTTCCAGCCTGTCTACCTCATAGATGCAAGGGACCACACGCCCTTGTGAACTGGACTTAGAGAAGGGCCTCAAATCAGGCCTAATGAATTGAGAAGCATGAAATATTTCTGTGCTCTAACTCTATATTCAGCCCATCTTTATACCATCCCTCAAATTGTTGGACATGTAAGGCTATTAACACAGATGTTCTTTATTAGTTCTGTAATTTCAAAGTAATCTGCAATATGAAATCAGGACTTCAAATGGTACACCAGAGTCAGAAACCACAAATTAAAGACATTTTGAAAGTATATCTCTTCTTTAGAGACATGGGCAAAAATAAATTTCTCTTTTGTAGTTAGTTCTCAAGATCGTATGGAGAATTCAGTGTACACAAACCTATACTAAGCATCTCATTCAGTCTATAATCTAAGATTTTAAGCTATGTTTTTATTTTTCCATGTAAAAAAAAGTTGAAAACAATTAACTTCTTAAATACTGGTAATCATAGTAGGTTGCACTAGTTGACTCTAAACTGTCATTATTTTAGCTAGCAAAACAGATAGCATCTTTGATCTGATCTGCATTAAAAATTCTCAATTTCAGAAAACTTATCCATTTTCTTTAGCCAGGCTTTTATTCTGGATACCTATCTGTCAATTCTTTAAATCCAAGATTAAATGCCACACCCCCTTACTCATCACTTCAAAGTCCAGAACAAATTCTCTTAAAACTACTTTAGCCTACATTGGCTTCTCTGTTCTTGATACTTCAGAGTTTGTCTCACACAATTTTTCACTCAGTTTCATCCTCCCTATATTTTTCTCTTGTTTCAGAAATGCAGTCTTTTCCTTTAAATTTCTAGCTCTTTGAGGTCAGAGACCCTATCTTATGTCTTCCTTAGTCTCCACAGTGTCTTATACAGTTCTAGACATATATTAAGTGCTCAATAAAGACTTGAATTTTTTAAAATTGCAATAAAAAAAAAAAAAGAATCTTCCTGCCAATGCAGGGGACACAGGTTCCAGCCCTGGTCCCGGAAGATCCCAGATGCCACGGAGCAGCTAAGCCCATGCACCACAACTACTGAAGCCCACGTGCCTAGAGCCCGTACTCCACAAGAGAAGCCACGGCAATGAGAAGCCCACGCACTGCAACGAAGAGTAGCCCCCGCTCGGCGCAGCTAGAAAAAGACAGCGTGCAGCAACAAAGACCCAATGCAGCCAAAACATAAATAAATAAACAAATAAATAAATAAAATTTTTAAAAAGTGTTAAAAAAAAACTTTATGGTACAACAACCTGTATGTGTGCATTTTAAATTAAATAACTTTCTCTCTCTATCTCAAATGTGTTGAAAATCCCCCATTTTTTCTTTTGATCAAAGCAAAAGCAAAACCCTGCCAGATGTTGGGAAGAATGGTAACCAAATGATTCAATTAGAATTCTCCTGTGGGGACGTGGACTCTCTCAGTCAATGTCACAGAATGAAATAGTCTCAGATTTACCCAGCAGTGAGTTATTCCTTCTGGTTGTGGTAATTGGGAGCTGACGATGATGCGAATTTAAATGACTATCTTTATGAAACAAAGCAAAACAGAAAAGGGAACAGCTGGGGGACTGGATGGCTTGGGGATGCAGAATTGGATCTAGAATAAAGAATCTGTTACCTCCAGTTGCTGGTCATAATGCTAGCACAGGTTAATATGAATTGAAAGTTACTGCCGTGTGATAGCAGTTAGCTGTCACTTGTCTGAAACTTGACCATGGTATATATAGCACAATCTGTATCTAGGTGTCTAGAATATAATGTCCTCTTTAGTTAAGGGTCAAGCCACCAGCTTAACTATGTAGCCAAGGATTCAGGCGTGAGAATCACAGGGTCATAGAATTTAAGCTCTGGAAAGACATTGCTGTCACGTCCAGAGTCTGTGAACTCTCTGAAGTTGTATGTGTCATTTCTTTGCATGTGCTATATGTATTCTAAGGAACAGAAAGCATAGCTTTTATCATCTCCAAAGGAAAGTATGAATCCGCCAGCCTGCCACCCCTTCCCTGCCAAATGTTAAGAACTTGATTTAGACCTTGTCTTTGGAGTTGGGTAGAATTGAACTTAAGTTTGTTTTTTTTTAAGAAATATTTATTTATTTACTTTTGGCTGCGTTGGGTCTTTGTTGCTGTGTGTGGGCTTTCTCTAGTTGTGGTGAGTGGGGCTACTCTGTTGCAGGTGTGGGCTTCTCATTGTGGTGGCTTCTCTTGTTGCAGAGCATGGGCTCTAGGCGCACGGGCTTCAGTAGTTGTGGCACATGGGCTCAGTAGTTGTGGTGCATAGGCTTTGTTGCTCCGTGGCATGTGAGAGCTTCCTGGACCAGAGATCGAACCCATGTCTCCTGCATTGGCAGGCAGATTCTCAATCACTGTGCCACCAGGGAAGTCCCTGAACTTAAGTTTTTGCCTTACCACTTACTAGCTGTGTGACCTTGGGCATGTCACCAATAAGACTTATTTTTCTAATTTATACAATGGGGACAATAATATAATCTACGTAATAGAATTGTTATGAAGAAAATTTGAGATCATGTATGCAAAATTTTTACCGTAACATATATTGTGCTAAATGTAAGCTTATTATTATTATTATCATCATCGTCATCATCATCAAAAATACTGAGCCCCAGGAATGTTCAGATATCTTAAGATTAATAGCAGAAACAGGACCAGAATCCTGACATCTAATTCACTGCTTTGGCCATTGGGAAACATGACGACTCCATCTCTCTTTTTGTTCAGTATTCCTTTCATGTTTTCACAGGGCTAGGCATGTAGAATAAGACACTAAAATCAAATGATTAGTTCTCCCATTGCATTAACCAATAGGCCAAATGGTCTATTTCATTTGAGAGCTCTCCTTCAATATTCTTTAAACATCTTATCTAAATTGGAGTCTGAAACAGGAAATCACAAAGATCAAGGAGGTCCCACTTTGGCTTTTGGTACCCTCCACCCTCCTTGCCCAAGAAGAAACTGTGAGCAAGGTTAGAAGTCTGACTCTTCATTAGTGAGGGGAAGTCTCTTTGAGAAGCCCCTCTGTTGAATAGATAGAGTGGCTCTGACAAAAGGGATGATAGATTAGGAACTGTCTGGTGGCTAATGTACTGTTTACTGCAGTATAAATGACTGGTGTTTGGGAAATGACAGATGAGAGAGAGCACGAGTATGGACGTCAATGATTTACAGGTTTCTGCGGTGGAGGAGAGTCATGGCTGACTGAGCTGTTGACTGGCAGTGGTAAGTCATTGGTGGGAGTTTCAGGGGGATGAAGAGTGCATGGAGAAGACTTTTCAATTAGCCTATTGATCCAAAGCTTTTGTGCCATATATGGAAGGTACTGTGAAAGGGTCCGGTTCTCTTGCTCTTTTCTCACTGCCTCATTCACTCAAATACAACTCTGCTTCCAGTCCAAGTGCAGCAATCTCCCCAGAGAGAAAGCACAAAGGGTAAGAATGGAGCTGTGCTCAGCCAATGGGAGATCCCTAGGGGAAGATGACAGAGGAAGAAAGAATAATGCATGTGGTTGAAAGAAGGCAAGAAAGCAAAAAAGCAAGCAGGCAGGGAAGCATGCAAGAAAGTGTAAGGCAGAAGGAAGGAGGGAAAAGAGAAGAAGGGAAGGACTCTAGCGCGTCAGTTAGTCTACATCTGATATATTTGAGTTGAGTGGACTCGTGATGGTCTAACTTGCCCCAGGGAATCATAAGCCTGCAGTTAATTTGTAGCTATTATAAACATTTAGCATCCATTTGCTTAGTTTCAATAATAATAATAATTATTATGATAATATAAGGCAGGCTGTCAGACAGTGTTTGCAAACCCATCACCATTGTAACCTGTATTTGCCTTCTGCTTTGTCAGAGGTTTTATGTTCATGCGTTCATTCATTTTCCTCACAAATATTAATGGAGCATCTATTTTGTGTCAGTTTTAGGTACTTGGGATACATAAGTGGACAAACAAAAATACCTGCCCTCGTGGAACTTTCATATAAATTAGAGAGAACAAACAATATATATGATATCATATATAATACAGAGTGATGACAGATGATACGAAGTCAACTAAATCGTTGTACAGGGTTAGAGAATGATAGGATTGGGGGAAGCATATCTGCTATTTTAGATAAGATGCTTAAGCAGACATCTTTGAGGAGGTGACTTATGAGCAGAGGCCAAAATAAAAGGAATGATCAAACTATGTAGACTTCTAAGGAGGAACATTCCATCTGAAGGGAATAGCAGGTGCAAAGGCCCTGAGGTAAGAGTGGTGTGTTAGAGGGATGTCAAGGAGACCAGTGTGTCTGGAGAGAGGGAAGCAAATGGGAGAATAGGAGATG